>NC_137459.1:2450833-3675000 GCF_964235325.1 Thermobia domestica
ATCGATGAATTCTTCACCTTTGTCCTTCTCTGGCGGTCTTCTCGTCGGCGTCTTCTTCCTGGGTCTGCGCATGGCTCTGATGTGTATTCACTTGGTCCTGAAAAGGGCCTCACTGTTGTTCTTACCACTTGGTGAAAACACTGCAATTGGCTAGGGTTTTGGTCCTAAGAAGGGCCACACTGTTTTTGGAGCACTCTTTGCACTACACTAAGTTTGAGGGATTATGCCCCTTGAAAGGGACTCTCTGTCTCTAATTAGAGTGTTTTTGCTGCTCTGATGCTCTCCCGGAGAGATAGCACTGTGTTCCCGTCAGCCGACTGTCGCCAAAGGCTGTACAACCTATATGGCCAGCGAGAAGCTTGACGCACAATAGGGGTCCAGCCGACGGAAAACAATGCCTATTTCCACAGGAAGCGGTGTGTGTTTTTTGTGTTGTAAATATTAATCTTTATTCAAACACAGGGAACGCAGTTTCTCCTAATACACGGACTCGTGAAGAGTACCGTTAGTTTTGTAGTACAGAGAGAAATCTCTGTGGGTGACCGCACCTCAGTTAACACCGCAAGGTTTACTGGTGGGTCCCGACGATAACTCTTCTCTCAGCTTCAGTCATCTTCACTCTCGCTGTGTGTAACTTCCTTCCTCTCTCTATAGATGTGGCCCCCCGACTGATGCCGGGTCCCTCGGTGGTCCTCCTTTTATTTGTCCTCCTTGGGTCCTTCCGTGAGGTCAGTCTTCTTTCGGTGTTCCTCGGTGTCTTTCGTGTCGGCTTGTTGTCTGCTAGGTTGTTTATAATCAATAACACGTGCGTCTGTTGTGATGTGGGGATCCTTGCAGTATAGATATCTGGGCGACAGATAATCGTGTCAAATATATTGCTTTCAGGATAAATCGTGTCAAATATATTGCTTTCAGGATAAAAGGGGATAATCTAGACAGTCCAACTTTAGTTCCCATTGATATTGGGCGGAGGGGGGAAGTAGCATATCCAAATCACGATATTAATATCGAATGGATAATTTTCGGGTGCCTAAGATAATACTGACACTCCAAACACGGATCAGGTAAAACATTAGGTAAAACACCATCGTCGAGAAGTTCTTTCTTGTCTGTGTGTGTGTGTGTGTGTGTGCGTGTGTGTGTGTGTGTAAAATAGCATGTCGAAAATTAATGATATTAGTATCGAACCAATAGCTTTTGTGATCGACAAGCTGATTGGTGGCGTTGCTGATGATATCATTTAAATGCAAGTTTAGGAAAAATGGAACGCATCAGCTGCCACGGGAATTAATAGAGGCCATATCGAAGGAGTTGCTCATCGTTAGACATTATTTATTTGTTTAACTCAAATTGAGGGATAACGACGAAAAGGTTTCTTTTCCTTATTTTTTATTTACCTATTTATATATTTCACTTCTTTTCTTTACTTTATCACTCTAATTCCGGATATAAAATAAACGCTTATTTTTATTTTAGTAAACCACGTACAAATGTAGACTATTAATTCCAATAATGCTCCAATTACAAACGTCAGGTGAGGCTGCAGAGCGGTAATAACCCCGTGAGTTTGAAAGATTGAGTATTGCAATCAATAGTATAATAATTTATTTCTGTAGGAAAGAGCTCTTTAGATGTGGAAAATAATTATTTCCGCCTATTCAATAAAACTTGAAAATAACAACACTGCCGACAATCATATGAGAAACACCAAACTTTTACTAAAATTTAAATTTCCTTAGCAATTGCCATGCAACGAAAAGATCAATTTAAAAACAGAAAAGTATAAATAAAAAAAAATAAAGTAGCGTTTTCAACCTGTAATATCTCAACCAAACTGTGAGTGCTGAGGAAGCGGTCAAGTAGCTAACTAAGATATTGGATCAGAATCCAAATTTTAGTGGTTTTTCGATCATTAATTCATAAACATATCTCAAATAAGCAACAAGAACATTAATAAATGCCTTATGTATTTTTTATGTTTGAGTGAAAGAAAGGGGAACTCGGATTCAAACAAAAACGAAATATGGGGAGAAATAAAAGCCTTTAAGGTTTTGATCACAATGATCAGGGATGCCGAAACACAGAGAAATGGGAAACAGGACAGTTACACAAATTTCTTCAACAAAAACAATTACTACCACCACCACTATTATTATTATTATTATTATTATTATTATTATTAATAATAATAATAATAATAATAATAATAATAATAATAATAATAATAATAATAATAATAATAATAATAATACATTTTAGCATTTTGTTAACTAAAAGATAGAGTAAGAGAAATTCTGTTTATAATACGTCAGGGTGTCGGAAAGTTCAACGCCCTATTATTTTGGTCCAGAACTTTAAAATTTTGAGAAAAATAGATTCAACCCATTTTCTTTAATGTATAAATGTAGATGTATTAGTGTTTTGTACAGCAGAATAAAACCAGATTAAGAAAGCAGCTGATAATTCATCGTTAGTTTTCAAGAAAGACACAAATGCAAAACGTTTTACTGCTTTTTTTAAAAAAATGTGTAGCATTACAAATATAAAATTTGTTTTTAGTTTTGTTATATCTGTAGTAGTTTGACAACAGTTCACTGGTAGTTCAAGTACTAAAGAAATTCTTCTAATGAATGGTTTAATAGTAGATCATTTCTAGAATATAACTTTTTTTAAGAAGAGAAATTTGGGAACTATTCAAAGAGTACGTAACTACTAGCAAGAGAAATAACTATGACAATCATGGTACGGATCAAATAAACCTATAAGCTTCATTTTTAACGTTGTAGAAACAAAAACACACCAGTTGATGCTATTGTTGATATACCGACGTAATAATAATTGATGTAGCAAGGTAATATCAGCTTCTGACCTACTCAAACGATATTGGACCAAAGAAGTTCCAAATCAACTTCTAAAGTAGGATTAATAACTTTCCATGCTGAGTATGGGGAAACATCCAGTGTGTTTTTCCATGCATTGAAACTACACTTCCTCAATTAGGATACTAAATTCTATTGGGTTTTAGTATTTATGAAATTAGTTAGATCTCTTTATTTGAACAAATCGACTATCAATTCAAAATGAAACGAGAAAGAAATGTTATATTTGATTTCATACAAGGGTAGGGGTGTAGGCGTAAATTTTTTTTGGAATATAAACCGCAGTGGCTCAGTGGTAGAGCGTTCATCTCTGGTGCATGGGTCCCGGGTTCAAATCCTGCTCCGGCCAAGCAAACTTTATGTTGGACAAACCCCATGTGCGTTGGTTTCCACCACCATTTCAAGGATTCTCCCGTTTCCTCCCACTTTTTTTCAAACCACCATTTCATCCATTTCTCATTATCACCGTCTCCTTTAGCCTAGCCGGTATAACTGTGGGACGTAAAACTCAATTTTTTTTCATTTTCATTTCATACTTTCTTTCCAATTTTGTATAACGTAATTTAGCTAAATTATATTAAATATTTTCAGATTATTAACGAGTAGAGCGTAAATGTGTTTTGCTTGATGTCACAGACTTATTTCTATAATCTGGGGTAAAAATTATTGATGGGAAAAGAACCGCTCAATTGAACCATGTTCAGCATCACTACTTAAAGTTACTCAGCAGTTGCTTGTTAGTAGGTAAACAAGGAAATCGAAGCCTAAACTATGCTGAATATTGTGCTATGGTTATTGACAATATGATGTACAGAGATCAAGTACTCCAGTAGGGATTCCTGAATCTCTGTTGGAAAAAAAAAAACAAAACTTTAATACATTATATTTCTATACAGCATAGAACGCAACCTGTATGACTGGTAACATACACTCATTACAACCATAATAATGTGGATAATTATTATAAGTAATAATGCGTTAGGGAAATGTTGCGAATTATCATTCATAAGTTTTGTATTTTTGATACCGAAAAATTCCGGCTTCAATTTTTTTTTTAATTTTAGCTATTAATTAATGGCACAGAGTAAACACTTGTAACATTGTTATAAAATGCAATGTCTGTTATCTATGAACAAATAAATAAACTTCTACAAAAAGTTTTTCTGTTAAGAAACATGTAAATAATAATTAATAAAATGTAGCATACAATTTTTACATGCTAAATCATATGACATTTCTTTTTTTAAAAAAAATGATTGTGCCTCAAAAATTAGAAAGAAAGAATTGAAATCAGTATTATCTTTGTTCCCTCTTTTCGTTTTAACTGGTCGTTTATTTATAAAATCGAAAATTGAATTGATTACTGAACCATTAAATTTAATGTTAAACTTATTTCTCTACACTTCATATTACTCTATTTATTTTTCATGATCGTTTACATGGAAAGATTACTTATGGATTGTCCTAAACTCTGGAAACACCCAAATAAAATAAAGGATTTTACAAGAATTGCAAAATTAACACTGTAGAGGTGGAGGAAAACTTTTGGGCAGTGTTGTAGTCCTAAAATTTTCAGAGGGTATACACTGTTTTGTGATAATCTATGATTATCATAAAAGACATAGAGGGCATTTTAATGAACAATGTACACCATTAATAACATTAACATAAATGGGTGTAGGTATAGAGAAGGAGCCAACTCACTCCGAGAAGGAACAGACAAAATCTCACTCGACGTGCCAGAAGTAGGAAAATTATGTCCAAATTTAACTCTATAAAATCATTAATATATTATTTTTTAAATTAATAGGTTCTGTATTGACGTATTAGCATGATATTGAAAACAGTCGTACCTTAGTTTAAAAATATCGAACAAGTGTGGTTCTCTTCAGAGAACAAGGTTTTAAGCAATTGGAAATATCAGAGCCACAGACCTTCAAAACGCTAGGATCGTCGCAGAACAAAAATACACTACTTTGTATCGATCTATCCCCATATCCTAAAACTAACAATTTTGTGGTTTGGTCTGGTGATATAGTCACTTTATCATTGGAATCATGGTCTGATTAAATAAATAAATAAATAAATAAATATAAACGAAACAAAAGTAAAAAGTAGTATACGCTTTGAAGCAGAAAGTACACTCTAATGACTTAAACAAAGCAGAGGGTATACGGCGTGTACCGCCTTATACCCTCTATTACAGCCCTGCTTTTAGGACAAAAACTGTTCAGTGGGGTGAATGATAATAACTCCAAAAGAGAATAGATTCAAAGAAGATTACATTTAGTCTTTTCCGATGTACATTTCAGTTGTTTCTCCTTACAAAGACAGTCATATGAACATGAAATTACTTTTGGAATCTCTAATGTGAATGCCAAAGCTTAAATCAACGCATTGTGACCGTTTCCAGGTTGCGTATCACAAAATAATCAACATCCGTAATGACCGCTTTTACAGCTGTCTAAAGTCTTCGATTCATTTAACAATTCATATCTACTTTCCAAAATCTTCAATAGATGCGGTATTGATGGACCACTCTTATCTTTATTAACTAGTTCCCTCAGGGCATCAGCCAAAGATTCGCCGTGGCGGGATCAATTTCTAACCATCTAATGGTAACATCCGGACTAGTACACGTGAGTGTACTTGGACTAATTTTATTCATAATGTAACCGGGTGCCCTGACTAGTCGCTTCAACTCAATTTCCTATAGAATCTCGTTATTTACAAACGACTAAAACTCTTCAGAGAAGTCAACAGGATATAAGACTCCGAGCTTGTTCAGAATGGCAACATTTTTACAACTAGTGTACATTGCATACTAAAAGTACATCCCGATAGGGATAGTTCCATAGCATTTCTCTTAATGAAAATATTGTACACACATAATACAAAATAAATAGTGCGCCCATCACAAGAGCCACAGTCATAAAGATCTCGAAGTTACTTTTGACACAAAGCTAACTTTTGCAGAATGTATAAACATTGATGCTCATTCTGGGACTTCTGCCTATTTCCAGAAATACGGAACTTCTTTTTTTAGCAACGGCATACAAGACAATATTTTTTCCTACAATGGAATGTTGATTACCGGTACCTATCTGGACAATGACATCTTAAAAATTATCACGGCTAAACTTAGTTCTAAACTTCTTCCGTGCGACAGTGTGTTTCAGAGTACCTCGCACACGAGCGTTATCAAAACACCAACTGATACGAATACTAAACATAAAACTACCTGACAATCGTCATAAAATCAGTGACTACAAATGTCTGTATAAATTCGCACATGGTCAACTCAATCCGTAAAGCTAGTTCTAACCAGAATTGAATTTCCGATGCCATTGGGACAAACACGTTAATACATCTTTTTCTTATAGTATGACCATCATTTCCAATAGTTCTACGTTCTACTGACTAAATTATGCAACAAAATGTCACATATACTCGTAGATTTATTTACTTTTGAAGCTGCAAATAACTCTGAAATACGACTCCATCCTAAGAGTTATAGTTTTCATTTGATGTAGAAAACAAATCTAATTGTGACAAACACTCAGGACTTGCGGAGTGAAACTGACTACCGTTATTTTTTGGTTAGGTTAGATTACAAATGGCTCTTCGGGTGAGAAACGGGAACAGCGCCAATATTAATATTCTAACGTGTGTATCAAATTCACACAGGAGAACTTGATGGTACAGAGGAGGTCCAACACATCATGGAGTAAAAGCAATATACTACAAGATTCATTTTTGTGTAAATTTCCGTTTGGATATTGTGAAAACAATTCGTTTTTACGTTAGATTTTTTTCTTAATTTAGAATCGATTTCTTTACTTAATAAAGTTTTTCACAAAGCTTGTAATATTTGCATTAGTTGAAATAAAACTCCACTCGTATGAGTTTTCTTTATACCGTTAGATACATTTCAGTAATACTCATGTTTTGTATTAATAAGTCAACAAATATTGTTTCCGGATATGAAAAACCAACTCAAAGTGTAAGGCGGATGACGCAAAGTAAATACATATACTTCAGAACATAATGTTTGCATCAATTATGGCTTAAATGTTAAAACATGGTAACCTACACAGCAGCATACAAAATTAGAAAATCGCTTTTTTGATTTGACACAATTATTTTAATCCTTCATATAAAGTCTTATATAAAAATTTGACTTTCCGACTTTGAAAATAAATTGTGCAGCGGAAAACCTAGAATTTATTTAAATAGTAATATTGTAGATTACTATATTCTTGCCTCACACCCTTCAAATGTAAACAAATCGTTAGATGTGTTTTTCATTCTTAATCTATAAAAAAAGTTATATACTCCTGTAAATCACACTTACATTCAGGATTAGGAACAAAATTCGAAACTTTTTCGTAAACGTTTCTAAAATCTGAAATTTACTGCTTGCGTTGCTAATAATTGGCCGAATTACACAACTGATGCTAGAATCTGCTGTTGCAGTAAATTTTAGTCGAGGTCTCGTACACTCAACAGTATAGAGTCTAGACCAGTGGTTCTCAAACTTTCCGATAATGCGGACCCCATGCTCATTCGGGAAGTGATCTTCGGGCCCCCTGTTCATTAGGGAAGCGATCTGCGGACCCCCTTGCAATACTATCTGAAAGGACCCTGTGTAAGTTCTCGTCAAAAATAAAATTTCCATTTGCCTCGCTTTTTTGCTGTATTCCTATAGATGTAAAGGCAACTCCTCAGGAAAAAAATATTTCGACGACACTGATAACGATTTCAAGAAAATAGGGTAAAAATACCGCAAATGTTTATAATGGATTATATGGAAAACTACATGTTATATTCGGATTTTTGTAGGTACCGTCCACAACTCTGAGATCAATGATTTGCACATATTATGTACATCAGAGTACGGGACAAATAATAAGTAGAAACGAAACTGGTGTTATGTTTCCCGTGGCTGATACAGGGTGTTGAAATTGGACACCATCTGGTCGTTTAATAGACTGTATGGGAGAGTATTTGATGGCTGGGAATTATATTACTGTTTACCCTCGGACATTAGGTCCCTCGGCACTTCTGCGCATGACAGAAGTAGAAGAGTCCATTACGAAAAATGGGTATGTGTATGTACGGACAACATGTGTTCGTTTTCTCCTCTGGGAGCGAGAGAAAGAAGGTTGGAAGTTTAAACATAGTTGCCAGCCTACGTAAATTGGTCCCAGGTTAGCAATACATTCTTGTTAGATGATGATGTCACGCAGTGAACAGAGCGCGCGCATTTTAAATGCACCCTAGCATTGAGTTTTAGGGGCTTCGACATTTGGTGGATAGCACCAACAAACCGCGGGAGATCTTCAGTTATTGTCTTTCTGTACAGTACACATACGCTTGTGCATGTGGAGTTTACTGTATTTTTCTAGTTCTTTTTCTTATCCGTTTCGTGATTATGCTTGCGTGAGCGTGTGTGTGTACGCGCGTCGTTTTGTTATTTTATTATGTTGGAGCCAATACCGTCAACCAGTGAAAGCAAAGTATTGTGCTTATCCCCGCCTCCAAATTTTGGATTCCTCTATTTTTTTGTTCATCTTGCACCGTAGATCCCCAGTCATGTCCTACGGACAAATAATCGATTTTCGTGCTTTCAGTGCCGTAGGCCCACTTTGATTTCATTCTCATATTATTATTTATAAAATCTTATCAGGTATAGATTTACTGGGCCGGGTTGGTAACACTGCAAACAATACCTTTACCGCCGACATGAATAACCAACGCCTTCCTTCCTTTTCTTTTTCTTTTACAGTCCATTCCTTTCATTAAGATAGATTCTTCTTGGCACTCTGCCAACTAGAGGTCTCGGCCGAATGGGTAAACAGCACGTACCATCAGCGCCTCCGAAATGCAGATCAAGATGATGTGGTGTTCCTCCCGAAGGCAAGGCTGTGACCCGAAGTTTCTTGGGCAAAGTGAACCCACGATGGTTTGCCATTGCCTGCCATGAGATGATGACGTCCGAAGGATGGAACCTACAGTTGAACAAGGGATCCGGACTTCCTCTGTCCCCACCGGGAATCGAACCTGAGATCCCTAGATTACAAGGCGAAGAGCTTATCCGTTCATCCACCGGGGACATATGCTGACAAATAAGACCATTGTCATATTATGATGTACAGCAGGATAAGGGGCAAATAATAGTTGAAAACGTCAGTGGCATTATGTTCTGTTTGACCTATTCAGACATTTAAGGTTGTGTATATGCAAACATTCGCTTCATATTCGCTATCTGTCTGTTACGAGGCTGCCTCTATCGAGGGAAGTACAGTAGAGGCATCATTGTGGAGGTGTTGATTTCTGTAGTAGCTTACTCGTCTTTAGTGACTGAAAGTAGGTGGTGATCGATTCGTGTGTTGTGCCTACTTCATTGTGCCTGCAAGAAGTTGCAATTCCTGCATGCTTTTGTCAAGTGACTTTTGTTGTTCTGTTTCTCGCGACATTTATGCGAATTTTGTTGTTGTGTACTATTTGGTGTTATTTTCTGGTAGGTTTCGCCAGTGTGGAAACGTGTAATGCAAAAGCCATATTATTCATTTCAAAACAATTTGGTGACGTATGTGACAAATGGCTTCCGGTGGAAGCACGGATAAACGTCGGCAATATTCCGTGTGCGAACTATGGTTTAGAGGGCAAAGAAAGCGCCCGGTGTATGGAAGTGAGTTCTTACAAGCGATTAGTTACATGCGTGGCAGCAAAGGTAAGTCAATCCAGTGCTTTGGTCCGTCAACAGTACTATGTATCCTCGTCGCCAAAAGTGCCTTTACATCGCCGTGACGGGTGTGTGACAGCGCAGTACTCCGAGGAAGGGATGGTTGCATAAGAAATTGTGATTAATTTTGAAGAGTTTTTATTTTGACTAAGGAAATAACGTAGTATAGGGAGTAAAGGTATAGATTTGAAGCATCAGCGAACTGTCATCTCTGAAAAGATTCGTATTTTCAGTTTTTCAATTTATTGTCCTATATGTGAAGTTAATAACTGCTAACAACTGCTACTAGCGCTTTTCACTCTTCAGGAATTTACTGTGACATTTTCCCAGGACACTTTTCTAAGTCCTAAATGAGTTAGTGAATTACTTGATTCGCCTCACTGTTCTCATTTGAGAATGGAAACTGATTAAGTTGAACGTGAATATGTTTCGCTGTCGTCAAGCAAGGGCTGCAATAAATGTAAATAAGATTCTTATTATTAAATAAAACACAACAGTATTTATTCTATATATAGCACAATATAATAAAGTAATTAAGCAACATGATAATCACTAACGCCTGCAGGATTTTTTCCAACGGGAAGGGGGGGAGGTAAAAGACCGATATAGAGTTTTTCGATTTATTGCCCTATATATATTAAAAGTCATAAGATTTATCATTGATAGCGTATATTCTCTTACTTTTAAAAATCGCCACTGTAGCCTATTAGTCAGAACATTTATCTCCAGATATAATGTAGAGAGAAGGAAGGAGATATGAAAAGTGGCGTAAGTAATTTTACTGCGCCCTGGATCATCGATTTACTAATACCCGCCCCTGTCCCACGCATTTCAGCTGCTGCGTTATATTTATATATAATATAATATATATATATATATATATATATATATATATATATACAGGGTTTTCATAAAGTATGTACGGATTTAATTCGCTTATAATTTACATAAAAATGCTCATATTGAAATCAAATAAAGTGCAAACGGTAGCGGAAGGATTATATTTTTATCTGTAATCTGCACCAGCTCAGTTCATTCAGCGCCACACCTCAAACTGGGCGCCATTTATGTCCACACATTCGCGTAGGCGGCGCTGGAATGTTGGCGGCCTCCCACTTCGAGGACGGTCCAGGACGCTTCCTGTCTCCAAGAACTTAGCATGCCACTTTCGGATTGCACTCTCAGTCGGTGACGGCTTTTAGAATTCTTTGGTGAACTTTCGACACACCAGAATTGGTGATTTTAGCTCTGCGTACCACAGAACACATTGCGAACCACAGAACATAAGAAACTGACCCTTGCCCTCCCTCTCCCTTTCTCAACGTGTTCAGAGTTGCCGCTTATCTAACAGTGTTGCCAACTAAAAATTTAATCCTTCCGCTACCGTTTGCACTTTATTTGATTTCATTATGAGCATTTTTATGCAAATTATAAGCAAATTAAATCCGTCCAGACTTTATGAAAACCCTGTATATATATATATATATATATATATATATATATATATATATATATATATATATATATATATATATATATGTGTGTGTGTGTGTGTGTGTGTGTGTGTGTGTGTGATTCCATGTCAAAAGGGCCCGACAAAAGGGCGAGGATAAAAAGGCCGAAGTCAAAATGGACCGTCAGAAAGACCCCGCGTCAAAAGAGCAAGTTCAAAAGTGGCCCGCATCAAAAGTGCCGAGTCGAAACTCGTCAAAAGGTTTCCCTCGTCAAAAGGGACCGGGTCAAAAGATCGTCGCGGGAAGAGAGCCCGAGTCAAAAGGGACATATGTCAAAAACCCTAGTCAACGAGGACCCCGCCTGAAAAAAGCACAGGTCAAATGGTCCTCACCAGTAAAGAGGACGAGTCAAAAGGGCCCTATGTCAAAAAACCTAGGTCAAAAAGGACCCCGCCTTGAAATGGCACTGGTCAAAACGGTCCCGCGTCAAAAGGGCCCGGTAAATACAATTCCACGGCTAAAAATCCTGAAATCAAGAGTGGAAATCAGGAGAAAGAAAGAGATATGACCAGTGGCGTAACTAATTTTGCTGCGCCCTGAATAATCGATTTACTCATACCCGCCGCCTGTCCCACACATTTCAGCTTCTGTGTTATGTGGTTAAATATCAGAATGGCCCGACAAAAGGGCGAGAATGGAAAGGCCCGAGTCAAGACGGACCCGGTCAAAAAGGCCCCACGACAAAAGTGCTCGAGTCGAAAGGGTCCTATGTCAAAAAAAAAGCCCAGGTCAAAGAAAACTCCGCACCAAAACGTTCCGGGTCAAAACGGCCCTGCGTAAAAAAAAGTTAAAAGGCCCATCGTTAAGAGGAGCCGAGTCAAAAGAGCCCCGCGTCAAAAGGGCCCGGTAAATACAATTCCGCGCCTGATCGTTCATCATCTATTTACTCATCCCTGCCCGCCACATTTTAGCTTGTGAATATATATATATATATATATATATATACATATATATATATATATATATATATATATATATATATATATATATATATATATATATATATATATAGCTCTGTCTGAAGGGCACGGACAAAAGGGCGAATACAGAAATGCCTGAGTAAAAAGGGACCGGCGACAAAAGGGTTCGAGTCAAAAGAGACCCAATGTCAAAAGTGCCCGAAGTTTGACGCGACAAAAAGGCCCTATCTCAAAAATGCCCGGGTAAAAAATGGCCCTACTCAAAGGGCCCCGCGACAAAAAGCCCCGAGTCAAAAAGGCCCCGCGTTAAAAGAGGCCGAATCAAAGAAGCCTTACGTCAAAAAGGTCCCTGTCAAAAAGGCCCGGTAAATACAATTCCACGGCTCAAAAGCCTGAGATCAGGAGTGCAAATCACGAGAAGGAGAGAGATATGACCAGTTGCGTAACAAATTTTACTGCGCTCTTTATCGTTGATCATCTATTTACTCATACCTTCCCCATGCCCTCACGCATTTCAGCTGCTGAATATTCTATGTCAGAAGAGCACGGACAAAAGGGCGAGGACCGAAATGCCCGAGTCAAAAACGGCCCCGCGTCTAAAGGGCTCGTGTTAAAAGGGCTCGGCGACCAAAGGACCTGAATCAAAAGGGTCCAAATTAAAATTGTTCCTGGTCAAAAGAATCCGTACTCGGTGACAAGAAAGCCCACGTCAAAGAAGCCCTGGTCAAAAGGGCCGGAGTCAAAATGGCCCCGCGTCAATAGGGTTCGAGTCGAAACTGCCCCACATAAAATAGGTCCGAGTGAAAAAGTATCCGCGTCAAAAGGGACCAGACGAGTGGACCGAAACTTTTCAAAATTTGGTCACGGGTAGCTTGGTCTAGGGCCCCAGATCAAGACGAAGAGCTTTTATTCTAATTTCGAACAAGGGGATCTCAGGGGGACGTTTACCGGGACCGGCCTGGGGACCAGACAAGTTGACGGCCGAGAGTTACCAAATTTTGATCAAAGATACCTTGGTCCAGGTCCCACACCAAGGCAAACCGTTTTTGACAAATTCGAACCAGGGGGTCTCAGGGGGGCGTCTACCGGAACATGTAAAAGTACTAGAAAATGACCGATATCAGTGTCGATTTCAAAGTTTTCGCGGTCGCTGAGATCAATGGTGAAACTCCGATCGCATTAACTTCCAAATTCTCCCTATTCAGCTGCGGGCCGTGAGTCAACGGGGGGAGGGGGATACCGAAACGTAAAAGTAATCCAAAATGATCGATATTAGTGTCAATTCCATAGTTTTCGCGGTAGCTGATATCAATGGTGACACTACCATTAACAATAAGTCAAGTTCATCCACCGTTGTATGCGGGCCTTGGGCCACCAGAGGGGGGAATTCTGAGACATGTAAAAATAATCGAAAATGACCGATATTAATGTCAAATCCATAGTTTGCGGGGTCGCTGGGCTCAATGGCGAAACTTAAAACCGCGTTTACTTTTACATTTAGCCCCCATCAGCTAAGGAACGGAAGCATTATAAAGGGGATCACGAGACAAGTAAAAATAATCCACAATGACCGATGTCAAATCCGTAGTTTTCGCGGTCGCTGAGATCAATGGTGATACTTTCATTAGCGATTTTTTTTTCAAATTTAGCCACCATTGTGTGCGGGCCGGGAGTCACCGGGGGTGGGGATTGCGAGACATGTAAAAATAATGGAAAATTACTTATATTAGTGCCAAATCCATAGTTTTCGCTGTCGCTGAGATGAATGGTGATACTTCCACAGGCGTTGACTTCCAAATACAGCCCCCATCGCCTGCGGACCAGAGTTGTTTTTTTAAAAATTGGAACCAGATAATCATAGGGGCTTTTACCGGGATATGTAAAAAGTAGTAGAAAATAACAGATGTTAGTGTCACATTCATAGTTTTCGCGGTATTGGTTGGGGGCCAGAGGTTTTTTTTCACAACTCGAACCAAGGGGGTCTGAGGGGGCGTTCACCGGGACATGTAAAAGTAGCAGTAAATGACCAATATTTGTGTCGAATCCATATTTATCGGGGTTGCTCAGATGTATAGTGACACCGCCGATAGTGTTTATGTTCAAATTCAGCCCCCTTTGGTTTTCCCAATGAAAAGACATGTGCGTTGTTGGATACTCAAAATATGACCAATTTTAGAAATGTTTCCTAATTGTTCTCCCGTTGTTCAGTTTGTTTACATTGATATTTTATCTGATCCGTGCGAAGAACGGGCATAACAGCTAGTACAAAATGGTAAAGTGTTTTTTATGAACCAAATTACAATGAATTCAATTATATAGATAATTATTATAATTGTAATACATAATTATTTCCTTGTTGAATTATAGATACTTTTCAGTGGAAAAAAGAATAAAATTTGGAAGTCCCAAATCAACGTAAAGTAGACCAACGTAAAGGAAAAATGTATAACATTTTCCATATAATTAAGCTTACAAACTTAAAATTTCCATGTAATTAAGCTAAATTTCCATTTTTGTGTCGCTTTGTGCGCCTATTTCCTCGTTTTCTGCGTAACCGGAAATGGCTCAATGTTATCTTACAAATATGGCGGAACAAGTTAATGCTGTTCCGTCAGGATCGATTTCAAGGTCATTTCCTTCACATCGTCTTGTGCGTGTTTTCTACTGTTTTGTAAGCCTATGTCCACGTTTTGTAAATCAATGGTAGTGTGTCAAAATGGGCATTCAATGTGGGAAGAAAAATGACCCATTCTCCCACCAAGATCGAATTTCGAGGTCGCTTTTTTCGCATTGTTTAGTGCATGTATTTACCGTTTCTGCGCATATTTTCACGTTTTGTGCGCCAACGAAAGTGGGTCAAAGACGACCTACAAATATGGCAGAAAAAGACATATTCATTCCACTTTCAAGGTCCATTTTGACCCACTTGCACTGATGCACAAAGCGACACAAATCATGCATAAAAATGTGAAAGAAACGACCTCGACATTCGATGGTGACGGAACAGCATTAAGTTATTCCGCTATACTTGTAGACCATTTTGACCCATTTTCGTTGTCGCACTAAAGTGGAAACAGGAGCACAAAACGGTACAAAGCAGGCAATATACGATGCGAAAGAAACGACCTCCAAATTGGATAGTAGCGGAACAATGGCTCTATTTCCTCACACCTTGATGGACCATTTTGACGCATTTCTGGTGATGCTCAAAACGCGGAAGTAGGCGAACAGAACGGTACAAAATACACATTAAACGATGTGAAGGAAACGTTCTCCAAATTCGTTTATAGCGGAACAACATTAACTTATTTCATTATATTCGTAGGTCCATTTTGACCTACTTCCGGCGACGCACAAAACGTACAAAACAGGTACTAGAAGATGCGAAAGAACCAACCCCAAAATTCGATAGTGGCGGAACAATGAGCCATTTAACTCCCACTTTAAAGGCCCGTTTAACTCACCTCGGGTGATGCACAAGACGAGAAATAGGCGCAGAAAGCTTTCAAAAAAGGCACTAAACGATGCGAAAGTAACGATCTAGAAATTCGATAGTGTCGGAACAGTGGGTCATTTTTGTCATACTTTGGAGGCCCATTTTGACACACTTCTTGTGACGCGCAAAACGTGGAAATAAGGGCACAAAACGGCACGAAACATTCACTAGTCGATGTGAAAGGAAGGACCACGAAATTCGGTAGTGGCGGAGCAGTGGGTCATTTTCGTCCCACCTTTGAGGCAAATTTTGACCGTCTTCCAGTGACGTACAAAACGTCGAAATAGACGCACAAAAGGTTACGCGATGTAAAATTAACGACCTTGAATTTCGATAGTGGCGGAACTCTTGATCATTTTCGTGGAGGAAACGAACTCGAAATTCATTGGTGGCAGAACAGCAATAACTTGTTCCGCCATATTTGTAGGCCCATTTTGACCCACTTCCGGTGATGCACAAAATGTGGGAATAAGCGCATAAAGCGACACGAAACTCGCACAAAAGATGCAAAACAAAGTACCTCGAAATTCGTTGGTCGCGGAACAAGTTAATGACGCGGTGAGCACCAATATAGACCTAAGTATATATTGTAGTTCTTTCCAGGGGGCGCGGTGGCTCAGCGTTCACCTCCGGTGCTTGAGGTCCCTGGTTCGATCCCAGCTCGCGCCGTGTAGGCTTTGTGGTGGACAAACACCGTGCTCGCGGGTTTTCTCGGGGTTCTCCCCTTTCCTACCACTTTCTTCATTACATTATTTCATTCATTTCCCATCATCACCGTCTCCTTTAGCCTAACCGGCATAACCGTGGGACGGAAAACTAAAGATTTCATTTAATTTTTTTGTAGTTCTTACCATCAAGGCTGAGAACTGCACGGTCCAATTTTTTAGCCAAAGTAGAAGCCCAACTGGGATAGTAATGTCAACCGGCTCGGCTCGGTTCAACTGAGCGTACAGCTTGAGCCGGCTTGGTTGGGATGACCCATCGACTAAGCTCAATTGAGCCAATGGCTTGAACCGGCTCGGTAGAAACGAGTCATCGACTCGGCTCGGTTGAAACGAGTCCATAGGCTTGGTTCGAGTCAGCTTAAATGAGCTGATGGTTCGAACCGGTTCGGTTGGGGTAAGCAATCAGCTCGATTCGGTTCGGCTTGTGTGAGCCATCGGCTCGAGCTGGCTCGGTTGGATGATATGTTGGCTCGGCTCACTTCTCGGTTCGGCTCGATAAGTGAATGAGCTGTGAGCGAGCCGCTTGAGTCGTTGACAACTCTAAACCCGGGTCGAGGAATTTTGAACATTTTTGACTGGAGTCCTATAACTTTTAACAATTTTCGGCTCGAGTCCGAATACTTGCTCATCCTGAACTCAAACCTAGAACCTCGTGACCGATGTCTTTGCCTCCTGAAGATTTCTTGACGGCCAAAATCGACAGTCAACTAATTTTTAGTATTGAGATAAAAGCCGCCTATATTCCATGTTTATACAGGTACACGGTGTTATAATAATAATGAGTTATAGTAGTACTAGTAGTATCATTGATAGTTATATTGTCTATGTAGGATACTTGAAGATAGTAGTACTTGGAACTACACAAAGGATTTAGCTCAAATTGGCTCGACTCGACTGGAAACTCGATCCGAATTCGAGTCGAGTTGGGGGAAATGTTTCGAGCCGAGTTCTCGAGTCGAGCTCAAAGATGTCTGCTTCGAGTCAAGTCGAGTTTTAAAGAAAACTCGCTCGAGCTCCTCGTGCCCATTCCTATTGTATGCATGACGGGCATATAGAGTTCTTTCGAGGGGGATAGAACCATAAACATAATATTTTTTTAAAAAATCTTAGTTTCACGGCTTTCTTCCCAGGGGGGCGAAGGGATGGTAGTTATCCAGCATTTCTTATAAGTACCTTATTTGAAATATGTAAAACAGGAACAAGTGGACAACACAATATACACACATCTTCTTATCTTCAGTTTTAATTGCTGAGTTCAATTGCAATTAATAATTACAATTAACAAAACACGTTTCAATTGTCAATTGCAATTAACAATTAAATGTTTCAATTGCACCCTTTGCAATTGACAATTAACAATTAAAAAGTTTCAATTGTTTGGTGACCAATTAACAATTAACAATTGACGAACATTTAATTGCAAATTTTATGATTGAATTCAATTGCAATTGAAATTAATTGTCAATTACAAATTGAAATCATTAGCAATTGAAATCAATTGCAATTAATTTTCAGAGCATTTACTTTAAATTGATTGATCAATTGCAATTGATTTCAATTGATTTTGCCCAACACTGGTCTGTGATTCCTTTTCCTGATTGGGGGCGCGGTGGCTCAGTGGTAGAGCGTTCAACTCCGGTGCTTGGGATCCCTGGTTCGATCCCAGCTTGCGCCGTGTGGACTTTGTGGTGGACAAACACCGTGCTCGTGGGTTTTTTCGGGGTTCTCCTGTTTCCTCCCACTTTCTTCATTGCACCATTTTTACTCATTTCTCATTATCACCGTCTCCTTTAGCCTAACCGGCATAACCGTGGGACGTAAAACTCAAAGATTTCATTTCATTTTTTAAAGATTTCATTTCCTTTTTTCTTTTCCTGATCGCACCAAATATTAGGCGTCACTTGGCAACGTCGCATAGCAGATACGTAGACTACAACTTTCGTGCCACAACATGTACTGTGGTTGTCCTTATTCATCAAAGTAAAGCCCGGCATGTAAGTCTTGCAGGCCGAGTATACCTTTTTAATGTTTTTATATACAGTCGTCTTTGGTTCCTTCCAAAACTATTTTCCTTGCCAACGAAATATCTCAGTATCATACGGAAACACACAGTGCAATTGCTGTGGCATACACACTCCCTAAGGGTGTCACCCGACAGTGTACTTATCAAAATGCGACGGTGGTCTTGGTCTTGAAAACATTCAACTTCAGAGCTGCTCGCTGTTCTACATAGCATATGCCAAACCAAGGCGCTTTAGCTTATTAATTTAAAGCGCCCTGGCGAAACACTGCTCATAGTTGGAGTCCCTTTCCAGCACAGTAAAAGAGCGCAAGGACGAAAAAAATGAAAAGAAAATAAAAAAGAAAGAAAGAATACGGAGAACTGTTCCTTATGCAAAGAGCGTTTGAAAACATTTCAAAAGGTACGCTATGACTATTATCAGTTAATTGTCAACAACCGATATCGGGGACAGATCCAGGAATTTTTGATGCGGAGGGGCGCAGGTCTGAAAAATAAATTTGAGACATTTTTCTATATGTGGTTCGCTAACCAAAAATGTGAGCTGGAGTGCTTTCTAATACGTATTTATCGCCCTTCTGGAGGCAGCATTGAGGAAAGCCATGTTGTTCAACACGAGAGAATCCAGGATTACCGTAAAAAAATAAAACTTTTTTATTACCATCTATTTATGATTGCATTATTTTATTTTATTATTATCATTATTTTTCTTAAATTAGATTATGTAGAGTAAACTATTTTTAATTTAATTTCCTATTAACATAATTCATATTAACTCATCACTAATATCGTTATTTTTATACTGCATAAATACTATCGTGGGGTCAAATTTAACTCCATTATTTGTTTTGAAATTAAACTATGTTAAAACGTATTACCATTAGCAGTTGATTGTGGACCTTTTACTAGTCCTATACTTCAATGGATTTAACTAGTTTTGGGGACAAAAAATATTTTCAAAATATTTTTTGACTAATTGTCTTTTAGTAATAGATTATTACAAAGCGAAACAACATACTTAAATGAAATAAAGTTTTTTGTTATCCGAAAATAACAAAGTATGAAAATAAACTTATTTTCATATAAGGAAAGCATTCAATTATTAGTGTTGAGAAAATGTAACTTGTCATTTAAAAAAACTGACAATTGATGCTTTTCTGTTTCATCAGTTGCTTGGCTATAGGCCCGTACCCACATAGGGACTAGGGGGCCGGGCTCCTCTAAAGTTTTACTGTCCCCCTAAAATATTCACGGTAGGCTTGCAAATGAACTACTATAATATAGTGATGAACTATCATATGGTTGGATCACCCCCCTAACTTCTACCGCCCCCCTCATATTTTTGGGCTGGCTACGGGCCTGCTTGGCTACCTATCAATACACACAATGTTTAGTCTTAAGGGACCGTCCACATATTACATAACGCTATTTTTGACCAATTTTTACCCCCTCCCTTCCCCTTGTCACACTTCGTAACGCAACGCTGAACCCCTCCCCCGTTCGTTACATAACACCCTTGTATTTTTGTTTTTCACCAATCTTGCTTATTTTGGGAGCTATTATAATAAAACACTATTTTTAATGGGAGAACTTTTATTACAAAATGCTTTTATTCTGAATATATTTGTAGTGTTTTTCGCCAATAAATCAAATACCGATACGTATTAGAAAATGGTAGGATGGTAATCATATTTTAACCCCATAAGATTGCTTAATTAACATCCTAATTCTTCAAAACTGCATACTGTCGTTTTCGCAAGGAGATCACACCTATCCTTTTCGGTCAGATGATGGCAATGAGGAAATACTGACAAGGAAGATGAAGGTGGAACAGGATCTAAAGAACTAACATTGACCTCTTTTTCAGGAATCCAGGATGCTTCGTGCATTTGAAGTTCGCCAGTGTCGACGATGCAAAGTTCTCTTCCTCGTCGACCTCAGATTCAAAGTGGCTGTGAATGTGGAGGAGGAGGGACATCTCGTTTGTGAACAAGCTTTCGAGCATCTTTTTTGACTTCGGACTTAAGTTTACCTCTTTTCATATTCTTCTTGTCCTAAATCAGTGCGAGAATGCGAATAAACTCAATTTCTTCAGAAATATTCAAATTCAAAAAAAAGAAAAAAATAGTACGAATTAGGTTTTTAATATCTTATTTTGATCTACAAATCCTGGATCGTTCCATCGCGGAAAATATAATTTCACGAAAACGAATTGCTTCTGTTTCCCATGCAAAACCCCTTAGAAGAATAGAGTGAGTAATGATTCAAATCAAAGGTTTCAGATAACATTCTTAAAAATAGCAATACCAGTGGGAACATGAGGGCATTTTCAGGCAGTGGTTACGATCACCCTCAGAAAAAGCATGTTCCCTAAATCCAATGCTGCGATAGCCACAAAACGGAGTTTTATTGTATTGTAATACATGCAGGTTTCGCCACCATTCATGCTGGTGTCTAGTGCGTCTTCGAATCTCTTCTGTATGATTCCATGGTGTTTGGGGTCGCTGAGATGAACAGTAACACTTTCGATGCCGTTTAAATTAAAATTTAGCCATGCAACTTGGGGAAGGGGAGATGTATATAAAAATGATCGAAAATGACTTATATTTGTGTCGAATCCATAGTTTTTGTGGAGTCCGTAAGTTGACGGTGACAGTTTTGGTTCTATTTATATCCAAAATGAAACGTATTCTCCCCGTATGAAAACGAGTATTCTAGCTAATTTATAAAAAAAGAAAAGACTGAATAAAATTATTTGTTTAAAAGATTGCATATAAATCTGAGAATAAAAATAAAAATTACAGCAGAAAAAAGTGTAACGTAACAAAGACCTAAATCCCCTCCTCCCCCCTTGTCAGGCTTCGTAACGCAAGGCCGAACCCTCTCCCCCTTTGCCGCGTTACGTAATATGTGGACGACCCCTAAATGTGTCTTAATCACATATCCGTTAGATACAGAACAAATAAAGACATTTTACTTGTTCTACTGACAGTCAGTACATATAGTGTTTTTTCTTAAATGACCCTTGTGCACATTTCGGTTGCACACAGAACAAATCCAAGGACTTTTTTTTTTGGTCATCAATTCGAGGACAAATAGCACATCTCCTCCTTTTAGCTGGAGAATCTGTCTGCGGACGGTCTTCATTGATGTTCCCACCAGTTAGTCGTAACAATGACTGCCGAAGCCTACGAGAAAGTGTCTCGCATTCGCCCCTTAATTTTAGGTGAACTTGAATGAGAGTCATCCGAATACTATTCATGAAGTCTCGCCTCTGAAGCCTTCTTGGTTCTTTGGAAAGATGGTAAAAAACAAGAATATTTAAGCATGCAACGTCCAATATTCTGTAGAAAATTGCAAGAAACCACCTTCTGCACGATCTGCTAGTTCGGAGTTCTGCACACACCTCCGTAACACTCCCCAAGAAAACCACAGAAAAAATGTAATGCAGAAAACAGATAGCGCAAGTACTATCCTGGAGAAAATTTCGATCCCAGAGGTTCGAAACAACAAAGCGCATGGACACGAACACCTAGTCGCTACGAGATCTCAAGATCAACTGAAAATTGCCTCCACTAAGTTTTACGTCCCACGATTATGCCGGCTAGGATAAAGGAGACAGTGATTATGAGAAATAAATAAAATGGTGGAATGAAGAAAGTGGAAAGAAATGGGAGGACACCGAGAAAACCCACGCACACGGTGCTTATCCAGCACAAGGTTCACTTTGTGTGGGCTCGGATCGAACCCAGGACCCCATGCACTAGAGGTGAACGCTCTACGACTGAGCGACCGCGGCCCCCTAGCAAGGTCAACTGAGAATAGACGACTGAAACCTCAGTGAAACAAAATATATATATATTTTGTCCACAGCTAGAAATGTGCTAGGTTAAATTTGATCCCACAATAGTAGTTACGAGTTAAGTATGTAGTGATAACTTAGGAAAAAGATAAGTAAAAACTTAGATTTCTTAATAAAAATAACTTTGTATACTGTTTGTATATATATATATATATATATATATATATATATATATATATATATATATATATATATATATATATATATATATATATATATATAACGCAGCAGCTGAATATAACGCAGTAGTATATATGTCACGAGGGGGCCGCGGTGGCTCAGTGGTAGAGCGTTCACCTCTGGTGCTTAGGGTCCCGGGTTCGATCCCAGACCCCGCCAAGTGAATTTTGTGGTGGACAAACACCGTGTGCGTGGGTTTCCTCGGGGGTTCTCCCGTTTCCTCCCACTTTCTTCATTCCACCATTTCATTCATTATTCATCACCACAGTCTCCTTTAGCCTAACCGGCATAACTGTGGGACGTAAAACTCAAAGATTTCATTTCATTTCATTGGGGGTATCACAAACGTGTTAGGGCATGAAAAGTGGAAGGGCATCGCGAACGAATCTTGTGTATGCAACTTCTACTAGGAGAACTTATAAGAGTAAGACGGAAAAGAAAGACAGGTAACATACTGTATATAATAAAGTTAGAAGTTCATATTACAGTAAGTTCAATAATGAAATACAAAGTGTGAGTTTTGAATTTATATCCTAACATAATACATATTTATTTTTACATAATATCTTACGAGAAGTTAAATCCCAAAACTTCCGTTGCATACTCCACAGTGTAAAGACAAAAAAAGTGTGATTATAATGTGACAACTTTGTATATATAATTCCACATTATGTAATAATTACGAACACGTGGTCCGCGTTAATCACTGATACTTGTATATATATATATATATATATATATATATATATATATATATATATATATATATATGTTATTATCGTAGCCGTAACTGTTGCTCTAACGACTAGCGCATGAGCCTTTTCTGTATGAGAGCTCGAGTTCGAGTTCCACTTTAAACTGTAGATCTACCATCTACGTCTCATATAATCTCGGTTCTCAAGAAGAAAGCTAAAGTCATGTTTTGTTTGATTTGGTTTTGTCTCTCTCCCAATTGTATAGGGCTGATCTCAAAACAGATTTGTAGTACTCTCTTCAATTGCCATCAAGCGACATAAAAATTAGCAGAGTATTTCTTCTGAATCGAGACCAGAAACTACTTTACGAGACAAGAGGAGACGGGAAAAACTTTTTAGATTATCGAGACGAAAGAGAAATAATCGTCTTCGAAAATCGAGACGAGACGAGAATTCTATAAAAATTGACGAGACGAGAAACTCTTATTTCTCGTCCTTCTCGTGAGGAACATACTATATTTGGGATTGAATTATGGTCCTCACATCAAATTTAAAGGCTGTACTATTGTGCCATCAATCTTCTTCCTCCTTAGTGACACGGAAGACTTGATTTGAACGTTTGTGTACTGTTCCGCACGAGACGAGACGAGAAATAAAGTTTTCTCCTGTCGTCTCTTAAATTAAGTGTTGGATTCTCGTCTCGTTTTGATTCTCGAAGAATTATTTCTCTTCTTGTTTTATAAATTTATGCCTTGGCTTTCTTCCTAATTTTATCTAGAAATTATGAGAATGCTTCCGAGTTACGAGAGTTCCACTAAGAGTGTAATATATCAATATTTAAATCATATTTAGTATTGAAGTATATTATGTAATAACTTACGTATCTTAAAATGTTGATAAATACTCTTCATTGTCTGTGCTCTTGGGTTTTCTCCCGTTTCCTCCCTTTTTTCATTCCAGCATTTCATTCATTTCTCACCATCACCGTCTCCTCTAGCCTAAGCGGCATAAGCGTGGGACGTAAAACTGAAAGATTTCATTTTACTCTTCATTGTGTTCGTACAACAACTGTTATAATTTATGAACTTTTACTATGAATGATGTAATCCTAAAACACTAGTATCTAAGACTTCAGTGAATTGTTGCCCATGAGACGATTAATATCTTGTCTCGAAAATGAGACAAGAATTGTCGTTTCTCGTTTCGTCTCTAACTTGGAGACACACTTCTTGTCTTAACTCTTATTAGAACATTCACTTTTCGCATCGTTTCCGAGACGACGCTAGAAATTTCTGTATCCTGCACATTATTTTTTTGCTTCTCCAGATACTAAATTTTTCAGTTACCTTTCATGCCACTTGTTTCCATTTGCTTTATTCATCAAATATTTAAAAGTTAAACTGAATTTAAATATTTCTCTTTGAAGTATAATTTCTTCCTAATCAGATGTTTTATTTAAACGAAAAATTCTCTATGCGTTCTAGCATGATGCAAAGATTTTAGAAGAACCCGTAGTCATAAATTCTACTAACCTATTATCCTCTTGAAATTTTTGTCAGAAATATAATTTATAAGAATTTTTTTATATAATACGTATGTTTTCTATTACCATTATTCTGCGGACAATAACAATTTTAATGTGATAGGATTACTTAGCACTTAGTGCGTATCATTCAAAATTACTGTATACATGGTGTTTCAAAACAACACTGAGAACGTTCGTGAGCTGATTCCTGACACTAAGATAAGACAAAAAGTATAGACCAACCTGTGTGCACAAATGCTTCCTTTGAGTTATAGACTGCCGGAAACGCGAAAAAATGAAATTTAAAGGTCCAAAACTATGGGACCTACCGTAGTCGGGTCAAGACTTAACTTAGGATCTAATATGTGCACTATCCAAATATCCATGTTTCAGAATCCTGCGGTATTTCCGCGACATTTTTTATAGAGGTTGTTGGTGAGTGTTTCAAATTTTATGCCCGTAGCCAAATTCCTTCTATAAAATTTGTTGCGGAAGTACCGCACGATTCTGAAACATGTATTTTTGGATAGAGTACACGCTAGTTCCTAAGTGAAGTCTTGACCCGAGTAGGTCCCATAGGTTTGGGGCTATGGACCATTAAAGTTCATTTTTTCATGTTTTCGACAGCCTATAACTCCGAAAGGAAGCATTTGTGCACCTAGGTTGGTCTATACTTTTTGTCTTATCTTGGTGTCAGGAATCACCTTCCAAACGTTGTCGGTGTTGTTTTGAAACATCCTGTATATATATATCATGATTTACAAAAATGTCTGTAAAACGGCTTGTTTCTTTAAAAAAACTCTCGTGTTGAGCTAGGTGTCTCCACCCAGCACATTGTGCGCCTGCCTATCACTACTTTGTGTGACGTCACTCGCTACGGTGAAGGGCTTCTTGCCTTACCCCAACGAAAATCAAACAATACTTTCGCAAACAGCCACAGCTGGGGGACATAGAGTGGCACAGAACGCACACAGCTCGCTGTATAGCTGCAAATACTTAGAACTATGAGACGTGAGACCCATGGACAACTATAGTTGCTCTCTTGTTACAAGTCGTTCAGTCAGGGAGACAACTTTGGTCTTCGTTGCCTCGCACCTACCAAGGTCAGCTCCTGCGACGGAAGGAAACAACAGCAACATAAAACTACTCCCTTCTGTTTACTTTTTTCACGAATATTTGTTACCTTCGTGGGTACGTGTCACGTACTGCGTAGATTTAAATTATATGTTTGTCAAGAATATATTCCCTATAAAGATATGAGTACTGAGAAGGAAAAAAACATGTAGATATTTTTGTTCTCCTTTTTCTATTAGCCAGTGGAAGTGTGTATGGTTGTTTGAACACCCTTCTTGTAATTAGTTAGGATTCACTTCGTCTTCTTAGTTAACCTTTGGGTATGAATAACACCGGGACAACTCATGGTTATGATAGTGGCGTATTTTCGCACCCGAAGGATTACGGAAATAATAAGTAATGTAGACTCCGATGCTTTTGAAACGGACAATGAAGGTAATTTGTAGGAAGATTCTAGCATCAATTTATGTGACACGCATCTACCTATATCTATTTCGAAATACTGGGTGATATCAATAAAAATAAGTAACTACTCCTGAGAAGTCCTGCTCGTGATTCGGAGTAACTATAGCTGGAATAATATCCTCCTTCAATGGGAGATATCAATAAAACGGAGAAGTTACTCATTACGCCCAATTTTGAAGTAGTTACTATCATTGGTATCAATAAAAAGAGAACTGAGCACTAGTCGTCTCGGCTGACCTCGGAGAAGCCCCGCCCTTTTGAAGTAACCACACATCTATTCTCGAGCCGAGTAACTACTCCGCGTTTGTTATCAATAAAAATCAAAGACTCCTCTGTGATGCTAGTAACTTCTCCAAATTTGTGGAGCAAGCTAAATAGGTGACTCCGTGCGAAATATGGCAGAGTATATGATTGTTTTACTACGTAGAAAAACATATAAACTGCATAGAAATGTTGAAAATGGAGATTACAAAAAGCATTATAAGTTTATGAAAGAAAATGGGTGATATCAATAAAACGGAGAAGTTAGTCATTACGCCCAATTTTGAAGTAGTTACTCGCATTGGTATCAATAAAAAGAGAACTGAGCACTAGTCGTCTCGGCTGACCTCGGAAAAACCCCGCCCTTTTGAAGTAACCACACCTCTATTCTCGAGCCGAGTAACTACATCGCGTTTGATATCAATAAAAATCAAAGACTCCTCTGTGATGCTAGTAACTTCTCCAAACTTGTAGAGCAAGCTAAATAGGTAACTCCGTGCGAAATATGGCAGAGTATATGATTGTTTTGCTATGTAGCAAAACTTATAAATTGCATAGAAATGTTGCAAATAGAGATTACAAAAAACAGGTTTATGAAAGAAAATGTAGAGTAGTTAGCACAACATTTTTTAGGAGAATCAACGGAAATTTGAGATGGTGCACTACGTAATGACGAAAAGATGCGGGTTTTCTTGCTTTACGTGAGTGATCCGGGATTCCAGGTCTGAATGTTAAGGGATTCTGTTGTGGCTCAAAGTACTGTGTCTTTGACTACTACAAGTGTAATGGATGCGATTATTGCGAAATATGAAAATTGATTGTTTCCGGAGGTGTGTGTAATATTCAAACAGCAAAGGCAGAGTGGCAAGAACAATATACATCTCCAGGTGCTATCGAACCACTTGACTATACACACGTGGCAATAAAGAAACCTAGTATTTTGAAGACGAATACGCTAATAGGAAGAGCTCCTTCGTGGCTAAGCGCATAGCGTACATGCCTTTGACATGAGAGACCCGCGTTCGATTATCGGCGGGAGCTCATATGGTTCGGATTCCAAGTTGATCAGTGGGTCCCGTCTCATATAGCCTCGCTACTGAAAATGACATTAAACTCAAAATCAACTTAACTCAACGCTGATAGGAAGGGTGTATACATGAGAATGTATATTTTTTATGCCAAGGTGAAAGGGGACACGTATGGTGTGGAAAACGCAATCAGATGGACGCGCTTTATGACGTGACTGGCTGGACTATTTAAAAAAGGAAACAAAGGGACCAAGTGTCTGATTTCGTTCTTAAAGCCAAACAATCTTGGACAACACGTGATATGCACTTATCGTGCTAATCTTGATATTGCTGGATTCCAATCAACATCCATCAGTTCCAAGAGGTTCGTGGTTTCAGTATTTTTTTTTTAATGCTCGCTCAGATATTAAAGATTCTCTTTTGGATTTGTGTCTCATTTGTAGATGTATTTCATATTTCGTTGCATTTCACTGTACTTGCCTTCAAAGCTTCGGCTTTCCTTCGTTTACTTTCTGGTAACTGTGACTTTGAAAGTACCACTGAAAACTCTTTATAATATCCACAAATGCACTTTGATTGAAGCTATCGTTACTACTTGTCTCTTCCATGGCGTTTAGGATACTGCGCCATAAGTTACCCACAACGAAATCACCGCCCAACAGTTGGGAGAAATGAGTAACCACTTCTTTTATTGGTGCGACTCAGTGCTACGTGCAGAGGAAGCGCGAGTAAACGTTCATAAATCTGGAGTAGACTAGACTTGAGTAGTGGCTTGTTTTATTGATATGAAATTGAGGGAGGAAATTGCTCCAGGTGTAGTTACTCCGATTCTCGAGCAGGACTTCTCAGGAGTAGTTACTTATTTTTATTGATATCACTCAATGTAGAGTGGTTAGCACAACATTTTTTAAGGAGAATCAACCGAAATTCGGGGTGGTGCACTACGTAATGATGAAAAGATGCGGGTTTTCTTCAAGAGCGTTGATCCTGTGGGGGCCAGGGGGCCCGGGCCCCCCAAAGCTCATGTGGGCCCCCCGATTGTATTTATGAATATACAATATTTGGCATAATTAGAGTGCAATTTGTCTTAAAATCCTGATATATATACCTTCTGCATCTGAATGCCCCCCCCCCCCCCAAATTTACAGAGAAATCGGTGCCCTTGGTTTTCTTGCGTTACGTGAGTGATCCGGGATTCCAGGTCGGAATGTCAGGGGATTCTGGTGTGGCTCAAAGTACTGTGTCTATGACTACCTGAAAATTGATTGTTTCCGGAAGTGTGCGTAATATGCAAACAGCAAAGGCAAAGTGGCAAGAACAATATACATTTCCGGGTGCTATCGGAGCACTTGACTATACACAAGTGGCATTAAAGAAACCTAGTATTTTGGAGAGTAATACGTTAATAGGAAGAGCTATTTCGTGGCTAAGCGGTTAGCGTACATGCCTTTGGCATAGGAGATCCGCGTTCGATTCCCGGCAGGATCTCATATGGTTCGGACTCCACGTTAATCAGTGGGTTCTGTCTCATATAGGCACGCTACTGAAAAGGACGTGAAACTAATAATCAACTCAACTCAACGCTGATAGAAAGGGTGTATACATGAGAATGTATTTTGTTTATGTCAAGGCGAAAGGGGACACGTGTGGTGTGGAAAACGCAATCAGATCGACGTGATTTATGACGTGAGTGGCTGGACTTTTTTTAAAAAGAAAACAAAGGAGCCCAGTGTCTGATTTCGTTCTTAAAGCCAAGCAATCTACAAAGACCTTGGACAACACGTAATATGCGGTTGTCGTGTTAATCTTGATATTGCTGGATTCGAATCAGTATCCATCAGTTCAAATAGGTTCATTCCCATGGTTTCAGTATTTCTTTCTTCTTTCCCGTTTTTTTCTTCTTTTTTGTTTTTGTTTTATTCTCGCTCGAATATTAAAAATTCTCTTTTGAATTTGTGTCTCAGTCGTAGATGTATTTGATATTTCGTTGCATTTCACTGCAATTATTAATACCTGCAAAGTTTCGGCTTTCCTTCGTTTAGTTTCTGGTAGCTGTGACTTTGAAAGTACCACTGGAAACTCTTTTACAATATCCACAAATGCACTTTGATTGAAACTGTTGTTGCTACCTCCCGTTCCATGGCGTTTAGGATACTATGCCATAGGTTAAAAACAACGAAATGACTGCGCGATGAATGGGAGAAATGCGTAATCACTTCTTTTATTGATACGACTCAGCGCTACGTGCAGAGGAAGCGCGAGTAAACGTTCATAAATCTGGAGCAGACTAGACCTGAGTAGTGGCTTGTTTTATTGATACGAAATTGAAGGAGGAGATTACTCCGGGTGTAGTTACTCCGATTCTCGAGCAGGACTTCTCAGGAGTAGTTACTTATTTTTATTGATATCACCCAATTTCGTATCAATAAAACCAGCCGCTACTCAGATCTAGACTGCTCCAGATTTATGAACGTTCATTCGCGTTTCTTCTGCGCGTAGTAGCGCGTAGTAGTGAGTCGTATCAATAAAAGAAGTGATTACTCATTTCTTCCATCCGTCGCGCGGTAATTTCGTTGTTTTTAACCTATGGCGTAGTATCCTAAACGCCATGGAACGGGAGGTAGCAACAACAGTTTCAGTCAAAGTGCATTTGTATTATAAAAGAGTTTCCAATGGTACTTTCAAAGTCACAGCTACCAGAAAGTAAACGAATAAAAGCCGAAACTTTGAAGGTAATTACAGTGAAATGCAACGAAATACCAAATACATCTACGACTGAGATACAAATTCAAAAGAGAATCTTTAATATTCGAGCGAGAATAAAACAAAAATAAAAAAGAAGAAAAAATGAAAAAACGGGATAGAAGAAAGTAATACTGAAACCATGAGAATGAACTTAATTGAGCTGATGGATGATGATTCGAATCCAGCAATATCAAGATTAACACGACAAGCGCATATCATGTGTTGTCCAAGGTCTTTGTAGATTGTTTGGCTTTAAGAACGAAATCAGACACTTGACTCCTTTGTTTTCTTTTTAGAAAAGTCCAGCCACTCACGTCATAAATCACGTCCATCTGATTGCGTTTTCCACACCATACCTGTCCCCTTTCGCCTTGACATAAACAAATACATTCTCATCTATACACCCTTTCTATCAACGTTGAGTTGAGTTGATTATTAGTTTCACGTCCTTTTCAGTAGCGTGCCTATATGAGACAGAACCCACTGATTAACGTGGAGTCCGAACCATATGAGATCCTGCCGGGAATCGAACGCGGATCTCCTATGCCAAAGGCATGTACGCTAACCGCTTAGCCACGAAATAGCTCTTCCTATTAACGTATTACTCTCCAAAATACTAGGTTTCTTTAATGCCACTTGTGTATAGTCAAGTGCTCCAATAGCACCCGGAAATGTATATTGTTCTTGCCACTTTGCCTTTGCTGTTTGCATATTACGCACACTTCCGGAAACAATCAATTTTCAGGTAGTCATAGACACAGTACTTTGAGCCACACCAGAATCCCCTGACATTCCGACCTGGAATCCCGGATCACTCACGTAACGCAAGAAAACCAAGGGCACCGATTTCTCTGTAAATTTGGGGGAGGGGCATTCAGATGCAGAAGGTATATATATCAGGATTTTAAGACAAATTGCACTCTAATTATGCCAAATATTGTATATTCATAAATACAATCGGGGGGCCCACATGAGCTTTGGGGGGCCCGGGCCCCCTGGCCCCCACAGGATCGGCGCCCTTAAAGAAAACCCGCATCTTTTCATCATTACGTAGTGCACCACCCCGAATTTCGGTTGATTCTCCTTAAAAAATGTGCTAACCACTCTACATTTTCTTTCATAAACTTATAATGCTTTTTGTAATCTCCATTTCTAACATTTCTATGCAGTTTATAAGTTTTTCTACGTAGTAAAACAATCATATTCTCTGCCATATTTCGCACGGAGTTACCTATTTAGCTTGCTCCACAAATTTGGAGAAGTTACTAGCATCACAGAGGAGTCTTTGATTTTTATTGATATCAAACGCGAAATAGTTACTCGGCTCGAGAATAGAGGTGTGGTTTCTCCAGAAGGGCGGGGCTTCTCCGAGGTCAGCCGACACGAGTAGTGCTCAGTTCTCTTTTTATTGATACCAATGCGAGTAACTACTACAAATTAGGGAAAATTGAGTAACTTCTCCGTTTTATTGATATCACCCACTGTGTGGTATACAATATACGGAATTCAAGATGGCTGCCATGATGTACACTAAATCATTTAACGCTGTTTATACACCAATGCCAAATTGTAACATTTTCGTTTACTCCGTTCATGCGTCTCTTTGTTGCTGCCCTGTCAGAATACATTTTTTCTATTAGATACATATGTCAAACATAGCATTCTTTGTCCCAAATAGATGATGTGTAAAAAATGAGTTTACATTCTCATTTGGGAGAATATTCAAGCCTAGGTTGAAGTGTAAAATCATAATCTTTTACATTTAAAACAATATTGTGTGATATGCAATATGGCGGAATTCACGTACTGCGCAGATTTAAATGGTACGGTGTGTCAAGTATATATTCCCTATAAAGGTATGAGTACTCAGAAGGAAACATCCACTCCAAATCAGTGCGTCTACGCATGTCGTTATTATTGTTCTGTCCCAATGACCTGTATACACATCCACATATGTCTTCTCACAGCAACATTATACTAATCTTTTCCACAGAATATTTTTCATTCTATACTTTGATCCAGGGGTAGAAATGAAATTTTAGAACTAAGGGGAAAGTCAATAATAGATAGAGTTTGATTAGGCTATGTATCAAGAATACAAACTCAGACAGTCGGAAGTGCAAACACACTTTAATGGAGAACGACTTAAGCAATAGCGATTGTTGCAGAACAATCAACAGCCAAACAAAACTAATTTCACCATTCAAATTTCCTATTTGTTACTAATAACTACAGATATTTTTCCTTCTTTTGCACAAACACTTCAACTTACTAAGGGGATACTTTCCCCTTGTGCATGCCTGATTTCCACTGTTGCTTTCATCTCAGGCTTTTTAAACGTGGACCGTATTTACCGGGCAATTTTGACGCTCGGCCCTTTGGACTCGTGTCTTTTTGCCGCGGGGCCCTTTCGCCCGGAGCTTTTCCACGCTGGGCCGTTTTGACACAGGCCCTTTTGAGGCGAGGCCCTTTTCACCCTGGCTCTTTTGACGCAGGGCCCTTTTAACTCGAGCCCTTTTGACCCGGGCAATTTTGACGCGACGCCGTTTCTACTCAGGGCCTTTTGTCGCGAAGCCCTTTTACCCGAGCCCTTTTGACCTACGCTCTTGTAACTCGGGGCCGTTTCTACTCGGGCCCGTTTGACGCAGAGCCCTTTTGACTCTTGTCTTTTTTCTCGCAAGACCCTTTTCACCCAGGAACCTTTGACGCAGGGCCGGTTTGACTCGGACACTTTTGTTGCGGAGACTTTTGACCCGGACCTTTTGGCTAAGGCCTTCTTGCAGCGGGGCCCGTTTTGACATGGGTTCATTCGACATAAGGCCCTTTTGTGTCTGGGTCCTTTTGACTCGGGATCTTTCGACGCAGGGCCCTTTCAACTAAAATCCTTTTGATGGGGGCCGTTTAAACGGGGGGCCCTTTTTTCGCGGAGACTCTTTCACCCGTGCCCTTTAGACTCGAGCCCTTTGGTCGTCGAGATATTTTTACCCCTGGCCGTTTAGACTCAGGCACTTTTGTCGTGGAGTCCTTTTATCCGAGCCCTTTTGATCAGGGCTCTTTTCACGCAGAGCCGTTTTTACTCGGGCCCGTTTGATGCAGGGCCGTTTTGACTCGGGTCTTTTTGCCGCGGGACCTTCTGACCCGAGCCTTTTTGACTCGGGCCTTTTTGTAGCGTACCCCTTTTGGTACGGTCCATTTGACGTAGGACCTTTTTGACTCTACCCCTCTTAACACGGGGCCTTTTGAAACTGGTCATTTTGTCGCGGAGAACATTGGACCAAGGCCTTCTTCACGCTGGGCTTTTTTGAAACGGAACCTTTTGAGGCGGGGTCCATTTGACCCGGGCTCTTTTGACGCAGTGCCCTTTAAACTCGAGACCTCTTGAGCCGGATCATTTTGACCAGGGGTTGTTTTGACTCGTGCCTTTTGTCGCGGAGACATTTTGACCCATGCCTTTTTGACGCGGAGCCGTTCTCACTCGGGCCGTTTTGAGCGGGCCCTCTTGACCGGGCCTCTTTTGACCCAGGGCCACTTTGTCGCGGGCCCTTTTGACCCGGCTCCTTTTGACGCGGGGCAGTTTGGACTCGAGCCCTTTTGGCACAGGGCCTTTTGTCGTGAAGGTCTCAGGACACGGGGCCGTTTTTAGTCGGGGCCTTTTGTCGCGGGTGGACATTTACCCGGGTTCTTTTGACCGGATACCTTTTGACCTGGGCTCTTTTCACGCGGGGCCGTTTTTACTCGGGAAAGTTTGACGCAGGACCCTTTTGACTCGGGTCTTTTTTGTCGCAGGACCCTTTTGAGCCGGATCCATTTGACGCGGAGCCGTTTTGAATCGTTCACTTTTGTTGCGGAGATCTTTCGACCAGGTCCCTTTTGACTCGGGCTCTTTTGTAGCGGGTCTCGTTTTGACACGGGTCCATTTGACGCAGGGCCCTTTTGACGTGGGACCGTTTTGCCTTGAGCCCTTTCCTCGCCCTTTTGTCTGACTCTTTTGACATAGAACCATATATATAACGCAGCATTTGAAATTCCTGGGGCAGGCGGCGGGTATGAGTAAATTGATTATTAATCGATCCCTGGCGCAATAAAATTAGTTACGCTACTGGTCATATCTCTTTCTTTCTCTTCTCTCTACATCGTGTCTGGAGATGAATGTTCTGACTAATAGGCTACAGCGGCGATTTTAAAAAGTAAGAAGATATATGCTACCAATTATAAATGTTATGAATTTAAACAATATATATAGGGCAATAAATCGAAAAACTCTATGTGGGCCTTTTGCCCCCCCCCCTCCCGTAGGAAAAAATCTGCTGGTGTTAGTGATTATCATGTTGCTTAGTTACTGTATTATATTGTGCTATACACACAATAAATACTTCTGTGTTTTATTTAATAATAATAACCTTATTTATGTTTATTACGGCCCTTGCTTGACAACAGCGAAACATATTCACGCTCAGTGTAATTAGATTCCATTCTCAAATAAGGTCAGTGAAGCGAATGAAATAATTCACGCACAAATTTAGGACTTAGAAAAGTGTCCTGCGAACATGTCGTAGGAAATTGCTGAAGAGTAAAAAGCTCTAGTAGCAATTGTTAGCAGTTATTAATTTAACATATAAGACAATAAATTGAAAAACTGAGAATACGAATCTTTTCAGAGATGGCAGTGTACTGACGGTTCAAATCTGTGCCTTTACTCCCTATACCTACGTTATTTCCCTAGTCAAAATAAAAACTCTTCAAAACTAATCACAATTTCTTATGCAACCATCCCTTCCTTGGTGTACTGCGCCGTCACATACCCGTCACGGCGATGTAAAGGCACTTTTGGCGACGAGGATACAACATGCTACATAAAGGCAAGTTCTTATGTGAGAAGTGTGCAGAAACAATAAGAATTGGGTAGTCAGGGATCGGATCTCAACGTTGAAGATACGTCAACTGTGCCTGTGCGGGACCGCGCCAAGGTTGGACGACGACAAGCCTGGACACTTTTTGTGTCCAAGCTTGTCGTTGGCCAACCTTGTCGTCAGCGACCCAAAATGAGATATGTCAAAGCATCTCGGGGTCGATCCCGACAAGCCTGGACACCTTCAGGAATGTGTCCAGGCTTGTCGTTGGCCAACCTTGTCGTCAGCGACCCAAAATGAGATGTGTCCAGGCTTGTAGGAATCGACCACGACAAGCTTGGACACCCCAGGAATGGGTCCAGGCTTGTCGTCGTCCAACCTTGTCCTAAACGACCCAAAATGAGATGTGTCCAGGCTTGTCAGGATCGACCGCGACAAGCTTGGACACCTCAGGAATGTGTCCAGGCTTGTCGTCAACGACCCAATTTGAAATGTCTGTTCCAACAAACTCTACCAGTTAAGTCGTTTCCAGTTCATACATACATGCCCTTCAATATAGAGTTGCATGGCTCGCATGTATATCGCTATTGGCTGATTCTCGCCATTCAGCTACTACGCTCTACTAAAGGATTTTCGAATTATTTTAAATTTATTTATCTTTTATTAAAAGAGATTATTATTATTTACAAAATTTTCGTTTTACTTAAAAAATTACTAGCAGTATTTAGCAATCGTTGCAATATTTCCGCTAAAAAAAAATCATCGTAAGTACGGACCGTGCGACTCTACCGTGAAAGCCACGTTTTCATGCCCCGCTGACTAGGGGCGCGTTCTTAAACATCGATCAGGTTAAATGCTTTTTTGATCAGGTTAAATGCCTAGTGTTATGAAATTCTTTTCGTGAAAACGCTTATTTCGTTACGGGAGGTGAATCAATTATTAGCGTGAGTAGGCCTACACTTCGCAAAAAAATTTGAATTTTTTTGATGAACAATTATGGAAGTGTGTTATTTGGGGAGATCATCTGGTGAGCAATCGTAAGCAAATTAAGTATATCTGGTTTCTGGAAGACTATCTGATAGAACAAGGAATATCTAAAAAAATCATGATCTATGACCATGTAGAGCTGTTCAAAAGCTGAGAATGGGGTTCGTTTTAAAGAGGGCCGTACCCAGGATTTGTTTGAGGAGGGTATAGGCCATATTTAGAACATTTTGAGGAGGGTATAGACCATATTTAGGATATTTTCAGAGGTGCATCACTGTATTTTATTTAAACCAGTAACTACAATAAAGGAAACTAACAGTGTCATAGCAGCATTAGGCCGGGACAACAAGTATTTGTGCTAATCTTGATGTTATTTTCGGACTATGAGAACATGAGCAATTTTCAAATATAAACCAAGAATATTCCAATATCACACAGTGTGTTTTTCTACGGACGCCACCTCGATGGAGAACAATGTTACAAGAAAGTGTGGGTTTCCAAACTGCAATGTTAGAATTGAATCAATCGTTTGAGCTATACAGAAGTAGTCTTGAATGGTAGAGAAAATTCTGTGTGGAACTCTCTTGCTTGACATCAGTGTATGAAAGAGTGGATAGTTTTATGACTCTAATCCAGCGTTTCCCAACCGGTGTGCCGCGGCACACTGGTGTGCCGTGAATGGGCCGCTGGTGTGCCGCAAGGAATCGAAACAAAATTATTAATTTTAGAGGAATCAAATTGTAAAACGTAGGGAAAAATATATACTTGTAATTCACATTATATGAATCTATAATTTTAAGTTTCATACAGTGTTACCGTTCTATACATACATTTCTAATGTTGAAGAAAGTATTTGTTGTCATTGTTATGACCATTGTTGCTTCTTTATTGTTGCAGACTATTTCGTAACTTGAAAATTTAAAATATCATTCAATCCTTTCGACAAAGTACCTATATTTGTGTCTCAAAAGTAAATGAGATTTGTTTCTTCGTTCGTTATTTAGTGATCTTTCTTCTTAGTAAAAGGTTGGATATAGTTTTAAAAAAGAAAGCGTATTTTTGAAAACTTGAGTCCAATATTTCATTGCAATTGTTTTCCATTTTTAAATTAGAATGAAAAATAAGCATAATGATTTACCACGGGAAAAAACAGTGTTCGAGCTTTCTTCTTGTGAGGAGATCAATAATCAGAGAAAAAATGCCACTGTGTTTTATATTTACAAATAATATCTATAAGTGTGCCGTGAGAGTGCCAGTAACACCCGTAGTGTGCCGCAAGTTGAAAAAGGTTGGGAAACGCTGCTCTAATCCAAGAAAAATGAGACAGACGGGCAGCTAAATGCTGATACTTGCTTTTCGTACAAGCGTTACAGATTTGATCTGAAGAGTCTGCATTAATACTAACCTTCTTTCTCGCTCCCCCAGGCCTATCGCATTCTTCAGTTAGTGCGTAGTCTCACCCATTCTACTTCTCTTTAATTCCATCTTTTTAATATTGCTGTTACAGCACTTAATTTCTTCTGCTCCCCTTCATTATATATTTTGTCTGATAATTTACCTTTCTCTCTATGCCCACATTTCGAAAGTTTCCAATTAGATTTCATTATCTGTTCCTGCAGACTCGGATTTCCCAATAGGCCTACTAAGCTTGGGACTAGGAACTAAACGTTCTGAGATGCGCACGGACAAAATTTGTATAAGAAACCGCCAGAGTGATCATAGTTTAGTTTTATATCCTTATTGTCGAAGGATAGGAGAATGTACTAACAACTTTTGATCACGATATCTTGCAAATCAAATGCGTAACATTGCATTCTCTTAGGTGATCGCGTGTGAAAGTGAACATGATTTAAAGCATAAATTGAAAGCATGTAGAAAACCATTCTACATTTCAGACGCGAAAAATCAATGAATACGTTAGTTGGAAATTGATTCTATTTTGAATTGGAACTTCAAAAAGTTCACCACGTAATACAATCACAAACACTAATTTCTTTATACCGTCAAGTGGGGTGAATGCGAACAAAACATTCATTTTTTTAATTTGTTCACTCTTACGTTTTATAAATGCAAGAGAAACTCTATATTAATTGTTTGAGGTATTCTTCATACTCTAATCTTGCTATGCATGCAATAATAGGATTGGCGACTTGCTTTAACATTTTTTCTCTGCAACTATTTTTAGCTACATTACTGTTGGCAATTTTTGACCGAGCTTGCGAAGGTCTTCTAGTCGAAAGTTTGGCATTTGTGTTGTCTGTCTGTCTGTGTGTATGTCGCACGATAAAAGTCGAACGCGTGAACCGATTCAAATGAAACTTTCACAGATTGTTTATTGGTTCAAGTTACAGATCATTCGTTGGGGAACAAAATCAAACCAAGGGGAGGGAGTGGAACCCCCCTTAAAAGTGCAAAAATGTAGAAAAACATAGCAAATAAAAAAAATAAAAACGAATTATATACCTCTAAAGTCGGAAACACACTTAGTTGTTTGTATACTTCCCCAAAACATACAAACACCAAATTTTGCACGCAAGTTCGTCATGTGATGTGAGTAATGGGAAAATTGCGATATCGTGAAAAATGCGACGTTTTCCATGTAAATGAACGGTCGAAATTTTTCGTCGTTTCGAAATGCCGGTTTTAATAGTAGTTGCGCACTTGATAGAAACGTCATATTTTGTCAGGGAGTGAAGATAGGAACATACTTTCTGTTTAAAAAAAGGGCATTAAAATTCGTTTTCGTTTGGCGTCGCAAATCGAGAAAATGTGAAATTTGTAATGGCGGTTGCTAGAACGTCGAAATTTCGAGCTGATGTTTATTCTGATGCGTAGTTTGCGAATCCGTTCTTAAACTTAAAAAAATAGTCATCTTCGGTGTAAGAAAGTGCTAGGAATGTTATAAGGGTGCGTGTAATTCTAGACAACTTGTAGATATGGTGGAATCACGAAATTTCGTTCAAGTGTGTAGATTACAGCGTAAGTAAGGGGAAAAATCGGACATGTTGGAAAAGACGTCATCTTCGATTCAATATGGCGGCTCAAAAATTTGTAACCATGAAAATTGTAAGTTGTGCTCACGGTAGGTAAGCCAGGTTTCGCTATGTTATTAAGGACGTAGTTCAGTTTAAGTGGAGAAACAAATCATTGGAGAAGTCGCCATCTTGAATGCAAAATTGCCATATTTTTGAATTGCCTTCATTTGGCCTGTTATGTGGTATGTCGAGGGTAATAAAACAAATCGAAATCAACGTAGCGAGTTGGCTCTGCGGTAAAGCGTCTGCTTTCAAAGTAGCAGGTCTGGGTTCGATTCTCAGGCGAACCTTATTTTATCTTACGTTTTTTTCTTATAATCGTTGCTTCGTTTTAGCAAAATAGTTTCTGTTGGTATTGCGTGAACAAAATATTTTCGTTATTACAGACATAGACGGAAAGGATATATATATACGGTAACTTTTGAGTTGGTCTCGAAACTAGGCAGTATGTTCGTGTGCAGCTTCGAGACGATACTCAACTATTTAAAAAGAAACATATGTAGCTTTAGAGATGGGACATCACCAGTGTTTCTTTCAGAAACAATGTTCCTGGGGATCACAGTTAGTATTACCTGGGGCACTGCAGATAATATTCTATTTATTATTCTATTATACACGTATTATTTGGTCTCCTGCGTGGGCACTCTAAGAGCCCCAAGGAGGCAGTGTAGCCCCCAAAAACATCTTGGAAAAAACATTGAACATCATTTTCACGATATAGTATTCAGACGAAACAAAAATACATTTTGTCTCGCGAGAATAGTGTGTGCTTCAAACCGGAAATGATTACAAACAATCTCTTTTTCATATACTAGTCGTTTAGATACATGCGTATACCAAGTTTGAAGTCTATACCACAACTGAAAAAGTATAAGATTTTAAATTTTAAGGAAATACACACACACACACACATATATATATATATATATATATATATATATATATATATATATATATATATATATATATATATATATACGCACCTTTTGACAATTGTCCCGTCGGCAGCATATATAGTAGGCAAACAATATATGCTATAAAAATAAACTTTCAAAGAAAGAAAAAGTGAGAAAAAAATTGTTAGGAATCGAACCCAGGTCTCCTGCCCAGTAGGCTCACGTCAATCCCCTACACTACCGATTTCCTTAGATTTTCGACTTCCTACTTACTGCTCATATAGTACTGGTACGTAGCGGCCGGCATCTGTGGGGAATTACACCTCTAAAATCGGAATAGTAATCGGGTTATATATGCGTTTTTTAGTATCATTAAGGAAATGATGTCTTGTTATTTAATTGTAATAAGAAATGAGAAAGACACCATTCTAATACACTGTTATACTACAATGCAAAAAGTGGTTTCTTTAAAATGCTATAAACAAATTTTTAAAAAGCCTCCAATAATATTAATATTCTAAATTACTTAGTTAATAATCGTCTTCATTGAAAATGTAAGAGTAAAGATACACGAATACTCTATGTAATTGCCCAGTATATATAAACATTTCAAGAAGTCTTGCTGCCCAGTAAGTACATTTGTACCAAAGGACAGTATTATAATACGGTGTACTACGTTACAGTACAAAAACTAGTGTTCAATCAAATGTTATGAACTAATGTTTAAAAAGCCTTAATAAAATTCATATTTATAAATTACCTACAAATTGTAGTCTTCATTGAAAATACAAGACGAGAGATACAGGTTGACTGCAAGAAATTGTCCAGTAAATATGAAATATTTGAAAAAGTCTTGCTGCAGGTAATATGTACTACTATGCTGAAGGTTTCCATTAAAAGGGACTTTTCTACATTGCAGTGCAAAAGTAGTGTTCTCTCAAATGCTACGATAAAATGTTTAAAAAGTCTCCAACAATATTCATATTTGTAAATCACCTACAAATTGTAGTCTTCATTGAAAATACAAGACGAGAGATACAGGTTGACTGCAAGAAATTGTCCAGTAAATATGAAATGTTTGAAAAAGTCTTGCTGCAGGTAATATGTACTACTATGCTGAAGGTTTCCATTAAAAGGGACTTTTCTACATTACAGTGCAAAAGTAGTATTCTCTCAAATGCTACTATAAAATGTTTAAAAAGCCTCCAACAATATTCATATTTGTAAATCACCTACAAATTGTAGTCTTCATTGAAAATACAAGAATAAATATACAGGGAGACTGCAAGAATTTGTGCAATATATATGAAATTTTTCAAGAAGTCTTGCTCTTGGTTATATGTACAACTATGCCCAAGGTTTCCATTATAATCCACTGTACTACATTACAGTACAAAAGTAGTGTTCACTCAAATGCTATGAAAAAATTTAAACAATTTCCAACAATATTCATATTTGTAAATTACCTAGTAAATTGTTGAAATATTCAATTAAATAAAATTTATTAAATAAATTTATGAAACAATTAAGAAAAAATAACTAAGTCAACAGGAAACATATTTCGATAGTCGAACCAAAGGAAGGGGTAGAAAACCACCCATCAACGGCATCACATACAGTGCCACTGCCTGCCTTTCCACGCCATCCAATGACACCACACCCTACTTGCATAGCACGTCGTCCAGTTGTATAAATGTTCAGTATTGTCCTCTGTGTTAGAGAAAAAATATCTCATCTAGTTCTTTTCCATGTGGTAAGGTGTCAAGAACCGACGACACGTTGCCACGTTGGATAGCAATAGATATGCGTTGTATTAAGAAATATGTTGAACGAATATCTCCAGTAACGATAGAAATGCGTCTGCCTACTTCTTTAATAAAATCAAGGCTTGCAGATCCCCAAGCACCACTAGTCTCGATGGCAATTGGAGCAAAAATAAATTTATCAAGGAGGCTGTTATATTTCCTTTGCTTTCTACTTCTCTACGACTAGCAACAGCCCCAGCATTCATAACAGCTAAAGAGAGACTTGAATGGGCAAATGTATCTGAACACGTAAAGTCCCATACTAGTGATTTGCCTTGCAACCAAGGAACTAATGTCATGCCATCAGGTCGTTTACCATCTGAACGACAACATCCTGAAGGTTCACGTATTGAAGGAATTCCAGCTGTGGTAAGGGCTCGTAAAATGATATCATTCACAGAGGAGTGTCTAGCGTGTCTACCCATGCTCTTCATGCATGACAGGCCATGCAGGCCACGTTGGTTAACTTGATCCCCGCAAGCTGGACAGCGATGTGGCTCACAAATATCTGCACCTAATCTTAAGGCGACAGAGATTCGAAATGCCTCATTAGTCATATGAAGACCTAATGGTGGGGAGGGTAATGCATTCAACCATGCCCCAGCATGTAGGGATAAGGCAGCACGAATCCTGGCTTTATCCTCTGGAGCAATAACTGACTGTAAGAGAAGTTCATGAAAATGCGCTGCAATTGGTGTGTACCAAGATGCCTGAGAACCTATTTTGTTAATCTCTGGAAGATCTGTATCTGTTAAATTTTTCCATTTGGTAGAGCCTTCTTGAACTGTGCCATCTGGGTCTAGGTGGTAACCTTGCGGAAGAAGAGCCTCGACTAAACGAAGAGATCCGTGGTAGGACGCTAAAAAGGAAGGAATCGCCATATCCACGGATCGTCGAATACCAAGACCCCCTAATCTCACAAGTAAGGATGCTTGAATCCAAGATTCGTCGCTTAAGGAGCAGTTTAAAATTGACTCCAGACCTATTTTAAGGATATGGTCGTATTTCTCCAGTAATGGAGTCTCATTCCAAGAAGGAAAACATCGTAAGAAGTAGTTTAAACCAAGGTTACTAGAAGGAAAGGTTGTGCTATACGCACAGACGCTTCGCTCCTCGTTTTGCGTGACGTCACCAGCGAGGAGCAGCAAGTAGGTATAGAGGTGTACGAAGCAGCCAGAATGTCTTTTTTCTTTCTTTATGCATAACATTTTCGCTGTCACAACATTCTCCTACACACAAACTACAAATAAATAAATAAATAAGCCAGCAATAAATAGAACATCTTCTTATCGCAATTTATATTATGGAAAAAACGATGTACCTGTGTTGCATGATCATTTATTTATTTTTTGATGAGATAGATAATTGTTGAATTATAATTACATTTTAAATGTATTTATATCTGAAATGTTGTTGTGAATGTATTTAAGCAAAGTTGCAGATAAGTATGTGTTTTACCAGGGCAATCTCTGAAATTTCCGGTGCCTGGACTTAAAGTAATTGCGGAACCAATGATAAGGTGAATTCTACACCCGGCATAAATAGATTACTTTGTGATTACTGATAAGAATATCTCAATAAATACTTAAAACCATGGATAATAATAATAATAATAATAAGAAGAAGAAGAAGAAGAAGAAGAAGAATATTAATAATATTAATAATAGATCGTCGATGCATTTAGTTGCGGAAGCCCTTTGATGCCTAGCAATTTATTTTGTTCAATATACGGCACTCAGGCTTAAAGTTTAAAATTGCCAATTCATATCTTCTCCACATGATCATTAAAACGGAACCCATCCGTGTTAAACGTCATGTCGACCAGGGGTGCCCATCCCCCCCAAAGCTGATGGCGCACTCCCCCCCAAAGTGATGCCACTTTTGAGCTTGTTTTAAGTTTACCGCAGGCCCTGGAAAATGTAATCGCACAAACAGAAAACTATACAAAATATTATCATTAATTCATTTATTATACATCATGTAGCAATTGAACAGCATTACTTATTAAGTGTCGTACATGGTATAAATAAGAAATAAATAAATGCTCCCAGCAGAAAATGGGTAAATTACCTACACAAAGCGATAAACCGACCAGCCCATCCTTTCATATAGATACTTGCGCGGTACTTCATTCATAGAGTTTCTAAGCAGGGGGTAGGGGGATTCATTCTCGAGATTAAAAAAAAATCGCATCGTGTTCCAATGTTATTCTGACGACAGCTAAATTACTTATTCAACATTAGAGTAAAATTCTTCTTCCCTAATTTTTTTCTCGATGGCACAACTTGCGCCATTCATCCCTCGTGTGGGCGGCCCTTCTCTCTTAAAACAAACCAACCTTTCCTTTCATACGGCTACTTGCGCGGTACTTCATTCATCGAGTATCGAAGCAGGGGGTACGGGGGTTCACCCCGGAAAATTTTTGAAAATTAGCTTCTCAAAATCGTGTTTTAATGCTATTCCGACAGTAAAATTGCTAGTTCGAAAGTAGAGTAAGATCCCCCCCAAAATTTTTCTCAATGGCGCAGCTTGCGCCATACATCCCCCCTGTGGGCGGCCCTGATGTCGACTATCCATCACAGATTATATTCAATGTAACCATTGTTGACGCTATGATTGCACTTTGTGACATTAATAGTACACAGTCCGGAAAAATGTACTTGGTTTATATCTAAATATTTGTATGCTAACTACTGTTACAAATCGAGACGACACGAGAAATTAGGTTTTCCCGTCTTGTAGAATCGATTTTCGAAAAAAGCTCTTTTCTTCTCGCCTCGAAGTTTCTCTAGACTCTTGTATAAATTTGTGTACAGAATTTGTCCCATTTCCTGAAGTCACGAGAGATCCACGAAGGATGAGATATAACAAGTTAAACCATATTTATTATTGGAGTATATTGTGTATTGTGTATCTTTGAATGCTCTTCATTGTGTTCTTACAATCACTTTATCAATTTATAGTTTGTTTGGTTTTTTTTTTTTTGTTTTTGTTTTTTTACGATGAACTATGCAACACTAAACCGGTGTTTAAGGTTTAATACTTGGGTTAACTCGTGTTGCCAATGAGACTCGTGAAATTTCTTATCTTGCCTCGAAAACGAGACGAGAACTTCCATATTTTTAAATTTAAAAGAATTTAAAAGATTCTTCTCGTCTTGAATTGCAGACGAGACGAGACATTTCTCGCCTCGATCTCCTCTCGTGGACAACACTAATCTCAACAATGAATTAGAAATAGTTAACCTGCTAGTTTTCCTCAACCGTCAAACTCTTCCATTCTGTGGTGCAAGGCATGGGGCAATCGCCCCACCGGTTCTACCCACACGACGTCCCGGAGTTTTACTCTAATTTCTAACTCAAATAAACATCTAGAGGATCAATAAGCAGAAAAAAATATCGAAAAATAATTTTAAATTATGAACTTCATGCATACATAGAAATTTATGAAAATGAATAAGGAAAATAAGAAATCGGCTCCCTCTAGAAAATTTTCTTCGGTGCCTATGATCCTGACTGAGGACCTTTGTCTTTTCTTCACTATTTTGGCATGGAGGGACTAAAACTATCAGTTGAGTATGAATAGTGCAAATCAAAGGCGTATACATGCATAAATAAATCGATTGATTGTACAATTGATCATAATTTAGAACAACTTTTAACTAAAAGAAACCGATGAAATATAAGTGTCACTGTTAATATTAAACAAACTGAAAATAGTTTGAAAAATGTATCGGTGAATATCGGTGTTTATTTGCCAATGCCGATACCGATACTCCCAAAAGTGGCTGATATTACCGATACATCGGTACATCCCTAATTCTATAATGTGAAACACTTGGAGATTAAAGACAAATACACGTAAAAATACATATGTACACACGTACTCAAGTTCACACTATCTTGCAATATTGCATGCCTGTTCAGCCAAGCCCACGTAAAGAAATCTTCCGAGATATAGACCTTTTATCTATTAAATAATATTCGTCCACGTACACCACTAGAAAAGAAAGCAACACAATTCAACATAGCAAAAACCCAAAATAAATAAAGAATTGTTTGTGGTCTTACTAGCAAATCTTCGCGCGCCAAGCAGACGACAAGCTCTAAGTTCCTCGCTGGTGACGTCACTGTGAAGAGAGCGTGAAAGTAGAGGTTCGGGACATAGGTTAAGAGCACCCCCTGGTTTAAACGAGGGATCGACAAAGAGGCACGTAGAAGAAAGAAAGCTGCATGGACAGAAATCGAGGCGAGTCGAGACAAAAAATATTCTAACTTCGATATTTTGCTTAACAGGACATTGGTAAAAGCTTCCTTTGTGAGAGCGGCGCCTGGAAGACAAGCATCCTGGTTAGTTAGGAGACGTATTCCTGGGGCAGTTTCGTCAATTTTTTTAAATAATAGGTCGAACTTGGCTTCTTCTGACCCAGGGAAACCAACTTCACACTTTGAAAAATTTAAATATAGGCCAAGTGCAGATGCCTTCTCATTTATTTGTGCTAGAGTTGAAAGAACTACTTCAGGCTCATCAGCGATAGTTCCATCATCCAAATACCAAATGTTTAATTCAGTGTTGATCGATTTCACTAAGGAATGAATGGTTATAGCAAAAAGTGCTGGGCCCAGGGGATTGCGTTGTTGTACTCCTCTCTGGGATGAAATAGTGTCTTCACCTAAGAATAGATCACTGGGTTGAGCGTAACATTGGTAAACATATGGATAGATTGAAGGAAATTCATTCAACACTGTAGTGAGCATGGAGTCCCGGCGAAGGTCGTTAAATGCGTTGCGAAAATCCAGTTTTAAGATAGCCTTAGGAGTATTGTGAATAGAGGAAAAATAAACCCTGGTTGCATGTACAGCTGCTTCGGCTCCGTTTGGAGTACAAACACCAAGTTGATGGGGAGACAAAAAGTTCTTAAAATGCTCCCGTGTACTGAAGCATATAATTTTTGCTGATATTCTGCGCCAGACATTACCAACGGCAATAGGTCTAATTCCACCAGATTTCTTTTTTAGAGCAGTAAGTTTGGCTCCGGAAAACAATGGCCGAACTTCCAAGGGAACTTTTCCTGAAATAATTAAATTAAACAGATCGCATAATGATTTTAAGAGCTTTTCCTTCGATTCAAGTACTTGACAGGATAGGAGATCTTTGAGAATCAAAGGGCGAAGACCATCGAGACCTCCCGCGCTACCAGATGGAAAGGAATTAATAGCTACCTTAATTTCATTAATTGAAACTCCTTTACAGTTGTTTGAGTCATCTGGAAAATTCGGTAAAGTAAATTCACCAGGATGGGTTGGATGCTTCTCCAATAGCGTCTCAAACACAGAAATGTCGGGGGCTGCAACAGTATCATCTGACATTAGTAGACGGACTGCTCCACGGATGTCACCATCTGCAAGTTTGTTTTCTACAATCTTAAGATTGGAAACATTCTGTTTTGGAAGAGATTTCCTGATCTTTGTTGGATGCCAGGTTAAGGCATCCATACCTACATCACACCAAAGACGAACTCTTTGTTTTACCCACGAGGTAAGATTTTTTACATTTTCAGATTTTTTTGGAGCAGTTAGTGCAACTAATGGAAATAGTAACATGTTGATCCAATCTCTTTCGTCATTTGAAATGGTTACTTGAAGTAACACATCGGCAAGTGCATCAGCAACTGCAGCTCGAGCACCTCGAGGGACACGTCTTAAAATATGTGTTGAGGATCTTAAAGATATTAATATTTTGCCCAAGTTAGACACCGTCAAATCCTGTGTGCCTTTATTGCGGTTAGAGATGTTAGTTCTTTTAGTTTTATAATCAGGATAGCTATTATTATAGATATGACAACAATCTTCGTCCGCATTTATAAACTGATGCTTTTCACCTATGTGTATAGCTAATCCTCTGGAATTCACATAATGTTTTCCACAGTGAGGACATGGTAACACATTCTTAGAGTTAGTAGATAAGCGGCCATTACTAGGCCTGCTAATGTTGGCAACTGAATCAATCTTAGGTATAATACATTCACCTGATTTGGCTGATTCAATCGATGGAACACTTGAACCGTCACTTGATAATTCCATTAGTTCATTCTGTAATATATAAAAAATCGATGATACGTATTAATATTTGAAAAATTCTAAATATACGTTTGTAACGAATTTCTGTTGCTGTTTATTTCATTGTTAGAACACTATGTTGGAATTATAACGTTCGATAGTTCTTTCATTTCTTTATATGAAGATAACCACTAATCCTATTTTTGAACGGATTTCATCATTTTTGTCTAGGAGACATCGTGCACACAAACATGTAACTCAAACATGTCCATCAAAAGTATTTCTTCTCTTTTGACCGAAAACCTTGCAGAGAAAATCCTTAGGCTTGTGCACTGATCACAACAATCACAACAAAAATAGACCTAGTAAATTGTGGTCTTCATTGTAAATACAAGAATAAATATGCAGGAAGCCTGAAATATTTTCCCACTCTTATATCACAGATATGAATTACTTTTCCTGCTGGTAATATGTACAATTAACAACAACAACACTATTATAATACATTGTACTAAATTACAGTGCAAAACATAATATTTAAAAAATGCTACGAATAAATATTTAAAAGGGTGGAAAATTCACATTTGTAAACAGTGAGTGTTTTCGGAAAATGCAAGGTTTAATAGGTAGGCTATTGCAAGACAGTGTCCGCTGTTTATGTTTCAGAAAATAAATTCTGTTATTGTCCCTAACATGTATAGATGTGCGCAAAGTGTATATAATTAGCCATGTACATGATTGCCAGAGTAGAAGTAGTAATAGAGTTCTTTCTAATAAATTGTGCGTTTGCTGTTCAAAGTTAAATGGAAGAAATAATACCGGTTGAATTGAAGTATGTGTTGGTAACAGGTGTCTGCTGTAAAGGGAAGTGAATTCCTCAAGGAATAGTTTTCTAGAACTTGACACCTCACGGCAAAGCCATGACCGGGGGTCTGGTGGCGGAGCCCCCAGCGAGCTTTAGCGAGTTTAATGGTCTATTTTCTGTTGCAAGAGCTTTATAAATCAGCAAATATACTTCGGGGATCTGGAGCTATTTCTTGGTAAACGGGGGGGGGGTTAATCGGACATGGGTGTAGCTAGAAAATTACAAAAGGAGGTTATCTAAAAGTGAAAATTGACGAATACGAATGAAACTTTCACAGGTTTATAACGAGCTTTACTGTTCGTTTCACAGAGTGTTTATTGGTTCAAATGACAGGTCGAGTTCGTTGGGAAACAAAATCGGACCAGGGAAAGGGGGTGAAATTCCCTCTTAATAGTGCAAAAATATAGAAAAACGAAGAAAACCACAATTAAAAACGAATTTGATGAACTCCTTTCTGTTACAAGAGCTTAATAAATAAGCAATTATGAGCTATTGATTCGGAGGTAGGGGAGGGAGTAAAATCGAATAAGGGTGTAGCCAGAAAGTAGAAAAGAGGGTTATTTAAAAATGAAAACGGACGAATCAAAACGAAATTTCTACAGGAAATGGCCAAACATATTTCGTACATTACAACCTGTTACTTCGCAGGTGTGTATATGTGGGGGGGGGGTCGGATAAGGGTGTAGCCAGAAAATGGAAAAGGGGGATCTAAGAAAATTAAAACTGACGAATCAAAACAAACCTTTCACAGGAAATGAGCAAACATATTTGGAGATTACGGCCTATTGTTTCGGAGGGAGCGGGGTAAAATTGGATAAGGAATAAAATCGCAAGAATACAAAAACGGGGGTGATCTAAAATTGAAAACTGACGAATCAAAACGAAACTGTCACAGCAAATGAACAAACATATATCGGGGATTACGATCTTTGTTTCCGGAGATACATTAAATCGGATACGGTGTAGCCAGAAAATGAAAAGGGGGTGATAAAAAAATGAAAACTGACGAATCGAAACAAAACTTTCCACGCAACACACAAAGTATAATATACGTATATTAAACGTATAATAAACATTCTAACGTGTATTAGACGTTTAATATACGTATATTATACATTATGTGCTGTGTGGATTTCACAGAAAACGAGCAAACGTACTTCGCAGATTACGGCGTATTTTTTCGGAGAGGGTGAGGGTAAAATAGCTAAGGGTGTAGCCAGAAAATGAAACAGGGGTGATCAAAAATGGAAACTGATGAATCGAAACGATACTTTGACAGGAAATGAACAAAAATACTTCGAGAATTACTGTTGTTCCGGAGGAAGGTGGAGGGGGGTGAAATCAGATAAGGATGTAGCCAGAAAATGAAAATGAATTATCCAAAAATGAGAACTGACGAACCTAAGTAAAACTTTCAGAAATTTATCGCGAGGTCTACTGTTCGAAGAATCATAATACTAATTAACTTAGTTTAACTTTGTTCACTCCAAAGGTGGCGCTCCAAGCAATTTGACGTGTGGGGCTTCAAAGCATTTGTTTTTGACTGCACTTCGATGTTTCATGTGCAAAACTAGTTTTGAAATTTCATAATTTGATTTTAAGACATTTTTATAAATTAACAACAGCATTTTTGAGAGTGGCAGGTGAACAGGTACATAATGTCTTAAGTTTATAAACCATAACCTCGTACCAAAAAATATCGCAAATACCCAAATGACCTAACTGAAAAAGCTAAAAGGCATTATCGTTAACAAACTAACGTAAAAGATGTGTTAGTAAAAAATATGACATACCCACAACAATTTTACAGAGACATGTAAACCAATATAACGTGATATGTCAAGATCGAATACTGTAAAAAAAATATAGAAGAAATGATTATTGATAAAATTGTGGAGTGTGCAGAGTAGTGTTATTCCCTACAAGAGTATGACATAACACTGATGATCAAAAGATATCTTAACAAATAAAGGAAAACATTTCCAAAGTTCAAAAATAATTTGCTCGTAAGTTTTCTTCAACGTCATTCCGAAAAATCTCAGATATCGATTTCGTGTGTGGCTATCCCGACGTTCCAGATGTGTTCGATTTCCATTTTGGGCAGGTATAAAGGAAACTTTCGCAGCCAAAGCCTTACTGTAAGGGCATAATGATAATTCATGTCAATTGCAATGCAATAGGAAAGTAACAAAATAATAATAATAATAATAATAATGCTTGTTCCAATTCACCCCACCTGTTAGTTGAATAGAAAAAACCAACATTTAAAAAAATAAAAATATATAACTAAGGAGGAGTATTTTAATTTAATATTTGCAACAGTCATTTTAGACCAAAACTTTATTTTCATTGGCCAAGTAGTTCTAAAATATTTGGTTCAAATTTGCGCAGTGCTGACCCCACGGCCATCACTCTGGTGGAAATAATTGTACATGGTATTGGGGCAGGCTCAGGGCCGCAAGGTCTGTCACGCCAGTGATATATATATATATATATATATATATATATATATATATATATACCTATTAAAAAGTAAACTGCCGATGTGTCTGAAACGGAAAGTTTTCAATGAATGTATTCTTCCTGTTTTGACATACGGAGCTGAGACATGGACACTAACAAAATCAGACATTCACAGTCTGCAGACTGCACAAAGAAGCATGGAGAGATGTATGCTCGGAATAACCCGAAGAGATAGGAAAAGAAATACGTGGATCAGAAAGATGACAGGAGTGACGGATATTATTGCGAAAATAAAGGGACTGAAGTGGCAATGGGCGGGACATATCGTAAGAAGAACTAATGGCAGATGGACAAAGGCAGTTCTTGATTGGATACCTAGAGACAGGAAACGCCCAAGAAAGCGTCCTAATACAAGATGGAGTGACGAAATGAAAAAGCACTGCGGAATAGCACGGAAAAGAACAGCAGAAGATAGATGGTTATGGAGAAAAGTTGGAGAGGCCTTCATCCAGCAGTGGATCGACATCGGTTGAAAATTATGATGATGACGATGATGATATAACCGCCACCAAGTTAAAGAAGTATTTTTTGAGGACACTCTGTATATTTCGTAAAGACAGTGACTATTTTTTCGAATTATACTTTATTCTGCGACGCATATAAGTTCTTTCTTCGGTGGGAATTGCTTCTTTCCCACATAACTGGACAAAGAAATCTTTCATTGCTTTTTCATATATATATTTAAAACATTGCTTTTGGTGAGAACATTTCAGTTAGTGACGAACCATTTCAGTGTTTCTTCCTGACTTATTATTATGCACAGTATATATTCTGCAGTTATTTGGAACTGAATTAAGTGCTTTCTCTATTCGCTTATGGAAACATTACAATAGATTAGAGAAATACTGGCTGACCAGATGTTCAAGTGACCAAAGTGGCACCAACTGCGTTGCTTTTGCAGTGCCTTATCTGTACTTTCTCACGCCCGAGTTATCGCAGTGTCCCGTCCATCGTAGCCAGTAGACTAAAATTAACATAAATTATTTTCTGTATTCCGTTTGCATGTGCATACAGGTGCTTTAACTGAGTGATTTTTGGAATGAACTGCCAACACTCTTCAGTAAACCATTGCAACCCATACCTTGAGCTTTGGTGCCCAGGGAGTTTGACTCCGGTATTGTATGCAGCCACCACGCACGTTGCGTTGGGAATCAAGTATGATTTTGTGTTAAGGGGCACAAGCTATTAGCCGGCGAAGGACGTTTTCTTACGGCTAGCCCCAACTAGTGAAGTCCCAGGTCCGCAGACCTTGTGCGTACATGTCAGTTATATACGCCCCCTCCAACATCAGCATTCCACTTTGGAGAATTTCTTTTTCTTTTTAATTTGCTGAAGACTCATCTTTACGCTTCAGGATTGTTTGGCGCAGCAACTGGATTTCTCTTGAGATTGTCCCGACAACTTTCCCCCCAGTGCTAATCCCCCAAGTGCGTCAATGGTGTGAGAGGCATTTGCAGTGAAATCTGAATTATAATCTCATATATAGCAAGGGCTACAGTGCATTAGAAAGTCAAAGTGTGATTTCAGTAATGAAAATTATTACACATATTCTGTGTTGTGTTCATTTCTCTTCGTTGTTTTTTTCATATATATATATTAGTATTCTAATAAATAAGCATAGTGTTATTTAATCCAGGGTGTTTTCGTTGTTTGTGTGAGTGATGTTTATGTGCGTTGTGGCCTGGATGACCGTCTGATCGTCCGTGAGGTTTTCGAGACGAGACACCCGAACCTCTCGGCGCCTAATGCTCATCTCATCATTGAGACCGAAGAGCGATTTGGAAACAATTTGTAACCTCTTCTTGGAAAGGTCCTTCATTGTCCTGTACAGGTAAGTTCCAGTCTCAGGAGAATACTTATTGGTAGGACCACGAACCACGAACAGCGACCAGATTACACGAGTTGGTTACAAATAAATGTCCGGCCAAACAGAGACCTCGAATTGAAATGGTTACAATGATGATGAAATTATAGATATTAACATATAAAAACTATTTTTCCTCAATGCATTATATCATTGTAAAATGTGCTAAACTGCACAAGAATTGCTAGGAATGATGGATTGCTGATACAACAGGTCCAGGGTCTGGAAGCGTCCACTTTATGTCCAGGGCCTGCACCGAACTTTCCTACACCGAATCTTCCATATCCCCGCAAAAATACCATTTCTTGCAATTTGTCCTATTTTTAAAGGACGGTAAATTCCCTGGACCTCAGAACCTTCATCTATATTTCTAGGTCAAATGGCTAAAGCTAGAAACACCAAAGACAAATGTTGATTATGATGAATGGGAATGGGAATGAGAATTAGAGATACGAAATTTGATATAAAAACCTTTCACCAAATGTGTATTACGAAAATAATTTCTTTAAAAAGTCCATGAAGTCGCCATCTTGAATCCAATATGGTGGATAAGAATGTATTTCACAATCGCTGGGGATAGAAATACCAAATGAAATACACATATTGGTTATCAAGTTATGATCACGAAATGATAACTAAAGTGTGAAAAAGTCGTTGTCTTGAATCCAACATGGCCTCCTAAAATAAAAATCGAAGGTACTAAATTTGGTGGAAATGTCTATGAGAATGGGCAGGTAAAGGGAAGAATACCAAATGTAGAAAAGTTCCCATCGTGGATCAGTATGGCGCCCTGAATAAATAACGAAAGTATATGCACAACCCAATAAATGGATGAAGGCAGAAACACTGAATTTGTTATAAATGTGCATTATGATGACTACGTAAATGGGATAATATGAAACTTTGAAATGTTTTTCATCTTCGATTCAATATGGTCGCAATCACGAAATAGGAACTTTTCCCTGTATATGACTTTAATCGAAACTACTACTAAGTGTCATCTGAATTAAACCAACAAAATGAAAATACAGAAAAAAGCAAAGATATCTGAAAAGCCCTCGAGAAAGTGGACGAAAACAAACTACGCTTACATTGTACGGAAATGCTGGCTACTTTGAAATTGTATGTACGGGTGCCATATCGAATTCAAGATGACAACATTTTCAAAGTTTCCAGTGATGTCATCCTAAAATTTTAGGTGGGTATACGCTCTGACATTCATTACACACTCTATAGATGCGGTATATAGACTTCATAAATTTTAGGTAGCCATACAATGGTGTCTCAAAATTGAAGGTGAGTATACGCCGAATACCCTCGTATTCCCTCCATTACATTGTTGGTATTATCCAATTTACCTAATGGATTTACCAATTTATCATAATGCACATTTATACCAAACTCTGTGTTTGTATAGCTTCAGCCATTTGGTTTGTGCATAAACACTCCTTATTTTATTTAGGCTGCCAAATAGGATCCACGATGGCAACTTTTTCAAAATTTGGCGTTGTTTCCTTGACTTGCTCATTCTCAAAAATATTTCTACCAAATTTGGTACATATAACTTCAGCACTTTGACTGTACATATAGCTTTGATTTTTATTTTAGGAGGCCATATTGGATTCAAGATGATGATTTTTTCATACTTCATTGCGTGATCACATATTGATAATCAATATTTGTATCACATTTGGTGTTTCTATCCCCAGCAACTGTGAAATATATTCTCGTTCGCCATATTGGATTCAAGATGGCGACTTCTTGAAGATTTTTATTATTCTTTTAATGCACGTTTGATGAAAAGGTTTTATACCAAATTTCGTATTTTTAGGTTCAGTAGTTCGGGCTGTGCATATACTGTACTTATATTTTAGGAGTCATATTGGATTCAGGATGGAGACTTTTCCCAAATTTATTTTCTGTTTCTAACCGCCTCGTGATGGTCATTATTTATACCACATTTGGTGTCTCTAGCCTCAGCGTCTAGGCTCTGTATTTTTTTATGACAAATGCTTTCTGCCACCATATTGGATCCAAGACTTTGGGAGGTCATAGGGGAGGTCATTCTAAGTAAAAATGTTTATGTGAACATATAGGGTTTCGGAGATGGAGGTGGAGATAACTTTTTGCATCTTGCACTTGCCCATTCTTGTTTCAAACATTATAGCACACCCTGTAGTTGGTCTTACATTACATATTATAGCTTGTTTTAAAGCTAATGAAACAGGCTTTTAGAAGGTCTGCAAGTTGTCTCAATACTGCATACAATAGGGAAGTAACGGAGGGATTTTTTTTTTTTTTTAAAAATTCTCTTTTGTAACACAATTTTTCACTGTTCTTGAGTAAACTCTGTCAGTAGAAAAACTGCTTCTGATTTGGGGAAAACTATACACAGGTGTCAAGTTTTTATCTTCTTTAGAAGCCACAAACACTTCTTACTAATCGGTTTATTTGTTAAATAATGACTTCCACTGGAAACAAACAATTTTGCTTGTTTAATAATAATAATTATTATAATTTCTTCTCTTATTTTAATTGTTACTGTTAATATTGTCACAATTTTTATTGTAACTTGTGTTCCTACGTGGAAATGTAGAGCTTTCGTATGTTTGAGAATAGTATTGTATTTCCAGTTTTGTAGAAAAACGGCTTATTAACCAAGTAACGGTTATCCTTATATATAAAAATGATTGTATGTATGCATGTATGTATGTTCCACATCTCCTCCTAGACGGTTGAACCGATTTTGACCAAACTTGGCACAAATAATTCTTGCTACTAGACAATCAACACTGTCCGGGTTATCCACCCCATACTCACCCCGTTGCAGAGGGGGAGGGGGTGGAACACTACACAATGCTTTTTAAATGGCGATATAATGGCATAAATGGTTTTAATTAATTATCTTAAGAACGGTTCGACCGATTTAAACGAAACTTGGCCCACATATAGCTTATAGTCTGGCAAATAATAATGTTGGAGTAGAACACCTCTAGCGCGTCCAGGGATAGAGGTGAAGGGAGTGAAATATAAATAATGGTATAAATGGTTTTAATGAAATATCTTAAGAACGACTAAACCGATTTGAACGAAACTTGGCACACATATACCTTATAGTCTGGCGGATAATAATGTTGGAGTGGAACACCCCTAGCACGTCCAGAGGCGGAGGTGGAGGGGCTGAAATGTACAATTTGTCGAAAATGCCCAATATTAGGGTCGTTTATATAGGTTTTGAGGTCACTTAGATCAATGTTAACACTCCAAACGCCGTAGTAGTAGTAGTTGCTGTTGTTATTGGAGTAGTAAGTAGTTGTAGTAGTAGGTAGTAGTAGTAGTAGTTGGAGGTAGGTGTAGCAGTAGTAGTAGTAGTAATAATAGTAGGTGTAGTAATAGTAGTAGTAGTAGTAGTAGTAGTAGTAGTAGTAGGTAGTTGTAGTAGTACTAGGTTGTTGTAGTGTTAGTAGCAGTAGGTAGTTTCAGTAGTAGTAGTAGTAGTAGTAGTAGGTAGTTATAGTAGTAGTAGTAGTAGTAGGTAATTGTAGTAGTAGGTAGTAGCAGTAGTAGTGTTTAGTAGTAGTAGGTAGAAGTAGTAGTAGTAGTAGTAGTAGTATAATGTAGCAGAAATAGGTAATGGTATTCCAAAATATTTTTAAGAAACCAGATTTCCCCGTACGAAGTCGGGCGTTAAGGCTAGTAACCTTTAAAAAATAGGAAAATACTGGGATAAACTGCATGTAACGTAAGACCAACTACAGGGTGGCTATAATGTTTCAAACGAGAATCGGCAAGTGCACCACGAAAAACGTTGCCCCCACCCCTATCTCCGAAACGAAGGGGAATAGACCCTATGTTTACATAAGCATTTTTGCTTAGCATGATCTTCCCGATCCCCCCTCCCCATCACATCACAAAATCTTTGCATTTCCTCACCGGACACCGTGTATGCATTATAATATACTTATTGGAAATATCAGTATAATATTTCCAATAAGGGTGATGTTCGTATCAGAAGTGATATTCGAAAAATCTGCATAGAAATTTTCTAGAATTTCTGGCATGAGGATCTCTAATAGTGGATTATCACCTTTTCTCACTTTGTGTGGTGTCGGATACATTAAAGAGACTGTTTATGTTGTTCCACTGCGAACTACTGTGGATGAAATGGGGAATCAGTATTTTGCATATCGATAATACTCGGGAAGAAGAAGAAGACTAGATCCACCGATTCTACTCTATAGCGTCTCACGGTGCCCCCTACACTATCTATCTTCTTGCGTAAACCGAATTTGAAAATTGTTCTTCGTTCCAAAGATATTTTGATTTGTCAAATTAAATGTACATAAAAACCCTGTATATAAAAAGTGTATACCTTTTTTTTAATTTATGAAAGTAATTTTTAATGCTGAAATTGTATTCAAACCGCATTCTATATGGTTATTACTTTTAACAAACATTAAGGAAACACCAATAGCTCAATACCCGCGAAATTGTACCTTTTCATATTGTAACCATTTTCTCTCTCCACCCCCACAACCCACCCAAGACAAAATTGAATAAATCCAAACATGTATTGGAAAGCAGGCTGTAAGGCCAGAGAGACAAAACAGCCACACATCTAGATGAGTTATTTAACTTCCCGAAAATCTAATTTAGTTTCTGGCCAAAATACGTACATGAATTTTATATACTCTAGAGGTGATACTGCTGATTTTGTAGAAATATTAAAAAAAGTCAAAAATTAACAGTTGTACATATAATCTTTAATTATCAAAAATATTCAACAAGAAACTAAACGCAATTTAGTTTGGTCAACTCTAAGTTGTGGATATGTAATATTTTTAGTTTTGTTCAAAATTACCTTAACCACGAGGACACAATAGTCCTTCTTCTTTTTGTTACAAAAATGGCGTCAGCCAAAAGATAAAAAAAAAATGACAAATAATTATAATTATTATGTATGAAAAATGTATGAACTAATACTCGTATGTATATATTTAAACTTATCTGCAATACGTATATTACTGGCAAGACTAATTATATTGTCCCAAAACTATAGATAATTGATGAGCTATAAAAAATGAAGTTAACTCACCAGACAATTACGTCAACTGAAGCACCTGAGAATTTTTACATGGCGAGCCAGCAAACTCCCAGCATGCTCCAGTTGATAACAAGTGAAAAATTAAATTCGTAAAAACAAAACTACAATGCCGTGAAGTGAAAATAATAACCAAAGCAAGGGAACAATAACATAATAATAATAATAATAATAATAATAATAATAATAATAATAATAATAATAATAATAATAATAATAATAATAATAATTATTATTATTATTATTATTATTATTATTATTATTATTATTATTATTATTATTATTTTATAAATGACTAGATTCTGAATACATTACAATACACACGCACAAATATATTCATTTTCACAAAATTTATATTTGGATTGAAGTATTTTTGGTAAAAAAGAACAAAGCAACTTTATGGAGCCTCCGGTGCTACTTTCCGGGGTATTTATCATCTCCCGAAACTGGAAACGGAACGAAACTTTTTTGGTGGAAATTCATGCAATACTGCTCTTTCAGCGCTAAACAAACTTATTGCTACGTGCTTTGAATGCACCAAATCGGCCCATTGGAATGTGTCCAGGCTTGTCGTTGGCCAACCTTGTCGTCAGCGACCCAAAATTAGATGTGTCCAGGCTTGTCGTCGACCAACCTTGTCGTCAGCGACCCAAAATGAGATGTGTCCAGGCTTGTCGGGATCGACCACGACAAGTTTGGACACCTCAGGAATTCGTTCGAATGTGGCGCAGGAGGATAAATTGAGAAGTGTCCAAGCTTGTCGTTGTCCAAGCTTGTCGTCGTCCAACCTTATCGTTGTCCAACCTTGTCGGGAGCGACCAAAATTAAGTGTCCAGGCTTGTCGTCGTCCAACCTTGTCTGCGTCCCGCCTGTACACATGAAAGTAAACCTCGTAGAAATTCCTGAAGAACAGTTAGTAGTGTTCACGGGATTGAACAATGAACAGTTGACAGTGCTGTGCAGCTTCTGTGACACGTTACACAACAGCAGTGTTACAAGCGTTGAAACCAGACTGGGCATGTTGTTAATGAAACTCAGGCATGATCTCTGTAATGACTTTCTGGGAGCAATATTTGGATATCCATGCCACGGAAGTGTGTCAAATGCATTGCAATCAGTCAGACAGGCTTCGATGAGGCAGTTTGTACCGTCCGTATTGGGTTCAAAGCATTTATCTCGTTCGTTTCTTCTGAGCAAGGTTCCAGCTTGGGCCCGCAAACTTTATGCGGTAAGGGATGACAAGCTGGTTTTAGTCTTTGACGCAACATACATTTACACCAAAAAATCGACGAACTACATTCTGCAAAGGCGTCTGTATAATGTGCAAAAAGGACATCCTTTAGTGAAACCCATGATGATCGTTACACCCAGCGGGTACATTGTGGACATTGTTGGTCCATATGTAGGTGTGAATAATGATGCTAGTATTACAAACTCTATGTTCGCCGCGGGGGCCGCGGTGGCTCAGTGGTAGAGCGTTCACCTCTGGTGCTTGGGGTCCCGGGTTCGATCCCAGCCCCCGCCAAGTGAACTTTGTGGTGGACAAACACCGTATGCGTGGGTTTTCTCGGAGTTCTCCCGTTTCCTCCCACTTTCTTCATTCCACCATTTCATTCATTTCTCATAATCACCGTCTCCTTTAGCCTAACCGGCATAACCGTGGGACGTAAAAACTCAAAGATTTCATTTTCATTTTCTATGTTCGCCGACACAGCAAATTGTTTAAACCAGCTCTTACAACCAGGGGACTGCGTTTTCGTTGATAGGGGAGTCCGAGATTTCATGACGGTATTGGAGGAGGCAGGGATCATTGCGAAAATGCCGTGTCTTTTAGAAAAGGGAAATTAGCAGCATGACTGCCTGGTTGCAAGCCAACCCCGTATTGTCACAAAGGGCAGGTGGTGTGTAGAAGCTAAAAATGGTCATTTCAAAATGAAGTACAACATGTTTAGGGGTAGGGTTCCAATTGCGGCTCTTCCCTACTTACGCGAGTATTTACTCATTGCAGGTGCCTTAGAGAATCAGTTTGCGCTTCCATTGACCAACTATGCACCAGAAAAGTCTGGCGAAAGTATTGAAATCTTATCATGTTCTCGTTTAACAAACGAACTACAAAAGAAACTACAGACATCTAGTGATATTGACAAACGCTCAGCAAAGATATGGGAACCGTGTAACGGATCGTCAATTACTGACTTCCCTCGATTGACAGAAGAAGACTTATTCAAAATCACGCTTGGAATTTATCAAATCCAAAATGCTCACGCATATGCAGCAGAACACATGAAATCTGATGGTAGTTTTTCACTGTTCTATTTGCATATCATTCCACCCATCCTGAGGTTTAAAATTCAATCTCGACATGTACAGAGTTTGCAGCACACACTTTTCATTGAATATGATCCAGAAAAATCAGAAGCCGACGCTATTCTTGGATGGTATTGCAAATGCCCCAGTGGAGCTCGTGTTCTCAGATGTTGCTCGCATGTTGCTTCCGTTCTTTGGTATCTTGGTGTTGCTAGTTATGAAACTGTTCATTTTCCAGCTTCGCACCTAAGTGGTATTTTTCTCGACACTAAGGACATATACGGTAATGAAGATCCAGGCATGACTTAACTTTGGTTATAAGGAGATCTGCGGCACATTTTGACCACTAATTGTAGTGTTGTCATTCACATCTAAGGACAATATTGTCAATTCCCATAGAATTTCACACTTTGTGATCTTTATGTTTCCGATGCCTTATTTGTGTGTCTGTGTATGTGTGTGTCGGTGTGTGTGTGAAACAGACCCAAACACTTTCTTTTCTGCCTATTTCGTAATATTAAATATCATAATATGCCAATGGTCTTATTTGTAAGAATGTGTTCCCGGTGAATGAATGGATAAGCTCTTCGCCTTACAATCAAGGGATCCCAGGTTCGCTTCCCGGTGGGGACAGAGGAAGTCTGGATCCCTTGTTCAACTGTAGGTTCCATCCTTCGGATGTCATCATCTCATGGCAGGCAATGGCAAACCATGGTGGGTTCACTTTGCCCAGGAAACTTCGGGTCACAGCCATGCCTTCGGGAGAAACACCGCATCATCTTGATCTGCATTTCGGAGGCGCTGATGGTACGTAATACAATTCCCAGCCATCAAATACTCTCCCATACCGTCTATTAAACTACCAGATGGTGTCCAATTTCAACACCCTGTATCAGCCACAGGAAATATAATATCATTTTCGTCTCTACTTATTATTTGTCCCGTACTCTGATGCACATAATATGTGCAAATCATTGATCTCAGAGTTGTGGACGGTACCTACAAAAATCCGAATATAACATGTAGTTTCCCATATACTCCATTATAAACATTTGCGGTATTTTGGCCCTACTTTCTTGAAATCGTTATCAGTGTCGTCGAAATATTTTTCCTGAGGAGTTGCCTTTATATCTATAGGAATACAGCAAAAAAGCGAGGCAAATGGAAATTTTATTTTTGACGAGAACTTACACAGGGTCCTTTCACATCATATATAAAATATACTAATTAGAATTACCACTGACAAGAAAAAGATCAGAAAAATAATGCAATAAGTAATTTATTCTAAGATACATTATTGTTTCGTAGTGAATGAAATTTTAATCGAAAATACCGTAACTTTCAAGACCATTTTTTAAAAATGAAATTCACTTGATAAACAACGTTCTCAAATGTGGGGTCGCTAATGTGAGGAATGAAATTATGTGTGTTTTTCCATAATTGCATTGAAATCTGTAATTTTTGTCACCATCAATCTTAGGTCCGATTCAACATTAAGGCGATTTCGCTTTAAGATTTTTAATACTGCTAAGAGCAGAAAAGGTCTGCTCACATAAGTAAGTTGTAGGGAAAGGCATCAAATGTTGCAATTCCTTAAAGACAACTTTTCGTACTCACAGCGCACACGCAAACCAATTTGAGTTAAGAGTTACTCGCAGTGGCGTTCTTAGGAACATATTTTGGGAGGGGTTTCTCATAGTTGTTTTAGAAATTCCAGAATTGAGGGGAGGCTTAATGTTCATAAGCATAGGAATTACTAACATACACTTTTTTTAAAAAAAATCTGAAATTAATGGTAGTTTTGCAAGCTTTCCGCCACTTGAAGATGAATCTATGAAATTCCGAGGCGTCGTACGGTTAATGTAAAGCTGCTTTTTAAAAAGTGCCCTAACAAAGAAGAGATTTCTCTCTTGAAATAGTCCTATACAACTGTTGACTAACTTCAGGGCAGAAATTTAGTAAAGTAGGAAAACATTCAAATTTACAAACGTAGGTATCTAATTGCTTTCTTTTTAGTAACTGAAAAATATTTCTTGCGTAACAGCTGAAAGTTCCACTTTATTACAACACATTTCAATTTTTAGGCGTGCGGATCCCCTGGCTAGGTCCCACGAACCCCACTTTGAGAACTACTGGTCTAGGCGAATGTGAATACATTGGGAAATATAGGTAAACATCGAATAATTACTTGCTTTGTAGGCGCCATGAAAAGTATAAACCCGGCTAAAATTTTGAATGAATTGTAAAAGATGGACAGTAAATTTTAAACTTAATAAGGTGTTAACCCGCCGTAGCACGCGCCGCAGAGTTAAACTTCACGGATAGAGAAATTTTAGTTTTCTTACAAGTGCTAAAGGAGTTTCTGCTGTAAAATATACGTGGGTAATTGTCAAAAACATTGCATAGAAAATATTAAAGAATTTAATATAGCTTCAAATCAAATACACATTAAAATAAGACAAATAAATATTGCAGAGTGAGATTCCACGCGCGTGCCTTGATGTTACTATTAATCACGCGCGATATGGGGAGGTTTATATCAAACTCAAGAAATCCTATTCTCCATACAGAGCTCAGGATATTCTTTTTCAAAAAGAAAGATAAATACAGATTATTGAAAGTTAGTTGAGTTGGGTTCTTTTTGTAAGTGACTAGCCCGGCCGGCTAGAACCCTGTTAGAGGGTTATGCCCTCTCTTAGGGAACGGAAGTATGGAAATAGTAGCTGTGTGTGACTTTATGAGGGTCTCAGAGTTCTGTATTAAAGCTTATTATAACTATCAAAGACTTAATGACCTTTGCGGGCTTTAACATCTGGTAGGGAAAGGGTGGCAGTTGTGGGTGGATTTATTGTGCAACATAGGATGGAAAGATGAGCGGAAGATGGTCATGAATTTGATAGTCAGCAAGTAACTCCAGGTCTAGTGCATCAGGAGGTAGTGTGTAGCAGTACAGAGTATACAGGAGTGAGAGCGGGGGATGGAAATATCGAAATGCTGCTGGGTGGAGTGCCATATGATGCATAGTAGTCAGAAGTAGAGGATGGTGTGCTTCATAGCGATTGTGTATGTAGGTGAGACGTAACTTTTCGCGATGAAACTGTAGAGTTGGAAACCCAATGCTGCCAATGTTGGAAACCCAATGTATAACTCTGCTGTTGGGCTAGGTAACTTAATTCGAAATGCAATACGTAGAGCATGTCTATCTAAAATTAAGGGCTTTTCGTAGAAGGAGCGTGCAGCAGCTATCCAAGCAGTGTGACCGTATGTTAGAGTCGGTCGTAGGAAAGCTTTGTGAGTTCAGTATTTTTTTTTAGCTAGCTCCTAAGCTAGCAACCTCTTAGAGGGGTACGCCCTCTTTTAGGAATGGGATGTAAAGGAAAAATGGTTGAACTAGGATATCGGGAGAGGATATAAGGGATGTATGGTTACAGTTTCAACCTTTATTTTACTTTTATTTCGTCATTTATTTACAGCACTATATGTATGATTATGAATGGACATTATGATCTTTGCGATCATAAACATATTGACAGGTGGATGCACAAATAATATAAACATATAAGAGAAATCATAAACAAATGCAATCGGAAGAATGGAAATACATTATGAAACTATAAACATAACACAGACGATAGAGGATGGTAATTATATGCTATGAACGTGAAGGATGAAATGAAGTGCTAGCACGCCACAACACAAGGGAAAGGTTAGATCAACGAATGCTGTTATCTTCTGCCTAGGGGCGACGTTAGGCTGATGAAGACTGGGGGAGCCCTGTTAGTAAACAAAGGAAAATCACTGTGCAGTATATGAAGGAAATATGTGAGGGAGATGAGCATGAATACGATAGTCGTCCAGAAGTTCTAGGTCGAGATGATTAGGGGGTAATGTATAACAATAGAGCGTGAAAAGGAGGTGCAAAGGGGTATAGTAATAACGTGGTCTGCATGGGTGAAGTGAAAGGTAGTGCATATTGTCGAAAAGTAGTGGGTGGTGACGAGAGTAGCGATCGGTGAGAAATTAACGGCGTAGCGTTTCTAGGTGAAATTTAAGAACAGGAAATGTAATACGAGAGTAAAGATCACGGGTGGGACTGGGTAATGAAATGCGATAGGCAATGCGAAAGGCGTGTCGTTCGAAAACTGCAAGTTTGGCATAGTAGGATGGTGATGCTGATATCCAGGCTGGAGAACCATATGTAAGCACTGGGCGAAGGAAGACTTTATATGTATTAAGGATAAGCTTTGAAGATAGACCCCAAGTAGTTCCGGTTAGTCTTTTGAGTAAATTAAGTCTATTATATGCCTTAGTTTTAACAGAGTTGAGGTGAGGTGTCCAAGTGAGGTGATGGTCGAAAATGAGGCCAAGATAAGTGACAGTCTTGGAAGGATGTATTGGTACGTTATTGATTTGTAATGAAAGAAGTGATGAATTGCGATGGACTTTTGTGCGTTTGCGAGGTGGGATGAAAACTATGGCTTGCGTTTTTCCGGCATTAATTGATAAGTTCCATTTCCGGCACCAGTGTGTAAAGCGATTGATAGCTTCCTGGAGTGCAAGATTGATTTGTGGAACGGTCCGACAGAGGGCAAGAAATGCCGTGTCATCAGCATATTGGAACAGATGGACGTTTCTTGGTAGATCTGGAAAGTCGGCAACGAATAGTAAATATAAAAGAGGCGATAAGGCAGATCCCTGTGGAACGCCAGATAACAGAAAAATGGGATATGAAAGCGCAGAATTTATGGCAACATAAGTAAGACGGCAGACAAGAAAATGATATATGAGCCGAATATAGGTTATAGGAAGCCGGAGTCTGACAAGCTTATAAATGAGCGCTAAATGCCATACCTTATCAAACGCTTTTTCGAGATCAAATAGGAGAAGACAAGATGGCTGAATCATGTTATAATGGTTTGTGATTAATGTCGTGAGACGCAGTAATTGGTCGTTAATAGAGTAACCAGGGCGGAAACCAGCTTGATGGGTCGGGATGAGATGACGATCGTTTAAATATGGATGTAATCGCTTAACGATGATCCTTTCAAAGATTTTACTGAGTGTGGACGTTAACTGGATGGGTCTGTAAGATGAGACGGAACTGGGAGATTTATTAGGTTTCGGAAACATGAGACATTTGGAAACTTTCCATTCAGTGGGGTAGAAACCAGTGCGTAGTATGAACGTAAATATAAGGGCCAGAAGTTGGAGCAGTATTGGTGGGCTTTCCTTGATGTGTCGGTAAATTATGCCATCAAAGCCGGGAGCAGTATTTTTCTTACGCTGAACCACAGCTGTTATTTCATCCGACTGGATGGGAACAGTTAGAACATACGGTGGTAATGGATGGTTGGCGTCCGGCTGAAAGTGTTGTGAATCCGTGTTTACACTGTCAACAGGATGTCAGCGGGAAGTAACCTGTGCAGGAGGTGTAAATATGCCTTGAAGGTGGTCTGCGAATGCGTTCGCTTTTTCCAAATCCGAGTGTAATGGCTTGTCATCGACAAGGAAAAGATAAGGAGTGTTGGAAAATTTCCCACACAAGGCGTTAAAACGCTTCCAGTACACGGTTGGATGGCTTGTGTCGGCGAGATTATTGCAAGTTTTCACCCACTGTCTTTTTCGATATGCTAGAAGGTAATTTCCGACAGTTCTCTGTAGTTGATGGTGATGATGAAGTGCATCCGGGTTTCGTGTATGGAGATATTCACGATAAGCTTGTCGTGATTGACGAACCAAAGGAAGATAATGCGGTGGTAGTTTTGGACGATATGGTATGGATTCTGTTTGTGGTATGTAGAGAGCGGAGGCTTGTTGGAGAGCAGAGGTAATATGATCAACTTGAGCGTTAAGTTCATCTGAAGTGGTTGGTGCTTGATAAGGTGCAAGAGCAGAAGAGAGGTAAGTGCGGTAACGCGGCCAGTCGGCTTTATCGTAGCGGGGTGAAAGACGAGGTGGTGGGAGAGGCTGGTGAGGAGCAAGACCTGTATGATAGGTAAGTTTTAACGGCGCATGGTCGCTGCCAAGTAAATCGAGAACTGTGACAGTACAGCGTGTGGTGAGCGTGTTAGAAGTAATTGCAATGTCCGGAGTGGTGTTTGATATTGGCCGAGTGGCCGTCGGAAGATCGAGAAGAACGCCTGTCGTATGAGTTGTGATATGATCAGTAAAACGGGTTTGGTCTTGAGCGGAGCGACTATGGAAATTGATATCAGCGAGAATGATATAATGGCGGTATGTAGCTGATATATGAGAGAAGAAATTCAGAGGAATTGGATTGCCTGGTCTGATGTATATTGTAGCCAAAGTGATAGTGATATTTTTAAAATCCAGAGTAGTAATGACATGCTCTGGTAAATGTAAAATAGGACATTGTTGCTGCCTGTATGGTATGTTGTGTCGGAAGCCTACAGCGGCACCGCCATTAGCTCGCAAGGCTGGTAGTGGGTTATCACAGCGAAGTAAGATGTAATTAGGGAATCGGCAAGAGATAGACTTGGTCAGAAAGGTTTCGTTGAGAAGGAAAGCTGTAATGTGTTCTTCGAGTAATAGGGTCTGGAAGAGGACTTTGTTTTTAGGTAGAGATCGGATATTCAGAAACAAGAAAGACAAGTCCATGAGGAGAAAATAATTAAACAGTTGTTTCGTATCGTGCAGTATGAAAATGAACATAGTTATTGGAGTATGTAGCATTGAGTTCAGTAGTCAACCTCGGCTTTTTATATTTAAATTTTTAATGATATTGCGGGAACTCTTACTTGGAAACATATACAGCTTTCAAAGTAACATTTGAGAAAAATATTTTAGTGAGGTTCTTACATGAAATTTGTTTCTATTTCGTGCTATTACAAAACGGTAATAATAATAAAAAAAATTAAACAACCTGAACTTCTTTTTGATAAAGTGAAGGGTGCTGCCATCTATTATAAATTAATAATACTCAGTAGAAATCAAATATTCTTCAAAATAGTTCCCCCCAGGTGTTGAATACCTACGCCCAGAATCTTTGTTTCCTCATCCTATTCACTTATATGTTTTCTTTGAAGGGACTGGTATTTTAATGGTCTAGTTATACTAAGAAGTGTAATGTACTGAGAATCATAGAAGAAAATTATGAGAAAATAAAAGAAATTATAGACAGGAAAAGGAGAGGTACAGTATTTATATACAGTAATTGTAATCTGAGATTACAATGCGGTTGTGGCTGAAGAACAGGAACTTAGTGTCGTAGGCAAACATGCAGTGGTGGTTCCAGAAGGTAAAAACTATGGGGGGGGGGCAGCCAGACCTCAGACTATGATAGATATACTTTCAAAATATAGAAATAATACCTTAAATTATTTTTGTCACTCAAAAACTGGGTGACCTAGACCCTCCGGCTCCAGGCTAGAACCACCCCTGCAAATGTGGTTTAGGCGAAATAATTGAAAGCAGAAATGTAGTGGTCAATTTCTGTAGACTGAATTCACTAGTAATCAGTGGCGGATCCAGGGGCGATCGCCCCCCCCCCCCCCCCCCCCGCAGAAGAGGAAACTTTATTATTTTATATATATAAATAAAACACATCACAGAGTTTGAAGCTCTTAAAAATAGCTCTAAGTAGCAGTATGAACCCCCCCCCGCAGAAATCGGTCCTGCATCCTCCCCTGCTAGTAATTGGGAACACGTGGTTCTAATCCCCAATAGAGAGCCGAAGATATCAGATAGACTATGTTATGATTGAGGAGAGGTATTGCAAAAGCTTGAAGAATGCGAAGACATTTTATGTGATCATAACCTTGTGCTGGCCGAAGTAGATATTCAGCTGAAAAATATAGACAACAAGATAGTGAATATTGAAGAGTTGAAATACGAGGAACTGAGATTTTTTGAGCAATTCGGAGAAAAATATTCAAACGAGGAAAGGGTAGATGGAGGTAATAATAGACAGTGGGAGCATATTAAAGTTTACATACAACAGGCTGCCGAAGAAATAGTAGATTACCGCAAACACAACACGGCGAAGAAACCATGGGTTACAGATGTTGCAAAAAAATAAGGGAAATGAAGGCGTGGAAAAAGATCGATATGGAAGAGGGGAGACAGATTTACAAAAGTTAAACAAATAGAAAAGGAAGACAGGCAGAGCAAGAGAAGAATTTTACAAAATAAAATGCGATGACATACAAGAATTGCAAACAATTGGAAAAAATGAGGAAATATACAAGGAATTGGAATCTGTGGAACTGTGGAGGAAACTCGGGGGTATTACAATGGTAGTAGAATAACACTTCTGAATGGGAAGTTAGATGACAGAAGTGAAGCCTAGGAAGATGAAAGGAATGTGTTGAGGACGTATATCAGGGTAGGGATAGACTGTGTGGCCTAAATGTTGAAGTACAAAATGAAGTAGGCGACGATGAGAAAAGGTTTAGTGCTGGAAGGATCAAACATTTGTATTACCTGGAAGGACCAAGGGATCAAAACTGAGATCTTACTATTTATTTTGTTATAACACTGAAATTGTGTTTTGTTTTGTTTATTATAAATTATAGTTACATTCTATGGAAGTTTACAGTATAGATACTTCTTGTACTTTACTATTCATTTTAAGAGTATTCTTATATCAAACATTCTAACTTGAGAAGCCTTCCTCTTTAAGTTATCTCGCATTTTTGTTTTTCTTTCACAGACATCTGAACGTTCTTAACATTTATTATTGTTACCAATTTTGAAGAAAACAATTATCATCAATGCCACTCTAAAGTATAAGGGAACATTAATTGTTCATATGCATTTTAGACATGTGACCATGGTATTTACGGCCGCAGTACACTTCTCACATACTATTATCTTGCATCTCTGACACGACTAGACAACTTTTGTGTCCTTCCTACAGGAACCATGCACTTGATATTTCCGTCGTTTCTCGTCTGGTTTCTTCACAGCGCCATCTGTGTTAACGAGTTCATCAGTTTAAACTATCAGAATCCTGCTTGCAGTGTTCCTGTCGGCAAGCCCTTCAGACAGCTGTACTAGCACGCCAAGTGATTTCCATATTTATTAATTGTTCGTACAAAACCCAAACATTAATTCCTGCCAAGTCCAAGATTTTACTAAATGTGTGTATGGACCATCATCTTGAACTCGGTTTGACGGAATATTTTCTAGCCACTGATCGAGAACATCTATAGCATAATTACTATTATTGCAACATTTCACTGTTTCCGGCTTTCTCTTGGAATCCTGACCAATTTTAACACTTTAGTGTAGTGAACTTAGAGGAACAATTTCTTTGCCTTGCCGTGGTAAATAGTTAAGAGTTTCGAGAACTTGAGTGTTATACAGCCGTGCTTTACATGTCTTGAACTTTTTCGTTATCTCTCTTCTTGTTCTGTTTTTTGTACCCATCAAACTCGTTCCCTAAGGCATCAACTTTAGTGATAGCTCAAGAAATGTAAAATAGTTGTTGCAAGTAACATTTTCCCCTTTATTCGTGAACGGTTTCATACGTTTTTCAACAACGTAAGAACCCAAATTTTCCGATCTGTTGCGCTCTTCGTCTCTTCTAAGATATAGAAATGCATTTGCAGTATATTTGGAATCCTTATCCACAGCCAACCAAAATTTCTGTCCATACTTATCATAATATCAGGTTTAGATGCCATACACTGAAAAAACCGAAAACGTACTTTACTTGAAAATAATTGCTCATTTATTGTAATCCATGCATCGGGAGTGTAGCATGTCTAACAGTACAGAATTGTAAAGGTCTGTATTCAATTGACTCTCACACAGTAAGATGAATGCGAATAAAGATAAGGCGATCGTCAGTTGTTGATGTGGGTATATCCCAAGGTATATATAAAATAACAGGTAGCCCCAGTTCGCGATTAGCGTTCTGATTGGCTCCCTGTCCGTGACGTCATGTGGAGGTATCGGTGAAGATTTTTTCGCTTGCCTGCTTGTTACACTTCGCGCTTTATTCGTAAACCCGGATTCAAAACATAATTATGATATTCCTTGTCTTTCCAAATACAAATAATGACTTATTTCTACTCACAGGTGTGACAATATAATGTAATAAATATATAAATACCGTCAATAATGATTAATTATCTATACAAATAAAAATGAATATAATGTTTACTCGCTAATTCATTCTAGAGCTTTGGATCGGTTTTTATAATTTTTAGTACCGTATATGAGTTGACCTGGCCCTTATTACGTTGATTAAAGGGCGAATCCTAAGGGATAGAAGGGGTTCAAAATTTGTACCTAAAATACAGTATCTCACAAACCTATCAAGTTAGGAAGATGAAACTCGGCATATAAACTCCTCATTAAGCTTAAAGAAAAACATGTCCCATTGTTTCTGAAAATTTTCGTTTTAAGGGGAAGAGGGGGCATTTTCTATTCATTGTAACAATGTTTTATTGCTAACTTCTCCTCGACCAACTTTAACGATTTTTGGTACTTTAATGCAGCCAAGCCTAACTTAGGATCTTATCATTTTTTTTTTTTTTTTTTTGCTCGGAATGAGAGGAGATAGGAAGGATGTGACAAATAATCAAAAACAGCCGAAATTGGTGTCCAGTCCATAATTTTCAGGGCCACTGAAATGAATAGCGACCATTCCGATACCGTTTAAAACCAAATTCATCCTCTTTGGGCGTGGGGAAGGGGTGGCATCATGGAGTTTTGTCGTTGCACTTTCATTGAAACGTGAATTCTAAGGGTGGAATGAGTTCAAATACTTTCCATAAACCAATCCTCTCAATAAGAACATTTCAGGTAGTAAAATACATAAAGCAAACATTATTAAAAATTTCAGATTCCGGGTATGTAATAACCAATTAGGTTAGGCTGTGTTAGGATAGGTTATGTTATGTTAGATATCTAATCTACCCTAACCCAATATAACAGAATTTAACCTAACCTAATTTGATTAGGTTAGGTTCAGTTAGGTCAGGTTAGAAATCTAATCTAACCCGTTGTATTTAGTGTGTATTAACCAAATTGTCTGAAATCGTGACTGCAAAATATTTCCTTTACATTACTAATATTTGTTTATTACTCAATATAACACATTTTACATTATGTATTACAGGTTATAAGTTGCACAGATATCTATAGAGTGGTATACATACATAAAAGAACCACCTTCACAGGGGTAAATTTGCAGTTATTTGTCCTTCGATTTATCAGAATTTAGATTTTGTGGCTTAGTCCCCTCTCTCGGCCAGCCCTTCAATTATAAGAATATGGTAAGAGTGTACTTTGATCAGAACAAATGATTCTGTCACACGATGTGGCATTCGAGAAGAAATAAAATCAATGTGATTTGTACGTAACAGGTACGGTTCCGCTAAACAAGATTAGATTAGATAAAGTTAGGTTAGGTTAGGTTCGTAATAGGTTTCTATGAATGTTCTGCTCAAAGTGCACTTTGCTAGAATAATGTTCCAGATACTTAACAAAACTTACGAATACCATTTAAACTAAAGAATATATGAGAGTATACATTTATATTCCACTTCGCTTTACGTATATAAACTCCTTAAGCTTCAGGCCCTCAGAAACAAATGTCATAAAAGTAATATTAATTATTGTTGTTACACACCTGTTTTTCAACTTGACTAGTGTTTAGTTTATTTTTCCCCCTGCCAGTTTGGTATCAATAATGAAGGAACAGCGTCAGATCCTAAACACTACTTTTGCCGGAAACTTAGAAGCTCGTTTTTTCAAACTCTTTGATAATCATCTGGTGAAAAGTGAACAGAACATATTCGTGCGTTATCTACATTAAAAGTGTTCTTTCGCTTACAGCTGGAAATCAATCTTCTTCGAACTTCATCATTTTTAGGCAATCGATGGAACATCATTTCATTTGTATTGCTTCCTATGTTATTAGAATGAGCTACTGCACAAGTAAAATAACTTTTCCCCATCTTGAAACAGTCGTGTTATTGTTTATGCAGAATTTCACTTATTTTGAAAAATACCGCGATACCTCCACTTGACGTCACCGATCGCAAAGTATCCTGGGAAAAATGAGAGCAGAAAAGCTATCCCGAGAGTCCCCTGGGTATATCCAACGTACTACCTGGTTCTGGCAGTTGAGTTACACCGTGAACTTGCGTAATAAGAGTGTCAACCTGGGACCTACACAGAGCGTCATAAGGGCGTGTATGCTGTACGAGTTCAAACTGGGGTCAAACGCCACTGCAGCGGGGCGGAAGATATGCCAGGCCCTTGGTGAGAGTGTCGTGACTACGCGGCCAGAGCAGCGGTGGTTTAACAAGTTAACGGAGGGTGATGAAACACTTGAACACGCACCATTTGCCTGAAGACCAACACGTGTACAAAACGAAGATCTTCAGGCAGCAATTAAGGCGAACAGTGGCAAGACATGTGAGGAACTCAGACAACAATTGAGTGAGAGGAGAAACCTTTCGGCACCATCTTCATTAAATTGTGACGCAATACAAGTTGGACCGATGAGACCCACATGGTTTGACTCCGGACCAGATGGAAACGCGAGCAGACATCTGTGTTTCTTTGCTGTCTCGTCTCAAGAAGGAGACATTTCTGGACAGAGAGTTGACATGTGGTGAGAAGTTGTCCTGTACGGGTATCCGGTCAAAAGAGCGCAAGGACGAAAACAGCGCATGCAAATACCGCGTGGACAATAACAGCACATAAACAAAAGCCGCGCAAGGACAAAAACAGCGCATGCAAGTACCGCGTGGTCAAAAACAGCTCATGAACAAAAACCGCGCAGGACAAAACAGCGCATGCAAATACCGAGTGAACAAACAAGCCCATGGACAAAAAACATAGATGAATATTTTGGACTAGGGTCGCTCGCGCTCGAGTTCACTTCTTTCAACTGGGCTCGAGCTCACTCGGGCTCGCGATCACTTAACTCAATTGGGCTCGCGCTTCCGACCGCTTCCCTCAACTGTTCTCGCAATCACTCGCGCTCGGTTGAGAACCACTGCCACAGACTGTTTACAATTTTTATAGACATCCTTAGGAAACATGATCAGAAAAAATTACAGCAGTAGTCCTTTAAGTTTGACAACCCAAATGTACTTACTGTGTATTAGGTTGCATAATTGACAGTCACTCTTCACAGTTAAATAGTTTTATTGACAAAAACAGCGCATGGACAAACCCGCGCAACGACAAAATCAGCGCATGCAAATATCGCGTGGACAAATACAGCGCATGCAAATACCACTTGGACAAAAACAGCGCATGAATGAAAACCGCGCAAAGACAAAAACAGTGCATTCAAATACCATGTGAGCGAAAACAGTCCATGTGCAAAACCCATAGATGAACATTTTGCACTAGGCTCGCTCGCGCTCGAGACCACTTCTTTCAACTGGGCTCACGCTCACTTACCTCAATTGGGCTCGCGCTTCCGACCACTTCCCTCGACTGTTCTCGCAATCACTCGCGCTCACGGTCATTTGGGCTCGCTCTCACCTCTCAACTGGGCTCGTAGTCACTCTTGCTTGTACTTACACGAGCGGGTCAAGATAGGAATTGAGAACCACTTTTATTTTATTTTATTTATTTATTTTATTTACTTAAAGAAAGAAGAAAATGTATTTATTGGATGTATCCAATATATTAAAGAATATACATAAAAATACATAAATATACTAAATCATAAAAAATATCAATATATAAAATATTAATAGAATAAAATAAAAGTATAAGAAAAAATTAACTGTTACTGAAATTAGCAAGTCAAATTTCCTACTTCTAAGTGATATTACTTCTCCAAAGGAAATCGGACTTCCTAGATTCCCGTTATTAACAGAGTTTAACGTACCCGGTATTTATAGATGACAGGTCTTTGGACTTTCAGAAGTCGTCTCTATCTTCCGGTGTCGGGCAGATTAATTCAATGCACTTATTTCTATATTGTGAAATTTTTCTCTTTCTTAGGCAAAGAATAAAGAAAAGATAGAAAATGGCTCACATAAGCAAATCCTTGTGTGTGAGCCTGATTCTCATGTTTTATTTATTTCCTTACCGTAACATATGATGTCAATAATTCTCACTTTTAGCTAACAATAGTTTTTTAAATACTTTTGATTATTTTAACCACTGTAAAATTAACCTATTATAAGCTTTGAAATTACTTTCTTCTTTGATTCGGAGTGGGGGTTCGTTATAGATCTTCGGAACTCTGTAATATGTTTGATATTGAGTTATAGATTTACTCGTTGCTTTAATTTCTAAATTTTTGTTTGTCACATTTCTATTTTTATACATACTGTATGTTTTATTACGTCCCACTTGTTACTATCCTTTTTAACATATATTAATACCTTCTGCGAATATAATTTTGAAAGTGTTAACACTGAAAATTGGTCATAGAGTCTATCTAGTCTAGTTACAAGTCCCTTTCTTAAACATATTCTTACAATATTATTTTGCTGAGCAATCAAATGTTTTAAATGAGTAGTTTAAGCAGCACCCCAAATTAATATACCATATGTAAGTATACTATTTACAAGAGCATAACATACAGTACGTAATATTTTATGCTTACAATGTTTCCTAATTGAACATATTTATATAATAGTTTTCTTAATATTGTGGCAATATGTGTAATATGTTAAGACCATTTTAGATGCTTATCAATAAATATACCTAAGTGTTTTACTTTAGTTTCACTAATAAGAGGACTACAGTTACATTTTTCAGTATTTTGACAATAATGCAATTTTAGTGACATGTTTTCCGGCCGTCCTGTTAAAGTTGACGAATACCAGTTTTTTTTCAGCATTTACTTAGGCAATGCTAACTGATAATTATCAAGCCATTGTTTCGCTTTCTTCATTTCTGCTTCTGTTTTCTTGAATACATCTGTCCATGTTCTACCAGTAAATATAAGAAAGGTGTCATCAGCAAATGATTGTATATGCCCGTCCATTTTTAAATTACACAAATCATTTATATAAATTAAAAATAATATTGGACATAATACAGTTCCTTGTGGGACTCCTTGTTTTACATATGAATAATTGCTTTGAAAATTACCTATTTGTACGGCCTGTTTTCTATTTTTCATATAACTGCTAAACCAAGATAGCGATATACCCCATATTACACATCTTTCTAGTTTATTAGAGAGAATTTTGTGTGATATTGTATCGAATGCTTTAGCTAGGTCTAGGAAAACTGCAATTACTTTTTCAGCTTTGTCAAAATTTCTACAAACAATCTCTGTTAAATTGTACACCTCATCTGATGTACTCCCATGCGCAAAAAAAAATTGCGCGTATACTGTAACTCACGATTTTTCTCAATTATTTCATTTTCCTTATGTTTATGGGTAAAATTCAGTTATTAGTATGTGGAGATAATAGAAAGCAATCCATCTAAGGAGATATTTCCAAAAAATATAATAAAATAATAAAAATATAAGCAAAAAACAAAATTATGTTCGGTTTTGTGTATACTGGCAATAATGTTTTCGAGAAAATTTTTGGAGCAGCACAGCACGATTGTAGAGGGAATTACAGAATTGGTAACAGAACAGTTGAATCAAGGAACACGAAAGTGGAGTAAAATATTGCATTTATTGGCTTAAATCTAGGGTGTAAATTGTCTGCCAAATATAAATTAGCTTCTGTAACCAATATGTTGTACGGACATATACAAACAAAGAGAAAAACTGTTGTCTTAAGTTTGGAAGTGACATGCTCTATAGCCATGAGCATTTATTTCTTAAGAAAAAGACAAGCAACAAAAGAAAGTCCGTGTGGTCAAGTGGGTAGAGTGACGGACTAATAATTCTTATACTGTTTTGACCCCAGATCGAATCTCATCCGATCCTGTCCATTTTTTTTTTACGAAATATTATAGAAGTGTATAATTTGTATGTTAATAAAAACTGAAACAATACAATAATGAAATAACTTTTTGTTTCCTCTGATGACGTATTTATTTAGAATTAGTGTACTATTAGTAATAGCGATTGCTTTCAGTTTATGCTGTTGTATAGCTTCTTTTATCATGCTCTTTTCTTGAAAAAAAAAAACAAATTTGTCTCCAATAAAGTATGAAAAATATATATAGACAGAAACATACATCTTAGTATCAAACGTGATTTATCGTGATGAAATAAACAAGTTTCCCGTTATTAAAAAAGAAAACTATAGAAAATCATTAAATTTAGTCTTAGGTTTTTAGCATGCTATATATATTCTTTATAAGACTATACTTTATAAGGCAAGATGTGCGATCATACCCACAAATTTAGCTAGTGGGTGAAAGATGTTTTCGGCACAAATATTTTACAGGTCCAGGTGCATGAAATACCAATACGCCATGGTCTTGACCTTCTTTTATTTCACATTATTATCCGACATATCATAGCAAGTAAAAAGCAGCATCAATCGGCAAGAAAAACTGCAAGTTGTGGTCTTAGTCTGTTTTTGGTGCTCCGGACTCGATTGCCTAGCACGCCCGTCTATACCTTGACTCATACGTCTATCATTCAGTGCAGGCACATATCCAACTTTACTTTTCGGAGGGGGCCCGACACGAAAGCTCGTAAGCACGTTTCAAAAATATCAATAATAATAATAATAATAATAATAATAATAATAATAATAATAACAATAATAATAATAATAATAATAATAATAATAATAATAATAATGCAACAGTTCTTTGCATTCCGGCGTTCTCTCTTTCCGGCATTTCTCTTAAACATTTCTTACTTTTCATTTATGAACCGGTCAAACTGCATTCTAACACAAACGAAATCAAAAAAATATTTTCTAGAGACATGTAAGGAAAACTGTCTGCTACGTATATTACATAACAAAAATAGCAAATGGCAATGAGTGTATCGTTCTAATACAGTAATGTTATAAACAGAACGGAAATGAAATTGTAATCCCATTTAAAAATGTTCTTTAATTCCACCTGGTATCAATGGCATTACGGTATATTCTTACAAGTAACACTTCCCAAGTGTAACACTCCGATTTTGATAAAATTTGACAGGCAGATACTACACATAAAATAAACGAATACATGTTTTTTTTTTATTTTCTGCGGAAAAACGGTTTTAGGGGGCAAAAGCCCTCACCCAAAATTTTGAAAGTTAACGCCCGAAAGACAAAAAAAAGGTGGACCAAAGTGAACGAAATTGTGCACAGATATGGCAGACGTAAAATGAAGGAATACGTGTTTTGTATTTTCCTGGAAAAACGGTTAGGTGGGGCACAGACCCCTCCAAACCTTTGATCATGAAATATCGAAAGTGCTAGTAACAATATGTCTGATGTGTGTAAAGGACGAAGAATTCCAACGACACTTTGTGTATGGACAATAAGCAAAAACTAAACGAATACCTGTTTGTTTTATTTTCTGCGGAAAAATGGTTTTAGGGGACAAAAGCCCCCATCCAAAATTTTGAAAGTTTACGCCCGAAAGGCAAGAAGAAGTGAACCGAAATGAATGAAATTGTGGAAAGATATTGCAGACGAAAAATGAGGGAATACGGGTTTCGTATTTTCCTGAAAAAAAAAGAAGAAAAACGTTTGGGTGGGACACAGACCCCTCCAAAACTTTGATCGTGAAATATCAAAAGTGCTAATAATAGTATGTCAGAAGTGCTTAAAGGACATGAAGAATTTGAACGACACATTGTGTAGGGACAATACGCAAAAAACAAACGAATACGGGTTTATTTTCTGGGAAAAAATGGTTTTAGGGGGCAGAATTCCCCACCCAAAATTTTGAAATCGTGCATAGATATTCTAGACGTAAATTGAGGTAATTGTGTTTCGTATTTTCCTGGGAAAAAAACGGTTGAGTGGGGAGCGGACCTTCTAAGCTGTTGATTACGAAATATTAAAAGTGCAAATAAGTATACGTCAGAAGTTCCTAAAGAGTATGGAGAATTGCAACGAAATTTCGTATAGGGACAATTTGCAAAACAATAAATGAAATGCGTTTTAATTTGTACAACAAAACAGTGTTGGGGCCTAGAGCCCCTCCAAAAAATAAATAAATAAATAAATAAATATTACCATAAAATTGCAGGAAGGAATGGACCGAAGCAAATGAAATTGTGTGTAGATATTGTATAGACTGTATATAAAATAAGGACTTTCGTGTTTTTAAGATGTCCCTATCAATTTTGGCACATCAACAACAAACAGGAAATTAATCGGCACGTGTTTTTGAGTAGTAGTCCCCCCGTTATATTGAGCCGAGTCAGCAAAAATTTTCTCGATTGTGATTGGCTGAGAGAGGTCACGTGACGTTAGGCCCCGCCCACGCGGGAAATTCAAATTTTCAGGTCACGTGGTATGATGACCCGCGGGGAAATCCCTCATTCTCTTTTATGACCGGGATTTTTGAAATTTGTTCCCTTTTACGGGTAAGATGTGTGATTCTGATTGGTTGATAGCTGTCACGTGATTTTAGACCCTGCGATATTTGAAATTCGTTCCCTTTTACGGGTAAGATGAGTGTTTATGATTGGCTGATAGAGGTCACGTGATCTTAGGCCCTGGGATTTTTAAAATTCGTTCCCTTTTATGGGTAAGATGAGTGGTTTGGTACCTTGAATTTGATTGGTTGATAGCGGTCACATGATCTTAGACCCTGGGTTTTGAAATTTGGGTATCCTCTTTGATGAGTGCTTTGGTACCTCGATTCTGATTGGCCGACAGAGGTTACATGATCTTAGACCCGCCACACGGTGAACAGGTCACATGGTATGACGTCATGAGTCACCCCGACCTCACCCTGGATTTTTGAAATTTGTTCCCTTTTACGGGTAAGATGTGTGTTTTGATTGGTTGATAGCTGTCACGTGATTTTAGACCCTACGATATTTGAAATTCGTTCCCTTTTACGGGTAAGATGAATCCTTTTGGTACCCCAATGCTGATTGGTTGATAGAGGTCACGTGATCTTAAGCCCTGTGACTTTTGAAATTCGTTCCCTTTTTACGAGTAAGATGAGTGTTTTGGTACCTCGATTCTGATTGGCCGACAGAGGTCACATGATCTTAGACCCGCCACACGGTGAACAGGTCACATGGTATGACGTCATGTTTTACCCTTGCGGGGAAATCCATTACTAATTCGTTTCCTTTTACGTGTAAGATAAGTGCTTTGGTACCTTGATTCTGATTGGATGATAGAGATCACGTGATTTTAGGTCCTAGGATTTTTGAAATTAGGGTGTCCTTTCTGATGTATACTTTGGTATCTCGATTCTGATTGGTTGATAGAGGTCACATGATTTTAGACCCGCCACACGATGAACAGATTACATGGGAAAACCCCTTACTTATTTGTTTTATTTTATGTGTAAGATGCGTGTTTTGGTACCTCAATTTTGATTGGTGGATAGAAGTCACATGATCTTACCCCCCCCCCAGTTCATGAGGGAAATACAGAGCGATATGACAGCGATCCATCCTAGACCGGGATTTTTTTTTTTAATGGTTATGCGTAAAGTTCCCATGAAGGGTTCAACCTCCTCCTTAAATAACCCTTTTTTGGTATCATGATATTGTACTGAAGTTTACATTAAATATTATCGTTCTCTTTGACAGATAAGATGATTCTTACCTTGATGGAGATTCTGTCCTTGAATTAGTTGCCTATGTCTCTGGAAGTAACAATGGTGAAAGAGAGGTGTCGCTTGTAGATTTCTTATAACACATTGTTGTGAGTTTAAGCGATTTTTTAAACGCTCAGTAAGCGCTTCATTAATGGAAACAGTGTTGCCAGATTTTTTTTTACCTAAACTGCTCCGATTCTTTTCGAAACGGTTCCGCAGAGTACAAGAAATTTTAAACTAAAAATTTTTTCGAACTAAAAAAATTTCAAAACTAAAAAAAATTTTAAACAAAAATTTTCAAACAAAAAAAAATTTTCGAACTAAAAATTTTGAAACAAAAATTTCAAAAAAAATCGAACTAAAAAATTTAAACTAAAAACTTTCGAACTAAATTTTCAAATCAAAAAATTTTCGAACAAAAAATTTTCGAACCCAAAAAAAATTCGAACTAAAAAAATTAAAAATTTTTCGAAAAATATTTTAAACTAAAAACTTTCGAACTAAATTTTCAAATCAAAATTTTTCGAACTAAAAATTTAAACAAAAAATTTCGAACCAATTTTTAAAAACAAGTTTCGTACTAAAGTTGTAAACCACATTTGAACATTTTCAAATCAATTTTTTTCGAACTAAATTAAAACCAAATTTTGGACACTAAAAAATTCTTTAATTATTTTTTCGAACAAAATCATGTAAACCAAATCTTGGATATATTTTCCACCTTAAATTTTCAAGATTACCATGATTTGAAAACAAGTGTTCAGGGTTTCAAGAAATAATAAAACATATTTTTTTTCAACTTGTTGTATTTTAACGAAAGGTATGTGCTCTTCTCATACAAGTTTATTAACATAATAAATACAGGATCTAGTTTAATGAATATGTTGGACGTATCATCATCTTCGAATGTTGTAGACGTATCCTGTAAAGAAAAAGAAGAAACGACGGATTACTTTATGAATTCTCTTTTTTTTCCTGAAACAATAAAAAATGAGTCAATATTGATAAGAGAGAAATAAAACTTACTCGTAAATGATGGATCTGTTTAGGTTCATCTTCCTCCTCGGGTACGAGATAACACCATTTCATCCACTGATGGATGTTTACGAACTTTTTCTGGGTACTGCATTTTTCTAGCTGTTGCTGCTTTATGGTCAAGGTTCCTCCTTGGATACGAGATGACTGCATTTCTTCCACTGATGGTGGTGTTGATGGTTTATGAACTCTTGTGGGTACTTCATTTTCTTCTTGGTGTTGCTGCTTTGTGGTTAAGGAAGGGAAAGAAGAAAAGGAAAAGGAAAAAAGAAATGGCGGCCTTATTGGGTATTTACAGTTTTTTCTTCTTCATCTTCTTTTTCCAGTTCCATCTTCTGTTTTTTAACGTACCCGTACGGAACCGTATCATAGGAATTGAATTCTTTAAATCGACGTTTTGTGTACTGGATACTGTACATTTTTTCTTCCTTTCGTGTGACGATGGTATGGTCTTTGGTCCTGCATATCTTATGGGGGATAGTGATGGTGACTTGTCCACGGCATTGATTTGTAATCATTTCTTTTAGCGTGTTGAAATTTAATTGTTGTCCTGCATTGTAGTTTAATGTAAATCCTCTAATTTTACATATGTAACTGGTGACGTTGGTATCCGGATTGTATATTTCTAGGCTGTAATTTTTTGGTCCTCCACTGACAAATGTCTTGATGTATGCTCGTGGTCCGTAAGATTCCATCTCATTCGATAAGCATCCCAAGTACGTTGAAGGTTCAATGGTTGGCTCCCCGGGCTTCTCCGTAAATATTACAGAATCCGTGTCGAAATATAAAACACGTTCCTGCAACATTTCCAGGTACTTGTACAGTTCCAGACGTGCCTGACATGTTGTAAATGCACCTAACACGACATTGGTGTTTCGGTTTTGAACAGGCACATGTTCATTGTACTCCCAGAACGCATACAACATCGTATCATTGATGGGTACAATTTGATGGAGTTTAATGTCGGGGGAAGTGAGTTTTTCATAAAATTCTTCCGGCCGATCAATAATTGTGGTCTGGCTAAAGTTTGATCTTTGGCAAAGCTTTCCCCATAGAGAGTTAACACAAAGCTTAGATAAACTTCTTCGTGCAGGATTATTTTCAATTTTGGACGGATCCAATGCAATACCTTCACGCTCCAGGACGGTTTGTATGAATTTTGATTTGTCTTCTTCGGTCACACAGGAACTAGGCCAGCCAGACGCTTCCATTTTTGATTTTAAAAACGTATTGATATATTCCGTGAACAAGCCACCTGTTTTCGTGATGGGATCATATTGTTCAATGTCATAATCCCAAATTTCAAAAATTTCCACTGGTTGATATCCTAATTCTACTGCTTTCTGGATTTCATATGATACCCATGTTCCAGTGAGGCATCGCTCCTGGTCGTTGTGTGTACACGTTGCTGTAGGGTCTGGGTTCATTTCTTCGGCACACGCAGCACACAGTGGAAAGAGTAGTTTCTTGTTGCATCGGTAAGGCAGGAGACCATGATAAAGATGGCGACTTGGTAATATCGACATTTTGATTAGACCATTGACTTTATTTATTGGTGGTATATTTTCATCACCCTGTAGATAAATTCGTGGATGGCCTACAGGGTATTTAGCACACTAAGGCCGCGCCTCCATTGCATCCGAATGCGACTGCGAACGCGAATGCGAATGCGAACTGCGAATTCATGTGCCTCTACTACATCCGAAGTTTTGTGAATGCGAATCAAGTTGTAATATCTCTTTCAAACCTTCAATGTGAAATATTTTTGCTTGAAAATTCATATCTTAAAGTTTTCAGAGCAATAATAATAATAATAATAATAATAATAATAATAATAATAATAATAATAATAATAATAATAATAATAATAATAATAATAATAATAATAATACTGTATTAACTTCCTTTGTGTGCAAAATAGAGTGAATGTCGCAAATGTCGCTCCTGTTATTATTATGCTTCTGTGGTAACCGCTATGTTCACTTTAAAATAAATAAACTAAATAAAATTTGAGATTGCAAAATCAACCAACTTTCTAAGAAAATTTTCTCCATGAGTAAAAAACCCGTTTTTGCTATTTCAAACATATTAGTCAATAATTATATGTATTCGTAAAATCATTATTTGAGGAACAAAGAGGAAATATAAATTGAATAAAAAGTTGCGGTTCGTGTATTAATTAGATCTTCATATTTTAAAGAGAAAACAAATAAAATTATAAATATCTTCCACTCCAAGTTCTTTACTTACATCTGCCCATAATTTGTTCACGACGTGTCGTTTGTGGTAATCTGGATTACCTTGGATCCACAATGGAACTTTATAAAAAACACAATTTATTAAAACATCAACATATATTTCCATTATTATTTTCATTTTTATCTCCGCACCTCGCACCATCGACTACTTTCACGCAAAAAGAACTTTCTTCTCTCACGTAGCGCTCAATTTCTCTGCAGACGACGCTCCATTCGCATCAATTCGGACGAACAATCCCAGCATGTTGGGATCGTTCGCATTCGCATCTTTTCGTTGGTTTTCGCAATTCGCAGGTCGGAACTAGTCGAGGCACTCCAATTCATTTACACGTGCTGGGAAATTCGCATTCGCATTCGCAATCGCATTCGGATGCAATGGAGGCGCGGCCTTATTGATGTAAGGATAAAGCGAGACAATATCGAAATATTTTATTACTTCCCCCGCTTTTTCGTCGACTTGGTGGTACAATTTCACGCAATTGGTCCTTCCTCCAAAAAAACTATCTCTTGGATTTAATGGTCTACGGTTCATGTACGGGTGATTCTTCAGATACGTCGCCATTGCAGGATTTTGTTTTAAGAACTGATTAAATTCGCACTCCCACATTTCATGTACAATGTAGCCCAATTCACGCAGTCTTGCATTTTTGCGTTGCGTTCGTTCATAACGGAATTCCATGGTGTCTTCTGGATTGTTGTAGATGGGCTGATTACGGCCTGTAGTAAAACATACTTTACACCCGTGGTAAAAGCAGCCGGCATGCTCGTAGATGTGCTCCTCTAACGTCTCAGGATCTTGGTAGTAACCATCAACATGGAATCCCGCAATAAACACTTCTTTTTGTCGGGCCGCATGTAAGATTTGTTTTTCTTCGGTTTTTTCAATGTAGGCCAGCCATTGCATTGCAGCGATCGATTGGGTACTTCTCCATCGATAGCCATGTGCCGGTAGAATTCCTATGGTATTGGGTTTAAGGAAATTCCGGCGGAATACTAAATTGGAAGCACTTGCAATCGTGATCGTCTCCAAGAAGGGATTCACTTTGGTTTCTGTTTCAAATGACGTCATAAACGAAACGCATGCTTGTCGCAGTACATTGACATCTTGAATACAATACTTGAGAATTTCTTTCTGGAAATCAAACGTGTCATTACGATGATCGTTGTACCACTGCATGAACTTGTTCCTGTCTTCGACGGCCATTTCATCTGCACCATAATACTTCGTTTCTGGAAGTGGTCCAATATACGATTGATTCTCCTTGGTGTTGAAGAAATGTGGGAAGTAGCCTTTGGTTGCGGGTAAATTGAACGCTTTTGACAATTTACTTAATGCCATAGGTAGGAAGTTCAACGAGTCAATGAACGTCAGATTATTCAACGTTAAACTCACAAGTAAACCTTACGTTTGGGTGAATCGAGTTGCTGACTGAGACACATATGAGAAAGTAGTACTAAATGTGGTCAGTATTTCAGTAAAGTTGTAGATGCGAAGCTCCAGGGGTTTAGGAGATACAGCTACCAGAACATCAAATGGAAGTACAGAATAGTCTTCATACAGTTGGAGGTAAAAGCTCTGTAAGACCTCTTGTAACGACAAAAGGTGAATAACAAATATATTGGTACATATTAGGACTAGGGGGAAGTCATATAGTAAGGGTATACCTGACGGCGGCCATCTTGAAATCCGCCATTTTGAATTAAGGTTAAGTTTTCAGAATAGGAATAGGGTCATGTGATACATGATTTAAGGCGCAAATTTAATCAGAAGAACAACGGTGACGTTAATTTTGATTTACGCGCAATTGGTAAAAAGTTACAGGGTAAATTAAATATTGTTGCAGCACATGTATTAGTCCTTTACCCCACCTTGTAAATTTTGTGTTAATGATAATAATTAAATAAAAAATAGGTGGATAAATATTAGGTCTATGGTAAGAGTTGCCTTGATGGCGGCCATGTTCAAATCCGCCATTTTGAATCAGACAAAAGTTTTAAACCAAACTCATAACAGTGACACCTTATTAATAGCAAATTGTACCATAAATCAAACGGTATAACCATTTTTGCTTTATCATTAACCAGCACAAAATTAAATGGGAATAGAGTAACGCAATAGATGACTTCCGGCTAGAAGTTAATCAGAAATACAATGGTGGCGTTACAATGTTAGTTGTTTGATATTATACTTGCACGCCATTTCGTTGTTCTTCTTGTATCCTGTTAAAGGACTAATGCATATGCTGCAACAATATTTAATTTCCTTGTAACTTTTTACCAATTGCGCGTAAATCAAAATTAACGTCACAATTGTTCTTCTTATTAAATTTGCGCCTTAAATCATGTATCACATTACCCTATTCCTATTCTGAAAACTTAACCTTAATTCAAAATGGCGCATTTCAAGATGGCCGCCGTCAGGTATACCTTTACTATATGACTTCCCCCTAGTCCTAATATGTACCAATATATTTGTTATTCACCTTTTGTCGTTACAAGAGGTCTTACAGAGCTTTTACCTCCAACTGTATGAAGACTATTCTGTACTTCCATTTGATGTTCTGGTAGCTGTATCTCCTAAACCACTGGAGCTTCGCACCTACAACTTCACTGAAATACTGACCACATTTAGTACTACTTTCTCATATGTGTCTCAGTCAGCAACTCGATTCACCCAAACGTAAGGTTTACTTGTCAGTATCTTGGTCCCATTTAATATGACGTCAGGTCTCCATTGGCATTGTTCTACCATAGCCTTTAGGATGAAATGTCCATCGTATCCCTTAGCGTTGTGCGCGACACAGAAAATCCTATTTATATTGGGACGACGTTCCCGCAAGTACTGGAGAAAATTATAAACTGGATCCTCTCCTTGGAAAATATGCTGGCGCTGACCACACGTACTGCAAGACTGCTGGATATTATTGTTTTCAACACATGCGTAACATACTTGTTGTGCAACCAATAAATTTGGAATGTGTACATACGTATTATCGTCAATATTCGTGTCCTGCATAGATTCTATATCATAGAATATCAATAAGGCTTTCTTTGCGTGCATGAGTGAAGGAACACCAGGTTTCAAGCATTGGCGATCAGGAAGCATAAAACATTGATGTGATCCCGGAACAATCTTCTTACAAACATTGCAAAAGATCTCATTACAATCATGAAGTCGTTGTCCTGTATGCACAAAAGAATATACTCTGTAACATCTAGTACATTGCTTCACCATTTTGCATATAGGTTCCCCTTGATGATATACAATATTACGATGATTGTTAAAACATTGTTCCCCATAAAATTGCCGATTGCAGTCGTTGCACAATATTGGCGTTTGGTTCTTGTCGCATAGAGGTCTCTGTAGACATTTGGAGCATGTTACAGGACAATTTTTTACATGTTCATTGCGTTTACTATATTTTTTATGGCACGCTTCACAGTAGAACTTGGTTGCAAAACAAGCAGTTAAAGATTGGATGATGTCAAAATGGTCAGCCAAACAAATCAAATTTATGGGAGTGCGATTTTCGTCGTTGGGCCCCTCGTACATGATGTCACGGCCTGTGAAACTAGTATACACTGTAATTTTATATTCTTTGAGGTATGTCTGGAATTGTCGAATTTCATTTACACTGGCACCATGATCCAAATTCACTCCTGCATTTGCACATAATGCATTCACTTCATCGTCCACAACACATTTTGATTGATCTTGATATTGTCTATGTCGTTTCACATCTACATTCTTGTATTTTTTCAGGCCAATAGCAATAACAAGGGCGTACGCCAGGCACCTTGAATCTTGATTTTTTACACGTACAATCCCTCGCTTGCAACGTAACAATTCTTCATTTTGAAGTATTCCTTGTGCTAAACGATCTCCATATCCGTATCCTCTTGGAATATCCACACGATGAAAATGAACGGTGAATGGCTCGTGCAGGAGAAATGCATTGTTACTTTGTAACACTCTTTCGAATGAGGCCCACATCGTTTCCAGTGTCAAGTTTCGTGCTTGGCGAAAACTCACCCAAAATGGTTTATTGGTATTCCGTGGTGATATTACGGATAAACCAACCATCGCCTCATCGTCGACATTGGCTAACAAATGGTCTAGCATTGCTTGGAAACTGTTATGTACATACTGTATGATATCGGTTCCTACGGGCGGTGCGTTGAATTGAATTTCGAGCATTCTGCCCTCAATGTTAAATCGTCTATAATGACGAGTGATTTCATTGCGAACAGTAAAACCCGATTCGGCCATGGTTAAAAATGAAAACAAACAAACAGGTACGGTAAAACAAATATGTAATGGGAAAAAAGGAATTGAGCAGCGTGAATTTACTACAAAAGAAAAGAAGAAAGAAAAATCTTAATCACCTGATAAACAGGAAATCATAACGTTTATGATAAATTCTTAACTAAACAATTCATGTAAAGGTCCTGAGTTTGATTCCCTAGCGATGGCGTTCAGAATCTCATTATGAAAGCATATGTACTAGAAATCAAAGTTTTTTTTAAAAAATAATTATGTTACTGAAATGAGTGTTTTATTGCTGTCAAACTCGAGAGCACTACATCAGCATGTAACTGACCTACCATTCTATAGTGATAAAAAGAATGCATGAAATGAATGAATGTTTCATCAGTGCTGAGATGTGACAAAGTACGCGTAAGCATTTTTTTCCCCACTCACAACGACCTTTAAATGATGCGTTTGCAAGTTGAAGAGACTCATCGAACATTAACGATACACATACGTAATTGTCGAAACAAAATCTGTATTGCGTATTTTTTTTTTATTATTGTGACTAAGCGGTTAGCGTACATGGTTCGGACGTGGAAGGTCCTGGTTCAAGCCTCGGTGGGTTTGCTTTTCCACGTCGGGGCATGTCAAGCCTTTTCTGTAATTTAATATTCTCACGCGTTATCATACATTCTTTTCAAAACTAAGCTAAATGGTTGACGTACACCTCATAATACATAAACGTACATAAATCGTCTATAATGACGAGTGATTTCATTGCGAACAGTAAAACCCGATTGGACCATGATTAAAAATGAAAACAACACACAGGTACGGTAAAACAAATATGTAATGGGAAAAAAGGAATTGAGCAGCGTGAATTTGAGTTGATTTTTTGATTTTTTAGTTTAGCGTCCCTTTCAGCAGTGAGGCTATATGAGACGTGGACCTACTGATTAACGTGGAATCCGAACCACATGAGCTCCCGCCGGGAATCGAACCCTGGTCTCCCACGCCAAAGGCGCGTATGCTAACCGCTTAGTCCGGGAAATCATAACATTCATGATAAATAATTAACTAAGCAATTCATGTAAAGGTCCTGAGTTTGATTCCTGGCGGTGACGTTCAGAATCTCATTATGAAAGCACATGTACTAGAAATCAAAGTTTTTTTTTTAAATAATTATGTTACTGAAATGAGTGTTTTATTGCTGTCAAACTCGAGAGCATTACATCAGCATGTAACTGACCTACCATTCTATAGTGATAAAAAAAAGAATGCATGAAATGAATGAATGTTTCAACAGTACTGAGATGTGATAAAGCACGCGTAAGCATTTTTTTTTCTACTCACAACGACCTTTAAATGATGCGTTTGCAAGTTGAAGAGATTCACCAACCATTAACGTTATACATACGTAATTGTCAAAACAAAATCTGTATAGCGTAAATCTTTTAACCAAATATTCATGCACTCTTTTTTATTTAAGCGGTTAGCGTACATGCTTCTAACGTGGAAGGCTCTGGTTCAATCCTCTGTGGGGTTTGCTTTCCCACATCGGATCGCTGTCAAGCCTTTTTTGAAATTTAATATTCTCACGCGTTATCATACATTCTTTTCAAAACTAAGCTAAATGGTTGACGTACACACCTCTGGCCTTGGTTCAATCCCGGGCGGTTGCTCGAATATCACGTTAAGCTGAAGGGACGCTAATGCTTTCAAAGGGAATCGAACCATATTATTCTCAGGCATAGTTTCTGAAATTTTGTAATGCATTCTTTTCAAAACTAAGCGCACACATTTTCTGGCCATGGCTCAATTCCCGACGGGAGTTCACATTCAACATTAAGCTGAAGGGACGCTAAACCATATCGTTTATCGTGCTTACTTCTAATGTGTGGGGGTTCCTGATTCGTACTCCCACTTTCCCATTCCACTAATTCCTTCATAGTCTAAATATTTCGTACTAAAAGTAAAACAGTGTATGAGTGATCCACCCCCACAAATATAAAATAAAAATGATTTTCGAATCTTGTGTGAAAAATAAAATCTCACTGAACTTACCTCAAATTCAATGAACAAAAAGTCGGTGCAGTAAAGCTTAAATGAAGACACTTCTAAAAAAGCAGATCTTCTTCACTTCACAGTTGAGAGCGATGTAGGATTTGAAAAATGAAATTTAGATTTTTATTTAGATCGCTGTGAAAACGACGTCACCGTCAGCCAATCAGAAACGAGGAAATTTATAAAATGATGTCATAACGAACCAATCAAAACGCTCGCTGCTTTTGTCATGAATCACGAACGAAAACGATGTGTAACAATCGATCGTGACGTCATTCAAGTTTCTCAATAGTTACAACATCTAGTATCACAGTTCTGATCCCAAATGCTTTCTGTCAGGATCATGTCACTACTTGTCGTAACTGTGACGACATTTCATTTTCCTCATATTCCATACGAGAATGTCAATGTTTGCTTTTTTCATGAATCATGCTGACACGTTCGTAGTAAAACAAAAAGTAATGCGATCCGCTGACGTTTGCATTTTCAATCATATGTGCTTCTATGTCTACACACAAAGAAGTCTATCAGCATTTTATTTTAATCCACGTTACACTGTCAGATTTATTTTCTTAAAGTATATGTGTATCCTTTTCAAGAACCATGGTTCGAAACCCACCAAGCATAATTAAAACCGAATTCATTCATAGCTAAGCGGTTAGGATACACATCTTTGGTTTGAAAGACCTGAGTTCGATTCCTGGAGAAACATTTCTTAGGATTTTTCTAAAACTTGGTTTCAATTTCTAGTTCGAAAATTTTAAAAGTTTAGTTCGATAAAAAGTTTGATTTGAGAAGTGTTACACTGTCAGATTTATTTTCTTAAAGTATATGTATATCCTTTTCAAGGACCATGGTTCGAAACCCACCAAGATCGATTAAAACCGAATTCATTCATAGCTAAGCGGTTAGCATACACATCTTTGGTTTGAAAGACCTGAGTTCGATTCCTGGAAAAACATTTCTTAGGATTTTTTCTTAAACTTGGTTTAAATTTCTAGTTCGAAAATTTTAAAAGTTTAGTTCGATAAAAAGTTTGATTTGAAAATTTTTAGATGTGGTTTACATCTTTAGTTCGAAACTTTTGTTTTTAAAAAATGTTTTAGTTCGACAAAATTTTGTTTCAATTTTTTTTAGTTCGAAATTTTTTTTTGGGTTCGAAAATTTTTTTGTTTGAAACTTTTTTTTGTTTCAAAATTTTTTAGTTCGAAATTTTTTTGGGGTTCGAAAATTTTTTGTTTGAAACTTTTTTGTTTCAAAATTTTTTGTTTGAAAATTTTTGTTTAAAATTTTTTTAGTTTTGAAATTTTTTTAGTTCGAAAAATTTTTTAGTTTAAAATTTCTTGTACTCTGCGGAACCGTTTCGAAAAGAATCGGAGCAGTTTAGGTAAGAAAAATCTGGCAACACTGTTTCCATTAATGAAGCGCTTACTGAGCAATAAATCGCTTAAACTCACAACAATGTGATATAAGAAATCTACAAGCGACACCCCTCTTTCACCATTGTTACTTCCAGAGACATAGGCAACTAATTCAAGGACAGGATCTCCATCAAGGTAAGAATCATCTTATCTGTCAAAGAGAACGATAATATTTAATGTAAACTTCAGTACAATATCATGATACCAAAAAAGGGTTATTTAAGGAGGAGGTTGAACCCTCCATGGGAACTTTAAGGATAACCATAAAAGGGAACAAAATTCTAAAATACAGGTCTAGGGTGATCACCGACATATCGCTCTATATTTCACTCATGGGGTGTGTGGCGGGTCTAAGATCATGTGACCTCTGTCGGCCAATCAGAATCGAGGTACCAAAACACTCATCTTACTCGTAAAAAGGGAACGAATTTCAAAAGTCACAGGGCTTAAGATCACGTGACCTCTATCAACCAATCAGCATTGGGGTACCAAAAGGATTCATCTTACCCGTAAAAGGGAACGAATTTCAAATATCGTAGGGTCTAAAATCACGTGACAGCTATCAACCAATCAAAACACACATCTTACCCGTAAAAGGGAACAAATTTCAAAAATCCAGGGTGAGGTCGGGGTGACTCATGACGTCATACCATGTGACCTGTTCACCGTGTGGCGGGTCTAAGATCATGTAACCTCTGTCGGCCAATCAGAATCGAGGTACCAAAGCACTCATCAAAGAGGATACCCAAATTTCAAAACCCAGGGTCTAAGATCATGTGACCGCTATCAACCAATCAAATTCAAGGTACCAAACCACTCATCTTACCCATAAAAGGGAACGAATTTTAAAAATCCCAGGGCCTAAGATCACGTGACCTCTATCAGCCAATCATAAACACTCATCTTACCCGTAAAAGGGAACGAATTTCAAATATCGCAGGGTCTAAAATCACGTGACAGCTATCAACCAATCAGAATCACACATCTTACCCGTAAAAGGGAACAAATTTCAAAAATCCCGGTCATAAAAGAGAATGAGGGATTTCCCCGCGGGTCATCATACCACGTGACCTGAAAATTTGAATTTCCCGCGTGGGCGGGGCCTAACGTCACGTGACCTCTCTCAGCCAATCAGAATCGAGAAAATTTTTGCTGACTCGGCTCAATATAACGGGGGGACTACTACTTTTTGTTTATGCGGAAAAACATTATAAGGGTTAAAGTTGCCTCGTGATATACTACAAAATACGCTAACTGTTTGTGCTTGTTGTTGATCTGCCAAATTTGAAGAAATCTGATGGAGACGCTTGTGAAACACGAGAGGCTTTATTTTTCATATCCAATATCTACAGACAATTTCATTCGCTTCGGTCCTCTCCTTCCGACACTCAACGCCTCGGTCCACTCAACAGTTTTTTTTTTTTTTTTTTTTTTCAGGAAAATACGAAGCACGTATTCTCTCATCTTACCTCTACAACATTTGTGAACAATTTCATTCAGTTCGGTCCATTTCTTCTTGCCTTTCTTGCGTCCAATTTCAAAATTCTGGGTGGGACCTTTTGCCCCTGAAACCGTTTTTTCGCAGGAAATAAAAAAGCCGTATTTGTTTATTTTTTTGCTTATTGTACTAACACAAAGTTTTGTTCCAATTCTTCGTGTAAATTTAGGCACTCCTGGCATACTGTTATTAGCACTTTTGATATTTCATGATCAAAGGTTTGGAGGGGTCTGTGCCCCACCTAGCTGTTTTTTCCAGGAAAATACAAAACACGTATTTCCTAATTTTATGTCCGCAATATCTGTTCACAATTTCGTTCACTTTGGTCCACTTGTTTTTGCCTTTCGGGCGTCAACTTTCAAAATTTTGGGTGAGGGCTTTTGCCCCCTAAAACCGTTTTTCAGTAAAAAATAAAGAAGCACTTATTTGTTTATTTTATGTGTAGTATCTACCTGCCAAATTTTATCAAAATTGGAGTGTTACACTTGGGAAGTGTTACTTGTTAGAATTATAACAACAACGCATTGTCCACAATTTGGACACTGACTCAAACTAATCTGACATAAAAGAACCTCAAAAGGGAAAAAGTAGGTTTATTAAAAAGTGTTTGAGGTTCGGTAAGGGACAGCTTCCAGGACCTCACGCTGGATACGTCACTGAGTCAATGCATTGTATTTGTTTCTTGCAAAACATGATAATTAGATGCGTAATATGTAAAATTATATCATAGTTTGACGTTTAATAGGTCTTTCCTTAATACATCCATATTATCCGGCTTTCTGCCTGCCTGTTTCATGTCGGATAGGCGAAACTCTACTGTATTTTCAAAGATAGCATATACACAGGGGCTAGAGGTCTGCACGGGCCGGAATTTTTAGAACGGACCCGGCCCGTCCCCTTTAATTTATAATCTATAGGCATTAGCGGATTAAGGGCGGAGCCAATGGAGCCCAGGCTTCGGGGCCCCAAGCTCAGGGTGGGCCTTTAAAATCCCTCTGTTTAATACTAAAATATAGTAATCAACTTATTATATTATAGGCTTCAGACCGATGCTATTTTTTCCCCGCTCGTTACGCTCGCGGTATCGCTAGATTTAAGTCTTTCTATCAGCAGCATTTACCTGTTAATAATGAATGCAATTATTTAATTGTTAATAATGAATTTAACTAAACTAATTATTCTAAACTTGGAGCACATTCAAATATTACAGCATAGTTCTCGGTAGTCCCATAAGCCTATGAGACTGTGGAAGGCAGAAGAGAAAATGTATGCACTGGAACTATTCTTAACATAGGGCCCCCTTAAAACAGTCGGTTCTAGGTCCCCAAAAGCCTTAATCCGCCCCTGTCTGTAAGCAATATTTCACGAAAAGCTGGTATTTTTTAACAAATGTGTTCGTCATCAAGTTTTCATAAAGTAGTCCCTTTCTCCTTTAAGTAATTTCAGAGCCCACGGTGTTTCAGTGGTAGAGCGTTCACCTCTGGTGCATGGAGTCCTTGGTTCGATCTATGCTCGCGCCAAGTGAACCTTGTGCTGGACAAACACTGTGCGTGGATTTTCTCGAGGTTCTCCCGTTTTATCCCACTTCCTTCACTCGATCATTTCATTCATTTCTTATCATCACTGTCTCCTTTAGCCTATCCGGCATAATCGTGGGACGTAAAACTTAAAGATTTCATTTCAATCAAAAAACACTTGCAGGAAGTATGTAATTTCGAATAAAACAAACTACTATATACAATTCTGAGTATATTATTCTTTTATGAAATTCTCGCGAAACTTATTTCTAAATCGAAGGGTAAGAAGACTAAATTCACTCTCTTATTATTATAGATCCATTTCAATTGAAGCAGTTGGAATAGTTGGAAAAAAATAAAACAAAACATACCCTATATTCCAGTGTGCCACAATCGGTATAACGCGGCACACTGGTGTGTCCAGCAAAGTGAACTGTGTGACGAAAACTTTTTCCTATTATTTGCAAGAATATTTGTCGAGCTTCTGTTATTTATTATTATTATTATAATTATTATAATTATTATTATTGTTATTATCAACGATTCTTCCATGGATCAGCTGTCTGTATACGGTTAAGCAACCACAAGTATCACATTGAGGGAATGAGTATAATTATTTACTTTAATAGTAATACAAAATCTATTTGCTTGTATATTCTACCGGGAATAACTGCATCCGTCTAGAAAGCTAGGAATAACAACAAAGGGATCCGAAGTTGTGACCACACACCGCCCCAAATCGTGAGTGCCACAAGTTCCCTTCTACGCCTTAGCACAATAAGGGCTGTTGCGTTCAGGGAGAGAGAGAAACAACTTAATTCCATTGCAGTTATATGCTTATTAAATGTTGACTTATATTTATAAATTATGTAAGTGATCGTATCGTTTTCTGTTTATTTATTATTATTATTATTATTATTATTATTATTATTATTATTATTATTATTATTATTATTATTATTATTATTATTAATTCTTATTATTATACATTTCTTATTACGTTGATTGCCATGTGTATGGAATTCCATACACACGGCTCTCCTGTGCAGTAGAGCGTGATTATTTTCCATACGCAAACAATGTAGATATTCCAAGTTTGTTGTGTTCGTTCTATAGCTGTGTATGTAATTAGATACATATGGCGTAGAAATCAAAATTTAATGTCCATGCCACGTATATGCAAAACCATACACAAAGACATTTATGAACAAAGACATTGAGTTTGAGTTTAACGTCTCGCTCAGCAACGAAGCTATATGAGACGTCGGCCTACTGATAGCACGTGAGCTCTCGCCGGGAATCGAAGCCGGGTCTTCCACGCCAAAGGCGCGTACGCTAACCGCTTAGCCACTAAGGAGCTCATGAACAGAGACATTTAAAACAAAGGCGAAAACAAAGATGTGTGATGTGATTTTGAGTTTAACGTCCCTTTCAGCAGCGAGGCTATATGAGACGTGGACCTACTGATTAACGTAGAATCCGAACCACATTAGCTCCCGCCGGACGAAAACAAAGGCCTTTGGAATTGACAATAATCGTTTGGACATTTCAGTCGCACCAACCTAGTATTAACAACATTTCTACGATAATTTCGTAACATTGTATTATTTCTTTTGTTGATTAGCTTGGTTAGGCTTATTTAAACACTTTTTTCTTTGCACCGACGTGTCACATCTCTTGGATGAAAATACACTAGCTCTCACTGGAAATCAAATCCAGAACCAATGCACTTGAACAATTTGACCACAACAAGGCACATTTAAAAAGAAGTTTCGATTTTGTTCGGAAAATTGTGATTAGGTGTAACATTAAAAAATATATTTAAGAAAGGATACGGAGCAAACGCACTGTACTTTCTCGCTCGAATTTTTTTACACTGACTTATGTTAGGCTGTAACTATTATTGAAACATTTATTTGGGAAATTGCGAATAAAATAATGTTTTGGAAAACTTTGCTAGAAGAAACTTCAGGCCCAAAAGTAAAGTACCCATTGGTCATATTTTCGTTAGAAATAACTTGATCCATATATTAGAATTATTAAGGATATAATTGTATGTGAACTATAAGCAAAAGCGTCTGAATAATTTCTGAGAAAATCATGAAAAAAGTCACTCCCAAGAATAAATTATCCCTTGTGGATCTTTTCAGGACAAACGAGCTATGCTATATTGTTAGTGTTTTCGTAAAACATTTATTTATGAAATACGAATACAATCGCCTGAGTCGTTCTTGAGAAAATTGCAGAGTAAAACTTACTGTCAAAAGTAATATACCATTTCTAGTTTTTCCGGATGAGGGAATTATACCATATAGCTAGGTTATTTATGTCACATATATTTATAAAATATGAACAACAAACATCTCCTGAGTGTTTTTAGGAAGGTCATCGGGAAAAGCTTACCCCCAAAGGTAAACTCTTCTATCTGTAATTTTGACAGTATATCGAGTAATTTTTAAGCAAATCGTCGGGAAAAAAATTCACTGTCAAAGTATCTCTTTTGGATTTTTCTTTTCGGAACAAGCGATTTATACCATATTGTAAGATTATTACAGAAAATATTTTACTGAAATTAGAACAAATTTATCTCAGTTATTACTGAGAAAATTGTCCAAAAAAATTCAACCCTTGAGAAAACCACTTCTTCTGTATGTTATCGGAATAAACGATTTATGCTGTATGTTAGTTTATTAATGAAACTTTTCTTTACGAAATATGAACAAAATTGCCTGAGGCGTTAATGGGAAAACTATCGGGGTAAAGCTCACCCTAAGATTAAGCTACTCCTTCGAACGAGTTGTTTGTTAGGTTATTAATGATACGTTTATTTATGAAATGTGGTTGAGAAAATTCTGCAAAAAGAACGCATACCATACAGTAAATTACACCATATATATTTTTTCAGAAAAAATATTCATATGCGGTGGAGATTCGTTAATAAAATATATATTTATAAAAAGTAAATAAAATCGTCACAACTTTTTTTACTTGAGAAAATTGAATTGTTTTAAATTTTAATCCTTCAGTAAATTACCCTTACTTTTAGATGTCGAAGGACATAAGATTCGAAAGATAGTATGTTATTGAAACGTTATGTCTAGAATTCGGTCCAGATACGTTGAACAGTATGGCCTCTATTTGAGTGCGTGTAAAAGCGTGACGAACCGAGAGACGAATAGATGGACAGACATCGAAAAATCATTTTTTCGATATGTAGGAGCCATGTAACTTGAATTCATTGAAATCTGGTATTCGGTTTGTATAACTAACCACACTTTCTTCTTTCGTCGCTCGAATGTGAAAACGAATAGGCCTACACCGACACGTAATGTGATAATTTGTAATCCCAAAAATTTCATTTGTTATGTTTAATGTGTTGTCACGCTAGAAAAAGAAGCTTATGCATGTTAGATCATTTTATTATCAGTTTTTCACGCTACTGTATAATTCGTCGGAAGCATTCGTGTTATTCACAAAGAGAGTTGTAAAATTTAGTTTTGCTTAAAGAAAGCATTCTTGATTTTTTTTACGCAGACTTGCATTTGTTGCACTTGTTGATATGAAACAAAAGTAGAGAGAGAGAGAGAGAGAGAGTCAATACTCTAAAAAGGAACACACACACACAGAAACACTAGAACAGACAACGAGCTATGGCTGTGATTGTGTTCGTCACGCTGTGTGTAAAGCTGCAGGTCGCGCTTGTTTTGTTTTTTACAGACACACTCGCAGTGAGTTGAAGTTTGAAGTTACTTCTGCTGTGTTAAAAAAAAACGCAGAGGGAATGATTAAGCATACCATACCATAAACTAAAAACAATCGCTATTAGTAATAAATAGTAAGCTAATTCTAAATAAATACGTCATCAGAGGAAACAAAAAGTTATTTCATTATTGTATTGTTTCAGTTTATATTAACATACAAATTATACACTTCTATAATATTTCGTAAAAAAAATTGAACAGGATCGGATGAGATTCGATCTGGGGTCAAAACAGTATACGAATTATTAGTCCGTCACTCTACCCACTTGACCACACAGACTTTCTTTTGTTGTTTGTTTTTTCTTAAGAAATAAATGCTCATGGCTATAGAGCATGTCACTTCCAAACTTAAGACAACAGTTTTTTCTTTGTTTGTATATTTCCGTACAACATATTGGTTACAGAAGCTAATTTATATTTGGCAGACAATTTACACCCTAGATTTAAGCCAATAAATGCAATATTTTACTCCACTTTCGTGTTCCTTGATTCAACTGTTCTGTTACCAATTCTGTAATTCCCTCTACAATCGTGCTGTGCTGTTCCAAAAATTCCCTCGAATACATTATTGCCAGTATACACAAAACCGAACATAATTTTGTTTTTTGCTTATATTTTTATTATTTTATTATATTTTTTGGAACTATCTCCTTAGATGGATTGCTTTCTATTATCTCCACATACTAATAACTGAATTTTACCCATAAACATAAGGAAAATGAAATAATTGAGAAAAATCGTGAGTTACAGTATACGCGCAATTTTTTTTGCGCATGGGAGTACTTTTACGTTTTTGATATCCATATTGATTTGAAGAAAAGAATTTAATTTGTTCAAGAAAATTAACTAATCTTCTCTTTATATATTTTTGTAACATTTTAGCGCTGTTACTGAGGATTGATATAAGTCTATGTTTATTAGGATCAGCCTTTGAGCCTTATATATATATATATATATATATATATATATATATATATATATATATATATATATGTGTGTGTGTGTGTGTGTGTGTGTGTGTGTTTTATTACAGAAGTCTTAAAATCATCAGGAAATACACCTGTTTCTAAACTTAGGTTAAAGATATACTGGAAAGGTTTTAATATATTTGATTTCGTATGTTTCATTACACTTGCTGATAATCCATCTATATGAGATGTTGTTTTTAGTGATAATTCATTTGTGAAGCGTTCAATTTCCAGTTCAGTGATTGGAGGGAAGAATATAGTTTACTACTTTAGTTTGGGTATTCAAATTAAAATTTATTTTATCATGAATCTCTTTGTTAATTATTTTTTGCCAACTCTGAAAAATGCCCATTAAAACTTTCAACTATTAACACTGGATCACGTTCATATGTACTAGACCATTTTTAGTGTTTAGTTCATTTATTTCTACATATTTTTTTATTTTTATCTATAATATCTGTTATTACCTTCCATAATTTACTACCATTGTTATTACATAATTTGTTTTCTATAGTAGTCATTTTTAACTTCTTATATTAATTGTGTAAGTTTATTTCTATACCTTCTGTAATATTCCTTAAATTCTAAATCGTTTTGGATTTTTATTACTAAATGACTTAATTTATCTCTTTCTCTTATTGAGTTGACTAATCCTTTTGTTATCCATGGTTTTATTTTGAGATATTCACTACTTACTTTTTTATTTTTATTAATAAGTGAATTACTTATACAATTTTTCATCATTTGGATGAAATTTGAAGTGGCATTATTAAAACAATTACTTTATATTACCTGATTCCAGTTCCATTTTTTCAATTCTTCATTAAAGAAGTATAATCTATTATTGTTGCTTCATATGACATTTTCCCCTCTTTTGCATTGTAGTGAGAACATTTATACCATTGAGAAAGTGGTCAGTTATACTTGTTTGCAGCTCTGCTGATGTGATATTCAGTGGACTTTGGTTCTTTACAAGTGATCTATACAAGTCTAACTCTGTCTTACAAGTCAACTTCCACAGACTGTTTACAATTTTTATAGACATCCTTAGGAAAGATGAGTAAGGAACAATTACAGCAGAAGTCAACAAAGTTAAGAAATCATCTTAAAATTGACAACACAAATATCTTTACTGTGTTTCAGGTTGCATAATTGACAAAACCGTGCAAGGACAAAAATAACGCATGCAAATACAGCGTGGACAAAAATCATAGATGAACATTTTGCACTAGGCTCCCTTGCACTCGAGCACACTTCTTTCAACTGGGCTCACGCTCACTGGGGCTCGCGATCACTTACCTCAATTGGGCTCACAATAATTCGAGCTTGCACACACTTCCCTCAACCGGGCTCGACCTCGCGATCACTTCTCTCAACTGGGCTCGCGATCAATTCCCCAAACTGGACTCGCTCTCATACGTGCTAGCACACAATTCTCTCGAGTGGGATCGCGCTCACTCGGGCTTGCGCTCACTAATCCTAAGTGAGCTCGCGTTCACTCGGACTCACACTCACTTGGGTTTACGCTCACTAATCCTAAGTTGGCTCGCGTTCACTCGGACTCGCGCTCACTTCTCTCAACTGGGCTCGAACTCCCTTGGGCTCGCGCTTACTTCGCTCAACCGGGCTCGAGTTCGCGATCACTTCTTTCAACTAGATTCGCGATCATTTCCCCAAACTGGGCATGCGATCACACGGGCTTGCACTCAATTACCTCAAATGGGCTTTCGCTCACTAATTCTAAGTGGGCTCGTGTTCTCTCACTTCTCTCGTCTGAGCTCGCACTAGTGATCACTTCTCTCAACTGGACTCGCGCTAACTCAACTTGCAATCACTTTCCCAAACTTTGCTCGCGCTCGCACTTACTTTTCTTGACTGGCCTCACAATCACTCGGACTAGCGCTCACTTATATAATTGAGGCTCGGGCTCGCCATGGTACCTAACATTTAGTAGATGAGCATATTTTTATGTTTATCGAATGGACTAGGTTTGATTCGGATGTCCGGACGACACGTTCATGTATGTTCCTTGTGAGATTCGCATGTCATTTGGATACTACAATGCGAATACTGGATCGTGCTTCCGTTCCGACACATTTTTTCATTAAAGTTATTTATAAATTTACTATTTACACAAAACACACTTTGCGACACCGTTCCCGAAACACACACTCTCGATATATCCAGAGTTCGTATCCGGTTTTAACCGGGGATATACCGAGTGCAAGCATACAGTTTCTTTCTGGGACACGCGGAATGTCGACATTCCAGGAGGAGTCCTGCTGACCAGAAAGATTGACAGCCACTCTTCCATCCATTCAGCTACACTATTATAAACATAATTCCTATTTAGGTGTTTCTCCGTTTTGTTTACAATTTAATCATTTGTCCTAGTATATTGTCCTCTTATTACTTCTGATTAGTTATTGATTATTTTGCTTAATATCATATAATCCCAGTCATTAGCTATAATTTCGTTTATTTATTTTCTTTATATTTGATCTTTTTCCTCTAGCCGTTCTTCCGGTAATGGACACCATAATAAGTGATGTTCTGGTGTGCCTATTTCTTAGCATTGACAGCTGGGATGCTCTATTTGTCCCATTTTGCGTAACGCGTGACTAACAAGTAACACTTCCCAAGCGTAACACTCCGATTTTGATAAAATTTGGCAGGTAGATACTACACATGAAATAAACGAATACGTGTTTTTAATTTTCTGCGCAAAAACTGTTTTACGGGGCAAAAGCCCCACCAAATATTTTCGAAATTGACGCCTGAAAGGCGAAAACAAGTGGACCGAAGTGAACGAAATTGTGCACAGATGTTGTAGACGTAAAATGAGGAATACGTGTTTCGTATTTTCCTGGATAAAACGGTTGTGTGGATCACGGACCCCTCGAAACCTTTGATCACGATATATCAAAAATGCTAATAACAGTATGTCAGAAATGAATAAAGAACATGAAAAATTGGGACAAAAGTTTATGTAGGGGCAGTATTTAAAAGATAAACGAATACGAGCTTTTTTTATTTTCTGCGAAAAAACGGTTTATTTTCTGCGAAAATACCGGACAAAAGCCGCACCCAAAATTTTGAAATTTGACGTGCGAAAGGCAAGAAGTGGACTGAAGTGAACGAAATTGTGAACAGATATTGTAGAAGTAAGATGAGGGAATGCGTGTTTCGTATTTTCTGAAAAGAAAAAATACTTTTCGGTGAACTGAAGAGGTGGGTGGCAGAAGGATTGCACCGAACCGAACGAAATTGTGCTTAAAAATTGTATATATATAATAAGGCCTTTCATGTTTCACAAGTGTCTCCATCCGATTTCTCCAAATTTGGCAGATCAACAGTAAGCACAAACCGTATAGCGTACTTTATAGTATTTCAGGAGGCGCCTTTATCCCTTACAACGTTTTTCCGCATAAACAAAAACACGTGTCGATTTATTTCCTCCTTGCTTTTGATGTGTCAAATTTGAATCAAATCGAAGAGGGACATTTGGGAAAGACGAAAGGCCTTATTTTACATATATAATATCTACACACAATTTCATTTGCTTCGGTCCACTCCCTCCTGCAATATTGCTGTAATATTTACTCTTTCGGAGAGTGCCTTGGCCCCAACACTGTTTTTCCGCACAAATTAAAACACGTTTCGTTTGTTTGCAAATTGTCCCTACACGAAGATTCGTTGAAATTCTCCAAATCATTTAGAAACTTCTGACGTATACTTATTTGCACTTTTGATATTTTGTAATCAATGGTTTAGGTCTGTGGCTCAACCAACCTTTTTTTTTTTTGAAAAAAATACGAAACATATAATCCCTCATTTTACGCCTACAATACCCTATACAGTTTCATTATGTTTGGTTAACTTCTTGCTTTTCAGTCGTCAGCTTTCAAAATTTTGGGTGGGGCTTTTGCCCCCTAAAACCCTTTTTCCTCAGAAAATAAAAAACGTATTCGTTTATTTTTGCTTATTGTCTCTACACAAAGTTTCGTTGGAACACATGTGGTATACGGTTATAACCACTTTTGATATTTCGTGACCAAGGCTTGGAGTTGTCTGTGCCCCATCTAAAGATTTTTTCTAAGGAAATACGAAACACGTGTTCCCTCATTCTACGTCTAAAATATCTGTGCACAATTTCGTTCACTTCGGTCATCTTCTTTTTGCTTTTCGAATTTCAACTTCGAATTTTTTTGTTTGCGCTTTTGCCCCATAAACCGTTTTTCCGCAGAAAATTAAAAAAAACACGTATTCGATTGTTTTATTTGTAATATCTACGTGCCAAATATTATCAAAGTCTGAGTGTTACAATTGGGAAGTATTACTTGTTAATATAGTCCTAACGGGAAAGAATCAGCAGTAAGATGAAGTCCACAGTAAAGGCTGAAATACTGCAAGCGAACGCGATCCAGCCAAGAGTGGGATTCAGCGCAGGAGCTAGTGTACTTTGCTAGATTAGTCTAACAACTATTGCCTTAACGTTTTTTGGAAAAGTATGTGCGTTGCAGGCCATGCATGCGCTGTTTTTTTCATATGTGTCCCAACTAGCGAACCCGAAGCTCGTGAGCTCGGCACCCGCGCTCAGCCGTGTTCTGGCTGAATAATTGAGCACGAACCTGAGTGAGCCCGAACCTCAATGAAATAAGTAAGGTCGAGTCCGACTGAGCTTGAGCCCAGTCCAGAGAAATGAGTGCGAGACCTGACGAGCGTGATCCCAGTTGTGAGAATTGATCGCGAGCCTCAGTGAGCGCAAGCTCAGTTGAGAGAAGTGAGCGCGAGTCCGAGTGAATGCGACCCCACTTAGAATTTGTGAGAGCGATCCCATTCGAGAGAATTGAGTGCGAGCCCTGTTTCTGGAAGTGATCGAGAGCCCGAGTGAGCGCGAGCTAAGCTGAGAGAAGTGATCCCAAGTGCGAGCCCAGTTGAGAGAAGTTAGCGTGAGCTTGAGTGAGTGCGAGCTCAGTTGAGGGAAATGAGCGCGAGTCCGAGTGAACGGGAGGCCAGTTACGATTATTGAGCGCGAGCCCACTTGAGAGAATTCAGTGCGAGCTCGTGTGAGCGCGAGCCCAGTTCGTGGAAGTGATCGCGAGCCCGGTCAAGAGAAGTGATCGCAAGCTCGAGCCATGTTGATGGAAATGAGCTCAAGCCGGAGTGAGTGCGAGCTCAGTTGAGAGAAGTGAACGTGAGCCCAGATAAGAATAGTGAGTGCAGGCTCGTGTGAATTCAAGCCCGAGTGAGAATGCGCCCAGTCGAGAGAAGTGAGCACGATCCTCATTGAGGTAAGTGATAGCGAGCCCGAGTGAGCGTGAGCTTGAGCACGACTAAGGTTAGTGTAAAATGTTCATGTATTGTCCATGGAAAAATGTCCATGGGCTGTTTTCGCTAACGCAGTAATTGCAAGCACTCTTTCTGTCCTTGCGTGGTATTTGTTCATGCGCTTTTTGCCGCGTGGTATTTGTATGCACTGTTTTTGTCCTTGCACCGTTTTTGCCCTTATATCTGTTTAACAAGGAAGTGTGCCTGTCAATTATGCAACCTGTAACACAGTAAAGACATTTGGGTTGTCAAAATTAAGAGACTTCTTCTGTAATTGTTCCTGGCTCATCTTTCCTCAAGATGTCTATAAAAATTTTGAACAGTCTGTGGCAATCGTTCTCAACCTAATTCATACCTTCACCAGTTCGTGTTAGTGCAAGCTCAAGTGACTACGAGCCCAGTCGAGAGAAGTGAGTGAGAGCCCAAGAAACCGTGATCGCGAGTGATTGTGAGAACAGTTGAGGGAAGTGGTAGCAAGCGCGAGCCTAATTGAGTTAAGTGATCACGAGCAACACTGTTCATTGTCCACGCGGTATTTGCATGCTCTGTTTTTATCCTTGGGCTGTTTTTGTTTCACGCGGTATTTGCGTGCGTTGTTTTTGTCCTTGTGTGGTTTTGTCCATGCGCGGTTTTTGTTCATGCGCTGTTATTGTCCACGCGATATTTTCATGCGCTGTTTTTGCCCTTGAGCGGTTTTTCTCCTGCGCTGTTTTTTCCACGCTGTGTTTACACACGCATTTTTCACCCATCGCTATTATTGTTTGTGCTGTTTTCACCTAGAACCCCTGTTTAAAGGTGAATGACACAATCATCATTGCTTAGCATGCCATGAACCGTTTCCAAAACAGCCGAAATCAGCATTGCACAAGAAGGTGTTCGTATGTATTTGGTGGAGTGCTCTTAGCATCGTACATCGGGAAATGCTACCAGCTGCTCAGAGCAAAAATGCAGCTGTGTACTGTCAGTAGTTGAGCCGTGTTCAAGAAGAACTCTAAACTGGAGCCAATGCTTCTGAATCGGAAAGGGGTCCTCCTGTTTCAGGACAACGCTAAGCCACACGTGGCTATGATGACGCAGGGCACCATTCTACGCCTTGGCTGGGAGGCACTATTGTGTCCACCACACTCCCCGGGCATTGCACCTTCCAATTATAATCTGTTTCATTTCTTTAATATTGCCTTATATATCCTCAGTTAAAATTCTTAGTCGAGGTGCAATATGAACTTTACACCTTCTTCGCTTCACGCTCCACCAAGTCCTACCGCGATGGAACCTATGGCCTTCCAGAACTTTGAGAGAAGGTCGTCGATGGTGATGGGAACTATTTTGATCTTCCAGATAAGTCTTAAGTGACATATCGATGTTCGAAGTTGGTGAGTGAGAAAGCGACAGAACCATCTTGGTTACCTTTATATTTAAAACATTGTAGTCGTTTAGTTATCAACTAGATATTGTAGGTTATTTCTGCTAGAACCTCAGCTTCCCAGTTGCTTGCTCTTTACGCCCCCCGTAAGGAATCACTAAATTAGAATTAGGAATCTCACACTCGCATTGGAAGCATCACTCAAATGTTAGTTGCGACAATTTCCCCTACATGCTATGATTATCACAAGTCAGCTCCGTATCAAAATGGAAAGCCTTTTTGTTCAATTGTGAAATGTTGTGCCCAGTGTTTGAAAATTTATGTAATGAAAGAAGAAGGATCTCATGTAGGTGGAGAAACGTATCGCAATATTTGTTATGCTATAGTACCACCTAATCACGAATGTTACATTAAAGTGTATGAAAGAAGATCAAAAAAAGCAAATCAAAAGATTATCATGGACAAGAAAGCTATGATTGTATGATATGATATTGAATGTACACTAGATGCTAAAATACAAAATGACAACGCAAACATATATGAACATATACCTAATGTCTTGGTTAGTCAGCATGCATGTTAGCGTTGTTATGAAGATAACAACACGAAATACGATTGTATCGTTTGTGGAAAACTTGAAAATATATTTGATGGAAAAAATTAATAGAAGACTTTCTAACAAATCTATAAAAACGACGTCCAAACATTAAATCAGTAACATACACTGCCCATATCTCGAAAGGCTATGATGCACATTTCATCATAAAGACCATGGTTGAAGTTGAATTGGACTCCAGAAGTGATCATTAATAGTAAAAATTCTCTCTCTTACAGTAGGTAATGTAACCTTCATACATTCACTAAGACTTCTTTCTATGCCCTTAAGTAAATTAAGTGGGTCGTCTGATCTTTAATTCTGCAAAGGGTATATTCCACACTTTCAATCGACGTGAGAACGAAACGTATGAAGGTACACTTCCAGACATAAGTTTTATGGAACAGATACCATAAAAGTAGATGAAAGACTCAAGTTCCTGCAATGGTATACTGTATATCGAAATTATACTTTTAAAATGAAAGAACTCATAAAGTATTGTGTATAGGACGTTTTAAGTCAAGCATGTATTTCCTTTATGAATGCATTTGAGTTAGTAACGAACGTAAATCCATTACTAGACAGTATTAAAATCGCTAGTGCATGTAACTTGATGTATCGAAGAAATTTCTTAGAGGAAAATATTATTCGTATCATACCAATGAACGGGTATCCATGGAGAGAAGTACAATCAATTGAACCAGTACAATGGTTAGCTTGGGAAGAAAGAGAAAAAATATTGAAATTACAAATGCTGCACGTAGTAAGGAAAAACGAATGGCATCAATGAGGATAATGAATGGACTGACCCCGATACAGAAAGAATACAGTTATGGGAGTATGAAGGATGTTTTATCCATGGTTGTATTTTTTTCTACCCTAATGACAAAGATAAATGCATATATAACAATGCTACGGACACCATGGAACTTCGGTATGAAGCTAGAAAGAAGAAGATTCAAAAATTAAAAGATTTTGGATGTGAAGTTCACAAAATATGGGGTTGTGAATTAAAAAAACAGTTGGCAGAAAATGAAGAGATGAAGAAGTATGTTAGTAACCACCACTACATAAAGAAAACTACATTGAATCCTCGTGACACTTTTTATGCAGGACATGTGAATGCCAACATTTGAATCGTAAAGCACAAGAGTCTGAAGAAGAAAAACTGTTTTACAAGGATGTTAATAGTTTGTACCCGTACATATGTAAAACCAAGAAATTTCCAAATCATCAGCCAACTATATTATTTCCCTGGAGATTCAAATTTTCCCAACTTTGAAGAGGTAGAAGGATCAGTTATGCATCCTTTTTTCCATCCTGTGTTGCCTTATAAATCAAATGATACATTAATGTTTCCACTTTTGGCCGTGTGCACCAACGAAGTTCAACTATTGAACGAGAGTCATAACCAAGCTCGGTGAAAATGTGTGTTTCGCGAACAGCGTTCAAGGTTAAGTCTCGGGAAAATGAGGAATAAACTTGGTTTTAGCTTTAACGGTCGAATTTGGGGGTTTATACTTCGTTGATCCAAGTCAGTCTGTTTACATTCAATGATGTTTTTCTATTTTTCCACTAATGGAATTACGATACATTTCTCGTGTTTGGAAACATTTTTTGATGGTGGTTTCATTATTTTTTCCATCACAATTACGATCACTGAAATTAGACTACTCACAACACTATGCACACAATCTCGAAAGTCGAAACGAACGGCACGCGGAATACCTTCTTCATTTGTTTCTTTGTTAAACGAAGATTATAGACAAAAGACGACAACCAATCACAGTCGATTTTACAAATTGACTGAAGTTTATTTCAACGAGATGTACTGAACTTCAACTTTCAATGGTGCCACAAAAGTCCTAGAACCACGTTTAAACGTGAAAGTTTAACATTCAACGCTTTTGAGTGAACGTTCGTTTAAACTTCGTTCATGCACACCGCTGTTTGTCGTACATGTTGCGATCAATTAAACCAGTCAGCTTCTAATTACAGTGTTGAAGACCTAATTCTACATGGTACATAAGTAGCAGATAAAGTAAAAACAAAGCATTGGAGAAAGGTTACAAAATAATGCATATTCATGAAATTTGGGCTTATGTTGTTCAATATGATGAAGAAACAAAATGTGGCGGATTATTTGCAGAGTATATAAACACCTTCTTGAAAGCAAAAATGAACGCTAGTGGATGGCCATTATGGTGTGAAACAGATGAGCTAAAGGAGAAGTATATTCATCAATTTTATGAAAAGGAACGAATACTCTAGATGAAAAGAAAATTAAACATAATCCAGCACTTAGAAGTTTAGCTAAATTAATGCTAAATTCATTTTGGGGAAATTTTTTTCAACGTGAGAACGTGGGGCATGTTAGCATTATTAATAACCCCAAGGAATTATATAATAACATCCCATGATATAGACCCACATTAACTATTTCCCTTAAATGATGTCATGTTTTATATATATAGGCAACACACAAACAAAGCCCCTTTTCACTAACAACAGTAAATTTTGTCATAGCTGCATACGCAACAGCACAAGCTAGATTGGAATTGTACAAGTATTTAGAACAGCTACAAGAAAGAGTATTGTATTTTGAACTGATTCAGTAATTTATACTCAAAAACCTGGTAAAAGCACAATTTCAACTGGTGTTTTTTAGATGATTTAACAACTGAATTACTCAAATATGGTAAAGAGGCATATATTTCAGAATATGTTTCTGCTGGACCGATAAACTATGTGTTACGTATTTTTGACCCAAGTACAAATAAGGAGTATTAAAGTATGAAAAATAAGAGGCTTTTCATTAAATTATGAATCTTCCGAACGCCTAAATTTTGATGTAATGAAGAAAATGATAGTACATACTGAAGAAGAGACAGAAGAAGAAGAATCTCGTCCCACCGAAGTCAAAATTATAAATTAGAAAAAATGCCGAAGGAAAGTTCATACTATTGTTAGTATGCCCGAAACAAAAATCTATAAGGTAAATTACATAAAATGACCTAGAATTCCAAATTCATACGATACCCTTCAATATGGATACACTCCTTCCAACAAAAGAAGAAGAGAAATGTAATACAGTGCTTTATAAATGTACGGATGAAGAGAGAATTATCATACTCGTTAACATGGATATGACGTGGAAACATCTCTTTTCATGTATTGTTGCAGGACGAAGTGGATGTGGAGAAACTTCCTCTGTGATACGATTTCTGTCTTATTTATCATTTATGGTTATACACCGTTTCGTAATATTTATTGGTACTATCGAGAATGGCAAATGCATATAGAGAAATTTCGATGAAAGTACAATTTATTGAAGGATTACCTCGAACAAAAGACTTTTTACGTGAAACTGTATCTTATTGTTATTGATGTCACATCTGTGAAGTAAACCGTAATAATTGATTTCTTTACAAAGGGTTCTCATCATAGAAATCTTAGTGTAATATTTATTACACGAAACATATTTCATGAGGGAAAAGGAAGCAGAGATATGAGTTTGAATTGTTTTTATCTTTTATTATTTAAAAATCCAAGGGATAAATCACAAAATTAATATATGAATTATCAATTAACTCCTGAGAATCCAAAATTTCTGCAAGAAAGTTTTGACAACGCAACAAAGTTACCATACGGATATTTATTTATTGATTTAAAACAGGATACGCCAGATGAAATTCGTTTTGAAACAAATATATTTCCTGATGAAATTTATCATTACGTTAATATTCCAACAAAGTTGCAGAAGAAGAAGAAGATGATGACAAAGTTGTGTTTATAATGCTAGTTTTAACTGTTTTTCTTCATTCTATCAATATGTCTCCAAGAGAAAAATACGGAGATCTTGTTCGTACGTTGAGCAAAGCAAATCCTAAACTACGTAAAGCTATACTGGCCAATGCAGACTCTTCACTGATTCGAAGTATTTGCGAATGTTGTTATAATGTATCAAAAAGGGAATGTACCTCTTACAAAGACGCAGAAAGCACGATTAAAGCGATACAAGAGGACGCTACGATATCTTCTAAACTAAGAAAACTCTATCGAAAAGAAGAAGCATTTATTAGTGCAACAGGATGGATTCTTACCGGCATTATTAGCTCCTATTTTAAGTGGTGCGTTATTAAGTTTATTATTCCGTTAGTGCAACGGAACACGCAAAGAAAATTATTATAGTTCCACCTGAAGTTCTTAATCGTATACAATCGTATACAAACATGGATGAGGTTCGAGGCTGGGATGGTTTTAGGCTATTCACTTTGAAGGTAGAACTTAAGGGTTGGGGGAAAGGGAGGTGATGTAAAAATAAATAAAACTTAATAACTCCTGAGCCACTTGACCGATCTTAATCAAATTTTCAACATAGATGAAGTTCAATCATGGAATCGATTTTATGATTTAAATTTGACGGAGCAATGTAGGAGAGGAGATATATAAAATCAATTTATATAGGACTGAACGTTACTATATTTGTAACTTGATAACTCTTGAACTATCCGACCGATCTCAACCAAATTTTCAAGATACATGAGATTCGGATCAGAAAAGATTTCTGTAATTTCACTTTAACTGTAGATCCTAGGGGAGGGGGAAGGAGGGGATCGTAAAATAAAAACTAATGAAACCTAGTAATTTTTGAACCACCCAACCAATCTCGATCAAATTTTCAAGATATATGAGGGTCGAGCATTGGGTGTTTTCTATCGTTTCACTTTGACGAGCCAACGTAGGGAAGGGGGAGATATATGTAAAAAAAATAATAAAAATGACTGTCTTTGTGACTTCATCACTCTTGAACCTACTGACCGTTCTCAATCAAATTTTAACGTACATGAGTTTAGAAGCAGGGATTACTTTAGGTTATTTACTTTAACGATGCAATGTAGGGGAGATGTAGGGGGAGGAAAATTTAAAAATGATCAAAAATGACCGATATTAATGTTTAATCCATAGTTTTCGGAGTCGATGAGAGAAACAGTGACACTTCTGATGCTGTTTCAAGTTCAGCCCGGATAGTTGGGGAGGGGAGGATATAACGTAAGGGAGGGGGATAACATACAAAATGATCTAAAATGTCTAATATTAGTGTCGAATCCATAGTTTTAGGAGTAGCTGAGATTAACAGTGACAATTCTAATGCCGTGTATCGCAGCAGGGAGGAGGGGGAGCTATATATATAGTATTTTTATAATAATAATAATCAAAAATGACCAATATTAGTATCTAATCCATAGTTTTCGTGACCATTCAGATGAACAGTGACATTTTCAATCTGGTTTAAATTCAAAATCAGCCCCGCCAGTCGGCGGAAGGGGAGAAAGAGATATATAAAATTATTAAAAATCGCCACTATCATTGTCGAATTTGTAGTTTTCTGGGTCGATTAAATAAACAGTGATACTTTCGATCCCGTTTAAATTCAAATTCAACCCCGCAACTTGGGGGAAGGCACGAAGAGATTTAAAAATAATCGAAAATGACCGATATTATTCTCGAATCCATGGTATTCAGGGTTGCCGAGATGATCAATGATCTTTCCGATGCTGTTTAAATCGATGTCATTAAAAACGAAAACAGCATATTTCACGGGTACTAAACACATGAGATACGGAGTTGTGCATTTAAATTTTCATTTCAACCCAGCGAAGCGGGTAATATATACTAGTTACGAATAACCCATATTTACAATATTATCAAACACAGGATCTTTCTGGAACTGGAAACGTTTATGTTGGATCATCTTGTCAAGTTGGACATGGTATTGGAAGTTTCCTTGGAGGATTATTTCGTGGTGTCATGCCATTAATAAAACAAGGATCCAAAATAATAGAAAAGGAATTATTAAAATCTGGAGCAAACGTTATTAATGATGTCATCATTGATAAACAACCTATTAACGAATTCTTTCATCAACGAATGGGTGAAGCGAGGTCCATCTTGCAAGAAAAAGCTAAAAATAAACTAAAATCTATGTTAGGAACTGGATATTAGCGAAGGAAAAGAAGAATTATACATCATTCTATCTTTAACCTTTCATCAATACACATCATCAAGAGGAAGAAAAAGATGTGCAAGAGTGAAAAGAGGAAACCTACACAGAAAGCAAAGAAAATTCATTCTTATAAGAAAAGGAAATTATCAGACGATATCTTTGATTAAACCTTCATCATCATCATGACCTTCTTACATCATCAATCTTGCGAGTGTGTAAAAAGTGAACTAGATATTTTTTCTACAAACACAACGCAAACCAGTATATTAGATAATAATGTTTTACATATAAACCAATCTGTTCTCTAGGTGATAATGCACCTATAGAATTTGCCATACCATTAACAAGTGACGAACACATAGATCTACCACATGCTTTCTTTATATTGAAACTCAAATCGTAATGCCTGATGGATCAGCATTTGGTGAAAGTGATAAGGTTGTGCATCCTATTAATGATTTTTTTAAATCATAAGTTCAGTGAAGTGGAAGTGTATTTAACTAACAAATTGGTCTCGTTTCCATCTCATAATCATCCGTATCGATCATACATCGAAAAACAGTTAAATTATAATGATTCTGCTAAAAACGCTCATCTTCATTGTGCATTATGGTTTCAAGATACTGCTGGACATGTGGATGTAAGATTTGGTGGTAATAGAGGATTTCAACACCGTTATGAGTGAGCAAAAACAGTGCAAAATTCGACATTCTTGGATATCTTCATTGTGATATTTTTAATCAGGATAAATTTCTAATCCAAGGGGTAGAATTACGCATGAAATTTATTCCTGCAAAGCCAAACTTTTGTCTCATCGCAAGCGATTCGTCTGTTGACGCTAAGGTGAATATTTAGACGCTGCTTTACATATTAAAAAGATTGATGTTAGTCCTACAATAACACTATCACATAACAAGCTTCTAAAATCTACAACCGCCAAATATCCTCTCACAAGAGTGCAAATGAAGCCATTTGTCATTCCAAAGAATCTTCGATAAAAACCAATCGATAATTTATTTATGGAAGTATTACCAACTCGAGTGATTGTAGCGTTTACTCAAAATGATGCCTATACAGGAACTATAACTTCAAATCCATTTAATTTCAAACATTTTTCCATCACCTTCTTATCATTACACATTAATGACAAACCTGTACCTTCAAAACCTTTACAACCAAATTTTGAAAGCAACCTACATGTTTCTTCATATCACATATGTCTTAGCTGTGGATCACGCCTTATTCTGTGGATCAGGTATTCACTTTTCCAATTATGGCAACAACATTCCTCGCCTAGACTTCCCTCAAGGATACACTATCTTTGTTTCCGACATTACGCAAGATGGAGAAGCCAGCGCTGTGCGGCATTGGAACCTCATCAGACATGGCTATGTTCATCTGGAAGTTCATTTTAAGAATCCTCTACCAGCACCTGTCACATGCATAGCATATGGTGAATTTTAGTCTCTTAGAAGTGGATCACGACAGTAACATCATGGATTCTAAAGTTACGTTATTATTATTATTTAAATACCACAACATAAATGTACACGTACGCATTTCTATGCATAATGTCCTCTACACTGGAATTATTGCACGCACTTCAAATAAATTCTTTATTTCAAAATCATTACGTTGGCGTATTTCCAGCCAACGAATTACCATCATATTTATGATCACATTCAGCCAAAGAACGGTACCTGAAGCTATCATCATAAATACAGATGCATCACTAAAATCGATACCCATTGGGTATCCATATATTTTAGTACTGATGGATATACAGACTACTTCGATACATTTGGATTTCCTCCATATGTAACGTAACATATTCAATTTCTACGTAGAAATTCTCTTTATTATAAATTCTATTACAAACAAATTCAAAGTATGATATCGTCCCTATGTGGACATTATTCATACCTATTGTTATGCTTTAAAGCTAAAGGAAGGTCCTTAAACGATTTTCATCATACCTTCTCATCCACACCCGAAAAAATTATCTTCGATTTTTCTATATATTATATCAGATAATCATTTATCCTTCTTCTTTGTTTTGTATACATATTATCATTTCTTCATTATTATGTCTGTTATTTCTTCTTCGTTTGTTTTTATACTTATTATTATCATTTCGAGGCCGCGGTGGCTCAGAGGTAGAGCGTTCACATCTGGTGCTTGGTGTCCTGGGTTCTATTCCAGCCCCCGCCAAGTGAACTTTGTGGTGGACAAACACCGAGTGCGTGGGTTTTCTCGGGGTTCTCCCGTTTCCTTCCAGTTTCTTCATTCCATCATTTGACTCATTCCTCATCATCACCATCTCCTTTAGTCTAACCGGTATAACCGTGGGATGTAAAACTCAAAGATTTCATTTCATTTCATTTTATTACCATTTCTTTATTTGTTCACTATTTTTATAGATAAAATAAATTTTAAATTCTACCTATTACTGCAGGTAATCATTCCTGCTTCTTCTTCTTCTTCTTTGTTAAAACTTATTTTGTATACATATCATCATTTATTCGTTTGTTTTGTATACCTATTATTCCTTGTTTATTTGTTCATGATTATATATAAAATAAATTTTAAATCGTTTTTCAATTTTTTTCATTTCAGAAAATAAAAGATCGTCAGTGTGTGTATGGTCACCACCATTGTACAGTATGACTTCTAGCTATATTTCATCATCATCAACACGAACATTAGTGTGGAGTGTGTCTGGAGTCATCATCATAATATGAAAAAATATTATAATAATTATTATAGTGACTATATGGAATCATTCACACAATGAACATGAACTTTTTTTAAAGTGTGTGAATTGGAAACTGTTTAAAAACACTTTTTTTTAAAAAAAAGTGTACCATACTTACCATCTTTTTTCTTCTGTAAATATAATTATCATCGTCAATAAATAGTTGTATTCTTTTTTGTTTTCCGAAAATGTTTTATTTGTTGTTTTCTTCCATTTCCTAATAAATATATTTTATGATTAATTATGTAATTATATATATATATATATATATATATATATATATCGTAAAACACATTTTATACTTTTTAAAAACTCATTGAATTAAAGAATTTCATACTATTTATAAAAGAATCCAGAACTGCTTTTTTAATTCAATGATGTAATCATGTAACTAAAACAATAATACTGAATACAAAAACTTAGTAAGTTTTCCTTTCTTTCGGAAACTAAAACAACTATGTGAATTCAATATTATTATTATTATTATTATTATTATTATTATTATTATTATTATTATTATTATTATTATTATTATTTGAGATCTCTGTTTTAAAGTTTAATATTAATTACTTTAAGGTTTTTTCAAAAACAAAAATAGCATATCGTACTTAAGACAGAGTTCTATAATAATGAATTCAATTACGAACTTTTTTCCTTTATTTAACAAACAATTCAAGTATTTGAATTCATTATTATAAATAATACTTATATTATCCAAAGAAAAATATAATAGGATTTTCTTCTCATAAAAACATTAGTACACTAATAAAAAAGTCCTATCATATTTAAGTGTATTAAACGAACACAAAACAAATTCTTTTGTAAATAAAACATTTCAATTTCACTATATTTTTCATTATTAAATGCACTAAATTTAATACTACACTGCTCAGTATAAATTAAAAAACAAATCACTTTTCTTCTTTATGAACTCAACACGACCGAATCGATGCCCTCCTAAGGTTGAGTATCGGTTTTCCCCCCACCATGGCTGTGTTTGTAGACTACCAAATAATTCAGCCATAATTGAATCTATGAGGGTTTTTTTTTTTTTTTTTTTTGCAATATACTTTCATTTCCAATTTTAATCTTTCACCATCAATGTTCACATCACCATTCTTATTATTATCAAGAGACACAGTTGGAAAATTGGTGTTTATTCCATTAATAATACTCTGTTCATCCACACATGTATGAATTCCGGCGAGTCCTCTACATGTAAGACATTCTGATTTTTCATGATTGCAAATAATATCTGTACACAAGTCAAAACATTCACGTAGTGCAACATTCACATGCACTACAGATTTCCTAAAAAAACTCCTCAGAAAAAGAACGCGCAATTACACTTCTATACATGTATAACATAACATACATCATAAATAAACCCACTAGAATAACCACGCACTCAAAAACGGCTATTGACAATGTGTTTACTAATGTAAAAGATGACATCAAATATGATATAATTGATGGGCTATCTGATCACACATGCCAGATGATGTACATAGAAACACAACAAAAAATTGACAATACTCACAAAACACGCACAATCAGAAACTACATGCTAAGACATAAAAGAGAAATTTACGAGATTAGTAACAAACGAAACATGGGTGGATGTGTATAACAAATCCACAACTGACGAAAAATATAACGCCTTTTTTGATCGTATTCACTGTATTTTTGACGTATCCTTCCCGAAAATAATAATAAAAAATAATACAAAAAAACTAAAAAATGTTGGGTGACACCAGAAGTTAGGGAACTCAGCAAAATAAAAAGACGTTTACTGAAAAACTCCCAACAAACAGGAAATACTACACTAAATAAAACACTAAATAAAGTATTTATAAATCAATACAAAAGAAAATTACGTAATATTAGACAAGGTTACTACACAAACAAAATAATGACAGCAAATAACAAAACAAAAACATTGTGGAAGGTAGTTAATCAAAATACACGAAGGGAAAATAAACGTACACAAAACAATATTAGTCTTTACGTCAATCAGATACAGATCACGAATCCTGACCAAATAGCAGAAATATTTAATGATTACTTTATCGATATTGCAGATAAATTAACGAATAAGACGCAAGATAGCGAAAAGGCTATTGAACTATTAAGAAATTTTAAACCTAGGACATGCAAAACTATGTTCCTCATGCCGATAATAGAACATGAGGTATTTTATGAAATAAATAGATTAAACCGAAATAAAGCTACAAGCGACGAAATTCCAATTGAAATAATCAAGCAGAACAGCCAGAATTTAGTACCTATACTCACATACCTATTTAATGAAAGTTTCAATACAGGAAAATATCCAACAAAATTAAAAGAAGCTAAAATAAAACCAATCTTTAAACAGGGAGACAGAACATTGATACAAAATTACAGACCGATATCACTCTTACACTCAATAAATAAAATATTTGAGAAACTAATTACAAAGAGACTAATAAATTTCTTGAACAAACAGCAGATACTATGCCATGAACAACACGGTTTTGTAACTGGAAAAAACACAACTACGGCAACATATACGCTTATTAAAAACATACTAAAAGGGCTAAATGATAAAATACTAATCTTAGGCATTTTCTATGATTTAAGCAAAGCTTTTGATCTAGTTAACCACAAAATACTCTTACGAAAACTTGAGCATTATGGCATAAGGGGAAAAGTGCTACAGCTGATGGAAACCTATTTACAGGGGAGGACGCAAGCAGTTGAAGTCTCCCACATACAAAATGGGAATGTAAAAACATATTTATCAAACCCAAGACAAGTCCGCAACGGCGTGCCTCAGGGCTCAATATTAGGTCCAATCCTATTTCTACTGTATATAAATGATTTTCCTGGAATATTGAAGAATTTTGAAGTAATTTTACATGCAGATGACACAAGCGTAATTGTAGAGGGTAAAACCATAAGTGAGCTAAGGAACAACACATGTAGAGTATTGGATCAAGCCAAAAAATGGTTCGAAAGTAACTGCTTATGCATAAACAACACAAAACAAAATACCTACTTTTTCACACAAAACAAAACACGAAAATAAAAGAAACCAAAAATAAATTGACCAATCTAAAACTAGATTTCACCCATGAAATTAAATTTTTAGGATTACATATAAATGAAAATCTAACTTGGGAAACCCACGTTAAAGAAATAATATTAAAATTAAATTCCAGACTTTATGCACTCAGGATACTAAAAGAAACGTTAAATACTAAAGCTTTGATCCAAGTATACTACGGGCTTATACACCCTATACTAAATTACGGCATCATTTTCTGGGGCAAATCTTTAAGCAGCAAAGCAGTCTTCATGAAACAGAAGCAAGCAATACGGATAATATTTGGTCTACACATCAGAACATCATGCAAAGAAAAATTTAAACAGCACCACATCCTTACCCTACCATCTATTTATGTATATGAAACTGCAATCTATGCAGCTAAACTGAAAGATGGAACCCAAATAAATCACGTATATAATACCAGACAACAAAATGAAAGAAGACAATATTTTACAAAACTAGCATTAGTACAGGAAGGCCCAAGCCATATGGGAGTACACATTTACAATAAGCTGCCCAGAGAAATAAAAAATGAAGAAAATATAAATGTTTTTAAAAAGAAACTCAAGAGATTCCTGGTGGATAAAGTATATTACAGCGTAGCAGATTATCTTTACAATAATGTATATTAAATAGTAGTAACATATTTCTTTTTCTAAGTGTATTTACTGTAAGAAAGAGGACTGTCTGAACCCTCCAAATACCAAATGTATCTTGGTTTCAAATGGAGTAAATAAATACAATACAATACAATACATTGCAAGCTTTACTGTTTACACAGCATGTTCAATACCCGGTAGAAATAAAGCCAATCATTTGAATTTAGTTACACAGTGTTTCGAGGAGCATGAAGTGTTCCTTTCTTCTCTAACGTCACTAATTTTTCACCCATTAGTTTTCGCACCACCATTTCATTATTCCGTCCAAGAGATTTTATAAGTGTAATTTCACTTGAGGATTTAGTAGCCCGAAACAAACGTGGTCAAATGTACAAGTTTCTCCCACCCTGCCAAATTTGACTTCACTCCAAACACAAGTCCTTTACCAACACGAATTACTGGCTCAAACATATCACTATCCAGTCCAATACAAATTAATTTGGTTTTCATTGAAATAAGACCATAATCAACATTTAACAAGTACTCTTACTGAGTATTCATAGTTGATGCACAAGCATTCATGGACATGTTACTTCAGTAGCTGGTCAACACAGAATAATGGCACTATACAAAGAGATGTGTGTGCATGCATGAAGGAGAGGGCGACGAGGAAAATCATGTTTCATCTTGTTTATACGTATCCCATACATTTACGATTAAGATACTAATTCAGTAAATTCAAGATCGTGCATGTTACGTCCCGATAAATTAATCTTCATTCTTTTATATGTTAAACATACATTTCCACTTTGGAAATACAATTATAATGCACCATTATCTGCTTCAATTTTTCAGTAAGGCGTCCTGGTAAAATTACGTTTTTATCTGCTTCAAATGTCACACATGCCCTTCAGCCATATATCGTTGTAATTATCTCACAGTTTACAATACGAAATGGTACGCCATTCTATAACTCTCGCAACTGCGTAAAGGGTTTCAATGACGGCATATTAAGCTTATTTAACAGATTCATTGACGTTGCCATCTTTAATTTGACGTTTCTTCCTTCGCAACAGCTGCTAATGGAATGATCTACACAAGCACATGCGTGTACGCTCTACGTTCTCTTTCCGACGTCATCATCCTTTCATTCGCTACTTTTCATACGTGATCCTACTACTTTAGGTATACAACATCACCCACACACACATCAATATTTCCTTTCAAAAAGAATAGTCATGAAACGCTATACCTCCTTAGCAACAATCCAATTTCACGTGGGAACCCCACGAAAGACGCTTACGTAAGAAATGTTGTACGAGAGAGAGAGAGAGAAAGATGAATTTACAGAAAACCAATTCGATCAAAGGAGACATTTCATAAGGCTGCTAACAAATAATATTCCTATGGACACTCACGCTCTTCCGCAAGACGGAGGGGTCCAAATAACTACGCAATACACGACGAGAAGAAGAGGATAAAATCATGTTTCATCTTGTTTCTACATGCGGTGTCTGTCTAAGAACATGAACATGGGCAAGGTGATTAAAAAATCGGCAAGGTGATTACGGCGTGAACGCAGAGAAACTACGTCAAACTTATATTACTTAAACGTTCAATTAGATACCCAAATTTGCGCTGACCCTTGTGGTTGCGCAATATCCGTGAAATGAAAATGAAATGAAATCTGTGAGTTTTACGTCCCAAAGTTATGCCGGTTAGGCTAAAGGAGACGGTGATGATGAGTAATGAATGAAATGGTGGAATGAAGAAAGTGGGAGAAAACGGGAGAACCCCGAGAAAACCCATGCACACGGTGTTTGTCCACAACAAAGTTCACTTGGCGGGAGGTGGGATCGAACTCGGGACCCCAAGCACCAGAGGTGAACGCTCTACCACTGAGCCACCGCATCTCTCACAGCAGAATCTCTTCCTCGACGAAAGATATTTTGAGATTCAGGATTGTGACTCTCATGAAGACCACTGCCGATTAAGCATGTTGACAAGGGTCGTTCCTGGGCAACCCTGAAATTGAAAACTGGGGCACAGAAGTTGTTCTCACAAGATCTCTCGGAGTTATATGTTAAATTTACCGTAATATTTTCTTGAGGAAAATGTACTAATTTTTTTGCATAGTCCACATAAATTCGGTGTCCATGAAGGAAAGATGTATCAATTAATAGGTTAAATTCGGTTTGCTCCACTACCGCAAACCAATCCAAAAATTTCTTACGCTTCACAAAAAACATTATTTGCACTAATTACTTACGTGTCTCACTTCCAGGAATTCCGGAAATTGAAATGTTCACAGACTTCGATTTTGGATTACATTTTTCCTTAAGTTTATTCAAAAATTTTCGGCTAACCAAATTGATTGAAGATCCGCTGTCTATCACGCAAAATACATTTTTGTGACATACTGACACTACTATTTTTGCAGCATTTTGATGAACAGTGAGGTTTTAAGAGGATAAAGTTCTACTCGAATTCTTTTCACTGTTTTCAAATCGTTTAGAATTATAATTACACGTAACTGAACGATGAGTAGATTGTCCGCGAGCATTGCACCCACTATAAATCTTTGCTTTAGAGAATGAAGGTTTTTGACCAAAGAATTTAAGTTGCGGACGAAAAACGGTGTTACTCCCATAAGAAATACGCCCTGGTTGGTTATACGAAAATGTAAGAAAAAACTTCGAATACTTTAAGTTTGCATCGAAGGAACGAGCAAAATCTAACAAAAGTTGTTTACTGGCAGGAATTTGCGTCAAAACTAGAACATTTCTTACTTCCGGTGTAACTAAATTGCACACGAGTGTGCAAAATTCTTCCTCACACATAGGAATACTTAAAATGTTCAAAATGCAAAACTTTTCTTGAACGAAGTCATAAAATGGTTCAGAGGTTATCATAACGGTACAAATTCTCCTTGGTAAATTTCATACGCGCTATACTAGACACAAAATAACTATAGTAACCTTTTTGAAATACGGCGCCATTCTAAGGTTTCATTTAACAGTACTTGCATCTCCCTATACGCATCACCTTTTAGCTTACCCAAAACCGAAACCAAAATCACTTCATTCGGTTCAATTCCACGAGATATCAAAAGTTCCACCTTTAATAAGAACTGACAGAAAAGCAAACTATCACTTCCGTCCACATACGGAACATCATTAAATTGATTTTGAACAGATTTATACACAGTTTCTGATAGATGCTTATCAAAGCCATATCCCAAAGATTGGTTTTGTTCAGGCTGTGCACATATGGATCCACATTGTAAAGTTCTACCCACCATGTTACTATTACTTTTTTCACAATTTGGTTCATCACTAATATTTTTGTCATAAAATGTTTTAACATAAGTTGTTTGATCACTTTCACCAGAAAGAGATGGAAAATTTTGCATAGCATTTTTACCGAACGTCAAACTTGTGCTAGTAGGGCCTCTATGTTCATCTACATTTTCAGTTAAATTAACATATCCTCGAGGTTCCATGGTTACATTTTCACTATTTTTATGACAAGGCCTTTGCTTCTACAAACGTGAGCATAGTTTGGGCTCTCTAACGCGAAATTACAAATAACCTCATCCATTGTAATATAGCCTAAAGTGTGGCCACTCCATGTTAAATCAGTACCAAATGAGGTATATCTCTATCAGCATCACTCAAATTGCCAAACTGATCCATGAGGGATTATAATTTAGAATGCTTAACGCTTCCAAAAAGGATTTTACTTTTAATAATTTTGAAAAGCAAATAACACAAAGGGATTACTCGTTTCCTCATACAAAGGGATTAAAATATACTCTATTTTCATGGAGCCTTCTCGGCCTATAGAGAATCGAGTTAGTGGAATAGGTAATATAATTATTTCTGTGTAACGTATATTACCCGCATACATAGGGACCTCGGTTCATTTAATTGAAACTCCACGAATACCTGCTATTATACTTTATTATTTCTTTCTTTTTTCCAAAACTGCCAATTGAACAATAACTATATATAAATGTCTAATGTAAAACCAACTCACTAATAAGCACCAAAGAACGTAAAAGCTCAATATAACTGACTATATAGGAGCAAAAATTTTTATGTCATATGACAAGAACAAGAATTTTAAAATTGCAGTAATTTCACGTTTTGATTATTATGGTTATATCGAAAGAACTGCTTGGAATTAAACAAATAAACATGAAGATAAAAAATACATTACAATAAAATAACGAATTGTTTGATTCATTTTCTATTATTTAAATGTCATCCACCACGTCGTAATAGCAAATTTCTAATTGAAGTCGCCAAAAATATTTATGTCCACTCCCAGATTTTAGCACAAAATCACGAATTTCCACTAAACTAATAGGTTAGAATTTAGTATACTTTAGCCGAAACAAAAGCCTCCTACGATAGTGAATATTCCTAATGTTACGTTACTCCATTTTTACTTTTTCAATTTAACTCACTTTAAACATAATCTAAAGGGAGCAAAGGAAGGCACGACTGCCTTGTTTCTTACCTGTTCCACTAACAAAATTGTAAACGCCCAGTCGACCAGGTCCACAATTCAGCCAGCAGATGTCAGGTCAAACAGTGACATCTTAGTCAAGGCTTAGACTCAGCTCACCCTAGCGTTAAAAACTCTAACCATATAACCGATGCGAGCATTTACTGTCACAAAAGATGGAATACAATTTCTTTCTTAAAAACATTTACATTTTTTTTCTTTTTTCTTTGAGACCAACGAAAATTCACGTTACAGTTCCCCAGGGAAATTTTCCCACGGGGAATATACGCCGGGTCTTCTACTATCGCGATCTTAATGTGGACATTAAGAATGTTACTAATACACCCTCCATTCCGAAAGAAATCGAACTTTTGAAAACAAATAGTACCACTGGTGCCATCTGTTGCAATATTTTACCGGTAGATGGCGTAGTCCCTCATTGACAACTGGTATAAATGTCATGACATTTGGATGCACGGCAACAAAGTTATTGTGTTTCAACTGTCAGTGTGTTGTGTATATCGGTCGGAAAATGAGTTTCAAACAACGAGCTGCAATTGAGTTTTTTGTTAAACTGGGTAAAACTTTTAGTGAAACGCACCAAATGCTACAAAATGCATATGGTGATGAGTGTCTATCCCGTACGCAAGTTTACGAGTGGTTCAGGCGATTCAAATCGGGAAGAGAGACGCTGGATGATGACGAAAGATCAGGCCGTCCCAGAAACGGATTATCGGAAGAAAACATCGAAAAAGTGCGTGAATTCATCAAACATAACAAAAAATCGTCGGTGAAAGTTATTGAAATGGAATTAGGCATTTCTCAAACAACCGCATACCGCATTTTGACCGAAGTTTTGGGCTTTAAGAAGGTTAATTCGCGGTTTGTACCACACAAACTCACCGAAGACCAAAAAGTTGATCGAATTGCGCATTGCAAAGACATCGTTAAAAGTGCTCGGCAGGATCGAAATTTCTTGAAATCGATTGTAACTGGTGACGAGACGTGGTGTTTTGAATATGAGCCCGAAACAAAGCGGCAAAGTGCTGAATGGAGAGCGCCGGATGAAGGAACACCCAAAAAAAGTCGCTTGGTGAAGTCAAAAGTTAAGGTGATGCTGATTTGTTTTTACAATTCAAAAGGAATTATCCACAAAGAATTTGTTCAGCCCGGCCAGACAATCACTGGAGAGTTTTACTTGGGCGTCATGAAGCGTTTGCTGGCAAGAATTCGTCGTATTCGGCCCGAATATCGGGAAATCGGCAGTTGGACTCTTTTCGACGATAATTCATATCACATCGTTCGCGACTTGTAACTGAATTTTTGGTCAAAAATCACATTATTCGGTTGCATCATCCGCCCTATTCACCAGATCTCGCTCCGTGCGATTTCTATCTGTTCCCGAAACTGCATTTGGCGATGAAAGGAAAGTGGCACGCATCGATTGATGCCATTGAGAAGGCGACGACCGCCGTCCTAAAGACCATTCCAATAAAGGACATGGAGAAGTCGTTTGACAACTTGTTGGAGCGTGCAAATATGTGTATCGATGCAGAAGGGGAATACATTGATTAATAAAAATGATTTGTTCCAAAATGTACATTGCTTTTTTTGTTTTTTTAAAACGTTCGGTTTCTTTTGGAATGGAGGGTGTAGGTTCCCTATTGAAAATGTTTTAATTTCCCTAATTTGAAAAATAGGAGGCTTCAGTTCATATAGGAAATTCCAAAACATGTGAGCCTTCTCTCACACCACTACCAAAAGGGCAACTTACCCCTTGTTAGGACGATGGTTGGTGGTTATTGCCAGATGTCCGATATCATTAGGTAGAAGAAGAAACAAGAAAGAAAAAGGAAGGAAAACAAGTGAAAAATAAAGACATAATGTTATTACTTTTTGTGATAGATTTAACATAGCATTATTATTATTATTATTATTATTATTATTATTATTATTATTATTATTATTATTATTATTATTATTATTTGAAAGACAAAATATTTCATAGAAAGTAGCACAGTCGGTTTAATTATATCTTAATGATGCCTTTAAGAACGTTACCTATAAAGGAGAACTTAGCATTTTAAAATAATTGTCATAGCCAAGAATGCATTCTCTTTTAATTGAAAGAGCAAAATTGTGGAGGGAGGCATAAGGAAATCTAGATTGATTTTGTATAGATAGAAATTAGCACTGGCTACCACGTTAAATAACCTTCTATTATTTCGGATGTAAATTAGTATGGGTACTCTTATCCTTATTTTTCGTTTTTCTGGGGGTGGGGAATCCTTTACTACTTATTTAGGCTGTAACGAGAAATTTGGGGAATGATTGCGCCCAAGAACTTGAAGGATGGGCATCACTGTTATTATTAGTAGTATTAGTGGCTGAAAGTTACTACAAACTCCCTTGAGATACAGGCTCTGAGAAACATTGACATTGTACCGAATTATTACCGAACACACTAACACAAAGAGTGATTCAAGACTGAAAGAAATCTTGGGAAAAGGGGACATTTGGCAATTTGTTTTTCTGCTTCTCGCCTCTTGTTTTCTTAGATTTATGGCCAGTTTACAAGAGTCAGAGCTATGTTGGCGATCTGTGAATTCCTGGAACCAGGGTTCTCTTGATCTGAAACCATGTATACTTTAAGTAGCATCAGCAAAGATAGATAGCATTAAAATTATAAAATGAATAACAATAAATTATTGTTTTAGTACTTGTGTTATTTCGAAATTATATAAACTTTAATTTATTGGTATAAAGTAATATTATAAACTTATTTTTAATCCATTGTTTTGAAGTATGTTTTGATGTGCACAGTGTAGGCCTATAAATAGTCGAAAGAAGGATTTCATATATTTAAACTGTGTGTACATTCTGAGCAAATTTGTATTTTTAAAACTTTATAACGGCATTTTGTTAGAAGAAAAATAGTAATTGGCAAACATTTATTCGGTATTTGAATTTACTCGCTCTTTATTGTCGTCTTACATTTTGTATACAATAAGTTACTTTTAATAATGTGTGCTACCGTTGTTGCAATAAGTTACATCAATATGTACAGTGCAATTAATCTTACAAGAGTGAATTCTAAAGTAGTGTGAAGCAGGCCCGTAGCCAGCCCCAAAATGTAGGGGGGGGGGCTGGCTGAAGTTAGGGGGAGCCCGATCCAACCATATGATAGTTCATCACCATATTATAGTTCTTTTGCAAGCCTACTGTAAAAATTTTAGGGGGCCAGCAAAAATTTAGGGGGAACCGCCCCCCCTAGACCCCCCTGGGTACGGGCCTGGTGTGAAGTGTGTACTAACGAACAACTGAAAGCCACAGAGACGTTGGAATTTTATTCTGGAATTTCTGGAAACTGTGGAAACGTTTTTGTTGGCAGAACAAATGATATTAACGTGGTTCGGAAGGAATGCAGTGAAGTAAGGAGTGTCCGCCCGAATACTACAGGCATGAACAAATGTAATTACATATTTTAAAAGATTAGAAATAGGTGGCTCAAGTATATTGTACAATTTGTATAGCAAACTATAATATAATAGTTAAAAAAAACAATGAGAGTTAATTGTCATCAGTGTTGTGTGGTCTTCGTGCAATTTTAGGGAATGGTTCTAGAATGCTCACGCAATAAGGAAAGTCCAGGTGTATGAAAGGGGCTCCCGGCGCAGAATAAGTTTACTTTATGGCAAATGTGGGTATCTTTTTTTTTTTTTTTTTTTTTTTTTTTTTTGCTCAGGCCCGTCTTTCAGATCCGGCATCTGAAACTTTTGACCGGAACTGGTTATCATCATTGTCATTTATTTGTTTTCTTATCTTTATTGGGTATCCATGTTTGAAAGAAAAAAGGTGAAAAGGAAAAGGGAAAAAGGAAAGAACAAAAGAACCACAGCACATGAAACAAAACAAACAAAGAACAAACAAGAATAAACTATGAGAAAAAAATAACAATTTTCTTGCAAAGTGCTACTCAGCTTAAATCTATCTGCACCTATCCTGAACTATACTACTTAGTATTTCAATTCCTGATCCAACAACTGTAATAGTTTGGAATACGATATAAAATACTTAAATAATACATTCTATTGTTATTAATTCTTATCTACTTACCTATCTATATTATCTAACTAATCTACTCTTCTATTTTGCTGTTATTTGTTTATTTTTATATTCTATTTCCCTGTAGTTCTTAACCATTTAATTCCTACTGATTGATTTCTTTTCTTAATTATTAAGATTTTTTTTAAAGATTGTAGTCTTATTATGTTTTTAGTTACATAGTTTCTAATTTTTATTTTTTTTAAATTGCAATTATGGTTTCCTATTCTTGTTTAATGGTTTATTATATTATTTATTATCATGTATTAATATATTTATTAGTTAGGTTATTATTTATCCTTTTTTCCCTCTTGTTATTCCACATGAGTGTTTAATGATATTGTTTAATTAATTTTATATTTCTTTATTAATTATTTAAATTGTTATATTATTTAGTTAAGTTTTATTTAATAATGTGTTGCTTCATCTTCTTTCTTCGGTTTTCACCGTATGACAATGGTTCCTCTCCCGTATGCTGTGTGGTTATTTATCAAACTGCACTCCTCTTCACTTTTCACAACAATCAGATCACTATGGTTTTTCACTGTATGATTGGTTCTCTCCTGTGGTCACGGAACACATTTGCACTAACATTTCACTTCACTAATAACTTCCACTCTTTATCACCTAAATTTAATAGTTATTCATGAAGTATTCTGTGAGTGTTCTCAGTTTCGTGTCCATGCCATATCACAGTCCTGTATGTGCTGACTTGAGGTCCAGGACCCACTCAGAGCACTTAGTGTGGATCCTGGTCCGTTGTTTCCTTCCGCCCGCACACCCAGGCTGGGACCGTCATTTCGGCCGAGATCGACTGAAGCGGTCACTAAGTTCACTATCTCTGAGACACTCCTCTTCACTTATCGTCCATGACGCAACGAGGTACACCCAAAAACCCGAAAACCGAAAACCCGGAGACCACGAACACAAAAGCACACATGCGACGCACACACACAAGACCATACGCGTCCGGAGTTCCATCCGGTGTAAACCGGGGATGCGATGATCCACTAGCTCCTCTCGCCCGGGGGGCACGGAATACCAGTGCCATCCTGAAGATTTTCTTCGGTCCGGAAGATTTCATTCATTCAAAAACACTCAAAGACACATCCACTCTAATTCTATTTACATTTATGCAATGCTTATTCGTTTTCATTGTAATAAGTTCTTCTTCTTATTTCAGAATAGCTGTTTGCTATTCGCTTTAAGATGTTAAAATCATTTTCGTTTTCGATTATTTGTATTAGATTTTTACGTCTGATATTTTCCCTCTCTGGTATTACATCTTCTGTCAGAGGGCACCAAAAGATGTGGTGCTCTGGTGTTCCAATTTCGCCGCATTCACAGATTGTATTTTCTTTGGCCTTTATTCTATACAGGTAAGTTTCATAGGGGCCGTGCCCACTTAGAAAGTGAATGACACCTGGACTTGGATCTAGATGTTTTAACTTTTTCCTTTTATTAATTGTTGGAATAATATCCCATAATCTTCTTGATTTGTTTCTTTGAGTTTGTCCATTCTAAGTTCCATATTCCTTCTATAGTTTCTTCGATCTCCTTCTTTGTTGTTACTGCCTTGCCAAGAAGATCTATTAGCTTTTCGTTTTCTTTTTTTTATCCAGTAGAATGCCGCTCTTTGTAGTATTACCAGATGTAGTGGTTTTATATGTAGTAGTATACATAATGCTTCATTTGGCACTGTGTTAAAGGCTCCACTTAGTCTTATAAGTAAATTTCTTTGAGGTCTATTTATGGAATCTCTATTTTTTTTGTTCTCGAAAATTCGATGTACCCATAGACTTGAAGCGTATGCCATAGTCGCACATAGTATTGTATCATGGTATAGCTTTAATATTTTATTTGGTAACTTGTATGTATTTTTGCCAATTGTCATTAGTTTGTTGGCAATTTTATTACTTTTTTCAACTATATATTGTACATGTTTCTCAAAGTTTAAGTTTTCATCTATTGTTACACCTAAGTATTTAAATTCTGTTACTCTTTTTATTTTTTGATTTAATATTTTTATTTGTGGTTCCCTAGTTAATTTAGTTCCAAAAAGTATAAACTTGTTTTTTTTTTTTTTTTCGCTGATAGCTTTAATTTATTTTCAGAGCACCAGTTATATAGACTTTCTACTACTTGGTTAGTTTTGTTTCTATTTCTCTTCTGGAATTTGCCGAGGTTATTATTACAATATCATCAGCAAAGGCTATGATTCTATCTATTGACTCATTCTTTGCCATTTTATCCAGGCAAGGCTGTAGTTGTATATCCCACATCATTGGTCCCAAGATTGAACCTTGTGGACAGCCCTTTTCATTTTGTATTTCTTTATCTCCCATTTCTGTTTGTATAACTATTTTTCTGTGTTGGAAATAGTCTTTTATTACGTTTTGCAGATATTGTGGAAGCCTTAATTTCTTCAAATTCTCTAATAATGCTGGTATCCATAAATTATCGAATGCTCCTTCGATGTCAACAAACAACGCTAGAGCATATTTCTTTTGGTAGCTACTATTTTGTATTTGTTCTTTAAAAACATTCAGTGCATCCTCAGTCGATCTTCCCGCTCTAAAACCATATTGTAGGGTGTCATTCTGTGTATTTCTATACTTGTTTATCCTATTAGCTATAACTCTCTCATAAATTTTGCTTATGTTCTTTAGTAAACATATTGGTCTGTAGGCACCAATTTCTGAGGGGTCTCTGTCCAGGCTCTTAAGTAGTATAATTAACTTCGAAATTTTCCATTCATTTGGGAATATTTGTTTCTTTAACAATATGTTGTAAAGTCTTGTTAAGTAAGGGACCCATATATCTTTATTCCTTTTATATATTTCATTTGTTATTTCATCAAGACCTGGGGCCTTACCTGTTTTTAGTTTCTTTATAATTTTTCTACTTCATCATTTGATACCAATTCGGAGTCGTCCATACCTACTACTGTTGCTTCTCTTGCATGATTTCTTCTTAGCTGCATCTGTCCCATTGTATCATCTTCCATCGTATCCTTAGGAAAAAATTTCTGCATTAATTTGTCTAGTGTTTCTTCTCTTGTTTTTGTATACGTTCCATCTGCATTTTTAATTGTGCATAATGTTGTAGGATTAATCTTTTGCATAATTAATTTATATGGAAAACCCCAAGGATCCATTTCTATGTTTTTCGCCAGAAACAATTCCCAACTTCGTTTTTTCTCCAGTAATACCGCCTGTTCATATTCGTCCTTTACCTTTCTGTAATTTTGGACCTAATATTTTTGAGCCTCGGTTCTAGGGTTGCCTGATATCTTTTTCTTCTTGCTTTTACCAATTTTTTTTTAATCTTTCTAATTTTGGTTTCCAAAAGCCACCGTATCCTACTTTCTGCCCTAATTTCGGAGTGGATTCTCTTATCGCGGTTATTGTGGCTTCTATTACCATATTGTTAGCATCTTCTGTTTGTTCTAATTGGGGGAGGTCTAGCTTGTCTTTAAAAACTTCCCAATCTATTTTCTTTATATTTAATCTTTCTTTATTCCTTCCTTTATCCATTTTTACGTTGAAGGTTATGACTTCGTGGTCACTGGTAGTATGTTTATCGTGAACCATCCAATTTTCTATTTTGTCCATAATGTTTATTTTGCTGATTGTTATGTCTATAAATGATTCGCCTCTTGATCCTACGAAGGTTGGCTTGTTTCCAGTATTTATTATCGCAAGATCGTTTTGCATGATAAAATCTCCCAATTCTTCTCCTCTTTGATCGGTATATGGTGAACCCCAGGTTGTGTTCTTGGCGTTTGAATCTAGCATTATTATGATCTTTTTTCCAGGGTTTTGTCTGATTATTTGCTGTAGTTTATTTAGAAATGGTTTAATTTCCTTACTATATTGAAAATAAGAATTGATTAGCCAGATTGAATCAGTTCCTTGTGTAATTTCAACACATACAGTCCAATTATCACAGTATTGTAGATTTTTAATACTTCTAGATTTTTGTTCATGACCACAATCACTGATAGGGAGGCCTCACCACCATAAATTATTCTCGCTGATGCTGGGAAAGCTAATAATCTGTTATTATACGTATATGGTTCCTGTAGAGCAATTAAATCGACATTTGTTGTTTGCACAAATCTTCTTGCTTCCATTGTCGCGAGTTTCGACCTGTGCGAGTTGTTTTGTGCAATTTTTAATGTTAGTAAGCTGTTAAGCATGTTTGGTGTATACAAAGGCGTCCATACCAGTTTTGCTGTAGTCGAAACAAATTCTGCCGTGGGCGTTCACCATCTGTTTGTATACATTCTCTAATTCCCAGTGTATACCTCTTCTCCCTACAACGAGATACGTGTATAAATTGATAATTACTTGTATTTTTGGGCAGAAAGTGCTTCTACATAAGCACTATACCAGATATAATGTTAATTTAAAAATAACAAAAGAAGAATGTTTCTAATATATGTAAGAAATATACATTATAGGATAATGAGTTGCTATGTTGTTGTTGATAGATACCTAACAAACATGTACGATTGCAATACAGTCTATGTGCATATTCGTTCAAAGAAAATCAACGAATAAAATTGTTTAATACGTATCATCGTTTTGTGATTTCAATATTAAAGGTGAGAATACTAGTAAATGTAATCACAGAAGATATTTTAATGTGTAAACAATTACTACCACTCGAAATCTATTTATATTATTAGCCGAACCAGGTTGATGACTACCTTTGGTGAGTCGTTGTAAAAATTTTGGTTTACCTCACCCGGGATTCTTGTAAATTCATATCCCGAAGTAAAGTAAGGGTGAATTTACTTCTGTAATAAGGTTAATGACTACGAACTTGACAAGACTTAGAAGTGGTAGAATAATTACAAGAGAAATGAACGGTGAGGCAATGGAGAAAGGAACCAGTGATAGTAATAACGGTGAACAAAGTGCAGCACCAGGAATGACATTAGAAGACCGAATTTTACTAGTCTTACAGCGGCAAGAACAAAGCCGAAAAGACGATATGGAAGCCATGAAGCAGGAATTAAAGCAGACGATAGAGCAGAAGTCCGAGGAATCCAACAGACAATATGAAGAATTAAAGCAGACGATGGAGCAGAAGTCCGAGGAATCCAACAGACAATATGAAGAATTAAAGCAGACGATGGAACAGAAGTCCGAGGAATCCAACAGACGATTGGAGCAGAAGTCAGATGAGACGAAACAATTTATCATCCAGGCAATTAATGACATCACTTCGCAGTTTGATGAAAAATTAAAAAGAATATGTGAGGATTGCCAGGATAATCAAAACCATCTAATCCAAGAAGTCAGTGGTGTAAAAAGGGATTTGGAAGTAATAGAATCTTCGGTACAGCAACAAAAGATTCAGGTCACGGAAAACTCCAACCAGATACGTATGAATACACAGTTGATAGCTACCTTACAAGAGAAAATCAGGACACTACAGATCAAGGACAACACATACCACAACAACATGGATAATGATCGTGTAGAATTCCCTTGTTCACAAGAGATGACTTCGCCTTCACCCGTATCTGATGAGGACATTATTTTGGAAGAAATTCATCCGAGGAGTACAGATGGGCGGAAAAGAGATGGTGCAACTACACACCACGCCATAGGTAGGAATTGTCACTCAACAAGAACACGGAATGATAAAAGGAAGGTAAAGTTAAGCGTAAAGATGAGTGAAATACGTGCTATGAGTAAGTTCAGTGGTAAATGTAATGAGAATGCTACTTCTTTCCTAGAAAAATTTCAGGACGAGTGCAATATAATGTGTATAGATAGATCACAATATATGAAACTAATCCCTCATTTATTACTCCCACCATGTTCTTTATGGTTTAAAGCAGTACGAGATCACGTTAGTACGTATGAGGAATTCAAAGCAGCGCTAATCGCAAATTACGAAAATGACTTTTTGCTTGCAAATAGAGATGCCACGATTAGAAACCAACATTTCAATCCTCGTTTGCACAAATCTGTTGTCGAGTTTGTTGTAAATACATACAACGAATTAAAAGTCGTAAATCCATTGCAATCGGAATCTAGAATCATAGCATCAATTCGAAATTTGTTACCGTTTAAGTTACAACAGATCCTGTTTTCTACCCAGTGTATGAGTTTTAACCATTTATTAATGCTTGTTCAATGTTAAGAAACTCAATACCATGCTCTGAATCAACAAGCAGGAATAGGCAAAAGTAAATATAATTCAGATCATTTTGTACCTGTTCGGAATCTAAATATCTGTAGAGTGAACGATACGGAACACAACCGAAACCGAGTAAATTCAAGCAATCATAACGAGCAAAATAGGCAGAGCTATGTAGGGAATCCGCCTAACCTAATTAGTCGTGGCAATCCTTATGTAAGACCATATACCCAAAATAGGTTCAGAAATAGACGAAATACATGGCGAAATTCCAGGAATACAGTAAACTACGTGGATAGACGTAATCGGGTGTTAAGAGATGGCACTTCGCATCAAAATCCAGATATTGATGCAATTCCTGTACAGAACAGTAATACGGGACATAATCATGATTGTGCTGTACAATGTACTTTATTGGAACCATACACGAGTATGAATTTAAAATAATTGCAGCTGATGTGGTAGGGGTTAAACCCATATCAGCTATAGATTCTCATGAACATTTATCTTCAAATTTATGCGATAACGTCAAACTCATGTCAGCTATTGATTCTTATGAACATTTATCTTCCAACTTACATGTTCATGTTAATGATGAAAACGACCTTTTACATGACGTATCTGTAAATAATTATTCGGAAATAGCAGTTAATAGATGTCAGTACCAATTTATGCCTGTAGTAAATCTTTGTTGGTCCAAAGATGATACTGTCAATGATGGTTTTGATGTTGAAGAAAATTTTGTATTTTTAAAATCATACAGTACAGCTAAAATACCTGTCAAAATCAATGGGTTAAGCACAGAAGCTTTACTTGACACAGGAGCAAACGCCTCTTTATTATCATATTCGCTATGGAAAGCAATTACTAGTAATTATTCGAATCCTAAGTTACAAAAGGCTGAGAATCTTATTATAGTTGATTTTACCGGTAAACATAAAAAGAGAGTAGCTGGAATTACTCGTGTGACAATAGCTATTCAAGATTTTGAAATATCAATCCCTATTCTAGTAATAAAGGAACTGAATGAAAAAGAAAAAAAAGGTATCTTCTGTTTGTGTAAAAATAGATTTATTTTCTTCCTTTTGTTCGTCCGAACATAGGTTACGTTTAATTTTTGATTTTTATTCAATTTAATTTTCTTTAATTCTCATTAACCAATGATAATTTTCAAATGATTTTTAATTCTTTCTTGTTAATATGAAGAATTATAGTTCGATTCATTAAAAGCAAAGGTTATTTATAGTATATTTGATTTGTGTTGAAACTTAATTGTCAAAGATTATGTTAAGTATATGATTCATTCTATTAAGCTAATTATTCGACGACTGTCTTCATGCACAATCTTATATGTTACTTGAATAGGATCCTTCTATATTCTGACGCCCAATTGATACAATGCATACTGTAGAGTATCATCTAAAGTAATTAATATATAATGCGCCCTTGATCATGGTGACTCATGTTTTAAAATGTAATTGCTTCTTACTATTTTGAACTCGTACCCTTCGTTAATTATATAAATAAGCGACGACGTTTTAATAATAAAATATATATTAATGTAATAAAAGATAAATGATAATGAAATGAAAGATTTATTATAAATATATTTATATGAATGAAAATAAATAATGTTATATATATGCGAGGGTCGATCAAAATGTAAAGGACGTAATTATGGAATATTGTTCTTATAAACGGACCAGTGGTTCTTAAATATAAAAACCAAGCTCCCTTGTAACTTTTATATTCAGTCCCATCGTCGGGCGACATTTTTATACAACGAGATACTTGTATAAATTGATAATTACTTGTATTTTTGGGCAGAAAGTGCTTCTACATAAGCACTATACCAGATATAATGTTAATTTAAAAATAACAAAAGAAGAATGTTTCTAATATATGTAAGAAATATACATTATAGGATAATGAGTTGCTATGTTGTTGTTGATAGATACCTAACAAACATGTACGATTGCAATACAGTCTATGTGCATATTCGTTCAAAGAAAATCAACGAATAAAATTGTTTAATACGTATCATCGTTTTGTGATTTCAATATTAAAGGTGAGAATACTAGTAAATGTAATCACAGAAGATATTTTAATGTGTAAACAATTACTACCACTCGAAATCTATTTATATTATTAGCCGAACCAGGTTGATGACTACCTTTGGTGAGTCGTTGTATCCCATATACTTCATTTATTAGATCTACTAACTCCCATCCATTAGCGGGAAGATCGTATGTTCTCAGTTCTATTCTATCGATTTCTTCCAGCGTAGGGTACGTTATCGTCCGTCCCTTGTCATGTAGATCTCTAATTACTTGTCGAAATGCCACACTAAGAATGTTCTTGTCCTCCAATTTGGCTAATCTATATTGATGGCTCATATTATCATATAATTGTCCTGGTTCCATCAAAATTGGTTTCATATTTTCTGCTTCTTTCGGAGATTGAATTGATGTAATTTTGTTATCTTGAATTGGTTCTTATTTGATTGGAAATAGATATTTCTGCTCGCCATTCACAAAATTTATCTTAAGTGTTGTTTTTTCTTCTGCTGCTGGATCTGGAATAGTTCCTTTGTCTTTTTTCTTCCAATATATGTCAGGTGGTTTCTTAATAGTATTATTATCTTTTTCTATTTCAGTTTGTATACATTTATCCTTTGTAGATGCCATAGTTCTTCTTTTTCTATCCAAAAATTCCTCCAAACGTTTTTTGTCCCTTTTGGCTTTGCTTGGTGATTTGTTTTACTTTTTCTTACATACTTCTTTGTGTCCTTTATATATAATTTATTTTGCTGATTATCCTTTCACGCGCTACCCGATATGAAACACATTCTTCCGTATTTGGAGTTTGGCATATTTTGTGTCTGAGTTTACATGGAATGCATACCTTTTTGCCTTTATCTTCACAGTCTTCACTTTTGTGGCGAAGGGATCCGCAATATCTGCATCGTACTTTGTCCTTGCTTTCGCAATATTTCGTGATGTGGCCAAATTCTTGGCACGTGTAACATTGTGGTACCAATGAAATCTTTAACTTTATGTTATTCATAATCGATATATATGCGATCTTTATTAATCAACATTTTCCTTATGTTTGGTGTGACCTCTATAACCAGGCGGCATTTCTTTTGCCCTCTCTTACCAGCTCTAAATCTTGCCTTTATGTTCTGGGCTTCCGCTAATTCTTCCTCCTCAAAGTTCTGTTGGATGGTAGCTTCTATGAGGTCGTTGTCTTTTATTTCAGCCGGTACGCCATACACTATCATCAATGGGTTTCGTTTCCTACTTTCCTCAAACTTGAAATATCTTTTTATTTGTTCTTTATCCTTTATCCTGTTTAGGTCTTCTTTTGTTGCGGTTTCCAATACCACAATATCCTTTGTCGTACGCATGCCAGTTATTTTTAACTTTTCCTTCCTTTGATCTATTGTTTCTGTTAGTCTTTGAACAGTTTGCTTAACTGTCTCTCCTTCGTTGGGTCTAAATATTATGGAAGTTTTGGTTTTAGCTGTTACTTCTAGGATTTTCTTTTCTTTCTCTGTTACTTTTCTCCCTCTCACTACTTCCGACCACGTTTGTCCCTCATCTGTTTCCATCTTTTCCTGCTTTTCTTCAATCTTTTTTGTTAGTGCCTGTATTTCGTGTATTACTGCGTCCGTGTCGGTTCCCTGTTTGTTTCTTAATTCTTCAATCTTGTCCCTGTAGATATTTTTCTTTTCTCCCATGCTATCTCCTCTCTGCCAAAAGATTGTTGTGTCTGTATTTACTCCTCCTTTACTTGCTCGTATTTTTTCTCCAGATATTTGTAATCATTCTTCAGTTTGTGTACTTGTTTCGTTTTTTCTTGTAATTGTTTCTTTATCTCGTTTCTACTTTCCGTTATTTCTTGGATTTCTGTTTCAAGCCGTTTATATTGTCTGTCTCTGTCGTTTTTAATTTCTGCTTTCTCGTCCTTTAATTCCTCTATTTCTTTCTCTAGTTTTGTATTCTTTTGCCTTAATTCTTCCATTTGCTTTTTGTCTTCGATGCGACCACCTTTTTGTCCCGACATCATTTCCATTTTTGTTATTAATTTTTCTTTTTGAAGGTTGTCGTATTTTTTCTTGAAGCTTTACATTTATTTTCTCCATTTGGTCTAGCCTTCCAAGTAACTGGGCCCTATCCTTGACCCAGACTACCACTCTCTTTTTTAATTTTTTGAGGTGGGACTTCCCTATCTTTTTCCAGTCCAATAAGTTTTCAATGTAATTCATTTCTTGGTCTAACTGTCCCATTGTGTCGAATTCCAAATCCTCGGTTGCCTTTCCCTTAGTTGGCTCTTCTAGTGCTGTAGACTCCTCGCGTGCTCTTTTTCGTTGTTCATTTTCTTCTGCTCTTGTAAGTCGTATTGCAGGGTTGATTGGAGACTGGTCTCTGGATGGTGTCCCCGGGGGAGAACGATACATCGCCATTTTCGGATAGCCTATTATAGACGTTTGTGTACAAGTTTTTAAATCACTATGTAGTATAATGTCAATATTCGAAGTACACTTAAATAATTATAATGAACAAAAGTTTTTGTGTGTGTGTGTGTGTGTGTGCACCGATTAACTCGAGACTTGATAGGGACACTTTGGACACCCTTTTCGAAAGGGGAGACCTGAGAAGGGTAGGTTGGTCTGGGGGGTTACGCGAAGCTGATTTTTTTTTTGAGTCCCGAAAACGAAAAAAAGAAAAAAAGAGAAAAGTCGGGGGAGGGGATACCGATATTCCTCCAAAAAAGGGTCAAAAGTCAAGACTTACCTCATTTTGGTCGACTATAATTCGGGAAGGGTAGGAGATGGGGTATAGGGGGAGTGAGAGGGTTGAGGACCCACCTCCAATGTTTCAGGTCCCTGGCCCTTTCGGTCCATGTGCCATAGTGTCCCAAATTTAGATTAAAAACCCATGGTGTACCTCTCCATGCTTGAAATACTTCTAAGTCCAGAAAAGTGAAAAATTTCCAAGTTACTCACCGGAGTGATGTTCCTATGTGCTCTAGATAACGAGCCGCACTTGGAAGTTCATTCACTGGTTGATCTTCGATCACTGACACAAACTGCTGAGCTGTTTGTTTTTACTTTTTAGAAACTTATTGCCACATGTATGCTGTATATTTGTTACAATGTATTTAAATAGGAAAATTTTCGTGTAGTTTTAGGCTTATATCTTGGAGCCACTGTTCTAAATTCGATATGCTTTTCACTATAGTGTTCACCAAAAGTTTACGCATTCACTGATATAAAGCACTTCGCACCACTTAGACTTTCTCCCACTTTTTGTTCCTCCTTTGGGGAGCAGCGAGAATCACACTTCCACACTTAATCACAGCCTCACAGCATGTATGTTTGTGTGTAGAGAGATGAGTGGAAACCTTCAGCACCTAAACTTGAAAATTGCTTTTCGGTGGCGGCTTTAGGGTGTTAATTTTGGGTAAGCTCACTCCCTCGTTTATGGATACATATACACATTTGATTGATTAATGACAGTAGGAAATTACTTTTACGGTAATGGTTGATGCTATTTACGGTAATGGTAAATAATTATCTACCATTAATGTAAATAGTGGAAAATATATTTACTCTTTATTGTATATTTTAGCGTTTATATATTTTTCAAAATTTTTGGGAAGACCCATGCCTACCTGGCTTACCCGCTAAAGCCTCCAGTGTTGCTGTTCCTCATGTATTTTACCTTTCCGCATCTGATAACTGCTCTTATTTACATATTTGGCCAAGTCATTTGAGCTGATACAGACTCCCTCACGTTCGAATCTTGCTTCCGAATTTTCGGAGCTACTAATTCCAGTAGCGTATGGAATTCTGAATAGTCCACTCTGTAGACTTTTTTTTTTTTTCGTAGGGACAAAGATCTTCTATAGGTAGTTCATATCCACCATTCAACATACGGTGCTTTCCTGTGCGTTATTGCGGCGAAGAATCCATTCACTGGTCTACACAATGTTGCCAATTTAGCGACTTTGTCGCTAGAACTAACGACTTTTGGAAGTGTCTAACGACAAAAATTTTTATTTAGCGCCTAGCGACAAATCTAGCGACATTTAGGAATTCAAATATTTTGTTCTATATTTATATTAAAGTATCCAAAATTTTGCAGTTCGTGATACTAATAATTACTTTTACACACTCGGTTGCACTACTGCTATGAGCGACTTACTTCGTTGTATTCATCGCTGCTATGAGGATTATGCCCTTCTTCACTGCGGTTCGGAAATCTGGGAATTTCCCGTATCTAACTAGTTGCGTAATGGCTGGTAAGCTCTTGCATTGCACAGTGCGTACAGTGACAGTGACGCTGGAGAACATTGTGCTTTTCTGGTTCAGTGTAGTGCGTTTGATTTATATATTAATTCAACTGCGATTGTTAATATAAATTATACAGAAATTTCGTGGGGTGAGTTCGGTGAAGTGTTCCAATACGAAAGCAACATGCATTCCCCCCCCCCAAAAAAAAGATAATCGTACTCAATAAGAGGGAATGGGTAAAAGTGATCCAAAATTTTAAGTATTTGCGAACTTTCAATGCTATATTTATTAATTTTGTATTCTTCAAAGCGCATAGTGCAGTATTTTTGTCAAGATGGCCATTTTTAAAAAAGAAAAAATACTCGAGTCTTCCATTGTATATGAAAAAATATTTAAATTATTTTAATTCCTTTGTAAAATTATATAGCGACTTTTCTAGCGACTTGGCAGGAGGCGTTTAGCGACTTCTAGCGACTTTAGAGTACTAAACTAGCGACATTTCACACTGGCGAGTTGGCAACAGTGGGTCTACCAGCTCCTCTTTTTTTAGGGGGGAGACGGCCTTTCTGTCAAAAACAGAGCACATATCGCTGCTATGGCTATTTCATCCTCTACGGATGAACTGTTATAGCGAAATAGAAAAACAATAATTATTTACGATTACGACAGCTGGTTGCACTTCAAGTGTTTTTCGTCTGTTTAATACAGCGGTCACGAGAGGCTCTGGTGGTAAAACCTACCTAAAGCAGCACTTTAAGTTGTAACATGCGTTGAGGCCTTAGTTCAGGTCCATGTGAGGAAGCCTTAAGAATTTAGAATCAGTTCTCATGTCCTGGCAACAGTGATGAGGTAGTGTTTACATTTGTAGTAACGAAATTTTACGACACGAGACAAAGTTGATAGTTGATATTAAAAGGCATGAATTCAGAGGCAGAAGCACTGTTGAAGTTGAATTGGTAGTTTGTTTAGACATTTGTTATTCTCAGCAGCAATGGTAGTGTAGTGAAACATCACAATTACTTAATTTTACTCCCACTTCAACAGCGATACATATTTTCCACTTTCCGTTTCATTCTAAATATATCGATGTGTATTAATTGAGCTGTATGCAGCAATATTATAATTTTGAAGTAATAAGTGTAGTGAAAACAATATTCTAATTGAATTTCCCTGAATTATGAACATTCTGAAGTTGAGCTCAGTGAAAGAGTTGTGAATACTGAATGTGGCTTACTAATGAAAGACTACCAGTGACTAATGGCTGCAAATTTGCCAGAAGAATATATTATTATTATATGGTATGAAAGGAGTTTTGAAAACTCACAGGAGTATACTTTTGTCATTGAATACGACAAACTACAGTTCATAGGTAAGTTTTGTTCCAATAATGATGTTATTTGGTATTGCTATTCATACGAAGCTGTTGCATGTACGGTCTCATTTTGGGCGCAGATTAAGGAGTGGATTTTCAGTTTATATATATATATTTCTAGGGTTGCTAGCCCAGATTGCACGGAAGGCATTCGGGGAAAAATTTAAAACGACGTTATTACTGTTGCTTCTAATGAGTGGCGTACTTAGGATCTTGTTTCGGGGGGACTTGAGAATCAGTAAGAAGCATTTGTACTGAACGTATAATGCGAAAAAATAATGACATTATTTCGGCAGGTTAGCTTGAGTCCGATAGCCAGCCCCCTAAATACGCCACTGCTTCTAATACGAAAGTTATTGTTGATCACACTTAGTGAAAACAATAACAGAATCCTTTTAATAGAAAAATAGCTTAATATGTTTCACTCTTACCACCACACACAGATCAAGAAGTAATAAATTTGAATGTTTTCCGTTCTGATTTAACAGGCTCTCTAGTTATGAGGATATCAATATTTCCATCGTTTCTTTGATTTACATCAATATACTTTTCCTGATCTAAATATTTCTTGTTACTCTATTTCTACAAGAACATTTTTGTCACTTGTTCTGATGACTTCAATGAGTGTTTCATTATGTAAATGGATGAGTACAGGCTCCATTTTCCACAGTAACCGTAGATTGTATTGACTTCATAACGATGAAATTACATCATATACGATAAAGGAAAAAAAAAATAACGAGTGTGTAATTCGTTTGTCGGTATCCTAAGGCGGATTGTTACAAAAGTAGTACGGTGACAGTAATTTTTAAGGGTTAACTGCTGTATCGCCGGACCAATTTTAGGAAATTTACCGGGTCAATTGGAGAATTTATTTAAGTTTGTGAGGAAGGATGAGTACAAGGCAGATAAGGGGAATAGTAAAAGTTAAAAAAGTGGTTGTATTTGTTGATTGTTTTCGATGTTGGTAGCGACACTGTATGTGGAGGCGGATGGATTATTACGTGGAGAGGTACACTTGTTTTACTATACGGATCCATAAATTGTAAAATATAAAGAAAAAATTTGGGAAGTCTTTAATTTGCCCGTTTCATGTTGAGAACAGAACCCAACCAACCCCTGCCGGGTTTCTAACCCGATCCTGCTACTACTCTTACTCCTGCTCCTAATACTACTAATACTTATACTATGGATCCGTATTAAAGTAGTACTGCACACCTAATGTAACGTAACTTAACGTAATCCAACAAAATATAACCGAATGCAATACATTTTGGTGCTTTTTTTCAGTTTTCAAAGTGGTCCGGCGATACGGTACAAATGCCATTTTTAAATTGTCGTACGTAGTTAAATATTTATTAAGTATATAAAAGTAGTAATGCTATTGTTATTTACTTCGTGTTAAGGTGGCTTGGCCCCCTCCCCCTGCAATTCCTGAACTACTGACTTATATTGAGTTTTGTCTAATTTGTTTGTAGAGAGAATACACACTTCGAGTAAAAATTTAGTTGCTTGTCTTTCGTAGTTCGTGTTTAAAAAATAACCAATATAAAAATTACTTTTGGTGTTTATTCATTGATTTATGTTGTCTCTCTCACCTTATTGACAACATTTCTTTTAATCTCGTGTTGTACTTTGAAATATTGTGTTTTGACTTCATTGACAGTGAGTTGGAGGTGTTAGCGCTTTTCTGTAATGTGTCACGCCTTTAAAGCACTGTGATAGATTGGTAATGCAATGTTGTTGTCAGATGTGTTAATGTTGTCTCTGTGCCGTGTTGTTTGTGTCGATACAGCTAGTACTGGATGGGAAGTTCTGGAACACAGGTCCCACCCATATAGGTTAGTTGGTTCCTTTCTGTACCAAAGTTCAATATTTAATTCACATAGTATTCACTAGCGAGTGAAGGCGGGTTAGAGACCCACAGGGCACGGTGTTTCCTGTTTTTGTTTCAGCTAAATGGGAAGGGATACCTGTATTCTAGAACCTTGCTGCACTGGATGCAATTAGCATGTGCTTCTTTCTTTCACTGTTTGTTGGAGTTCGGTGTTACAATTTTGTGACACATTTTATTTTTTTTTATTTATTTATTTTTATTTAATTATAATTATTTCATTTTTCTTTATTCATAACGTGGATGAGTTGATGTTGGATGTTTGGATATTGAAATAGTGGTATTCGTATTTCTGAATGAAGATAGATGAAAATGGCCGTGTCCTTACCTTTTGCATTACGTACGCTGCTTGGAACTAATTATTTCTTTCCTTTCTACTTTATTTATTTATTTACTATTTAATATTGAATACAATACCCGGTATATCAATTATTTATTGATTTTAGAAAGGCTTACGACTGGGTTAGGAGAGAAACATTGTACAACATTCTTACAGAATTTGAAATACCGGAAAAGCTGACTAGATTAATTAAGGTATGTTTAAATGAATCCCAAGGAGATCCGTTGTCGCTATTATTATTTAACTTTGTGCTGGAGTATACTATAACGCAAATCAAAAAATTGTATTCACCAGGTTGTGACATATGCTGATGATGTAAATTTAATAGGGAAAGATAGGAGTTCATTTTGAGTTGATTTTGAGTTTAACGTCCCGTTCAGCAGCGAGGCTGTATGAGACGTGGACCTACTGATTAACGTGGAATCCGAACCACATGAGCTCCCGCCGGGAATTGAACCCGGGTCTCCCGCGCCAAAGGCGCGTACGCTAACCGCTTAGCCACGGAGGAGCTCTAGGGAAAGATAGGAAAACAATAGAAAGAAGTGCAGAGGTTTTATTAAGCGCTTGCAGAGACGTAGGTTTAGAAGTAAATGCATAAAAAACTAAATACATAGAACTTCATCGGCATCGTAATACGGCAAATTATGAATGCGTTAAAATATCAGAACTTTTTATAATGTGGATACTTTCAAATATCTAGGATCAATATTAACAAACGAAAATCATACTCGAGAAGAAATTAGATGTCAATTAAAAGCAGTGAATTCATGTTATTATTCAGTTCAAAATCTTTTGTCGTCGCTAATTCTGTCGAGGAGTTTGAAGCTTGAAATATATAAAATGATATTCATGCCTGTCCTGTATGGTTGCGAAACATGGTCGCTTACTCAGAGGAAAGAACATAGACTGAAAGTATTTGAGAACAAGATCCTGAGACGAATATTCGGACCCAAGAAGAAGGGGAATAAGGAATGGCGGAAACTTCATAACGAGGAGCTACATAATTTATATGGTTTACCCAACATTGTTAGGGTCGTCAAGTCTAGGAGGCTTAGGTGGGCAGGTCATGTAGCTAGAATGGAAGAAAGTAGAAACGCTTTCAAAGTCTTAACTGGAAATCCAGTTGGAAAATGACTGTTAGGAAGACCTAGCCGCAGATGGGAGGACAATATTAACCCCTTGCACTGAAATGACAAGTCTAGCTCGTCAGGGCCTCCCGTTGGCAAATCGCACAGTGACGAGTTACACTCGTCATAAAATTTAAACTATTGAAGCATTACGTAGGGTTACTAGGTCATATTGATGTTTTGAAAGTTATATAATGATAAACCATCCATAACCATCTTTTATAACTTATACTTCAATTATCAGAATTCAGAAAATAAATCGTAGTGGAAGGGGTTAAGATGGATCTCGCAGAAATATGAATATAAAGTGGAAACTGGATCCAGTTGGCTAAGGATAGAAGTCAGTGGAGAATTTCTATGAACGCGGCATTGAACCTCCGGGTTCCATAGGCAATAGAGCTAGTTAGTTACAGTTCAGTGATCACTATTTCACTATTGAGATAACCGTTTGAAATTTTATTTTTAGTGGGATATAAATTAACGAACTTTACCCAAAATTATATTTTAAAATACATGGCTTTAGTTTTTTTTTTTTTTTTTCATATTTGTATAACAGCTTAGTTTGCTTTTATTAATTATTGGTTTTGTACGAAAACCGTGATTTTTGCTGATCGATTAATTCTCCTATGATTTGATCCATAAATTTTATAGTAACTTTCGCAACTCAAATCAAGTCCTTATTTCATAATATTCAAAATTGGTATTTAAATTTTATCCATTAACTTTGACGTATATTTCGATCTAAACTTCACTTTTTTTTTTTTTTCTGAAAGCTTGAAGTTAATAATTTACCTTAATTTGCCTTAATTTTAATTAAACTTTTTTCCAACACTAGGGCTACCATATGAAAGGGAAAAAATGGTAGTTTTATATTACACAACAAGTAGTTTAATAACATAGCAGAAAGTTATAATTTACACAACTAAATTTGTACAACACCGGTTATGGAAATATTAACTAAGTTTATTTCTCACGCACTTGCATCTTGATGCGTTGTACTGTTTCCTTGAACATTGCAAGAAAGTTAGCCTTAACAGCTATTTACAAGTGTCATGTGATATTTTGTTTACGCTTACATGTGAAATGTACCGTGACAAAATACATCACAGCACGTGTTATTCCGAACTGTAGAAACCATGATGATGTCCTTCCCAAACACTTCCGACTTCCCGTCGAAGCAAGCATTCACTGTCCATTATTGTCAAAGCTTGCCTTTTACCCACTTGGGACCCAGTTTGAAATCAGAGCATATCTGAGAATTATGTTGAGAGCATGTCTGGAAATTATACCCTGTAGAAAATGCTTTGCACACCAATTGCACATTGATCAAATATGAATTTTTGGCTTACATATTTTGTATGACCTCCTTTACGCTGATATGAGCCCTTGAAATTTAGCTTTCCGGCGATTTTGGATATTCCTAGCTCTGAAACTATACTTTTCACTACATAACTTTTTCTCTTATTTTGATATATGAAATCACCTTTTTCATTAAAATCCTATATTGTTATATAAAAGAGTACCATATACTGGGTGCAGCGGTCACCTTTTTTCGTTTTTTGAACTATAATTTTAAGGAAACTTATTGAAATGCAAATGAAAATGTGTTTTTGGGAAGGGCATTGATTGTGCTTACTGCCAGTAGGAGGTTGAACTTCTAACGCAATAAACAGTGGGAGAAAACAATGCAAATAATTGTATGTGACCATGGTCACCCGGCTTTGGGGACACTATGATCAGTATAGTGAATCATAGTGAATGGAGTTGTACGAGTGGTAGAGGGGAGTCTATGGTCAAAAGCGAATCCTTTTGCTTGACACGTGGGTGTATTTTAAATTAAGGTACGTGTATTCTTAACCAAGTTATGCAATTTTTTTCTTCCAAGCTTGCAGAGAAATTAGAAAAGTTGTGACGTCACTGTGGGATCATTTGATTGCAATTTGATGTAATATTTGGAGTTAAATTCAGTGCTTTCCAGTGAACATGTTGATGTATGAAAGTTAATGGTGGCTCTCTTGTCGGCAAAATTACAATGTTGTTTTCCGGTCTTTGCAACAAAATTAATTGGTAGTTAATTGCTCACACTAAATGGCAAAGTAAAACATAAATGCATGGTAATTTCGTATGTATCAAAGTAAGTTTCACGCTCGACAATTGATATAGACACTAAATATTCTAAAGAAGGTACTCATCTTGATTGTGTTCATTGAATAGTTCAGTACCATTAGTATAGAGCACCGCCTTAAAAATATAAGCACTGAAATGTCATTGAAACATAAAGATATAGGATATACAAACGACACTGAATGGCTACATGGTCCTATATACACTATGCACACAACACTCAAGGGAAATTCATATTGTTAAAATACACTTCACCTCTTCTCCCAGGCGTTGGTTCAGGAAGTTTTGCAATAATATCATTTCCATCAATATTACAAATGTTATCAGATTCTGGAAAGAAGAAATGGTCACCAGTTTTTCTGAGAAACGTTACAGTATAATCATTCTGGTAGCCTTCCGGGACTTGCCCAATGACATGTTTCCTCGTTTTCTTCGTGACAAACTGGACAAAAACCCAGGACCAGGGTTGGCAAAAACCATGGTTTTTATTGAAAAAACAACAACCAAAAAAAAAAAAACAGTTTTTTGGTTTTTAAACCTTTTTTTTTTTAAAAAAAAATAATAATTTGCTCTATGTTTTTGTATCACATATGGACAAAAATAATTTTGTTTCGCCTTGGGTGTCATTTTGCAACAACCGGGTTATGCTGGAAGGAGACCCATAAGCTTAAAGTGGAATCCAAACCGTTGCTCGCCTTCCGAAAGAAATTATCCTCCACTTGAGCTCGAAACCGGGACTAATTGGTCACAAATGCGATACGTCTGCCGACTCACTCACGAAGGACTTCTGATAAAAATACGTTGAACTAATCTTTACATACTTGTTAATATAATTGTCAAGAGTCATTTCAGAAGAACAAAAAGATAAACAGTTGCACAAGTGAAACCATTATACAGAATTACATATGGACAATTTCAAAATACTGAAGAGTACAGAAGAACTAATTTAGTCCAAGTTAGTTCACTACGACTTTTATTAGTCCAAGTTAAAGAAATACGACGACTTAATTTGCATATCAGTAAGAAAAGTGAATAAAAATACGAATTATTTGAGTCCACTTTGGCTCTGACCCATTTATACATAAATAGATACCAGAGATACTTCTGATTTCAATAAATACCTCTCGTGGGGTTTGCATGACCCCGCTCCCCCAACAAAAGTACAGCATTTCGATGTATTTTATCGATAGTTAACATTATTAACACGAAACAATATTCAGAATTTCTTTGATTGCAATTGCATAACAAACTATAAAAAAATCTCAAAAGAAACATCCATAAACTTAAAAGAAAAGTTGCTTTTGTAGTATAATCTCTTTGAGTAACAAATGGGGAATTTAGGTCTGAATATAATATGAATAATATACTGGAGTAAAACGTGATAACCCACAGATGTGTGCTTATCAAGATTTTACGAATACTTACACTTTTACGGACATTTTTCGTATTTTGGTTTGAACATTTTTTTTTTTTTAACAGCTGGTTTAAACCACCTTGGTTTAAACGAGCTAAGCCTGCCCAGGACCCTCGTTGTATTGGCGTCTCCAATTCAGCTTCGTTTCGATCTTCCCTTTCATCTTCCTCAATGACATTAGTAATGTTTTGCGTTCCGGTATCTTCATCAGATAAATCTGCGTACTGTATGTTTGGGGACTCTTCACTCTCTATAATCTGATTGTGCTATTTATTTTTTACATTGGTTTCTCGTTTTTGTATATAGTATATTGGATTTAGAATTTGCTCCTGCAGGATGGCTGGAAGTACTAGCCACGTTGGTGATATCTTCTACGGAAATACTTCTTCCTGGTTCCACGTTAATTCCTCTTTTTCGGCCTCTCCCATTATTGTCTACAACTGGAAAGGGCTTTTGTGCAAGAAAATCAAAGAATGTGTTGGCTCAGTGGTAGAGCGTTCACCTCTGGTGCTTGGGGTCCCGGGTTCGATCCCAGCTCCCGCCAAGTGAACTTTGTGGTTGACAAACACCGTGTGCGTGGGTTTTCTCTGGGTTTTCCCGTTTCCTCCCACTTTCTTCATTCCACCATTTCATTCATTACTCATCATCACCGTCTCCTTTAGCCTAACCGGCATAACCATGGGACGTAAAACTCAAAGATTTCATTTTTTTTTTTTTTTTTCAAAGAATGTGTCAGAGATCGATTGAGGCAATGTTGAATAGCCACTTTCTTCTGTTCGCGGAATACTTTTCAAAACTTCTTCAGGATCAAATTCCACACTTAAGGACTCCATTTTTGACTATACTCTCTCCATTCGACAGAGGTTTACTCATTAAAGTATGTAACGGCTTTGAGAAGTCGGACTTCGGAATCGAAGTAGTGTGATCTGGGTTTCGGGTTTTATGCCCAGTAAGGATTTTTCTCCAGTGTTTCTTTAACGCTTCAATGAAGCTTACGTCCAATGGCTGACACATATGTGTTGAATTTAATTTAAAACAAATAGTATGGCTTTTCCATGCCTCGAGGACTCGTACAGGAAAATGTGACGATAAATTATCTCCAATTACAATTTTTCGTTCCTGGTTCTTGAGTCGTGTTATGTATGCAAGCGAAACACAGAACCATTCTTTGAATGCATGCTGGTCAAACCAACCATTTTTTTTTAAGACACCATATCTTGCTCCGGTAGGGCCACCAGTACAGTGGGTGGTGGAAAATCCAAATGATCGAAATTGCCCTCTGTTTCTCCGCAGAAGCAGAATTTTCAGAAACGCTGAAATATGTGTTTCCGTATTTTTTAATTAAAAGTATTATATACGGAAACGTCATCTGTGCACGGAGTTCCGGGGTCCATTCCCAGTAGGACAGCTTTGAAATTTGGACGAATTACAATTGTTCGGGTTTCACGAACTGTAGATCTACATCTACATCTTATATAACCTGGGCGCTGAAGAAAGGTACTCTGAACTTCAACCAATCAACTAAAATAAAGTCCAGACCTTCATCGGGTCACAACACTAGACGGGTCGTTGTTTTAAACTACACCTTGGAAAAATTTAAGGAAATAATTAAACCACGCCTCCTTAACAAGAAGTGTCTTAAATCCCTTTGGCTAGCCATTCTGGTTACTATTTTCCTACTTTCTGTTCCAGTTTCATAATATCTACGCCTTGACTTCTCATACAAATATGCTTTTCATATTAGGTTCTTAAACATTCTGAATGTTTATACTTTTAATAAAATAATCACGGAAACTGCATCAAACCTGAATCTATTGATTGCTGGGGGTTAGCGTTCGACTTTCCCTGTCAGCAGCGTGACTGTATGAAACTGAAAGAGGGCCTATTGAGCAGATACCAGTCAATAACTGTAATGAGGTAAAGAAAGTATAAAATATTAAATGAATTGCGGATTAATACTGAACCTGATCTGTACTCAACATCTGAAGCTCGTAACCCGATTTGTTTAATACCAAGTTTGCGATCCTTGTGTTAAGCAATTTATAAGTTGACAATAGTTGATTTGTTGATAAGAGTTTAGCAATGCTATATGAAACGTGATCTACAGGCTAACGTGGGATCCGAACCACATGTGCTTGCACTGGAAATCGAACTCTGGCCTCCCGCGCGAAACTCCCGTACTCTATCCATATAGCCTGAGCTCCCTCGTGCCTAAGCGGTTGGCGTATGCGCCTTTGGCTTGGGAGATCGGGGTTTGATTCTCAGCGGGAGCTTTTGTGGTTCGGATCCCACGTTAAGCTGTAGGCCCATGTCTCATATAGCCTCGCTGCTGAAAGGAATGCTAAACTTTAAATCACACCACATCTAACTATATAGCCGTTGGAAGAAGTATGTAATGTGAGTGGACACATTTCATCCTTGTTCCTGCTCCAAAATTCATTGATTGATTTGTCTTTAACTCTATCAGTGAACCGAGATACTATATACAGAGTCCTCCAGAAAAATATATACAGTGTTTGTCATTCTGTATTAGGATACTGGCATTGACAAATGTTCTGAAATTTAAGTATGTTGTAGTACAGTTTTTCGCCCAACAGTTGTCGGCATTGTTTTCAGTTAAAATTATGTTGTAGTACGTTTTTTCGCTCAACAGATGTCGGTACTGTCAGCACTGTTAGTGAGATAAGAAAATGTCAGGAGAACGCTTGACGTTCGAGCAGCATATCGAAGTGTTTTATCAAGTTTGGGAATGCCATCGAAGTGCAGCATCAGAAGAGAGGGAGTTTGGTACTGAACCAACAACCCGACTAACAATCAAACGCATTGTTAGAAAGTTTGAGGCCCATGGAGCGATTTGCGATGTTTACAAAGGAAAATCGGGAAGAACGCCTACAGTAACAAAGTCCTGCCTGACAGTAGCGACATCTGTTGAGCGAAAAACTGGTGAACTCTGAGAATGAGACTGACAGTTTGAGGAGGAACCTGAAGCAGTGTAGGACGTTTGACGTTCTTCCACTGCGAACAAAGCTTTCTCGTGGCTATATGGTTAAGGTACGCGCCTTTTGTAGGGAAGATTCGGTTCGATTCCAGGCGAAAGTTCATGTTCAGATCACACCGTAAGCTGTAGGTCTACATTTCCTAAAGCTTTGGTTCTGAAAGGGGCATTAAACTCCAATCAAACCACCAGAATTGAACTCCAAACCTCGTTCATCGAGTTTATGCGAATTTTATCATATTTTTATTATTTTTAAGCAAAAAATGAAGTACTAAATGTACCCCCACCTTTTCTTTTTTCTCTCTTTACGAGGAGTGATAAGCAAATAATAATAATAATAATCATCATCATTGATCAAGCGAACGGTGGTTATAGTAAAGCAACATAAAGAATAACAGTACGTACTACTACTTGTCGGATTTTAGGTCAAAGTAGTGTTGTCAGCGGCTCGGCTTACGGCTCAGTCACCACCGAGCGAGCCAACAGCTCACCCAACCGAGCCGGCTCGAGACTTGAGCTGAGCCGAGCCGACCCAGCGGCTCATTCCAATCGAGCTTAGCCGAACCGGATCTCGAGCTCGAGCTGAGCTGATGGCTCAGGGCTCGAGCCGAGCCTTTTGACATCAAGGAAACTTTTCCCAATACTACTCTTTTCCAGACTGTAAGTAATATGTGGAGGACATTTGAAATTGCTCCAAGTGTTCCAGACTCATGCTGAAACACACACACACACACACATACATACATTTTAGACATATATAAATACAGATAAGGAACCGCTCGAGCGGCTTGGTTCACGGCTTAGTCACCACCGAGTCGAACCGAGAAGTGATAAGAATCAACAACTCACCCAACTGAGCCGGCTCGAGTCCTCGGCTCAGCAGGGCTGAACCGAGCTGCGCCGATGGCTCACTTGAGTTGAGGCGAACCGAGTCGGTGGCTCATTCCAATCGAGCCGGCTCGAGCTGTTGGTTCAGTTGAACCGAGCCGAGCCGATCCGGTTGACATCACTAGGTCAAAGTCTATTTTATATATATATATATATATATATATATATATATATATATATATATATATATATATATATATTTGATAGCTGAGGAGTAACGGCAGCGTTTCATTAGCAGACATAAATGATAAGTTTTTTAGTGGTGGAATAACCTATAATATAAAACAATTCAGTGACCATTTATTTTCTTATATAATGAAGTACTGAACAACTGTTCAATAAAATGAATAAGTAGCTTTTCTGAGTAATATCTTTCCATATTGCTTTCTGTTCAAGAATATATGTTACAGAGAGACAAAAAAAAAAAAAAAAAAAAAAAAAAGAAATTAGTTTAACGTTCCAGAGTTATGCCCTTTAGATTAATGAGAAAATAACTGGGTGTGAAATTATTATTATTATTATTTCTTTTGTGCTCTCCTAACAAAAATCGAACCGGAGCCAGTGCACGTTAGAGACAAGACAAGAAGAATTTGTGATTTGGTTTAAAATACATAATTTAATTTTCTATATTACGTAGCTGTGACGTATTTATAATTTTCTAGCATGAGCATTCATACAACATGAATGTTCGTTGCAACAAAATCTAGATCTGTAACGTTTGAAAAAGATTCTGCTAGACAGGGTTCGAACCCACGCTAAAGTAAGCATATCAGAGAGTTCCGTAATGCTAACAGCTACAGCACGAAAGCCTGATATTGGAAATGCTTTTTCTCTCTCTGTGTGTAGCTTTCTTCATGGTCCTGTCCCCAGAGCCGGCTCTACCATATGTGCAACACGTGCATTTGAACTGGACGTCAACATCTGTCATAACTATATTATTTAAAATAAATATTTCTTGTTGAAAACGGACTTCATGATGATGGTAGTTAAATGTAGTAAGCTAGCCTTCTATTTGAATACTAGACTCATAAATCATGTTTAGGTCGCATTAGTTTAAGGTCGTATGGCCGGTGCCAAAGCAAATGTTCAACCAAATGTCAGCATGGATTTGATTGTTGTCAAATACAAGAACTCAATTCTCGAACAGTAGCGAACACCTGTTCCATTTAGTTAGTTATCACAGTTTTTATATGAAAACCAGTCTTGTCTTTGTTACAAACAAGTTTCTTATCATTGAAGGTGGAAATAAGATTTTTAAAATTTTGTTAATGGATATAGAAGGAAAATCAAGAAATAAAGATAAAAGAGCTAGTTCCATTGGAATTTCAAATTGATATATTGAGATTGAAGTTTGATATTGAATTTTATAAAAAGGATTACCATCTTTCCTCTGCAGCTGTGGTTATCTTTCACTAACATAATAGATTAATATTTAGAGAATAAAACAGACACAACGAGATTGTATTTGTAGTTTTTAGGCCTTTCTGAGTGCGAGTAAACTTTCCCTTCCCTTCGTTGTTCATGATGGGTTGACACACTTCTCTGGAGAAGCGGGGAACGGCAAATTGCCTATGACCGGCCCTGCTTTTCCCTTACAGGTTTCAACCATCCCGGATCACCCACTATGCTAGATTTTGACTTTTATGTATATATGCTTGGCGGCAACGTTCAAATGGTCTGTTGGTCTTGTTACTCTGTCAGATTGGGGGAAAAAATGAATTTCCCTGTAAACGCATATCCGAGGGACGTAACGATCTGGGTTAAATATTTTGGACTTAGTATCTGGAAGGCAGTCTACCTTGTTGTGGCCAGAAGTGTACAAATACACCCTGTTTCAAAAAGAATATACGTATTACGAAGAATTATTTTGCCCAAACTATCGATCGCTGCGCCTCGGCTCGGCTATTGGAGAAACTAATACATTGTCTAGTTTATATTAATAGCCGCTAGATGCCAGTTGTCTTCTGTTTTGCTTGGTAACCGTCATATGTTTAAAATGGCTAACTCCGCAGCAGAAATCATTTTGTGTTCTCGAGTTTGCGAAGAGAAATTCCGTTATTACAGTGCAAAGACGTTTCAGGTTGAGGTACCAAATTGATCCTCCGAATGGGTTGAACATTCGCAGATGGTATCGACAGTTTGTATATAGGATGTGTATGTAAAGAAAAGAGTCCTGGCCGCCATTGTCTTCCTGAAGAAAATGTTGCACGAATTCAAACTGCTTCCCAACGTAGTCCTTCAAAATCATCTCGTCGTGCCAGTCAGGAGTTGCAAGTGCCGACAATAACAATTTGGCGCGTTTTGAGACGTCGGTTGGTTAGGAAGCCGTACAAGTTACAGCTGTTACAAACTCTGCGTCCTGATGACAAACGAAAACGTGTGGCATTTTGTAACGAGATATTGGATGCTATTGACAATGATAACACTTTTGCACAACGCATCGTGTTCAGTGATAAAGCGACTTTCCGTGTTAGTGGTCAGGTAAACAAACAAAATGTTCGAATTTGGGATCTACAGAACCCAGATACAGTCATTGAACATGTACGAGATTCGCCCAAAGTCAATATGTTTTCTGCGATATCCCAATCATCTGTTTACGGCCCATTCTTCTTTAATGGAAACACAGTTAACAGTCAGCAGTATCTCGCTATGTTACAAAACTGGTTGTTTCCGAGACTGCACGAAGACAACTTCATTTTTCAAGAAGACGGGGCTGGAGTCGCCAAGTGCGTGAATATCTGAATGAAACTCTATCGAACCGTTGGATTGGTCGTCAAGGAGCTGGCGACTTAGCATGTCTCAGCTGGCCTCCACGGTCACCGGATTTGCCACCCCGTGACTTCTTCCTGTTCGGTTTCGTTAAAGACTACGTTTATGTACCACCACTCCCACAGAACCTGGAAGAGTTGATGAACCGGATCCGTACTGCCATATGCTTGCCCGAGTATGAGAGGAATTTGAGTATCGATGTGATATTGTTCGTGTCGCTGATGGAGGACATAATGAACATCTGTAATTTGAACTTGAGAGGTTCGTAAATATGTGTGTAAAATTTCATATTCGTATGTCTTAAAGTTTAATAAATAAGATATATGCATTCGAAATACGTATATTCTTTTTCAAACAGGGTGTATAATAAGAAAACTGATTTTTTTAAAGCGGCGACCCAGCCTTAAAATAAAATTTGTACGTGCAGCTTGAATCATGAACCGCTATTCTAAGCGTATAAATCAGAGGCTCATCTATTGGGATCATCTTATTCCTGATTGTGTGTGGTTGTGCATCGAGGCGATAGATCGGTCTTAAACTATTTCTGACCGGCTATAGTCGACTCAAGTGTTTTTATAGTTCAGTATTTATCTTGTGGCCTGCGCACATCAGTAAGTTCAAGAATAGACTCAGTGTGATATATACAATTTTGGAATATTTTCTTACAATGATCATTTGTTTTGACTGTCTTATTCACCGTAACAATATGATTATTCGTCATCGCTAATGGGTTCTTCCTGCCACTAGTGATAAATCAATATGGTAACTACATTAATACATTTGAAATTAGTATTAATTAGTCTTTCATTTATTGACATGGTCATTATTTAAATAAAGTCATTCGGCATACCGTAGGGAAATTTCCGTATTTTTATTTCACCTTTTTAAAATTTATTTTAATCATGTTCTAACTTACGCTATATTACCTGCAAATTAATTTAAGTCACCTTGATTTCAAATAAGGTTTAGATTTGTTTATTTTTCTCAATTAACGAACTGAGAAGAACGATGAGTTTAGATTTGTTTATTTAGTACTAGGCTAGGCGACAAAGCGTTACCCCCCACAGCGAACGCGGCCTTAGTGGCTACACGGTAATTTTAGTTTCACCAAAGTTGTAAATCATACTATGAGCCAGTCAGGGTTTCCAGGTCTTTTCTTTTCATTTCCCGCGCCAGAAGTGGTAGACCTGGATTCGATTCTAGGCAGGAGGTTATGTGGTTAGGATCCCACGTTGAGCTGTAGTTCACGTCTGATGTAGCCTCGCTGATATAGTCAAAAGAGACGGAGCAAGAGGCATTTTATTTTAAAGATATCCTCTGTATCGAAAACAAATATTAGACCCCAATCAATAAATCCCAACATTTACACTACTTTATACTTTACTAGCTATGCACGTGCCTTTGGAGAATGGGGTTCCGGATTCGAATCCTGTGGGAGATCATTGAAAAGTTTCAGCGCATAAAGGTAGTTTAGATTCCACCTTAAACTGTAGGTTCACATCTTGTATAGCTTCGGTACTGAAAGGACCGCTAAATTCCAAGCCACCAAGTATAAAATTTACATCATGATATTTTTAACCAATTCTCTGGTTTAATCTTTTAATTTTTTTCCTCTCATGATTTTGGCTTCTTCTGAAATTCCTACTCTCTACCAATTTTAGCACCTTATTTTCAGTTTCAGAACAAAGTTGATAAAACACGAGCAGCTACAGTTAAAATAAATAAATAAAATAAAATAAACATATCTTTCCCAGGAATATTTCTAAGCTGCATGGAAAGAAATGTCTGGAAACTGAAACATTATGTGTTTGTTTTACAAAACTAAGTTTCGAAATAATTTGGCAACGTAGTTTTTCGGTCACTTCAAAGACTGGAAAGAGAATAAGATGTATTGAATCCCAATTTAAAATTATGGTCTTTGCTGTTTAAAACATTTTCGATATACCTAAGTACCAAACTATTAGAGGTGGCATTTTCCGCCTTTCTACTGTGCACACATCTATGGCTTAGACCATCTAAGGGCAATTGTTCCATCATCTAACATATCCACCCCATAAAATGACGCATAGGCGACCCTGGCCCTTTCGGGCTGTTGCGCCTTAAGGTTTGGTATATATTAGGTATATTGGAAGTTGGCACAACTTTAACAAAGTATTTATTATTATTATTATTATTATTATTATTATTATTATTATTCATAGTGAACATACAATTTGGCTCGATGTAGCTCTACTTAACAGTATTAAATGAAATCATAAAATAAGGATAGTCTTACCTTCTTCATTCTGAGAATTCCGTTCCATTCCCTCCCAGTCTGGAACAAATATCGCAGCCACTTCTCTCCACATTTTTATTTTTGAGTCACGATTCATGTAGTTCGGTTCTCTTAAATCGTATAGGCATGGCCTATTTTGTATTTCGATTATAAACGCCTCTGTGTTAAACACACTAACCATGACTGGATATGTACACAGGACACGTTTTCAAACACAACTGAAAATTTCTCTTTGTGATTACACTTGTGGTTATCTGTTTGGGGGTGGAGTTCGAGCTTCGGAGATAGGGGCTCAAATTCAAGTTATTTCGTTGTTTCATCTTTTGCCTAAAGCCAAATATTTTGCTTATAGACTACCATGGCACCAGCTAAGTGTCAATCAAGTGTATCACGAGAAATCACTCTATTGTGTTACATAGATTTTTCTGTGATTGGCTAATTTTTCGGAATTTCCTTCTATTTTTGTGAATTTTCTTTTGCTATACACACACATACTTTATAATAGCAGAGTTCCAATCTCTGCACAAAGCGTCTTCCAAGCAGCTGTTTCTTGTTACAATCCTCTTGCCTGGCAACACGTCTTTACTTTCTGTCCTTCCTTTTGAAATCTTTTAAACAGCAGGCGGTCTATTGTTCCGACCTGCACCAAATACGCTCGAGCCGGCGTTTTCTCAGCGATTTTATTGCTTTCGCGTTCATGTTTAGCCGCCCAGATTTAAATACATGGTCAGCGTATTTCAAGCATACACATGAGCAATAAATACGCTTCGCGATCGTTTCAAATAGCCGCCCACTTAGTTGTAGACCACACTTGTTCCTTAACATGGGTACCCGAAGGAGGTCAGGGGTGTCGGCCCCTGGCTCACGAAAATGTGTTAAATCTCTTTAAGGTTTTCTTAATACAAATAAAAAAAAAATACTAAACGTAATATAGCTACCTGGGAGATAAATCCCCCTAGAAAATTTCCTTCCGGCGCCTATGTTCCTTAACAAGCACTTTTGCTCTTCATTTTGTTCAACACAATCCTTTACTCCGCGTAATCATTGTTCTGAGTACAATAAATAATCCTTTTGCACCCCCAGCTAAACTTGTACGTTACGTGACTTGCCCACTTGAGCTTCCTAGACTTGATGACCCAGCAATGTGAGCTAAACAGTATAAGTTATGCAATTCCTCGTTATGAAGTTTTCGCCATTCTCCATTCCCTTTCTTCTTGTTCCGAATATTTATCTTAGGATTTTATTTTCAGATAATTGCAATCTCTGTTCTTCGCTCAGTCGTGTGTCATAACCGTACATTGCAATGGTGATACTATCGTTTTATATATTTTAAGTTTCAAATTCCTCGACAGAATTCCCTAAGACAAAAGATTTGAACTGAATGTTAACACGAATTCCACGTTTTCAGCCCACATTTAATTTCTTCCTAGATATGGTTTTGGTCTGTTAATGTTGATCATGGATATTTGAAACTATCCATTTTGTCGAAAGTATTATTCGGTATTTTAATGTGTTCATACTCGTAGTTTGCAGTATTACAGTCATGGCACACTTACATGTATTAGTTTTGTACCCATGTGTAATATCGTCGAGATTCAATACCACGTAACGTTTCACCAATTTTAGAGGAGAGACAAAAAGCTAAACTAGCTTGAGCCTCACTATACTCGGTATTACTTTGAGGGAATAACAAAGCCATTTGTCGTGATATAGGTGTACTACCAATGGTTGAACAGAGACGGTATGCGGTGGTATGCCATACCGCCTCTGGTTTTTCAGTGATGAAGGCATACCGTCTCTGGTTTTTCAATGACTAAAACATACCGTCACTAGAAAGAAGGTGATAAATACCTTTAATAAATCCATTTTATACATATTAATTGACGAATAGTTTTGTACGTAAAAATATTTTATTTCTTATGTAGAAATAATTTCTAAGTTGACAACACCGACATTTTTGTTATTTTTTTCTTACCTTTTGCTTTTAAAATGAGGTGTCTTCAAAGAAGTTACCTAGTTTATATTTTGATGTCCCATATTGAATTGTTTCTTTCTTATGTATGTGTGTGTGTTTTCTTGCCTTATTGCATATAAATGTCGTGTTTTGAGCCTGGGCGAATTTAAGGGTTGTCTGCTGTGGGGGTCGGACCTTATGGGGGGTTTGGAATACCCCACAGTCGAATGAGAGGACCGGGAGTTTTCCCGTAGGAAATTAATATCCTCATTTAGTTATTGAGCATTTTCATGTATAATTCTATATAATAGAACATAAGGGGATATTTTAATTTATTTTTTTAAAGAAAGTTGTTGGAGGGGAATCAGTCTCTCCATATCCCCCCTCCCCGTTACTACAGAGAAGTTCTCCAATGGTTTTCAGTCATTATGTAAATAGGAATGCTATATTTTAGGCAGCCTACTCTCACTGGATTTCAACATTTAGATAGCCGCTATGTCGAGTCAAAATTGTAATTAAACATACCGCCTCTGCGTTCCCCCCCCCCTCCAATTCGAACACGAACACTGTGTACTACTTAACCAGATTGTGCGCCATTCTATACTGATTCTAATGGTATCAAAAACTCAGATTCCCCAAATTGGAAATACGCGGTATTGAATCTCAGACGACGATATGTTGGTTCAACCTTTCAGAGTAAGTTTACGTAATTTTCACGTTTTCAACGACTGATAATTAAAAAAAAACAACTTATTTCCTTGTCTATTTCGTGGCGATTTTTTTCTCTTCTGCCTGAGACTTAATGGCTGTCTTCCGTGTTCATCTTTGCAAAACACATCTGCAATGGCTTTTTGAAATGTAAGTTCTCGTGCTGATTAGGGGGTATTCCTCCCACAGGAAGGAAGTTACATATAAGATCAATATCGTGGTATTGTAGTGACATGCTTGTGTCTGTATCGCGGTCTTTGACCCTTTGATCGATGTTGCATTAGTAGGAAGTTGTCGGAGATAGTTTATTTCGAAATCAACGAAACAGAGTTAATATTATGCAGTTGTTGCTATTTCATAGTTTGGATCATAGAGAATTTATTAAAGTTCTTAAGGTCCCCGGGTCTTGATATAAAATAACACTCTCTCGATCTTTTCTGGAAAATGAATGTTGAGTTAGTAGCAGGATGTGAAAGGTTCCTTCTTTTAGTGAGTTCGTGACCCGGAAGTATTGCAGTCAGTCATAACCATAATCCACCAGACCCGTGAACCGAAGAGACATGAAGAGTATGTTTGATGCTGCTAATTCTAACAACCGCGATTCTCTAACGTTTCTCTATGCGTACTTGATTGTCAGGTTCAGACTGGCCAGGGCAGGAGGTCATGGATCCCTGCCGGGGCTTTCTCGAAATATATATATAATAATGGATATTGAATAACATGGAAAAATCAGATAAAACATGTCTGCTCTGTTGGAGCATAGTTAATCGTTGTAGTTTGTTTCGTTTCCAGAGTTCGCTGGCCCCCAGCATTGAATGCTGTCTTGGGGTCTCATTATTGAAATGAAACTAACAGTTGGGGCCCCAGCATCATATTGTCTAAGTGTGTATTGGGGCTCCATGAATTCTCCTACATGCTACATGGGACGGGAAGATGAGACCCCTTCAAGTGAGGCTCCTGCCGGGGCCCTATACTCCCCAGTCCGAGACTGTTGATTGTCAAGTTATTGGACTAAAAGATAACTACAAGGTTAACAAGGTGTAAAGGCGTGAGAATTATGGACAAGATACATGTTTTCTTATAATGAGGGGTTGCGATAGTTTAATCGAGCGAACTTGTCGTTTACAGTACAAAATGTATTAGTGAGCCCAAACCGTGTTTTGTTAAATATATTTTTTATAATGTGTGGTCTTGTTCTTTGTCAAGTTTTGAATAAAGAGTTGAGAAAAAGACTCATAAAATGCTTCGTGTGGACTATTGTACTGTATGGGTCAGAAATATGGACATTAGGCAAAAATGATGAAAATCGACTGGGAGCTTTTGTAATGTGGGTATGGAGAAAAATGGAGAGAATTAGCTGAGTCGAGCAGAAAACGAATGAGAGGATATTAGAAATGTCAGATTGAAGATAACAATTTCAGATATTATTATTAAGAAGAGGAAAAACTGTATCATGTGGGATATGCTAGAGGCAGGGCCGGATCCAGGATTGTCTGAGGGAGGGGGCGGCACCAATAACTACCAAAATAACCAATATACTGAAACTCTTCAAAGTGACATGTGACAATATTCATTATCCCTGACAACACTGAAACGTGAAACGGGGTAAGGGAGTATTTTCAAGAGGGTCGCAAGTGATATGCAAGAAAAAAAAAAAAAAGATGTTCTTCTTTCCTCGAGGTTTCTGTTTTCTTCCCTACTTGACAAATGTTATATTGTTTTGCTTGGTGAATCCTTTTCCTTCAACCTTCAGAAAATCAACTTAAACTATTGCTTTTGCAAAGCTCTACTTTCTTTTAATCCCCAAACGAAAACATGATGGCAGAAAGTGCCAGAATGTGTTGCTATTTTCACTGCTAGCTTCTCATTTTAGATAGTGTATATTTATAACGAAGGGGGGTGCACGTGCACCTTTGCACCTCCTTTAATCCGGCCTGGTATCATGGCAGGAAAGAGAGGGAGGGGGCGAAGGACGCTACAATTAGTGGACGATATCAAAACAGAAAAATTACACGTGAAAACGAAAAGCGTAACAGAAGACCATGGTACACTCATGTCCAAAACTATTGTCGCATACCTATAACTGGCTTCTTGTAAGAATATAATTTGATAATCATTATACAGCGTACTTTTAATACTGATACTATGTGTATAATCGGGCAATGTATATTTGTGGTAAATTTCATAGGAAAAGAATTATAAATATGAAAATTAGAATGAGTAAAACAAAATGTTGCTAAATGGACAAGAAAGTTTTATTTTCGTTTTATTGTTCTTATTTACTGCTCTTTTGGCATTAAATTTGTCACGTACATGTCTTTGCCGATTTTACACGTACTAACATTATAAGAAATACCGGACGAATTTGCTATCAAATTATATTCCCACAACAACATACACTGCTCCACAAAACTTAAGCAACCCGAGAGAACGTAGTATAAGCGACGTGTGGGGCCCACTCAACACTGGTTAGTGGCATGCACATACACAGAGACGCGTCAGAGACACACAGGCAAGGCGAACACACGTTCTATTGCATAAGCAACACCGTTTCAAGAACGGTGAACAAATTATGCCATGAGGCGTACACCACAGCCTAGTAGTGTCCGAGGCTCCAAGCATTGTGTTAGTGGTTCTTGTGTGGGGTACACACCTTGCAATGACTGATAGACGACATTTGAGTGACTTTGACCGCGGGCGAATAATTGGGCGGTTGGAATTGGGTCGATCGCAAGTGGAAGTGGCGCAGGAATTCAACGTGAACAAAAGCGTTGTGTCAAGGCTGTGGAGTCGCTTCCAAAATGGAGATGAAGTCAGTAGACGTCATGGAGGAGGCCGTCCGAAGAAGACGTCGGCCGTCGATGACGCATTTCTCACAATTTCTGCCAAACGTAACCGGCAAGAGTCACGCTCTCAACTGGCCAATGAGTTGTTTCAGGCTACATAACAACGCGTGAGTCGTGAAACTGTTCGTCGTCGGCTCAACAGAGCAGGACTCTATGCAGGAAGGCCTGTGCTGTGTGCGCCATTGAAAGTGGAGCACAAACGTGCGCATTACACATGGTGTCAGGAACATGTTGCATGGGGGAACACCAGTGGGCGCGTGTCATGTTCTCCGATGAGTCGAGATTCAGTTTGTCGTATGATTCTGGTCGGACTTTAGTGTGGAGAGAGCCAGGAACACGCTATCATTCAAACTTCATTGCTGAACGGCCTTCCTATGGCGGTGGTTCCATTATGGTGTGGGGTGGAATTATGCTGAATGGGAAAATGGACCTCCATATTGTGCAACATGGCACTTTAACAGCACAACGGTACCGGGATGAAATTCTGAATGCACATGTGCGCAATTTCCGCGGAGCATTTGGCCCAGACTTCCTGTTCATGGATGACAATGCCCGCCCACACCGTGCACATCTTGTTTCCGACTATTTGGAGAGCGAAGACATTACGCGTATTGCATAGCCTGCATATTCGCTGGACTTGAATCCCATCAAGCATGTGTTGGATGCTCTTGGACGGCGAATAGTGCAGTACAGTCCACCACCAGGCACTCTCCCTGACCTGGGAGCAGCTCTCCTGGAGGAGTGGCAACATATGCCACAAGACTTGATCAACACTCTGATTTGCAGCATGGAGGCCAGATGTCGTGCCTATAGCTGTTCGTGGTGGTCACATACGAGCATGGAGGCCATATTGACTGAATATGCCCTCGCACAATCCAGCTTCACATGTTGAGGTATTGTTGTGCTGAACTTTTTGGTTACTCTGTACATCCTAACTGTATTGTTCGTCTTCACTTGTGTTGCATTGTGCATCTAGACCGTCAGTTTCTTCATTATACTTGGTGCAGTGATGGTGTCGTTTTATTTTCTGCCACTTTCTTCGAGTTGCTTAAGTTTTGTGGAGCAGTGTATTTATAGACATGCGACAATAATTTCGGACATGAGTGTACTTGGAAGTTTCTCACTTGCGTGAAGTGACCTACCAATAATGACAGAATACCTATGATGGTGATGATGATGATGAATGTACGAGTATATCAGTATGAGAATACGAATAAAGATGAAATCATATTCGAATAGTTCAAGACCTTAGAAATATCACATCGGGAATCAGACAAATGAATGTTTCAGTTTGAGTAGTGGACATCGTTAATCAACTAAGGAATTCTGAAGCAGTGCTGCAGATTTGATTTCTTTTTCTCCTGCTGTTTCTCGGTCACGGGGTCAGCCTGGGTCTGAGGTTCGAAACCCATTCCCGGATGACCCGGACGAAAGTCGTGATCCAAGTGAACCAGAGACACGTGGACAGTTCCATCACTTTCTGCTGAAATCCCACTCCCTACGAGATTGTGATGAACAACATTGTGATCGTGGCTTTTTTTTCTCGTTTGCACATTTACTTTCTTTGCAAATTCTCCCCTAATCATGGTGGGTACGATGGTAGAGCGCTTATCTGTGGTGCGTTGGGTCCCTCGTTCGATCCCCAGCCAGGTAATTTTGTGGTGGACAACACCGTGTCCGTGAGTTTTCTCGGGATTCTCCCGTTTCCTCCCACTTTATTATTTAATCAATTCTTCCATCATCGTTCACTTGCCTTAATCATTCTCCCTTAACCTAAACCAGCCCAAAAATATAGGGGGGGGGGCGACCCAACCATATTATAGTTCGTCACCATATTATGGTTTATTTGGAAGCCTATTGTGAACATTTTAAGGGGGGCAGCGAAAATTTAGGGGGGAACGACCCCCTAGACCCCCCCTCGATACGGGTCTGACCTAAAGGGCATAATCGTAGGACGTTACACTAATCATTCACTTCAAGCATCATCTACATATTAATAGCGGTGTCTGTGGACAGAAAACTTCGGATCCAAATTGAGAGTGACAATGTTTGTGACAACCTCTTGAACCACCCGACCGATCTCGATTAGATTTTTGGTCTGGTAGTGTTTCTAACTATTCACTTTGACAGTAGAACTTAGGGGAAGGGGAGGAGGGGAATTATAAAAAATAATTAAAACTTAAACACTCTTCAACCAAATGATCAATCTCGATCAAATTTTATAGATTACGTTCGTGCCTGGGAAGTTTTTTTTTTTAATTTCATTTTGATGGTAGAACTTAGGGAGGGTAGGGGAAGAGGGTAAATATATGAAAAAAAAAAAAAAAACTTAAGAACTCTTTAACCACACGACCGATCTCGATCAAACTTTCGACATAGATAAGGTTCGGACCTGAGATGTTTTCGTCGTTTTACTTTGACGGCACAATGTAGGTGAGGGGAAAGGAGACATATATGTAAAAAAAAAAAAAAAAATAAAAGCGACTGTCTTTGTGACTTGATCACGCTTAAACCCCGACCCGATCTTAATCAAATTATCAACATAGATGAAGTTCGGACCGGGGTGGTTTTTATCATATTGATTTGACGGTAGAACTTAGGGTTGGAGGAGGGGAGTGACATAAAAATAAATAAAACTTAATAACTCTTGAACCACCTGGCCGATCTCGATCAAATTTTTAACATAGATGACGTTCGAGCCTGGATTTTCTAAAACAAATATTTTCACTTTGACGGTAGAACCTAGGGCAGGCGAGAATTACGTGAAAGATAAGCTATATATTTATCTTATAAGGGGCTTTCAAAATTTAGTCAAGCGAGCCCGTAAAACTTGTTATGTAGAGTGTAGGAAATACTGTTGAGCCCAAACAGTGGTTTGTTAAATCTTTTTTTGCGTAGTTTGTTTACAAAACTACTTCTTTATTTTTTAGTATGAGAAGACGAATGAACATGAAATTATGTTTGAAATTGTAAGAAATGTATAATACCTTGATTAAGAAATGTCACACCGAGAATGAAACAGAAATAATCTAGCTCAATTAGTTGAAACCATTAATGTTAGCTGCAGAGCCGATATTTGGCTTACTTCTGGGCCATCAGGTCGCTAGGTTTGTCTCGGTCACCAGATTTGTCCGAATGAGACCGGATCCGAAAAGCAAGACCCATCCTCATGTGATGTGGAGAAATCGTGACCAAAGTAACCCAAGTTGCAGCAGGAAGAAATAACTTACAAAGAAATAAGAGTATACGATATCAGTAGCAAAGAAACTTTTGCCAGATAAGTAAATATGACATTGGTGTGTACTCAGTGAAATTTTGCTTTTTATCAGAAGCAGTTTTGAAGTTAGGTACTTATGCTAAAGGACCTATCCGGTTGCAGTGATGTGAACAGACTTCGGGGGAGATGCCTGGAATTCAACTCAAATGTGGAAGAGGCTATGTAGATTTTATATTCCAAAAGCAAACTGTCCTAAAATGAATGGGACATAGTCAAAAAAAAACACGAAACATTAATGTCAATGGAAAGAAAATCACTGAAAAACAATTTCTGCATTTATCTCAAAAGCCAAAAGAGGGAGATGGCTAAAATTCAGCTTAAATATAGAACAGACTATGTAGATTCTACATTCAAAAATGAAATTGTTCGAAAATGGATGAAACGTAGTAAAAAAAAAATCACGAAATATGAACAATGAAGTCAATGGAAAATCAATGAAAAAACTGAAGTCGTGCACATATCTCAAAAACTATAATAAAGAGATGGCCAATTGAAAGCTTATTGCAAAGACATAATGAAGAGCTTAAAAACGATGTATAGCACGGAAGGTAAATATGGATAGAACATTGTCAAAAGTCAAGTTATTTGAGTAAAATCAATAATAATGATAAAGTATATAATAAGGAGATGGCTAATTAAAAGCTTCTTGCAAAGACATAATGAAGAGCTTAAAAACGATGTATAGCACGGAAGGTAAATATGGATAGAACATTGTCAAAAGTCAAGTTATTTGAGTAAAATCAATAATAATGATAAAGTATATAATAAGGAGATGGCTAATTAAAAGCTTATTGCAAAGACATAATGAAGAGCTTAAAAATGATGTATAGCACGGAAGGTAAATATGGATAGAACATTGTCAAAAGTCAAGTTATTTGAGTAAAATCAATAATAATGATAAAGTATATAATAAGGAGATGGCTAATTAAAAGCTTATTGCAAAGACATAATGAAGAGCTTAAAAACGATGTATAGCACGGAAGGTAAATATGGATAGAACATTGTCAAAAGTCAAGTTATTTGAGTAAAATCAATAATAATGATAAAGTATATAATAAGGAGATGGCTAATTAAAAGCTTATTGCAAAGACATAATGAAGAGCTTAAAAATGATGTATAGCACGGAAGGTAAATATGGATAGAACATTGTCAAAAGTCAAGTTATTTGAGTAAAATCAATAATAATGATAAAGTATATAATAAGGAGATGGCTAATTAAAAGCTTATTGCAAAGACATAATGAAGAGCTTAAAAACGATGTATAGCACGGAAGGTAAATATGGATAGAACATTGTCAAAAGTCAAGTTATTTGAGTAAAATCAATAATAATGATAAAGTATATAATAAGGAGATGGCTAATTAAAAGCTTATTGCAAAGACATAATGAAGAGCTTAAAAATGATGTATAGCACGGAAGGTAAATATGGATAGAACATTGTCAAAAGTCAAGTTATTTGAGTAAAATCAATAATAATGATAAAGTATATAATAAGGAGATGGCTAATTAAAAGCTTATTGCAAAGACATAATGAAGAGCTTAAAAACGATGTATAGCACGGAAGGTAAATATGGATAGAACATTGTCAAAAGTCAAGTTATTTGAGTAAAATCAATAATAATGATAAAGTATATAATAAGGAGATGGCTAATTAAAAGCTTATTGCAAAGACATAATGAAGAGCTTAAAAATGATGTATAGCACGGAAGGTAAATATGGATAGAACATTGTCAAAAGTCAAGTTATTTGAGTAAAATCAATAATAATGATAAAGTATATAATAAGGAGATGGCTAATTAAAAGCTTATTGCAAAGACATAATGAAGAGCTTAAAAACGATGTATAGCACGGAAGGTAAATATGGATAGAACATTGTCAAAAGTCAAGTTATTTGAGTAAAATCAATAATAATGATAAAGTATATAATAAGGAGATGGCTAATTAAAAGCTTATTGCAAAGACATAATGAAGAGCTTAAAAACGATGTATAGCACGTAAGGTAAATATGGATAGAACATTGTCAAAAGTCAAGTTGTTTGAGTAAAATCAAGAATAATGATAAAGTATATAATAAGGAGATGGCTAATTAAAAGCTTCTTGCAAAGACATAATGAAGAGCTTAAAAACGATGTATAGCACGTAAGGTAAATATGGATAGAACATTGTCAAAAGTCAAGTTGTTTGAGTAAAATCAAGAATAATGGTAAAGTATATAATAAGGAGATGGTTAATTGAAAGCTTCTTGCAAAGACATAATGAAAAGCTTAAATACGATGTATAGCACGGAAGGTAAATATGGATAGAACATTGTCAAAAGTCAAGTTATTTGAGTAAAATAAATAATGAAGTATATGCACCTTCTTCGAATTACCCAGGTCGCCCCACGCGGAAGTTACGCACTTGAAATATCTCACATCTGGATTTGGAATCTCCAGACTCGATTTAGGACGCAACATGACTTTTGACCTGATCACATGACAGTCTGGTCCTTATGGCGAACCGGATAGTCTCTTATTAGATGAACAATGTTCAGTACTGAAAAAGTTTTAAAGACTATGGATGTAAAAGGTCTGGTGCCAGTGTTTTGTAAGCTATTGACAAAATAATGGCTAGGAAGGAAAGAAAATCTCTTTAGAAATGAAACTAAACAACGATTCAGCATTCAAGCTTAAATTGTTACTAGTGTGATAGATTACATTCAACATAAGATAAATCTTACGTACTGAATTCACAGCTTGACTACTGATAACATGGAAAATGTTCGTATTGTTCACCACATTTAAACACCGACGTCTCTGGCACGTAATATTTGTAGGGGGGGGGGGTCATGAAGGAAAGTGATTTAAATGGTACTACCTAGCCCAATCTGTTTATTATCTTCCATTCCATTTGTTACCTTTCTGCTTACCTTCACAGACTCCCTAAGGTATATCAAGAACTCTGTTATAATTGTTTCACAGCCTGAGTATTATATTCCAAATAAATATAGTTATTTATATGTTATTCTATTTTTAGTAAATAAATTAAATTAGAATAAAATATTGAATATTCTGTATTTCAAAATATTGGGTAGGACGCGTCCCCCCGCCCATTTAAATATATATACTCCTTTCGTATATTAAGAAATAACTTATGCCTACGGGACAGCACTATTAGTTTAGTCTATTATAACGAGAAATGGCTCAACCGTTCGAAAGGAATGTTTGGACATAGTGAATATCTACCTCGAACTGAGTTGTCAGGTCATATTTATTAAAATGCATTTCCGAGGGAGAAGATGGAGTTCAGATCGCTAAGTTTAACATAGTATGTGCAATAGGATGCACATAATAGTTTGACCTGTAATGCCTTCGAGATTAAAAAGAGGGGAGTGTAAGATGGAAATAGATGCAAATTAGAAGGGCAATCGGTGTTAGTTGCTCCTTACGTTCTGATCAATAAGTAGCCTTCGGATAAAACGGCACATTCATTATTTTTTGTCGTATATGTCATTAATGCATAATTGGTTGTAGTGCAGGGGCGACACAAGGGTAACCCCCAAAGAAATCAGAAAATACCATAGGTATTATACGAAAAGTAAAGGCATAAAGAGCCCTTCTAGCCATGTAAGACCACACGGGGCCCAAATTGTGGATACAGATAAGACTCCACACTTAAATGACGTTAGTACAGTAGAGAATGTTCGGAGTTAAAAGCACAGACCTTTAGGAAATAATTCCTTACAAGAAGACGAAAAAAAAATCATCATGGGTACACAAATGCGTCATTTAGTAGCTTCAAAAATTTGAACGATACTGAAAAGTTCAATAACTGGAGAACAAAGTATTAGATAAAGGTCAGATAAAAAGGCTTAGCAATTATTTTCAACCCTAGATTCGTCTAATATATCAGTGGATGTAGGACAGGGGCGGCGCAGAGGTTATCTTCAAAGGGAAAGAATAAATTTGAGGTGTTCTACAAACAAGGTTATAAATCCAAAACAATTAACATTGAAGTGTTTCGAATCAAAATGTTCATTAATAACGTAAGTAGGGGGAAACAACGATTGGAGATGAAAATTAGTCTTAAATGGATAGGGTGTATCAATGTAACAAATTTATAGCAGGACGAACGATGGCTTAGATGTCAGCTGGAACATTGGTTTCCTGCTTCGATCCCATCTCATAGAAATTTTTGGTGGACTATATCATATCTGTGCGTTTTCTCAGAGTTCTTCCGTTTCCTCCCACAATCTCATTCTACACATTCCTTTGTAGTCATCCACTTTTATTAATCATGTGCTTTATATTTTGACTAAAAGATACAAACGCAGGACGGTAAATTAAAGATTTTGTTTCATTTTTTAAAATTATTGTGACGAAAGTGATTGAAGGAAGAGAAAACTTACTACGAATATGTGATTACAGGATCAGTAAAGGTAATTATGAGACAGATTTCACAACGTTTCCACGTTACTCAGCTCACATTAGTTTTGAAAGCAATTAACCTAGGTAGCAGTTTATGATGCCAATAGAGTAACAATTCACTGCCAAGAAATTTCCTGTTATCTCATAAATTGATGAGTAAATGTCAAAGAAGTCTTCGTTATTTTGTGTTTATTACATAAAGGTACTGATGTTATTCTAACATTTTTGTGAGTTGACTATAATAGGCCATATTAGATAGTTTCAGGTTACGAAACAGGCTTATGAAACAAATTTATACGAAGTTCTAGGCTGTTCACTAAAAAACAGCTTAGGCTACTTCTATTTTTTATGTTTTAGTATATTAATATGCAACCTAGGCTATTTTCAACAAAGTAGTGTAGGTCTACAACTTTGAAAGCTACTAAGAAACAAGTTATAGGACTACCTAAACTACAGACTCTAGTTTTGAAAATGAACATACTAGGATACGGAGACAAATTCTAGTTATTTATCAGATAGATTAATCTGGCATGCGTCTCATAATTACCCTCCATAGAAGCAAAATTAGATTTTAAAAAATCTAACTCTTAAAAAAAATACCGAGGGACAAAGTAAACTTAACCTGTACCTGCTGACCTACCAGCAGAGCCGTAGATGGGGGGGGGAGCTGGACGGTTGGCCCGGGCGCTGATAACAAGAGGGCGCCGAAGGAGGAAGAAGAAAGAAAAAGTGTTAGAAATGCAAAGAAATATGTTAAAAATTTTCTTGCTCGCAACCTAAACTTTTTAAAATGCTACAAGTTTTTACTTATTTGTTTAAAAGAGGAATATAAGGGACCCAAGCTCAAAACTTCGGGGCCCCATTTCTGGAACTTCAAGGCCCTGGACCAATTTTTGACATCACTGCCGTGCTCAGATGACCCGGACTTTTCCTACGCCACCACGCTCCTCCAACAACTCCACATTTAATAGGCAAATAGAATGGACCCGAATTCAAACTTCGGGACCTCATTTCTGGAGCCTTGAGACGAGGGCCCACTTTTTGACATTATTCTATGCTCAAGCGATTAGGGCCTTTCCAATGCCATCACCCGTGTCCAACAACTCCCTGTTTAAAAGGGAAATAGAAAGGAACTCGAGCCCACAACTTCTGGACCTCATTTCTTGGGGCTTCGAGGCCAGGGCCCGACTTCTGACATCACAACTGTGCTCAAGGGGGAAGGGACCTTTTCAACACCACTACTGTCGTCCAACAACTCCATGTTTAATAGCCAAATAGAATTGATCCGAATCCAAAATTTCGGGACCCCAGTCACCGATGTGTTAACAGAAGCAAGATCTTTCCAACCCCACCACCTACGTCCAAGAACTCAATGATTGATAGTCGAATAGAAGAAACCCAAACCCAAAACTTCGGGCCCCATTTCTGGGCCCTGGGCCCGATTTCTGGTATTACTACTGTGCTCATAAGACCTTAACCTTTCCAACGCTACCACCCACGTCTATCAAACTCCATGTTTAACAGGGTTTCCCTTACATAGGAGAATCTGCTCCATGCTCTTTCCATAACTGTTCGCCGAGTGGATTTGTGTACAATTAAAAGTAGTTTTGTCAAGTTTAACTAAAAGTCTAAAATAACACTGTTGAAAACAGCTTTTATTTGCAAAGGTAAGATGAATGTAGGGGGCGCCGAATTCTACTTGGACCCGGGCGCCGAAATCTCTAGCTACGGCTCTGCCTATCAGGCTTCCATCAACACCCATTGGTTTCACAATAGTGCTATTACTGCACGAGTAGATATAAAAGTTAATGATAGGATTTCAAATTTCAAAACAATTTTTTTGAATGAGTTTGTTAAAAGAAATTTACGTCCAAGCTTTTGTAAACTGGAACGTAAAAGTGTAGACAGAGTATTGTGAAGGGTGTTACTAAATGCCTGTTCTGTTAATTTGTGTTTATCCTACAGTGGTTGAAGATCTGTGAGGGGTGTCTCATAATTACCCTCTATAGGCAGTGTCTCATGATTACCATCACTGACCCTACAACGCTGAAATATGCACCGTGTAAGTCTTCGTGTAAGGAATCACTTCCCAAAGTTATTTGGTGTTGTCTCTCAACATCCTTTATGTTTCGAAATCTCTCAAGTGTGGAGACTCACTTGCATCCAAAATTAGGGTCTCATATGGTCCCTTATGGATGCGGTTGCTCTTTTTGTCTTTAATGAGTACTTTCTGTCTTTACTTTTCGTAAATACTCAAGGAATTAGCAAATTGTGCATTAATTGAAATAATGAATGTTCTCTTATTTCATTTTATATATTTATTTATTTATTTGTCCGACTTTGATCCGGCATTCCGTTTTCGAGTTAAGGCTGTTTTGCATTTTTTTCGACGAATTTTCTACTAGCCGTAGACCCGATAGGAGGCATTTGCGTACCCAGATTGGTCTATATATTCAACTAGGGATGCGCACGAGACGAGTCGAGACAGAATTTTCCTGACAAAATTCGAGTCGAGACATCACTTTTACAGCACATTTTCGAGACGAGACAGCTACAAATCTTGTCTCGTGCGCATCCCTATATTCAACGAACTTTAAAAAAAGTTCGTTACTGAATTCTCTGTGTCAGTCCGTGTGTGTGTGTTATTTTTTTCAATTTTGAGCCCTCTGTTCGATAAGGTATCAAACAATCGGAGAAAGTGATGGAGTTTTTGGCGTTACTCTTGCCGTTCCCGAGATATTGGCCAAAAATGGCCGGTTTCCGAAGATTTAAGGAGTCATATCTCGTGAACCGTAAGTCATAGAGATATGACATTGGCGTTCATCAATATCTAAGAGAACGGTGAACATTTTGGTACCAAATAGTAACCGATGGCAACTGGCCACCATTGTTCAGATATTGACCATAAAGTTCAACTTTTGGGAGATTTAAGGAGCCATACCTCGGGAACCGTAAGTCATAGAGAGATGTTATTTTGCGAGAAACAGAAGGTGCGGCTGAAAAGATTTACTTTTACGTGTTCGAACAATCACAGTTATCCTTCCCGCTCCATCTCTCCATTTTTTTTGAGTTTGTTCTGGCAATGCTCTTGGAGCACTCTCAAATGGTTTGTTTTATGTTGGTGACAGAAATCACCCCTCAAAAAGCTTTCGAGTGGTTTCCACCTCTTAAAACGGGAATTTTGAAAACACGCTGGGTCATCTGCCCTATTATTTTAATGTAGAATTTATATACACAAGATTCATGTTCCTTGACCTCCCTCTCCTTCTACTTAGGACACTCATTTTAATTAAAGGAATATGATATAAATTTATGATACGCCATGATCCTATCATGAACCAAAAATAATCAAAATCAACTGAGCGGTCTAGAAGTTCTCGGATAAACATAGTTTCTTCATTTATATATATAAGATACAAAATGCCCTCCTTAAAACGGGAATTTAAAAAAAAATGCTCGGACACCGGTCCGCTTGTTTTAAAAGACACATTAATATACCAAGTTTAATTTTTCTAAGTTGAGATCATCATGAGATACTGAACCTTTGGTATCAAATTTGAAACCCTTCTTCCCCTTTAGAATGCACATTTTAATCAATAATAATAATAATAATAATAATAATAATAAAAATAAAAACAAGCTAGGCAAGGGTCAAGTCAGATGCCAAAAGCCATCAGTGTCGTTCCAACAGTCTAGGAGGAGTTGGAGGACAAGCATCGTTACACTCACGTAGATCCTATCCTAACTATATATAAAACTACATGAGCTGACACAAATTATTAAGCATTTCCTATAGGGCTGCAGTGATTAAATTTGTCATGATTGTATCTTTCCGGAAGTAACCCACAGGAAAATTGCCAAAAGTGAATATTTTTAATTTTTAGGGGGTCTAAAGAGGGACTGAAGAATGCCCCTATGCTAAAGAGGGACAATATTCTTCATCCCCTCTTTAGACCCCCTAAAAATTAAAAATATTCACTTTTGGCAATTTTCCTGTGGGTTATTTCCGGAAAACTATAATCATGCCAAATTTAATCATAAATGGGCCTTTTTTTGGACCTATAATCTCATATTTTAGGTACTTCGAATTGGAAAAAAACTTGAAATTAGGTATGCTTGTACGTTTTCGTTAGCGTTACCTAAGTAAATCAGTAAATATAAAAAAATCCAACTCTAGAGTGGTTTTATGGGGAACTGAAAAATCCTTCCCATGTTATTTATATGGGACGTCTTCTACACCCCAAAATGTTAGGCACTTCCGGCAGGATTAGAATGATGAAATTTGGCATGATTGTAGCCTTCCAGTACTAACCGACAAGAAAATTGCCAAAAGTGAATAATTTTAAATTTTTAGGAGTATAAAGGGGGATGAAGAAATTCTTGTGCTATTTAAATTGGCGTTTTCATGGGATACAAAATCTAATCTTTTAGATAGTTGAAATAGGAAAAGAAACGATAGAATTGTGCTTTCTAGAGGTGCGAGGCTGTAGGCCAAGCGCAAACAGTGTGTGGGGCCGAAGCTCCCGGATGGGCAGATTCAGGAAATATGAAGAGCAAGTTCGCGAAATTCACTCTTGATGCAAAGGCCGATAGGTAAGAAATGCGAGGCCATAGGCCGAGCAGACTCGGGGATATGCGGACGGAGCCCCCATCTAGCCGAACGCTAGTCTATATTATAATGTCTATTAAAATGTTAGGTTTATATGTTTGTCTACAAAGAAAAGTTTATGTTTGTCTCCAATCCTTTCGACAAGGAGATCTCAGGTACCACAAGTGCTAGAAACGTGCAGTTTTCGCTGGTCGATTCTAAATTTTATGTAGATTGTCCGGTTCTAATTGAATATTTAAAAAAAATGTAGCCGTTATTTCTTTATTACATTTTTTGGGGGTACGCACGAAGTGTTGAAAGCATCATATCCTACGAGCTGTACATCCCAACACAGTATAATTGTGTATAGGGGTTGTATATCTTTCAGGCGTTTGTTTCATGGCCAAATGATAATGAGAAATAAAGATAACCATTTCTCCAGGCTAAGATGAATCTTTATTGTTTGTAGTGTTTTGCCCGTTGAACACCGTATATCACTGACATTATAATTAGTTGTGTATATAATGTATTTGCTTATTGCATACTGCATGCAAGAAGAAAGAAAACACTGATCATACATGAACTAGAAACTCCAACCGGAAGTAGGCTCAATCTTTCAAACGGTGCGACATATACAAAAAATAATCGAAAGAATTTCCCATTTATTGTACCCCTTGCCGATTTTTATCAAGATGTCTTTCACTTGTGTCTGTAAAGGAACATGTGCAGGTGTTGTGGGGAATGAGGAGATTCATGCTCAAATGCGGTGTGTAAAGAGCGCAGGTTCGGCTAGTCTGTTATAAAATTGAAAGTGACTCTTTATCTCTTGAATCGCCTGATCGATCTCGATCAAAGTTTTGGGGTAGAAGCGGTTCTGGCGTGGGAGTGTTTTTTAGCTATTCAGTTTGACGGTAGAACTTAAGGGGGGAGGAGGGGGGAAATAACTCTTGAACCACCCGACCGATCTCAATCAAATTTTCAACATAGATGAGGTTCACACATGGCGAGGGATCTTATTTCACTTTGAAGGTAGAACTTAGGGGAAGGGAGGAGGGTGATATATAAAGAAATAAATAAAACTTAACTCTTGAACTACTCGGCCGAACTCGATCAATTTTCAGCATAGATGAGGTTCGGGCCTGTGATTGTTTTTATTATTTTACTTTGACGGTGCAACTTAGGGTGGGTAGGGGAGTAGGGATATATATATATATATATGTATATATATATATATATATATATATATAGGCCTATATATATAAATGAAACTAACTGTTTTTCTGACTTCATCACTCTTCAAGCTCTCAATCAAATTTTCATCATAGATGTGGTTCAGACCTGGGGTGATTTTGTTATATTACTTTGACGGTTAAACTTATTGGAGGAAGGAGGGGATGAACATTTATAAATGATCGAAAACGACTGATATTAGTGCCGAATCTATAGATTTCGTTGTCGCTGAAATGTACAGTGGCACTTCTGATGCTTATTAAATCCGAAGTCTGCGCCGCAACTTGGTGGAGGGGAAGAAATGATATGTATAAAAATAATCTAAAATAACCCATATTAGTGACGAATCCATAGTTTTCGGTTCGCTGAGATGACCGGTGACATTTCCGATGCCGTGCTCCGCAACATGGAGAAAGAGGAGGGGGAGGTAAAAAAATTATCAAAAATGACCGATGTTAGTGACTGATCCATAGTTTTTGGTGTTGCTGATATGAACAGTGATACTCTCGATCCCTTTTCAAACCAAATTTAGCTTCGCAACTTGGGAGAGGGGAGATACACGAAAATGATCGAAAATGATCAATGTTAGTGTCGAATCCATAGTTTTCGGGGTCGCTGGGATGAACAGTTATCTTTCCGATGCCCTTTAAATATACGCCACTTGAAACGAAGACAATATATTTCACGGGTACTAAACACATGAGATACGGAGTTGTGCATTTAAATTTTCATTTTAACCCGGCAAAGCGGGTAATGGATGTTAGTACTTTATATTACTGATAATATTAATGATAGTAAATAGTGAAAAACATGGCTATTGTACGTAGAATAAGTTTCAGAGTTGTTAAAGATTAGTAACTATCCAATTAAGTTTCTTTGAGTGTGTTAGTTGCCGTCAGTGTTTTAATAAATCCTATATAACGCAAATGAAAATAACTCTGTAGTCGCACTAAAATAAGCACGCTATCATTAGCAGCATCGTGGGTATTTTTAGATTCTAATGTATTTGTATTGTAGCGTCACAGTGCGAGTGAAGATTCAGTACTAGTCTGGTGGTTGACTACCATTCGTGTTTGTCGCCAGTTCGAGAATCTCGATTTCCTTACGGAAGCCAGAGATGTAGGTAGGTTCAACGACTGGTGGCACCACTGAAGTGGTATTGATTTTTCCTAGAACTTGGTATCGCCATCTTTGTAGTCGGCCAGCTGACTGGTCGAGCAGTTCACACTGCAAGCTCTGAGTGTTGAGTGTTGTGGAGACGATTAGTTTGCTTAAGTTCTTTGATTTCTTCCGTATTTGTTGTTGATTAACAGTGAGAGAGGACTAGATGATCTTTTGTCAAGTACTGACCTACCCGAACTGAACTGACATTTCATCTAGATAAGTCGAATGTTGTTTAGATCAAAATATTCATTTAAGTTATATGATTACTTTTTTGGGTTTAATTTCTACAGGTGCTTTGTGCGGAACCATTCCAGCATCCTGGAGCGTCTTAACGAGAGAGCAGAATTGTGCCCGATGCAAATGAACGTAGTTTTCTGAAAAAGGGTCAAGGTCACAGGCTTCAACACCAAGATGGCCTTTATATAACACTGAGAAGTATGCAACTAAATGATGCTTGTTCCGACGATTGGCTTATGTACCTTGTGTGGAAGGTTTTTCAGAAGAACGGAAGTTAACATACTTGCATCACGCCGTTTCCGATTAAATACATCATCCTTAATGTTGGTTACCATGTTTATAAACATAAAATAAGTTGGTGACAAATTATACTTCGGTGTTATTGTACAATCGTGCGTTTAGCTGTTTGATTGTGATTGTTTTCTTTACTTTGCGTGTAAAAGTAAGATGTTAACACTTCGGGAATTGAACATCAAGTGTTCATGATTAGAGCCCAATGTTACCTAAAGCGGAGTATAGATTACTCCTAGTGTGTACGTATATAAGAGAAAGCAACTTGTTTCCATGTGGTGGCGTGGTGGTGAACCTCCCTCAGCCCAGCTTGAGATGATCACTTTCAGTATAGATCCTCAGTGGTGTGGTCTTCTCTTTTCTGTCTATTGTAGACATGAGAAGAGCACTGCTGGCGTCTTCCCTCAACCGGACGCCCTCGCAGCCTGCTCCTATTCAAGCTCTCTGGACGCTGACTGGATTGCCCTTGCTGGAAGCTTTGGATTTGAAATTTGCCAAATTTCCTCCACCTGGGCTCTTGTTCTCGAGTCAGGTAAGTTAATTTCTTTCTTTTTTGGAGGCGGTAGGTTTTAGATTTTTTTTTTTTTTCAAAAGTTTCATCTATTTTTATTTTGTACCATGTTATCTCTGTGAATTTTAAGTTTGTTTTGATCGTAAAGGATGCTCCTTGGTATGCATTATTTCCACTGCTTGTGTCGGAAATTGGTTCATTGCATCCTACATTGATATTTTCGTGGTAAAACTAACAAAAGTACTTGAAACTCTTCAAAAGAAGCATGACTTCAAACCTACTCGATTCTTTCAGTAGCTCTAAAGGTAATACAGCTGCCTCTGGTTGATTAGAACTTGGATAATTCGAATATAAGCCTACTTCCATTGAAAACTATTGAAAACAATAGTAAAAGATTGTGAGTAAATCGAAATTTTGAACCTACCTTGTGGATAATTCGAAGTACTTGTAATACAGTGCAGTAATCTTTTGTGTTTGATTGCAAACAGAAAAATGCACTTGCAATAATGCATTTACAATTAGGGGCACCCATACGGAAGAGTGACACAGAAACTGATGATGATGATGATTTAGAAGAACGAGATCGACGATGAAATAGAGAAACAACATGTGCCGACCTCATCAGAAACTTCCGAGATGATTGAAAATTTTGAAGCTGGTGATTGTTCTGAAGATGATCTATTGAATGTCAGACTAATGTATTACACGGAATAAAGTGAAATGGAAGATTTTGTTAGTAATGTAAAAACAATCAATTGAAACCAAACGACGTTCACGAACAACTCTAAGTCACAATACATAAGTAAGGTTATTACTCGTGTATGTGGACTTGTGTGTTAATACACTGTATGTGATACTGCACTTTTCCTTGGTACACGTAGCTTGATTCATGCTTAAGTGAATGTTGTGTGCTTTCGGCATTGTTTCACGCAATTAATACGCTCCCTTGAAGATAAAGAAAAGAAATATTTAGAGAGCTTCGAAATGTGGTGTTGGGGGAAGACGGAGACGATAAAATGGACATAGAGAGTAACAAACGAAGATGTTTTAAAACGGATAGGAGAGAAAAGGACACTTTTAGCCAGCATCCTTTGTAGGAAGGCCAATTGGATTTCACACAACTTGCGAACAAATTTTCTTCGTGCTGCCATAGGAGGAAATATGGAAGAAAAATGCGGAATAGAAAGAAGAACATAACAGATCTATAGTTTGAAAAATAGAAGAAAATATTGGGAGTTAAAAGAGGAAGCTGAAGATCTACAAACATGGAAGAAACATTTCCAGGCCCAAAGCTTAAAATAATATAAACAAACAGAAAGGAACCTCATTAGTGCGAGGACCTGCTGTAAGGCAGGATACTTAATAATAATAATAATAATAATAATAATAATAATAATAATAATGTCTACTGCATATTACTTTTTTCCTTGTAGGTATGGGAGTTTTGTTCGTTTACGTGTTTAGTAATGCATATTTTTGGATAATTTGAACCTTCTTCGTGTCCCTTTCGACTTTCAATTTTAAAAAAATAAACTCGGGTATAAATGTTTAATATGGCTGTGAATGAATGGTGTGTCCTCAGAACGCAGATTTAGAAAATTCGTGGAAATGATGTGTCCTCAGAACGTTTCACTTTTGCAAAGAAATGTGTCAGCTTGATCAGTTACGGGGCTGAATATTATTATTTGATGAAACCGCATGCAAAATTTTGCTGACTAGTATTCTGTTTAAGCAAGTTCGCACAAGTATCATATAATTAGTTTATGCATATTAATAGTTATTTAACGAAATAAATTCTCACAGAAAACTGTATCTCTAGACACCACAGATAGTTCTTATCGTCACGTAGGGGGTTCATGCTCAAGTGTTTTGCACTGGTTAACTTGTTATACTGCATATATATTGCAACATAATATTATGTTGATGATAGGTTGTTTAGTAACGCTCACTAGTCCGACTGTTTTCAATAACAACAATTTTAGGAATGATCCAAAAAATTCATCAAAAGATTGCGATCTTGGCCAATAACTAGGTTTTGGATCAGATGCCACAAAAGTTTGGAACGGTCCCTAAATCAAGTTTCCATATTTTTTACGGCACAAGCACATCATACTGAGTTAAGTGATAGTTGGGGTTTGGCTATACTATATGTAGTTCTCCAGATATAAGGCGTATAAGAAAATGTTTATTGAATTTTTTGAATCAGGGACCACAAAAGTTTTGAACGGCCCGTAAATCCAATTTTCATATTTTTTACGGAATAAGGACAGCATACTGAGTAAATTGTTAGTTTTGGTTTGGCTACACTATATGAAGTTTTCAAAATATAGGGCGTGAAAGAAAATGTTTGATTCTATGAAATATATATATATTTGGTCTAGGAATTAATTCGTGCGGGTGGACAAGAGATGGCGCAACGAACGGAGCGTCCCACAGTTCCGTGTATCCACACGTGTGTTGCAAACCCCTGTCATCGCGTATCATTCGTAGTATAGGGCAGTTGATTAAAGCGTCAACAACACCAGTTTGTAGTTAAGTGAACATGGCGCAATTTGTGCCTGATAAAGTGTTTTTGCGGGGTGTCCTGCTGCATTATTTTAACATGCAGAAAAGTGCGACTGAAAGTCATCGTATTTTGGTGGAAGTGTATGGCGACCATGCTCTAGCTGAGCGAACGTGTCAGAAGTGGTTTGCACGGTTTAGAAGTGGTGATTTTGGCTTGGCAGACCAAGAGCGAGCTGGACAGCCAAAAATATTTCAAGACGAAGAATTGACAGCATTGCACGAGCAGGATTCGTGTCAAACGCAGGAACAACTTGCAGCAGCATTAGGCGTTGAACAAACAACAGTCTCCAAACGCTTGAAAGCCATGGGAATGATTCAAAAGATGTCACATTGGGTTCCACATGAATTGAAAGACAGAGACGTTGAAAGACGAAAAACCATTTGCGAATTGCTGCTTCAACGACAGAGCAGAAAGGGGTTTCTGCATCGAATTATTACGGGTGATGAGAAGTGGATCCATTACGAGAACCCTAAACGAAAAAAGGCCTGGGTGAAACCAGGTGAACCAGGTCCATCACAACCAAAACGAGATATTCACTGTGCAAAGGTTATGCTGTGCATATGGTGGGATATGAAAGGTGTGGTGTACTATGAGCTGCTGCAACCGGGTGAAACTATGAATGGAGAACGTTATCGACGACAATTAATGCGTTTGAAGCAAGCTCTGGCCAGAACAAGACCAGAATGGGAGAACAGGCATGATAAACTTATTGTTCAACATGATAACGCTCGCCCACATATCTCAAAACCGGGCAAAACCTATTTAGAAAATGTCGGATGGGAAGTTTTACCCCACCCGCCGTATTCACCAGACGTTGCTCCTTCGGACTACTACTTGTTCGATTGTATGAACAACGATTTGATTGGACAGCGGTTTACTTCTTCAGAAGATATCGAAACATGGGTCTCTGAGTGGATCGCTTCCAAGGATGAGGACTTCTTTCGCCACGGAATCCGTACATTGCCTGACAGATGGGCGAAAGTGGTGGCTAGCGATGGACAATATTTTTCTTAAGGTATTTATGTATTTTGTGTTTGTACTACAGCTTCAATGTGTGCGTACCAACCGCACGAATTAATTCCTAGACCAAATATATATATATATATATATATATATATATATATATATATATATATATAATATACAGTGGCGGATCGAGGATATGATCAAGGGAGGGGCTAAACCATATTTTGCCGTTTTATCCAGTGTAAAGCAAGATTGAAGCCCATTTTATCCAGTGTATACCTGAGCGTCAGGGGGGCTATAGCCCCTATAGCCCTCCCCTTGGATCCGCCCCTATATTTATGAGTGCCAAAATTTTTGAACGTCCCTAAATCCAGTTTTGGTATTTTTTTTACGGAATAAGCATATCATACTGAGTAAATTGTTAGCTTTTGTTTGGCTACACTATATGTAGTGCTCGAGATATAAGGCCTAGAGGAAATACTTTGCCTGAAATATATTGGATCTTTTGATCCAAAAAATAAATAAAGAAAGAAAATAAAATAAGAAGTGCATTTTCACATATGATGCATACAATACCAACTATGAACGAATTGTAGGTTCACACATGTAAATCCATTCATCACTTCAAGATAAACAAGTGCTTGATTTAATGTAAAGAAACCTCATAATATTTCACTAGGGAACATCGTGGTCTAGTGGTTAGAGCGTTGGACTCGCCTCCACGTGGTCCCGGGTTTGATTCCCGGCCGGCGCTTCCTACTTTTTGGCGTCCACTCAGCGTCATGAGGCCAACTGGGGAGTCATGTGAAAACAAGACGACAACCACTAGGTCTAGAAAGCTCCTGGTGCGTCTGTTAGGGACAAGGCGTCGCAGCGCTCTGACCACGTGCTCGCCACTAGGCTCGCTGGCGGATGACACTGGAGCAGGCTTAGGCTCAAACATAATATTTCACTAGGGAACATCGTGGTCTAGTGGTTAGAGCGTTGGACTCGCCTCCACGTGGTCCCGGGTTTGATTCCCGGCCGGCGCTTCCTACTTTTTGGCGTCCACTCAGCGTCATGAGGCCAACTGGGGAGTCATGTGAAAACAAGACGACAACCACTAGGTCTAGAAAGCTCCTGGTGCGTCTGTTAGAGACAAGGCGTCGCAGCGCTCTGACCACGTGCTCATCATCAGGCTGGATGTAGTTCAGCCGGTCGCTAGCAGATGGCGCTGGAGCAGACTTAGGTTCGGATTCCACGTTAATCAGTAGGTCCACGTCTCATATAGCCTCCCTGCTGAACGGGACGTTTACCTCAGTCAACTGTGATCAATTCTTGGTCGGCGCTTCCTACTTTTTGGCGTCCACTCAGCGTCATGAGGCCAACTGGGGAGTCATGTGAAAACAAAACGACAACCACTAGGTATAGAAAGCTCCCGGTGCGTCTGTTAGGGACAGGGCGTCGTGGCGCTCTGACCACGTGCTCATCATCAGGCTGGATGTAGTTCAGTCGCTCGCTAGCAGATGGCGCTGGAGTAGGTTTAGGCCCACAAAATGGGCTGTTACGCTAAATGGTTTGGTTTGATTCCCGGCGGGAGCTCATGTGGTTCGGATTCCACGTTAATCAGTAGGTCCACGTCTCATATAGCCTCCCTGCTGAACGGGACGTTTACCTCAGTCAACTGTGATCGATTCTTGGCCGGCGCTTCCTACTTTTTGGCGTCCACTCAGCGTCATGAGGCAAACTGGGGAGTCATGTGAAAACAAGACGTGACAACCACTAGGTATAGAAAGCTCCCGGTGCATGTGTTAGGGACAAGGCGTCGTGGCGCTCTGACCACGTGCTCATCATCAGGCTGGATGTAGTTCAGCCGGTCGCTAGCAGATAGCGCTGGAGCAGACTTAGGTTCGGATTCCACGTTAATCAGTAGGTACACGTCTCATATAGCCTCCCTGCTGAACGGGACGTTTACCTCAGTCAACTGTGATCGATTCTTGGCCGGCGCTTCCTACTTTTTGGCGTCCAATCAGCGTCATGAGGCAAACTGGGGAGTCATGTGAAAACAAGACGTGACAACCACTAGGTATAGAAAGCTCCCGGTGCGTCTGTTAGGGACAAGGCGTCGTGGCGCTCTGACCACGTGCTCATCATCAGGCTGGATGTAGTTCATATAGCCTCCCTGCTGAACGGGACGTTTACCTCAGTCAACTGTGATCGATTCTTGGCCGGCGCTTCCTACTTTTTGGCGTCCAATCAGCGTCATGAGGCCAACTGGGGAGTCATGTGAAAACAAGACGTGACAACCACTAGGTATAGAAAGCTCCTGGTGCATGTGTTAGGGACAAGGCGTCGTGGCGCTCTGACCACGTGCTCATCATCAGGCTGGATGTAGTTCATATAGCCTCCCTGCTGAACGGGACGTTTACCTCAGTCAACTGTGATCGATTCTTGGCCGGCGCTTCCTACTTTTTGGCGTCCAATCAGCGTCATGAGGCAAACTGGGGAGTCATGTGAAAACAAGACGTGACAACCACTAGGTATAGAAAGCTCCTGGTGCATGTGTTAGGGACAAGGCGTCGTGGCGCTCTGACCACGTGCTCATCATCAGGCTGGATGTAGTTCATATAGCCTCCCTGCTGAACGGGACGTTTACCTCAGTCAACTGTGATCGATTCTTGGCCGGCGCTTCCTACTTTTTGGCGTCCAATCAGCGTCATGAGGCAAACTGGGGAGTCATGTGAAAACAAGACGTGACAACCACTAGGTATAGAAAGCTCCTGGTGCATGTGTTAGGGACAAGGCGTCGTGGCGCTCTGACCACGTGCTCATCATCAGGCTGGATGTAGTTCATATAGCCTCCCTGCTGAACGGGACGTTTACCTCAGTCAACTGTGATCGATTCTTGGCCGGCGCTTCCTACTTTTTGGCGTCCAATCAGCGTCATGAGGCAAACTGGGGAGTCATGTGAAAACAAGACGTGACAACCACTAGGTATAGAAAGCTCCTGGTGCATGTGTTAGGGACAAGGCGTCGTGGCGCTCTGACCACGTGCTCATCATCAGGCTGGATGTAGTTCATATAGCCTCCCTGCTGAACGGGACGTTTACCTCAGTCAACTGTGATCGATTCTTGGCCGGCGCTTCCTACTTTTTGGCGTCCAATCAGCGTCATGAGGCAAACTGGGGAGTCATGTGAAAACAAGACGTGACAACCACTAGGTATAGAAAGCTCCTGGTGCATGTGTTAGGGACAAGGCGTCGTGGCGCTCTGACCACGTGCTCATCATCAGGCTGGATGTAGTTCATATAGCCTCCCTGCTGAACGGGACGTTTACCTCAGTCAACTGTGATCGATTCTTGGCCGGCGCTTCCTACTTTTTGGCGTCCAATCAGCGTCATGAGGCAAACTGGGGAGTCATGTGAAAACAAGACGTGACAACCACTAGGTATAGAAAGCTCCTGGTGCATGTGTTAGGGACAAGGCGTCGTGGCGCTCTGACCACGTGCTCATCATCAGGCTGGATGTAGTTCATATAGCCTCCCTGCTGAACGGGACGTTTACCTCAGTCAACTGTGATCGATTCTTGGCCGGCGCTTCCTACTTTTTGGCGTCCAATCAGCGTCATGAGGCAAACTGGGGAGTCATGTGAAAACAAGACGTGACAACCACTAGGTATAGAAAGCTCCTGGTGCATGTGTTAGGGACAAGGCGTCGTGGCGCTCTGACCACGTGCTCATCATCAGGCTGGATGTAGTTCATATAGCCTCCCTGCTGAACGGGACGTTTACCTCAGTCAACTGTGATCGATTCTTGGCCGGCGCTTCCTACTTTTTGGCGTCCAATCAGCGTCATGAGGCAAACTGGGGAGTCATGTGAAAACAAGACGTGACAACCACTAGGTATAGAAAGCTCCTGGTGCATGTGTTAGGGACAAGGCGTCGTGGCGCTCTGACCACGTGCTCATCATCAGGCTGGATGTAGTTCATATAGCCTCCCTGCTGAACGGGACGTTTACCTCAGTCAACTGTGATCGATTCTTGGCCGGCGCTTCCTACTTTTTGGCGTCCAATCAGCGTCATGAGGCAAACTGGGGAGTCATGTGAAAACAAGACGTGACAACCACTAGGTATAGAAAGCTCCTGGTGCATGTGTTAGGGACAAGGCGTCGTGGCGCTCTGACCACGTGCTCATCATCAGGCTGGATGTAGTTCATATAGCCTCCCTGCTGAACGGGACGTTTACCTCAGTCAACTGTGATCGATTCTTGGCCGGCGCTTCCTACTTTTTGGCGTCCAATCAGCGTCATGAGGCAAACTGGGGAGTCATGTGAAAACAAGACGTGACAACCACTAGGTATAGAAAGCTCCTGGTGCATGTGTTAGGGACAAGGCGTCGTGGCGCTCTGACCACGTGCTCATCATCAGGCTGGATGTAGTTCATATAGCCTCCCTGCTGAACGGGACGTTTACCTCAGTCAACTGTGATCGATTCTTGGCCGGCGCTTCCTACTTTTTGGCGTCCAATCAGCGTCATGAGGCAAACTGGGGAGTCATGTGAAAACAAGACGTGACAACCACTAGGTATAGAAAGCTCGTGGTGCATGTGTTAGGGACAAGGCGTCGTGGCGCTCTGACCACGTGCTCATCATCAGGCTGGATGTAGTTCATATAGCCTCGCTGCTGAACGGGACGTTTACCTCAGTCAACTGTGATCGATTCTTGGCCGGCGCTTCCTACTTTTTGGCGTCCAATCAGCGTCATGAGGCAAACTGGGGAGTCATGTGAAAACAAGACGTGACAACCACTAGGTATAGAAAGCTCCTGGTGCATGTGTTAGGGACAAGGCGTCGTGGCGCTCTGACCACGTGCTCATCATCAGGCTGGATGTAGTTCATATAGCCTCGCTGCTGAACGGGACGTTTACCTCAGTCAACTGTGATCGATTCTTGGCCGGCGCTTCCTACTTTTTGGCGTCCACTCAGCGTCATGAGGCAAACTGGGGAGTCATGTGAAAACAAGACGTGACAACCACTAGGTATAGAAAGCTCCTGGTGCATGTGTTAGGGACAAGGCGTCGTGGCGCTCTGACCACGTGCTCATCATCAGGCTGGATGTAGTTCATATAGCCTCCCTGCTGAACGGGACGTTTACCTCAGTCAACTGTGATCGATTCTTGGCCGGCGCTTCCTACTTTTTGGCGTCCAATCAGCGTCATGAGGCAAACTGGGGAGTCATGTGAAAACAAGACGTGACAACCACTAGGTATAGAAAGCTCCTGGTGCATGTGTTAGGGACAAGGCGTCGTGGCGCTCTGACCACGTGCTCATCATCAGGCTGGATGTAGTTCATATAGCCTCCCTGCTGAACGGGACGTTTACCTCAGTCAACTGTGATCGATTCTTGGCCGGCGCTTCCTACTTTTTGGCGTCCAATCAGCGTCATGAGGCAAACTGGGGAGTCATGTGAAAACAAGACGTGACAACCACTAGGTATAGAAAGCTCGTGGTGCATGTGTTAGGGACAAGGCGTCGTGGCGCTCTGACCACGTGCTCATCATCAGGCTGGATGTAGTTCATATAGCCTCGCTGCTGAACGGGACGTTTACCTCAGTCAACTGTGATCGATTCTTGGCCGGCGCTTCCTACTTTTTGGCGTCCAATCAGCGTCATGAGGCAAACTGGGGAGTCATGTGAAAACAAGACGTGACAACCACTAGGTATAGAAAGCTCCTGGTGCATGTGTTAGGGACAAGGCGTCGTGGCGCTCTGACCACGTGCTCATCATCAGGCTGGATGTAGTTCATATAGCCTCGCTGCTGAACGGGACGTTTACCTCAGTCAACTGTGATCGATTCTTGGCCGGCGCTTCCTACTTTTTGGCGTCCAATCAGCGTCATGAGGCAAACTGGGGAGTCATGTGAAAACAAGACGTGACAACCACTAGGTATAGAAAGCTCGTGGTGCATGTGTTAGGGACAAGGCGTCGTGGCGCTCTGACCACGTGCTCATCATCAGGCTGGATGTAGTTCATATAGCCTCGCTGCTGAACGGGACGTTTACCTCAGTCAACTGTGATCGATTCTTGGCCGGCGCTTCCTACTTTTTGGCGTCCAATCAGCGTCATGAGGCAAACTGGGGAGTCATGTGAAAACAAGACGTGACAACCACTAGGTATAGAAAGCTCCTGGTGCATGTGTTAGGGACAAGGCGTCGTGGCGCTCTGACCACGTGCTCATCATCAGGCTGGATGTAGTTCATATAGCCTCGCTGCTGAACGGGACGTTTACCTCAGTCAACTGTGATCGATTCTTGGCCGGCGCTTCCTACTTTTTGGCGTCCAATCAGCGTCATGAGGCAAACTGGGGAGTCATGTGAAAACAAGACGTGACAACCACTAGGTATAGAAAGCTCCTGGTGCATGTGTTAGGGACAAGGCGTCGTGGCGCTCTGACCACGTGCTCATCATCAGGCTGGATGTAGTTCATATAGCCTCGCTGCTGAACGGGACGTTTACCTCAGTCAACTGTGATCGATTCTTGGCCGGCGCTTCCTACTTTTTGGCGTCCAATCAGCGTCATGAGGCAAACTGGGGAGTCATGTGAAAACAAGACGTGACAACCACTAGGTATAGAAAGCTCCTGGTGCATGTGTTAGGGACAAGGCGTCGTGGCGCTCTGACCACGTGCTCATCATCAGGCTGGATGTAGTTCATATAGCCTCGCTGCTGAACGGGACGTTTACCTCAGTCAACTGTGATCGATTCTTGGCCGGCGCTTCCTACTTTTTGGCGTCCACTCAGCGTCATGAGGCAAACTGGGGAGTCATGTGAAAACAAGACGTGACAACCACTAGGTATAGAAAGCTCCTGGTGCATGTGTTAGGGACAAGGCGTCGTGGCGCTCTGACCACGTGCTCATCATCAGGCTGGATGTAGTTCATATAGCCTCCCTGCTGAACGGGACGTTTACCTCAGTCAACTGTGATCGATTCTTGGCCGGCGCTTCCTACTTTTTGGCGTCCAATCAGCGTCATGAGGCAAACTGGGGAGTCATGTGAAAACAAGACGTGACAACCACTAGGTATAGAAAGCTCCTGGTGCATGTGTTAGGGACAAGGCGTCGTGGCGCTCTGACCACGTGCTCATCATCAGGCTGGATGTAGTTCATATAGCCTCCCTGCTGAACGGGACGTTTACCTCAGTCAACTGTGATCGATTCTTGGCCGGCGCTTCCTACTTTTTGGCGTCCAATCAGCGTCATGAGGCAAACTGGGGAGTCATGTGAAAACAAGACGTGACAACCACTAGGTATAGAAAGCTCGTGGTGCATGTGTTAGGGACAAGGCGTCGTGGCGCTCTGACCACGTGCTCATCATCAGGCTGGATGTAGTTCATATAGCCTCGCTGCTGAACGGGACGTTTACCTCAGTCAACTGTGATCGATTCTTGGCCGGCGCTTCCTACTTTTTGGCGTCCAATCAGCGTCATGAGGCAAACTGGGGAGTCATGTGAAAACAAGACGTGACAACCACTAGGTATAGAAAGCTCGTGGTGCATGTGTTAGGGACAAGGCGTCGTGGCGCTCTGACCACGTGCTCATCATCAGGCTGGATGTAGTTCATATAGCCTCGCTGCTGAACGGGACGTTTACCTCAGTCAACTGTGATCGATTCTTGGCCGGCGCTTCCTACTTTTTGGCGTCCAATCAGCGTCATGAGGCAAACTGGGGAGTCATGTGAAAACAAGACGTGACAACCACTAGGTATAGAAAGCTCCTGGTGCATGTGTTAGGGACAAGGCGTCGTGGCGCTCTGACCACGTGCTCATCATCAGGCTGGATGTAGTTCATATAGCCTCGCTGCTGAACGGGACGTTTACCTCAGTCAACTGTGATCGATTCTTGGCCGGCGCTTCCTACTTTTTGGCGTCCACTCAGCGTCATGAGGCAAACTGGGGAGTCACGTGAAAACAAGACATGACAACCACTAGGTATAGAAAGCTCCTGGTGCATGTGTTAGGGACAAGGCGTCGTGGCGCTCTGACCACGTGCTCATCATCAGGCTGGATGTAGTTCAGTCGCTCGCTAGCAGATGGCGCTGGAGTAGGTTTAGGCCCACAAAATGGGCTGTTACGCTAAATGGTTTGGTTTGATTCCCGGCGGGAGCTCATGTGGTTCGGATTCCACGTTAATCAGTAGGTCCACGTCTCATATAGCCTCCCTGCTGAACGGGACGTTTACCTCAGTCAACTGTGATCGATTCTTGGCCGGCGCTTCCTACTTTTTGGCGTCCACTCAGCGTCGTGAGGCAAACTGGGGAGTCATGTGAAATCAAGACGTGACAACCACTAGGTCTAGAAAGCTCCTGGTGCGTCTGTTAGGGACAAGGCGTCGTGGCGCTCTGACCACGTGCTCGCCACTAGGCTCGCTGGCGGATGACACTGGAGCAGGCTTAGGCTCAAACATGGGCTGTTACGCCAAGTGGTAGTAAACTACCTGTTATTATTACTATGAACGAATTGTAGGTTCACACATGTAAATCCATTCATCACTTCAAGATAAACAAGTGCTTGATTTAATGTAAAGAAACCTCATAATATTTCACTAGGGAACATCGTGGTCTAGTGGTTAGAGCGTTGGACTCACCTCCACGTGGTCCCGGGTTAGATTCCCGGTCGATGTGTCCCAATTTTTGGCGTCCACTCAGCGTCGTGAGGCCAACTGGGGAGTCATGTGAAAACAAGACATGACAACCACTAGGTATAGAAAGCTCCTGGTGCGTCTGTTAGGGACAAGGCGTCGTGGCGCTCTGACCACGTGCTCGCCACTAGGCTCGCTGGCGGTTAGAGCGTTGGACTCACCTCCACGTGGTCCCGGGTTTGATTCCCGGCCGGCGCTTCCTACTTTTTGGCGTCCACTCAGCGTCATGAGGCCAACTGGGGAGTCATGTGAAAACAAGACGTGACAACCACTAGGTCTAGAAAGCTCCTGGTGCGTCTGTTAGGGACAAGGCGTCGCAGCGCTCTGACCACGTGCTCGCCACTAGGCTCGCTGGCGGATGACACTGGAGCAGGCTTAGGCTCAAACATGGGCTGTTACGCCAAGTGGTAGTAAACTACCTGTTATTATTACTATGAACGAATTGTAGGTTCACACATGTAAATCCATTCATCACTTCAAGATAAACAAGTGCTTGATTTAATGTAAAGAAACCTCATAATATTTCACTAGGGAACATCGTGGTCTAGTGGTTAGAGCGTTGGACTCACCTCCACGTGGTCCCGGGTTAGATTCCCGGTCGATGTGTCCCAATTTTTGGCGTCCACTCAGCGTCGTGAGGCCAACTGGGGAGTCATGTGAAAACAAGACATGACAACCACTAGGTATAGAAAGCTCCTGGTGCGTCTGTTAGGGACAAGGCGTCGTGGCGCTCTGACCACGTGCTCGCCACTAGGCTCGCTGGCGGATGACACTGGAGCAGGCTTAGGCTCAAACATGGGCTGTTACGCCAAGTGGTAGTAAACTACCTGTTATTATCGTAGTTGATAGGGGAGACCGGGGTATTGACGAACACTTAAGCTTTGATTATAATTAACTCTTGTTTTTAGAGATAAAATTAAGATTTCTTGTGTATAGGAAGTTTGGAGTATCTCCTGTTTACTAAAGTGCAGAGGGAATCAAAAGTAACATTTTTCAACAAATCAGTGAGATGTTTTGAAAATGCACCTATATCCAGGATTGCCCCAGTAGTCGGAGTAATCCCGAACATACTGTTTACTTTAAACTTTCATTTACGAAAGAAGGAAAAATGCATTAAAATTATACCGTAATTTAGCATTCAAATCTTTAATAAGAATTACAATTATAAGCATAATGAGAAACATGACCAGACCCCATTATCTTGGAAACTATTACAAATAAAAGCTAATAGATAATAGGCTAAACAAAATGTACTCTTTTGAAACAAATTCAAAAATAACGGTGCATTAAGTAAGATATTCATTAAAATGAAGACACTATGTTGGAATTGTAGAAATGACAGATATACGCATTAAAGCTTTGCGTCTAAGGACAGTATTCTTTATTAGTTCAATGTTCAAATACGGTGAACAAAATTGGCTAACTGCTAATAGACGCTACTAGGCTAAATAAATTTGTCAAACTCTCTGTGAATCACACACGGAAAAAAATGCAGCCTATGATGAAGAATCAGATATCTAAAATAGGGTTGCTGACTATAGAATAATGAAGTAGGCTACTAATGGACTAAAATAATAAATATAGCAAACCATTCTAATTAATAATGCTAATAACGCTTATTACCAAGACATGATCTATTTCTCAAATCAATTTCATTAACTTATTACTTAGTTATCAATGAAAAACTATTTAAATTTTGATAATTTATTTCACACCATGGGGCAGTCTCGAACACTCCGGGGTAATGGGAAATATTCTGTCTTACCTTACCCAGATTGTTGAATCAACGTTATAACTGAATCGACAAAAACAACAAAACGTCTTCCTGCAATACACTCAACTGACTCAACAAATTTATGCTACACATTTCCAGGTCTCTCCGCTAGCGTGCAGCAAAATCGTCTGTTTTCTAACAAGGTTCCTTGGCCGTAAACTTGGGTGTTCGGCATTACACCAGTGTTCGCGAATACCCCGGTTTCCCCTACTTTTAAATCGGGCCATTAGTTTACGTATTCGTCTAAAGTAGGAAAAGAACAAATCCCAGCTGACTCATTTGACTCATTTTGTATGCTTTTCTCCTGTTGGGCACATTAGTTTGATCGAAAACTGGCCAACTTTGACCATTTTCAGAAAGGGAGATATGATATTAAGCATATTTTAAAACAAATTAATATTCACTAATAGTGCATTTGTAGTGAACTTACCGAATAACTAGAAGAATACGTGATTGTAAGCAGTGACCTTATAAAAAAATAATCCATCTAATTTGCATACAAGTAGTATACCCGCTATAGACGGCCAGATCTTACTGGAATTGAATACGCTAATACCCCGAAAGCACTAAGATAAATTCGCTACTTCTTTATTTCCAAGTTCAGTTGACGCTAATACTGTATATTTACATATATCGTCAACAAGGACCGTATCTCAAAATCTCACTTTTTCAGACATAAAGAAAGAAATATAATTCCACAGAGGAGGAGAAAGTTAAATATGCAATAATTGATCAATAATTCCACATAATTATTATCTGGAATAGATTATAAGTTATTAGATGTTCAACTGCTTTCCTGTTTACGTAATTATTATTTCTTTCTTTATGTCTGGAAAAGTGAGATTTTGAGGTACGACCCTTCGTCAAATTGTTGATGGTATGTTTGCCAGTTGATAATGACGTATGTTCCTCAGATATGAAAGTGCTTTGAAGACAGCACATGAAAGAAACGAAATCTTTCAGTTTAAATATCCGACGATTATGCCTTGTAGGCTAACGGAGACTGATAGTTAACGCAAGTGAATGGCGATGGAAGAATTGGTGGAATGAGAATGTGGGAGGAAAGGGAGTGCCCCGAGAAAACCCATCGCCCTGATGTTGTCCACCAGAGACTTACTTGGTTGGAGTTCGAACCAGGGACCTCACACATCAGAGGTAATCGCTAGACCACTGAGCCACCGTACCCGCTGCATATACAAGGTTTGTCCGGGATTTTTTTACTGCCAAAACGTGGTGAAGAAGGGGGATGTTACTGTGCTGGTTGAGGGGTGGCAGGTCTTAGCTACCAGTCATCAGTCGCCTTTGCAGAGTGTAGATCGAATATAAAGTGAACTCCTTTCAAAGTGCTTTGTCATCCCCACAGCGAATCGTTTGTTAGAGCAGCGTTACTCGATGAACTTTTACGTCAAACTGGGTAAAACTGCGACTGAGACCCATGATATGATCAATACTGCTTCGCCTCACCTCACCCGAAAAAAGCCCTTCATGAGCAAGTCGAAAATGAAATTGATGTTGATCATCTTTTTTTGACTGCAAAGGAGTGGTTCACAGAGAGTTTGTACCGCCTGGTCAGACTGAATATGCATTCTACGTGGAAGTAACTAAAGACACTCAGAAAACGAGTCACCCGCGTCCATCCAGCAATTACTGGATCATGGAAGCTTCGTCACGACAATGCGTCGAGCCACACCGCCTTTGCTGTCACGGACTTCTAGACCAAACATGGCATCACACAGTTCCCCAGCCACCCTACAGCCCTGCTCCCACAGACGACTTCTTCTTCCTCCCCGACATGAAAGAGTAGTGAAAGGACAGCACCATAGCTCGGTCCAGGCCATTCAAGAGGACGTGACGAGGGAGCTGAAGAGTATCCCAGTTTCTGCGTTCCATTGAGCCTTCAGTGATTGGCCGAGTCGCTAGAAACGCTGTGTTGATGCAGAAAGGGCATATTTTGAAAACTATTAAGTCGATGTGTCAAAATTTTGAATACATTTTTTGATAACAATTCAGTCCTACTTTCTTGGACAAACCCTGTAAAAGAAAGAGACGTAATGGTTTGATAAGACCTTCGTCCCAAGATGGATTCTTGGAAATATTTAAGCATAAGTTCAGAGACCAATCTCATAACCAACCTCTTAAATTCACTGAAGAAAAAGTAGTAAAACATCCGCCGTTTTCTTTGTGTTTTGAAGAAAGAGGACAACGTTAATAGTCATGCACTCAAGTTTTTGTGTGGAGAGGCCTTTCACAAATCATTATACGGTAAAAAGTGTTTCACAACATTCATTTCAGGTGGCCAAAATACAGAAGCGAATTCATTGCAACGAAGTCGGACACATCAGTAAAATTTCTGTATATATATATATATATATATATATATATATATATATATATATATATAATGTAACCTGGACCTTACAGTGTTCTGTATATAATAATATCTTATGGATTCCTTCTAAATGATCCATGTAACAGCAAAGTAGTTATAAGAAAAGATATATGAAAGATGAAACTAAAAGATGAACATTAGTTGATGCTGATAGTATGAAACCGTTAATAATGCCAATAGAAGGGTTCTGCAATACTCAGCACAGAAAGGAAAATAACCAACAGGTGGAGAGAGAAATTCCTATATAGCTCCTACAAAATGGTGGTGACCCAATGAAGGATAATCTTGTGATATGCGAGGGTCATTGCAAAAGTTATGGCAACTATTTTTTTTTCTCGAAAATGGTAACGAATTAAAAAAAAAAAAGTCTGAAATATGCAAATGGAAGGTTAGTTGATATGTAAACATTACATGTAGGGAGATAGATGAACATACACACCACCATAAAGATATAGCGCGAGAAAAAAGACGAAAACAATTTGTCGATCCAAAGGATGTTGTACTGTGTTATAACAGCACAAAATAGCACAGGGCCGTAACACGTACATGTGACATCTTAGAATGGCTCGAAGTAGTCTCCCAAAGAATCCATCAGACATTGCTATGGAATGTACGTAGTTTGTAATGTACACTCATGTTCAAAATATATTGTCGCGTGTCTATAAATATGTTGTTGTAAGAATATAATTTGATAACGAATTCGCCCGGTATTTCTTATAATGTTAGTATGTGTGTAATCGGCAGAGACATATGTGGCAGATCTCATGTCAAAAGAGCAGTAAGTAAGAACAATAAAACGAAAATAACATTTTCTTGTTTATTTAGCAACATTTTATTTTACTCTTTTACTCACAAATATACATTTCCTGATTATACACATAGTATCAGTATTAAAAGTACCCTCCAAAATCATTACCAAATTATATTCTTACAAGAAGACAGTTACAGATATGGAACAATAATTTTGGACATGAGCGTACATTGTGTACTGTTGCAATTGACAGTAAAACACATTTGAAACGACAATTGTTTTCGTCTTTTTTCTCGTGCTATATCTTTAGAGTGGTGTGTATGTTCAGCCATCTCCGTACATGTAATATTTACATATGAACTAACCTCCCATTTGAATTTTTCAGAATATTTTTATTCGTTACCATTTTCGAGAAAAAAAATAGTTGTCATGACTTTTGCAATGACTCTCGTATAATCTGTATATTGCATTTATTTAGTAAATGGTATGAAGAAGGTGCTATACCTCGGATTATACAAACAGCAGAACTATCGCAATACCTAAGAAAGAGAAGGCAAAGTATTTATTGAGTTATGGAAAGTTAGATCTCGAAAAATTCTGCTGAGCATAGATTAAAGAAGTATTAAATACATCAAATTTTACGTCATGATAAATATGGTTTCAGAACAAGAAAATATACAGATAATGCAGTGCTGGCATGTAGGGCCAGCTCTAAGCAATTTGCCGCCTCGTACAGTTACATCATTTGCCGCCCTCCTTTCCCCAGAGAAACAAATCATCAAAGCCACGATTTTAAGTATGCTACCCGAAGGGAAAGGGCACCAGCACTCACAAAGGCCTAAGCACTACAAATACAATCTCGTTGTGTCTTTTTTTCTTTAAATAATAATCTATTATGTTAGTGAAAGATAATAAAGCACACGCACTTGCAGATGAAAGATGGTAATCTTTTTGTAGAATTCAATATCGATCTCAAGTCTCAATATATCAGTTTACAATTCCAGTGCAGCTACCTGCTTTATCTTTATTTCTTTGTTTTCCTTCTACATCTGTTAAAAATTAAAAAAAAAAAACTTTTTTCGTCTTTAATGATAAGGAAGTTGTGACAAAGACAAGACTAGTTTCCATATCAAAACTGTGATAATTTACTAAATGGAACAGGTATTCGCTACTGTTCGACAACTGAGTTCTTGTATTCGACAACTATTAAGCAATTAATTCATGGTGGGATTTATTTCACCATTTGCTTTAGCACTGTCCATGTGATCTTAAACTAATGCAACCTAAACACGATTTATGAATGTAGTATTCAAATACGTCACCTTAGTAAATTTAACAACCATCATGAAGTCTGTTTGCAACAAGAAGATATTTATTTTAAGTTATGACAGATTTTGGCGCCCCTCGAAACTTGCCGTCCCGTCCAAAGGCAAGTGTTTTACATATGGTAAAGCCGGCCCTGCTGGCACGACGTTAAATCATAGAGATAAGAGTAGCACTTATTTTACATTTATTGGTTTAGGGTACTTTCAATAAGGATTAATAATATCTAAATATTTTCGCCTAAATTGTTATGCAACCTGTAAGTTTTAAATGTTGTTAAGTTTACATATTAGCGTTACGTGAAGCCTACATTCAGCAATGAGTGGGATATGGATATCCACCGTTAAAGTCGTTGTTTTCCATGAAAACGTTGAACTCAGCAGAGGTAATCACTGTATCTTTGTACTCGAAAAACATAATTCAGGGAATTCACTTCAATTCAAGAGTTGTCGTTTGTGGAGTAACGGACATACATACGTACGTAGTAACATTACAATCTTCTAAGACCGACTAGCGTGGTCCTAAAGCCTGTGACAAACATCTTGACATTTCAGCTCAACCAATAAAAAAGCAAGCTCTGACGCGACGTTGCCAAGTGGTAAAAGAGTGTGCCAAAACCAAAAGAAGAAATACTAAGAGAAATATATATAGAAGAAGAAGAAGAAGTGATAAAGATAATTAGGAAAAGCAGGATGAAGCTTGTTGGACATCTCGTGTACAAAACCTCTTTCAAGGGAAAATACTGCACGTCAAAGAAACAAAGAATGTCCTATTTAAAATACATAGTTATTGAAATGGGAAGTAATGCATGTAATGAGATGGCTTAGGATCAAGAGTTACGGCCACAGCAACAAGGAATGCATGGCTCTTATAATGAGTTGTAGATTTCACAAGAATGCAGCTGAAGCGTTCATAGCGGCCAAGTTAACAGGAATAACTACTAGAATACATTTATGTTGAATCTGTTTCAAATAGCGCGCTTGATTACTAGGATATTTGCGATATTTGCTCAGGGACCCGAGTTTGATTTTCGGAATAGCTCGTGTGGTTTGATTCCTTCACTAAAGCTGTAGGTCTAGTACCATATAGCCTCGGTGCTGAACGCGACACTATCAATAGATATGGCCTAGAGAAGAAAGTAAGAATCAGCAAGTACAAGCTTAGATGTACTGGGATACAAACAGGAACTCATTTTAACTAGGTCACGCCAATGGTAAGCGCATCAATTCGCAGCTGAACTCTTAAAGTGAGTTCGACGTACACAAATACGTCCCGTATAGTAGTAAAGAAATTATGCATACTCTGTCATCTGTTGTTTTCCCACATGAACGAAAACGCATGACATTCAAGAGTAGATAGCAATGTGCTGCCGTCTGTTGCTTTTCCAAACTGCACCATACACGGTTGGAATTCTAAATGAACAAGAACACAAGACAGAAGGGCTACTTTGTATGCTGAACATATTATTATTATTATTATTATTATTATAGCATAAATCTCATTATTTATATATTTTTCTGTAATGAGAAGTTTCATTTACAAGTCCTGAAGATTTCATTGTAATTGAGCAAACGGTTCTTAAGATATGTTCAATTTTGTAACATGCGAAAAATTTTGTGATTTAAAATTACCGCCTCTCGCAGCAATTTATGGGTATTTAATTCCCGGCTCGAATGGTTAAGTAGTTTTGACACACTAGACTGGGGTTCCCTACCTTTTAATTCAATTACTTCAAGATGCTGGTTTAACATAAAAGATATGACCCCATTGAGTATGAAACCCAGGTGCAGATGCACCAGTATTGTAACCATTTCAATAATTCTGTGGCTATTTGAGAATGCGTTTTCGAAGCGTTACCTCACGCAGCGAACGCAACCTAGGTGGCTACTCGGTAATTTTACTTTCGCCAGAGTTATAAATCATACTGTGAGCCAGTCAGGGTTTCCAGGTCTTTTATTATCAGGTCCAGGTCTATAATAACAGAGTTCCAATACTCTTCACAAAGCATCTTCCAAGCAGTTGCTTCTTGCTAAAATTTCCTTGCCTGGCAACACGCCTTTCCTTATTTTTCTTCCTTTAGACATCTTTTAAAAATCAGACGGTCTATTGTTCCGAAACGCACCAAATACATTCGAGCTGACGTTTTCTATGCGTTTTTATTGGTTTCGCGTTTGCAGCGAATTGTGATTAGCCATCCACATTTATATACATGGTCAGCGTATTCCAGACGTACGCGTGAGCAATAAAAACGCTATGCCACCGCTTCAAATAGCCGCCTACTAAATGAGAATACTGCATATCAAGCAATTGTCGCTATTGTGTGCTCTCCGAAAGGAAAATTCTTGTGGTTTGTATAATTGCTTTATTCAGAAAACAAATTGTCGGTATAGTAAGTGGCCTTGTCTTAGCTAAGTAGATGTGAAGCTGAGTGAAAGTGTTGAGGAAATGTATTTCCAGTTGTTTTTTTTTTTTTTTTTTTCAAGTGGAAGTTAAACACAGTCCCACAATTGTTGCGGAAGTTCCTTCCTGTCATTGTTCAGTGAATCGAATACTGGCCTTGGCATAATGAAAATATTTGACTTAAAATAAACAGCTTGTGTCATCAGCAACCTTCTATTGTTTGACGAAAATTCTATTTCTAAATACGTCGTTCATTCCACTATTTTTCTTTTCTTTTCTTTTTTAAAGAACTATTTTTTTTAGATGGCGTACGTATGGTTTAGTAGCTCTTCCACACACCTCAAGATCTGTGAACTTTTTTTTTCACTATTTCTATTATTATTGAGTGAAACAGGGTTACTTTGCACCAGATGTAAGGAATTTTAAAGAAAATCGCATGTAACTTACAAAGATAATGATTAAGAACATTATATTTTAAACATATAAGGAAAACATTCGTGCGAGTTAATTAGTAAACATTCAGTATGACCATAGTTATTGAATTATAAACTTTGGTGCAAAGTAACCCCTTAGCTGAGTATAGTTTGTACCACATAAAAAAGTATGTTCAACATATGAACATAATGTTCCTGTGCATAGTTTTCCCTCCAATATTTATACATTTCCTTCCTATACAAAACTGCATACAGTCTACAAGTATTGATGTTAGAATGATGGTACCGATATCGGTACTTAGTATGAATTATTGATATATATATATATTCTGGTATGTGCACAGGAACCATTTCTGATAGTTTAGCATATGTCCCACAAAAATGCCAACTCAGAACAAAAAAAAAAAAAAAAAAAAAAAAAAAGTGAATTGATTTGCTTTGGTTGCTCTTTATATCCAAGAATATCATTCCAACCGTAGTCTAATTAGTGGAAGATTTACGGAGTTGGGAACTTTCAGGCTGAAGCCCACCCAAATTGCAGTTTTTTTTTTTTTTTTTAAATCTAATGTTAGTCATTCATATGCATATAAGCTTCAATCCCCCCAAAAGTCGAGTGGTTTCTAAAAAAATTGAAGCCTTTCTGAGTGAAGTCCTCTCAACATATTTTTCTGGATCCGCCACTGTTCGTAATTTATTTTCCAACAAGAAATTAATTCGGGCATCTACCTAAATAGGAAATTTACCTGAAATTATAAGGCAGGAGGTACCAGCGGTAATATATATCATTATATATTATCTAAGGGGTTATTTGGACCGTAGAGGCTGGAAGCATCTTTTCCTAGTTTTATTTTTTCTATGACTTTAAAGCGTTTCATACTTCAATTTCAATTTTTGCTTCAAAGTCCCATAGACAGTAGTAGTCTACTAAACTGAGTTAACTTTGACGGAAACTTTTGTAGGTGATATCTTTCAAATTTTGTCGGCCTTTACAGTGACTGCTTTCCATATCTCAACAACAACAAACTCTCCGGGTAATTAGAATTGATGTTAACCGCCAATATTATAGCCAAAATACAGTTGCATGTTCTATCTTGCGGTGGCAATTGAAACTGTCTCTTTACAGTTCATAGCTTTACGGACAGAGCACTGTGCAACTCTTTTCATCTTTTGTGCTAATTTAATCCTGAAGTGCGAAGTAATACCGTCTTTACGGTGTTATTGATTTCAGACATTCATTTCTTTCCGTGTGGAATAAAATCTTTGTAACGTCCGACGATTGTATCACGTTAGCTAAAAGCTTCAGTTATTGTATATTATTCTCCCTCCATTATTATTAATCCATATTATTAATCAATACACTCTAGGTTTAACACACTATAAAATATCGGGGGATATTGAACCCAAACCTACACATTGGGAGATATTGACTTTGTGAAAACAACTCTCAATCAGAAAATACTTGAATTGTGTCGAATGTATGAAGTCTTGAGAACATGGGACGAGCATAGAAACTTAATAATGATGTTTTAGGAACCTTTTTGTGTATTTTCTGTTCATACTTGCATCGGTAGCAATTGAGACGCAGGTAAGATACCACACTAAAGTCCGGCTCAAACCTCTTGACGTCTGTCGAAAGCCAATGATATGCAGGTGCGACGTTGTTGGATTTCGCTTGTTTTCGTGTACGGGCATAGCGTGAAACATTAACGCAAGAAATTAAGATACTGAAAAATAAATTCGTACTTACGTTATAGTGACATTATTATCATAAGGACGTAGATTTAAAATTCGTTTCTCCTATTCCAGGAACAAAGCTATTAAACAACGTTACAACGATGATGCTGCGGCGAGGACCACCAAAAATTTATAAGACGACACATATAAAGCTCCTCAGTTAATATTTGTATATAAATAAGGCTACTAAAACATTTCACATTGCATTCTAATATTTCCCTTTTTATTATGGCACATAGTCACTACAATAAATACACACCTTAAAGATTGTGCGTGTAGCTCTTTACAAGATGGTTTCTGGAATTATATGTTATTTATATTTTGTTGCTATGACAACGAATCTCTATTTTAACACAAAACAGCAACGTATATCAACAGCAAAACAATTACATTTATATATCCTTTTTTTTCTATATATATTTCTTCCTCCTTGTCTTAAATAGCTTGTGCATCAATTTGAAGTACATTCTGCCCAAAGATGTTAAAGTACAAGTAGAAAAATACACGTATAACGTCACCCAACTTGCATTGGATATTGTGAAAAATGAAATGAAATCTTTGAGTTTTACGTCCCGCGCTTATGCCAGCTAGGCTAAAGGAGACGGTCATTATGAGAAATGAACGAAGAAAGTAGGAAGAAACGGGAGAACCCCGAGAAAATCCGCGCACACGGTGTTTGTCCATAACGAAGTTCACTTGGTGCTAGCTGGAATCGAACCGGGGACCCCATGTACCAAAGGTGAACGCTCTACCACTGAGCCATCGCGGCTTCTGATATTGTAAAAAAAAAAATGTCTTAAACGTCATGAGGTTTGAGCCGGCCTGTAGTTGCTAATTTACTTCCATAATTGAAGTGACATTTTAGTTTGTCTCACTGTTATGCTCTTGAGGCTAAAGTGAATAATTCTGAAATTATTTGTGTACTCCCACCGGGAATGAAATCCAGAATTACGTGCACCAAAGGCACATGTGCTAGCCATTAGATGGACTGGAGGGCTACTTCCGCAATTGCCTGTATGCTGATTGTCATTAACGGAAATGCGCATGCGTATCATTTACCGAGGAAATAATTCAATGACAACTCATGCCACCAAAATAAATATTTACAGGACATATTTTTCTATGATATTTGGAGAGCTCATCCGTGGCTAAGCCGTTAGCGTACGCGCCTTTGGCGTGGGAGGCCCTGGTTTGATTCGTGGCAGGTCCTCATGTGGTTCGGATTCCATGTTAATCAGTAGGTCCACGTCTCACTGCTGAACGGGACGTTAACTCAAAATCAACTCAATTCTATATGTGGAAATAATAAAAACATATTGCACTTTGACGTTGACATATTTAAACAGACGTTGATAAAGATTATCTTTGATAGTGATTATGGAGATAAGATAAGTGTTATTCGAGGTACATTATGAGTTTCATATTGTCAGAAATTCGTTTCAGTATTTGCTATGGATTGGATGTTGGTAATATACATGTATACACGTGTAGATAGATAGATTGTATCGTTAAGAAATCCATGCACTGAATACGTTTTTTGAAACTTCTGCGAGATATGTGTGGATGTTGGAACAGTGAACTAGGGAAGACGACACTTCTAAAATTAACCAGAAGACCACAAGGTTGGTTATATTGGTACATTACAGCACATTGATTTGGCAGATGGTGCAGTTCATTCGCCTCCTACTTTCTTTTAGTCTTGCGCTGGTAAGAAGCTCAAATTGAAATCAGCGTCACAGTGTAACTTGGCATTTGATATAGCTTTCTTAATTCCTTATATTTGTTGTGAAAATATCGTGCGATAAGAATTCTCACGTGTGTTCTTGACTTCAATATTCGGAAGAACTCGTACAATCAGGGCTCATAGCGAGTCCTCCCCTTTTTTTTTAACTAAAAGTTACTTTTTTTTCAAGTTGGTCACTAAGTTACTTTTTTGGGAGGTAAAGTGACTTTTTCGTGTGATTTATGTTTTACATTGGCAGTTTTCTAAGAAAAATTTAAAAATAAATGGAAAAAGGCAGAAACTTGTTTCTCATTACTCTTCTGAAAGCTTCAGTACTTGCTGCCACATGTGAAACAGTCAGCTTTATTCTCACTTCAGCTTTTATTCTTTCTAAAATACAGTGGATGATTGGTGGATGCTTAAGCTCTCAAGGTGGGGTTGAGAACCCTTCTGTGTCTATTCTTTCTTCTATCATAATAGTCTTTTAGTTTTCCCTCGTAATAGTTGACGCTCCGCTCAACGTTGTGTGTGTGTGGTTCATCATGGTCGTCTTGTGTTATGCTTCTTGTATATACATATATATATATATTTATAAGAGTAGGTGATGAATTTGAATATTTCATAGCTTTGAGAACTCTCAATGCTAAGTTAAATGTAATGTCTGGGTTGAAGAAATTCGGAAATAGGCCAGAACTGGTTCAGTTTACTCATAAGCTTCTTACATCTGCTGAGTCTGCTTACCGTAACTAGAAAGCATACTTAGAAAACCTAAGAAAGGAGGAAGCTCAAAAAGAAGAAGAAAAGATGAGACAAAACAACAAAGAGAGAGGTGATGGAGAAATTGACAAAAGACTGGGCATGATGAGAGTTTGGTCACTTTTTGCTCACTTTTGGTCACTTTTCAACTATTTACAAGAGACCAGACCACTATGAGCCCTGTTACAATGAATTGAATAAGCAGCATTTGAGAGCCGTTGGTTGTATCCAATAATACATGCGATAATTGTATCTCAATGTGGCAAAACAAGTAAAAATTTAGACTAGGATTTTCCTTTTCAATGCTTACATAATGCCGAGGACACTACCGCAGTTTCAGACAACGAAATATTTTGTATTCATCGTCGCTTCTGAAAATCCGGTAAAACGTCTGAAGATGAAGGCAATTCGATTATAGAGAAACGTAATAATGAAGTGTTTCGTTTTCCGAGTACACTCACTAGATTGTTCCCTGTATCTGATGCAATATCTTAAATATCAGAAATTGCAAAAGTGGATAAAATGCAAAAGCTGACGTAGAATCAAAATAAAGTTATCTTTGTACCGAAGTCAGTTTGTGTTTGTTTTGTTTACCACTCTTGCATACGTAATGAGTTTACTGAATAAATTGTTCCTATGACCCTATTTAGCGTTACAATAGTAATGAGGAAATGGCAACATTAAAATGCCCTTCTTCACTTCATTAACGTAACATTGCATTACATAGTACACGGTGTGATCAAACAGTAGGGTGAATGTAGTTGCATAGTGCCATCTATCGAAGTTGTATCCATTTCAACTAGTAATCCCGGTAGCCTAAACCTTTGGTACAGTCGGCGTCGAGTTTGAACGAGTTGTAACATGTTAGCTGGCTTCCAGAGGCAGAAGAGTAAGAACGTGTTAAGAATGTCTGGCACGCGCCAACATTAAGTTTTGTCCTAAGCTGCAAAGAATTCCAAAGAGGCTCAAGAAATGTCAAAATCACTGTATGGCGATGAAGTGGTGGTATTGAGGGCTACTTGCAAGTATTATGAGCGATTGGAAAGCGACAAGGAGTCTGTTGAAAACGAGCAACGAACGAGACGTCCTTCGACTTGAAAAATATATGAAAACATGCAAAAAGAGGCACAAATGATTTATTCAAAAAGGCGAATGACTATTCGAGAGCTTTCCGAAGAACTAAACATCTCGTATGGGTCCGTGAAAAGCATTCCAACCGCCGATTAAATGGGCAAATGGTTTCCTTCTTCACCACGAAAACGCACCATACCACACGTTGCTTTTGATCCGTGAATTTCTGGCCGAAAAAATATTCCTGTCTGTCCACATTCGCTGTGTTCCCCAGATATAGCACAATGCGACTTCTGGCTCTTCTCAAAACTTAAAACCGTGCTTAAGAGGCCTCATCACTGCGAAATTAAAATACCGCCAATTTTACAATAATTATGTCATATCTTCAAATAGATAAAAGATAGTCGAAAAGTGGAACAAGACCTCCCTAGACAATATTATTCTGCTTGAGATACCGTTATCATTACTCATTTATCTGCTTTCGATTTCCAGCCGTTTAAAAAATCGGCATTTATTTTCGCGTTTCTAAATAAATGCAAACGGAAAGCTACTAGATGACTCGTGATAACCGTACGTCATGCAAAATAACATCGTCTAGGGAGGTCTTGATCCACTTTTCGATTATCTTTTATCTATTTGAAGATATCACATAATTACTGTAAAATTAGCGGTATTTTAATTTCGCAGTGATAGGGACTCTTAAACTTAAAAACGTTTTAACACCATTCCTGGCATTGAGAGGGACACGACAGAGCAGCTGAACGCCGTTGCAGAAGAAGCCTTCCAGAAATGCTTCCAGTCATGGATTCAACGTTGGGATAAGCGCATTGCTAGCCAAGGACAGTACTTTGGAGATTAAATCAAATTCCATATAAACTTATTACTTTGTTTTTAATAAAATTATTCACCGTAGTTTTTGATCACATCTCATATATTTTCGCACAAGGTGGTCTCTGTAATGACGAATTCCAATTTTCCAAATGCAAGATTGGATACTGTTCTTCTCAAAACATTGTTCTCTGTTCATCAGTTCTTCAAAACCATTTTCGCCCCTCTTTCTTGTCTGTATTCCCTTGGAGTTCTAGTACCAATTTTTAGGCACTAAAGTAGCGTCCTCATCATTCGATTAAAAAAGCACCAATAATGCTTTTTACTTCGTTGTTTTGTTCTTTTTTCAAGTCTAGAGGCATTGCAGAATACGTTATGTATAGTTTCACGCCTTTCTGCGTCGAGACATAGGAGGTGATGATGCCATAAAAAAACATATATATATTTTTTTAGTCATATCTTTATTATTTTTGGCGGGCTTACTTTTGCACCTAGAAGACTGAAATTTTGTACTAACATTCAGTCCACCGATTAGTATTTATCAGATCTCAGCGTTAACACAAGAGGGGGCCAGAGGGGCAAAAAAAGGAAAGAAAAGGGATATTTTAACCAAAAATCCCTTTTTCGCGATTTTTCCCGCCTCAGTACAAGATGGAGACATGTGAGTGATACCGTTTGAAACGCTGTTATACACTGAAAAGAATGAAGTACAGAACATGGCCCTAGAATAAATATGGATGTCTCAGGATTTCTTTTAACCTAAGATCAGGGTCTTTACGGTAATCTGGGACATTATGGGGGGTTATTGATAAATATTTTTTTCCACCATTGTTATCCAAAACAGAAGCTTAAAATGTTGTACATACATTTAGTTCCCCCTTGGTATTTTTCAGTTGATTTTCAGATCTCTGTGTTAACACACGGGGGGGGGGATCCAGAGGGACTTAAAATTTAAAAAACAAAGAGAGAGAAAAACTCCAATTTCTCTCACAATTTCCCGCCTCGGGGACGTGATACGGAAATACGAATGATATCGTTTGGAAGGTTCCTCCATTGTAAAAAAAAAAAAAAAAAAAAAAAAAAAAAAAAAAAAAAAAAAAAACGAGATATGAACCGTGATCTTACGATAAATAGGGATGATGATGTAGCCGCTTGACTGAAAGAGTGTAATTTACCTAAAAACAGCCGGAATTTAAAAGTGGTATTCAATATCTATGTCCCTTCCTTTATTGAACATCTTTCAGAGAAGGTTGCACTTTATTTTTCTCTTTCGCGGAATTCTTTTTTAAAAACTTTGCTATTTTCCCTTTTCTTGCAAGCTGCTAAATGCATTTCAATCAGTGTTGGGCAAAATCAATTGAAATCAATTGCAATTGATCAATCAATTGAAAGTAATTGCTCTGAAAATCAATTGCAATTGATTTCAATTTGTAATTGACAATTAATTTCAATTGCAATTGAATTCAATCATAAAATTTGCAATTAAATTTTCGTCAATTGTTAATTGTTAATTGGTCACAAGGCAATTGAAACTTTTAATTGTTAATTGTCAATTGCAAAGGGTGCAATTGAAACATTTAATTGTTAATTGCAATTGACAATTGAAACTTGTAATTGTTAATTGTAATTGTTAATTGCAATTGAAATCAGCAATTAAAACTGAAGATAAGAAGATGTGTGTGTATTGTGTTGTCCACTTGTTACTGTTTTACATATTTCAAATAAGGTACTTATAAGAAATGCTGGATACTTACCATCCCTTCCCCCCCCCCTGGGAAGAAAGCCAGGAAACTAAGTATTTTTTTAAAATATATTATGTTTATGGTTCTATCCCCCTCGAAAGAACTCTATATGCCCGTCATGCATACAATAGGAATGGGCACCAGCGAGTTCGAGCGAGTTTTCTTTAAAACTCGACTCGACTCGAAGCAGACATCTTTGAGCTCGACTTGAGATCTCGGCTCGAAAAATTTCCCCCAACTCGACTCGAATTCGGATCGAGTTTCCAGTCGAGTCGAGCCAATTCGAGCTAAATCCTTTGTGTAGTTCCAAGTACTACTATCTTCAAGTATCCTACATAGACAATATAATAATCAATGATACTACTACTACTACTATAATTAATTATCATTATAACACCGTGTACCTGTATAAACATGGAATATAGGCGGTTTGTATCGGAATACTAAAAATTAGTTGACTGTCGATCTTGGTCGTCAAGAAATCTTCAGGAGGCAAGGACATCGGTCACGAGGTTCTTGGTTTGAGTTCAGGAGGAGCAAGTATTCGGGCTCGAGCCAAAAATTGTTAGAAGTTATGGGACTTCAGCCAAACATGTTCAAAACTGCTCGACCCGGGCTTAGGGTTGTCAACAGCTCAAGCGGCTCGCTCACAGCTTATTCACTTATCGAGCCGAACCGAGAAGTGAGCCGAGCCAACAGCTCATCCAACCGAGCCAGCTCCAGCCGATGGCTCACACGAGCCGAGCCGAATTGAGCTGATTGCTTACCCCAACCGAGCCCGTTCGAGCCATCGGCTCAGTTGAGCTGACTCGAACCCAGCCTATGGACTCGTTTCAACGAAGCTGGTTCGAGCCATTGGCTCCAATCGAGCCGAGCCGATGACTCGTCTTTACCGAGCCGGTTCAAGCCATTGGCTCAATTGAGCCCAGTCGATGGGTAATCCCAACCAAGCCAGCTCAAGCTGTACGCTCAGTTGAACCAAGCCGAGTCGGTTGACATCACTATTCCGGTTGGGCTTCTACTTTGGCTAAAAAATTGGACCGTGCAGTTCTCAGCCTTGATGGTAAGAACTACAAAAAAAATGATAAGAAATCTTTAGTTTTACGTCTCACGATTATGCCGGATAGGCTAAAGGAGACGGTGATGATAGGAAATGAATGAAATGGAGAAAGTGGGAGGAAACGGGAGAACCCCGAGAAAATCCACGAGCACGGTGTTTGTCCATCACAAAGTACAAACTGCGCGAGCTGGGATCGAACCAGGGACCTCAAGCACCGGAGGTGAACGCTCTACCACTGACCCACCGCGCCAACTGGTAAGAACTACAGTATATACTTATATTGGTGCTCACGGCGTCATTAACTTGTTCCGCCACCAACGAATTTCAAGGTACTTTGTTCTGCATCTTTTGTGCGTGTTTTGTGTCGCTTTATGCGCCTATTCCCACATTTTGTGCATCACCGGAAGTGGGTCAAAATGGGCCTACAAATATGGCGGAACAAGTTATTGCTCTTCTGCCACCAATGAATTTCGAGATTGTTTCCTTCACATCGTTTTGTGCCGTTTTGTGCGTCTACTTCCGTTTTGTACATCGTGGGAAGTGGGTTAAAATGAGTCCCCAAGGTGGGACGAAAACGATCAAGAGTTCCGCCACTATTAAATCTCGAGGTCGTTAATTTCACATCGCGTACCCTTTTGTACGTCTATTTCGACGTTTTGTGCGTCACTGGAAGACGGTCAAAATGGGCCTCGAAGGTGGGACGAAAATGACCCACTGCTCCGCCACTACCGAATTTCGATATCCTTCCTTTCGCATCGACTACTGAATTTTCGTGCTGTTTCGTGCCCCCATTTCCACGTTTCGTGCGTCACCAGAAATGGGTCAAAATGGGCTTCCAAGGTAGGACGAAAATGACACTGTTCCGCCACTATCGAATTTCGAGGTTGTTAATTTTACATCGCGTACCCTTTTGTGCGCCTATTTCGACGTTTTGTACGTCACTGGAAGATGGTCAAAATGGGCCTCGAAGGTGGGATGAAAATGACCAAGAGTTTCGCCACTACTGAATTTCGATATCCTTCCTTTTGCATCGACTAGTGGATTTTCGTGCCATTTCGTGCCCTTATTTCCACGTTTTGTGCGTCACCGGAAGTGGGTTAAAATGAGTCCCCAAGGTGGTACGAAAACGATCAAGAGTTCCGCCACTATTAAATCTCGAGGTCGTTAATTTCACATCACGTACCCTTTTGTACGTCTATTTCGACGTTTTGTGCGTCACTGGAAGACGGTCAAAATGGACCTCAAAGGTGGGACGAAAATGACCCACTGCTCCGCCACTACCGAATTTCGAGGTTCTTCCTTTCGCATCAATTAGTGAACGTTTCGTGCCGTTTCGTGCCCTTATTTCCACGTTTAGTGCGTCACCGGAAGTGGGTTAAAATGGGCTTCCAAGATGGGACGAAAATGACCGAGAGTTCCGCCACTATTAAATCTCGAGGACGTTAATTTCACATCACGTACCCTTTTGTACGTCTATTTCGACGTTTTGTGCATCACTGGAAGACGGTCAAAATGGGCCTCGAAGGTGGGACGAAAATGACCCACTGCTCCGCCACTACCGAATTTCGATATCCTTCCTTTCGCATCGACTACTGAATTTTCGTGCTGTTTCGTGCCCCCATTTCCACGTTTCGTGCGTCACCAGAAATGGGTAAAAATGGGCTTCCAAGGTAGGACGAAAATGACACTGTTCCGCCACTATCGAATTTCGAGGTCGTTAATTTTACATCGCGTACCCTTTTGTGCGCCTATTTCGACGTTTTGTACGTCACTGGAAGATGGTCAAAATGGGCCTCGAAGGTGGGATGAAAATGACCAAGAGTTTCACCACTACTGAATTTCGATATCCTTCCTTTTGCATCGACTAGTGGATTTTCGTGCCGTTTCGTGCCCTTATTTCCACGTTTTGTGCGTCATCGTAAGTGGGTCAAAATGGGCTTCCAAGATGGGACGAAAATGACCAAGAGTTCCGCTACTATGGAATTTCGAGGTCGTTAATTTCACATTGCATACCCTTTTGTGCGCGTATTTCGACGTTTTGTGCGTCACTGGAAGACGGTCAAAATGGGCCTCGAAGGTGGGACGAAAATGACCCACTGCTCCGCCACTATACCTACCGAATTTCGTGGTCCTTCCTTTCGCGTCGAGTAGTGAATGTTTCGTGCCGTTTCGTGCTCTTATTTTCACGTTTTGCGCGTCACCAGAAGTGTGTGAAAATGGACGTCCAAAGTGTGACCAAAATGACCCATTGTTCCTACACTATCGAATTTCTAGGTCGTTTCTTTCGCATCGTTTAGTGATTATTTTTTTAAAAGTTTTCTGTGCCTACTTCCTCGTCTTGTGCGTCACCGGAAGTGAGTTAAACGGGCCTTTAAAGTGGGAGTTAAATGGCTCACTATTCCGCCACTATCGAATTTCGGGGTTGGTTCTTTCGCATCGTTTAGTGTGTATTTTGTACCGTTCTGTTCGCCTACTTCCACGTTTTGAGCATCACCAGAAATGCGTCAAAATGGTCCATCAATGTGTGAGAAAATAGAGCCATTGTTCCGCCACTATCGAATTTGGGGGGTCGTTTCTTTCGCATCGTATAGCGCCTGCTTTGTACCGTTTTGTGCTCCTATTTCCACTTTAGTGCGACAACAAAAATGGGTCAAAATGGCCTACAAGTATAGCGGAATAACTTAATGCTGTTCCGTCACCATCAAATGAGGTCGTTTCCTTCACACTTTTTATACATGATTTGTGTCGGTTTGTGCATCAGTGGAAGAGGGTCAAAATGGACCTTGAAAGTGGAATGAATATGTCTTTCTCTGCCATATTTGTAGGTCACCTTTGACCCACTTTCGTTGGCCTACAAAACGTGAAAGTATGCGCAGAAACGGTATAAATATGCACTAAACAATGCGAAAAAAGCGACCTTGAAATTCGATACTGGTGGGAGAGTGGATCAGTTTTCTTCCCACATTGAATGCCCATTTTGACCCACTACTATTGATTCACAAAACGTGGAAATAGACTTACAAAACGGTAGAAAACACGCACAAGACGATGTGAAGGAAACGACCTCGAACCCAGCATTAACTTGTTCCGCCATATTTGTAGGATAACGTTGACCCATTTCCGGTGACGCAGAAAACGAGGAAATAGGCGCACAAAACGACACAAAAATGGAAATTTAGCTTAATTACATGGAAATTTTAAGTTTGTAAGCTTAATTATATGGAAAATTTTATAAATTTTCCTTTAAGTTGGTCTACTTTACGTTGATTTGGGACTTTTAAATTGTATTCATTTTTCCACTGAAAAATATGTATAATTCAACAAGTTGATTTGATTTTGAGTTGCTTTTGGGGTTTAACGTCCCGGTCAGCAGCGAGGCTATATGAGACATGGACCTACTGATTAACGTGGAATCCGAACCACATGAGCTCCCGCAGGGAATCGAACCCGGGTTTCCCACGCCAAAGGAGCGTACGCTAACCGCTTAGGCACGGAGAAGCTCTATGATTAAACAAGGAAATATTTATTAGCTATAATTATAATAATTATCTATATAATTGAATTCATTGTAATTTGGCCCATAACAAACACTTTACCATTTCGTACTAGCTGTTATACCCGTTCTTCGCACGGATCAGATAAAATATCAATGTAAACAAACTGAACAACGGGAGAACAATTAAGAAACATTTCTAACATTGGATATATTTTGTGTGAATATATATCCAACAACGTACATGTGCTTTCATTGGGAAGGCCGATGGGGCTGAATTTTAACGTAAACACTATCGGGGGTGTCACTATACGTCTGAGCAACCCCGATAAATATGGATTCGACACAAATTCTACTACTTTTACATGTCCCGGTGAACACCCCCTCAGACCCCCTTGGTTCGTATTGTGAAACAATCTCCTCTGGCCCCCACCAACCCCCAACTAATACCACGAAAACTATGAATGTGACACTAACATTTGCCATTTTCTACTACTTTTTACATATGCCGGTAAAAATCCCTATAATCCTCTGGTTCCAATTTTGAAAAAAACAATGCCTCTGGTCCGCAGCCGATGGGGGCTGTATTTGGAAGTCAACGCCTGTGGAAGTATCACCATTCATCTCAGCGACAGCTAAAACTATGGATTTGAAACTAATATCGGTCACTTTCCATTAGTTTTACATGTCTCGCAATTCCCCACCCCCGGTGACTCCCGGCCCGCATACAATGCTGGCTAAATTTGAAAATCATCGCTAATGAAAGTATCACCATTAATCTCAGCCACCGCGAAAACTACGGAATTGACATCGGTCATTGTGGATTATTTTTACATGTCTCTTGATCCCCTTCATAATGCCCCCGTTTCTTATCTGATGGGGGCTAAATGTGAAAGTAAACGCGGTCTTGAGTTTCACCAATGAGCTCAGCTACCCCGAAAACTATGAATTTGACATTAATATCGGTCATTTTCGATTATTTTTTTACATGTCTCGAAATTCCCCCCTCTGGTGACCCAAGGCCCGCATACAACGGTGGATGAATTTGAAAGTCATCGCTAATGGTAGTGTCACCATTGATATCAGCAACCGCGAAAACTATGGATTTGACACTAATATCGGTCATTTTGGATTACTTGTACGTTTCGGTATCCCCCCCCCCCATTGACCCACGGCCCGTAGCAGAATACGGTGAATTTGGAAGTTAATGCGATCGGAGTTTCACCATTGATCTCAGCGACCGCGAAAACTATGAAATCGACACTGATATCGGTCATTTTCTACTACTTTTACATGTCCCGGTAAACGCCCCCCTGAGACCCCCTGGTTCGAATTTTTTCGAAAAAGCTTTGCCTTGGTGTGAAACCTGGACCAAGGTATCTTTGACCAAAATTTGGTAACTCTCGGTCGACTTGTCTGGTCCCCAGGCCGGTCCCGGTAAACGTCTCCTGGAGACCCCATAGTAAGGAATTTAAAAAAAAAAAACTCTTCGTCTTGGTCTGGGGCCTAGACCAAGCTACCCGTGACCAAATTTTGAAAAGTTTCGGTCCACTCGTCTCGTCCACAGGCCGCACAAAGATAGACACACAGACACACGAACAAACTATTTTATTTATATTAGAAAGGTCAGATCCGCTGTTATTGTATTAGTGCGATGCTTGAGCGATTGATCGTAGAAATTCGAACTCCGATGAGTGATAATTTTATAGGCTTGTTTTATTACAAGTTTAAACTCTTTAGTCAGTAGAGAAGAGGGCGTGAATCATGGGTCAGAGTTGATGACAATGGGTTTTGGCAGGTCTGTGGGTCACAGTGGGTAAGAGTGATTTATGGTGGGTGGTGGGTCAAAGTGGGTCACGGTGGGTCGTGGGTCACGACGGGTGGTGAGTCAATTGGTCGTGGCTAAAGTTTTCATTGCCCCACGCCCTCTCTGAACTACAGTGTTGAAAATTAATCAGTGAAAATCAATTGCAATTGATCAATCAATTGAAAGTAATTGCTGTGAAAATCAATTGCAATTGAATCAATTGCCAATTAATTTCAATTGCAATTGAATTACAGAATTCAATTGCAATTACTTTCCACTGCAATTACTTTCAATCAATTGATCAATTGCAATTGATTCTCCTTTTTTAATGGCCAACTGCAATTAACAATTAACCATTACTTATTTCAATTGTTAATTGCAATTAACAATTAAATTTACAGATTAATTGTTAATTGTTAATTCAATTGAAATTTGCCCAACACTGATTTCAATACGTCAACTCACTGGGAGTTCGTCTTTAAACAGCTATCGATCTGTGTGCAGGCTTCTCGGAAAAGACTACTAACCTAGATCAGAGTGTGAAGTGTTGCATAGGGAACTGAATTGATTGTGGTCGCAAATCTCGATTTCTACTGCTCATAAAAATAAGCAGATTAATGTGATTAATTGTAAATAAAAAGAAGTGATTATTTTAGTATTGAAAAGCATTAGTAGCATTCCGGCTATAAATTAACTAAAGGTTTCCTGATTAACTTTAGAACGTTGACTTTCATTAACATTGATTTGTTCCATGTAGGCGTGCCTCCTGCTCCATCATGCATGTGCAAGTAAACGGGATGCATAATAATGCCAGACTAGTTCAGTGGTTCCCAACGGGTATGACGCGGAATTTCGTAAGGAATATCATGAAGTTTTAAAATCATAAATCATTTAATAATAAGTGCAAACCAATTTCCAGACATTGTAGCAGTCAGCGCCTCTAGCGGCAGCAACAATTCTCGGTATTACTTAGTCATTTCTTTATAGAAACTTCTAGTCTTACATTATATTTTACATTCTCTATATAAATAAAAATGAAAGTGACTATCTTTATGACTTCGTACCTCTTGTAGCACCCGACCGGTCTCAACCAAATTTTCGGTGTCCCGGTGGATCAGTTACCATTGAGCGTTCATCTCGGGGTTCCTTGGTTCGATCCCAGCTCGCGCCAAGTGAGCTTTGTGGTGGACAGACACCGTGTGCATGCGTTTTCTCGGGGTTTTCCCGTTTCCTCCCACTTTCTTTATTCCACCATTTCATTCATTTCTCATCATCACCGTCTCCTTTAGCCTAGCTGGCATAACCATAGGACGTAAAACTTAGATATCATTTTATTTTTTGTCGATCAGAGTTTCAACATAGATGAAGTTCGGGCCTGGGATGCTTTTTATCATTTTAGCTTGACGGAGCAACGTAGCAGAGGGGGAGGGAAAAGATGTATAAAATGATCAAAAATGACCTATATTAGTGCTGAATCCATAGTTTTCGGGATCACTGAGACCAACAGTAGTACTTCTGATGCCATTAAAATCCTAATTTAGCCCACATTAGTATTCCTAAGGGGGATGACTACATGTAACAATAATTGAAAATGACAGATATTAGTGCCAAATTCATAGTTTATGGGGTCCCTAAGTTGATTGCTGATAGTTTTGGTGCCGTTTATGATTTTTTGTTTCCACCACTACCCCTGCCTTTGCCAATTATTTTGGACTTACTGGGAGACGCAACTGCTCGAAGCTATCATTAATTTGTCTCATTATTTTTTTTCTCCGTCTTCTCTTTCTGTTTATCCTTCCCTATTTAGGACCTGGCAGCCTGCCATTTAGGCTTTTGGACCTGAGTTCTTGTAGTCTATCTCAGGTCTTTCTCACTTTTCTTCTTTTTTATTCAATCCATAAACGAATTAGAAAAAGTTTTTTTTTTTTAACTTATAGATAGTTACATAAAATTAACACACAATACACTTATAGACAATGTTACAACCATAGGCGCCGACTTTAAGAAAACATTTGGGGGGGGGGGCAAACAGCGAATAAATATATCATCATATTCAGCCGTTTCCTATCAACTGCTTGATGAAGGCCCACTTCCCTCCCCCATATCTCGGTCCGCTACCCTGCTGCATCCGCTTCGCTGTGAAATACACGTCCTAAGTCAAATTCGCTTAAAGACATTAAAACAAATTCAGATTCAAAATTTGGGAACTTCACTGCAAGGGGGCCGCGGCGGCTCAGTGGTAGAGCGTTCACCTCTGGTGCTAGGGGTCCCGGGGTCGATCCCAGCCCCCGCCAAGTGAACTTTGTGGTGGACAAACACCGTGTGCGTGGGTTTTCTCTGGGTTCTCCCGTTTCCTCCCACTTTCTTCCTTCCACCATTTCATTCATTACTCATCACCGTCTCCTTTAGCCTAACCGGCATAACCGTGGGACGCAAAACTCAAAGATTCCATTTCATTTCATTTTACTTCACTGCAACTTTGCGCACTGCATTGATCTTTACTTTTCGTATCAGTGCTGCTAGAGTGTTTGTTGAAGCTTCAGTGCTCTATTAGAAACACCGTTTTGAAAACAACATTTTCCATCGAATAGAATGACTGTTCCTAATATTGAATTAAAGGCACCGCGAAGTTTACGACAGAAATTGTTGCCCTTCTTTGCTAATTCTTCCTCGACTAGATTATATTGGGGGGGAGGGAAGGTGCGAGGACCGACTTTTAAATATTGGGGGCCAAAAGTATCCTGTCTCCGCAAAGTCGGCGCCTATGGTTACAACACACACATGTCCAAAATGCAATTTATGTCCAAAGTGAAACTTATTCTCCCGGTGCGAAGTACGGCATTTTGCTAGTTATTAATGAAAATCAAACTAGCGTGTCGCGCTGTCGTAAAGTATGTTGTCAGTCAGAAAGATTGGGAACTGCAGGACTACTTCATAAAATAGGCCATTTCAGAGTAGATTGTTATAATTTTCTTCAACTGTCGATTTTTTCAGTTGAGTCAAATAACTCATTCTCTGACGTATGTCCTCTAAGGCTGTTGTAGCAACGGTTTTGTTTCTGAAAGGGTTTCATGAAGTTAGAACGCAACATGAACGTTCCAGATGAAAAATATAGCTAGAATATCAGATGTATCAGGAAGTATGTAAAAAATGAAAAAAAAAAAGTAGCAGTAGGTAACAATGTTTGATCGCCATTTTGTCTCGCACAGATCTAGTTTACGCAAATGCATATTGTTGAACTGAAGTATTTGGTCGCCAGTGACGACCTTACGAGCGAAAATTTCGTACCTCACATGTGTATGTGTGAGCCCTATCCTTAATGAGTTTCTCGCTATACCGGTACCGTGGGTACCATTTGTCTAACAAAGATAGGAAAGGCTGTCACGCCAGTAGAATAGGCATTTCCTTTCTTTTGTGATTCAGGAATAAATTTAAAGAAATAACTGCAATTTAATCAATGAACTGGGGGAAATATATAGAGAATTTGGATTAGGAGTACCATCAATACAATGTTAGCTACGAAAGAGTTCCAGAATTTCTTAATATTGTCTACAAAAGAGTGCCTTTTGCACAGGTCAACTGATATTCCTGCGCTCATTTCTTGTATTGAAAGGAGCTCATCCTTCTCATAACCAATTTTTGTCTTTTTTCAAAATTAAAAGAATACTAACAAAATTTTCTGGTAATCCAAAATACTGCTAAGTAAACTGTTCAATGTTTTATCAGATGCTTACCTCCTCTGAGCCTTTGACGTCATACATTTTCTAACAATGGCGAAGTATCGACAACCTCACACTAGAAGTAGTATTTTCTAAGTACTAACTAAGCTAATTACGAAGAAGAATCAGAAACTAAAGTTACACGTCCGATATTTCTGGAGTCTCTTCTGTTATAGAGGAATCAGGAGTTTCTGGTAATTTTAATACATGTAGTTGGCAACTGTGTAGAGTTTCAGCCACTCGCTACCTACGTCTCTAGCTGTAGATAAACGCAAATGGTTACTCGTTTCGAAAACTCTTTTCGCGAAGAATTCCGCTCAGTTATTCGATTTATGTGGGGAAACATGTAACCGCGGCTGAAATTCACCGGCAGCTGGTAGAGGTTTACGGAGAGAGTATAATATCTTGTCAGCATGTCGCAGAATGACGTCAAAAGTTTACGGCTGGTAGAGAACACGTCACCGACGAGAAGCGCAGTGGCCGACTCAGCACGGCATCAACAGATTTGAACACAGCTGGGACATCATCGACCACCCTCCCTACAGCCCGGACCTCGCTGCAAGGGACCTTCACCTGTTCCCACAATTGAAGGAGCACCTAAGAGGTTGTCGCTTCGCTTCAGATGAGAAGGTGGAACACTTTGTGACAATCTGGCTGAATACGCAAGGACAGTATTTTTACCAGAATGGAAATTTCAAACACATCCCACAAATGCCTCAACCACTATGGAGACTATGTCGAAACATAACGTAATGTATGTTCTATCTGTTGGCTGTATTGGTTGTATGAAATAGCATATACACGTTTCACTGCAGGTTTTGTAACCTTACTTTCTGATCACTCCTTGGTAAAATTATCTTTGAGAAACAAACTTCCTCATAGTGTGTAGAATAGTGTGTACAAAAGCAGCAATATTAAAACACTACACACTAGGCGAATGCATTTGGAAATGTAACCAATTACATTCCGTGGAGCTGACAATATAAATACAGGATGTCCAATATACAATGCAACCCGGAGTTTGGGATAGTAGAACTTTTGAACCTGAAGCGATACACAAATGATGGTTATACCAAAATGAAGCCTTGGTCATGCATATTTTTAAGACTAGGAAGCAACGATTGAAGTACATTAGAAACCACACAGTGTTGACAGATGTAACCAAAGGTGTAATTTTTTTTTTTTTTTTTTTTTTTTTTTTTGCAAAATATGTAAATTGACTCATAACTCATACGTATGGATTAACTTTCAGTTTGTTTAGTTGGAGTAGCTTGGAAACTATGGAGCAGAAAAAAGAATTTTCCATTTCCACCGATAACTAAAATGATGGAGCCTCTATAAGGGGGAACTAAGAAAATCGCAGTTTTCATGAATTAACACTGAATTGGCAACCCTGCTGATATTTTAGTGCATCAAAAGGTGTGTTAAGAGTCTGTCTACATTATGCAATTCCTGAAAGGAACGAAAAAGAAACTTTGAAATTATCATGATAAAACTGTTTTTACTTACATGCACCCAGCAGGAATTGAGCTGCATGGCAATTTTTTACCCATAGTAGGGTACAAGCTGGACCACTTAAATTTACAGAGTTAGATATTCGAGTCCTAGAGATCATTTACCAAAGGTTGTTTTTGACAATTCCTAAATTTTAGGGGTAGGTCAGTGTACTCCTTCCAAAATTTACAAGGGCTGTGTCAGTGTACCCATATCGTATGAAAGAGAATGGGCACCTGAACTCAACCATATGTGATAAAACCTCATCAAAAACTTCCGAAATTTGAATGTTCGATAAATTTTACCCATGAAAGGAAAGGAGATGGACCCACCCGAGGTACGTACCCCGGTCTTATACGACCATATATATATATATATATATATATATATATATATATATATAGAGAGAGAGAGAGAGAGAGAGAGAGAGAGAGAGAGAGAGAGAGAAAAGAGAGAGAGAGATGGTGATCAGAAAAATGGAAACACCTGTAGTTGGCAACATGTCAGATGTATGGGTTGGCAGTGGTGTCGTGGCGCCCGCAGCGCCGGACCGCTGGTGGTGGTGTGTTAGGTCGGTCTCCATACTACGTCAGGCGCAGTGGAACAGCAGTGTCCAGTGGCTGCAGCAGACGGAGGTAGTGTAAAATGGGAGACCTCTCAGAATTTCAAAGAGGGCAAATTGTTGGTGCGCGGTTATGTGGAGTGAGTGTGACGGCACTGGCTACTGTGTTAGGTGTGTCGCGTGGGACAGTGTCGAAGGTGATAACGGCCTACACAACACACGGGAAAACCACATCGGGGAAGCGAAACAGTGGGCGGGAAAAAATCATGAGTGACAGGTCACGCCGGGTATTAAAGAGCATTGTCACGCAGAACCGTCGTGCCACTGCGGAGCAAGTGACGGAGGAACTCAATCAGCACCTCCCCCACCCTGTTTCGACCATCACAGTCCGCCGCGAATTACATGACATGAACTTACGGGGTCCTGTTGCACGGGTCAAACCGCTCATAAGGCACCATAACGCTTTCGCACGCCGCAAATGGTGCCGCGACCATGCAACTTGGACCGTTGAGAACTGGAAACGTGTGATATGGTCGGATGAGTCATCCTTCACCCTATTCCCAACCACGGGCCGTGTTTATGTGTGGAGAACGTCCAAAGAAGCTTATGATCTGCAGTGTCTCCGCCCAACTGTGAAACATGGCGGCGGCTCGGTGATGCTGTGGGCCACCATATCATGGTTTTCATTGGGTCCTGTGGTCACACTTAGCGGACGAATCACTGCCAACGATTATGTCGCAATTTCAGGAGACCACTAGCATCCTATGGTCCGGATGTTGTTCCCGGACAATGACGCCATCTTCCAGGATGATAATGCACTCATTCACATAGCTGGCGTTGTTGCAGCGTGGTCTGACGAACATCGGGATGAAGTTCAACACCTCCCCTGGCCCGCCCAATCCCCAGATCTCAATATAATTGAACATCTGTGGTCCGTCTTGGAAACACGACTCCGGCGACGATTTCCACCTCCATCCTCTCTCACAGAACTGGCCGATGCCCTGCACGAGGAATGGTGTAAAATTCCACTTGCTACCATTCACGACCTCTATGCCTCCATCCCACGTCGCATCAAGGCTGTTCTGAAGGCGAAAGGTGGCCCGACACCATATGAATCTGGTAAGTTGCAATTTCGTTCAGGTGTTTCCATTTTTCTGATCACCATCTGTATATAATATGTATATTCGCAATTTCAAAAATTCAAGGGGTGGTCCAATATACTCCTCCCAAAGTTTAGGTGGTGATCAAAGGTATCCCTGCCAGCCTTTAGAGCGGGTTGTCCTATGTACTCCTAGGTTATTGATCCTGGTCCAGTGATAATCACTGCACTAAAGCTGGGCTTGGCTACGCCATTGCCGTGTCGGGTTTCAGGTCAAAGCCTATTTTTCCTTGACAAGCATTTAAGGGACAGCTAGTAACGTCAACATTCTATTAGCAAACGTAACTGGCAAGCTTCGTAGTGCCTAAAATAACCTATAATAAAAAAAAATGAAATGAAATTTTTGAGTTTTACGTCTCACAGTTATGCCGGCTAGGCTAAAGGAGACGGTAATGATGAGTAATGAATGAAAATAGTGGAATGAAGAAAGTGAGAGGAAACGGGACAACCCCGAGAAAACCCACGCCCACGGTGTTTGGCCACCACAAAGTTTACTTGGCGGGAGCAGGGTTTGAACCCAGGACCCCATGCACCAGAGGAGAATGCTCTACCACTGAGCCACCGTGGCCAACCTATAATAGAGATACAATGATTATTCATCTTACTTATATAGTGATTCATCTTACGTAAAATACTGAACTAAAATGGACATCTATTTATACTGCTTTCTGTACGAGAATATGCATTAGAGATGAGATAATGAAAATATGGTATATATATATAATTATTATACTGTATTACATAGCTATGATATAGAGGAATCTATAATTCTCTTACATTAATATATGCATGCTCTTTGCGATAGAAAGGAGTCTAAATAAATAAATAAATAAAAATCCGAGGACAGGATTAGAATCCATACTAAAATGGACGCTTACTCAGATCCCTGATCCTAAGCACTAAACTACAAAGGCATGAATAGTGGACTCAATCTGTGTATCTTACTAGGGATGATTCCATACCGGGACCAAGTACCTGAAGAAGACTTATATATCGTCTGAAAGCTCTTGCCATGAGAAGTACGAAACCGTTTTCAAATCACGGGCAAACCCGCAACCTGGCTCTATAAGGAGCCAGTTTGTTGGTGTTTGTGATCCTATGTATGGCATATTCAACAGAAGTAAAAATGAATGTTAGGATGCATCACGCATAAGCGCCTGAGCATATCATGTACCTTTTGGCTCATTGCTAGAACGTGACTCGGACAAGAGTTTGATAATATCACTTTGTACTCTAACGTACCCATTTGGTCAGTGTTGCCAACGGATTGTAAATGCAATGTGGCAGATGGTTTCTGTACCACTGCATGGATATCCATGAAACGTGGCATAAACATCATTCAGCACTAGAGAAAATATGCTGTGGACGTATTCCCCTTCAATGAACCCCAGTTTGTCAGTGTTGCCAACCAATTGTAAAAATGAAATGTAAAACAGGTTCTGTACGATGATACATTTATAGAATAAAGTTGGCAGAAACATCACACAACACTATAGCGAAAATATATTGAGCGTGAACGTCTCCCAATCATTGTAGATTGTCAGTGTTGCCAACCAAGTGTAAACAACACAGTGTTGCAAATGGCGTGCTTGCCATTGAACGAATATATAAGAAATGTGGCACAAGCACCCCAGTTTGGCAGTGTTGCCAACTAATGTGAACATTCAAGATATTTTCATGAAGTCTACAGCATTGACGGACATAATTAGACTTGACCAATACTAGGTATGTTAGTGTGAACCGACAAGCACCCATGTTGTCAGTGTTTGCATCCATTCTAAAATGCATTTTCTCGAAAAGCTGCCTGACCATTGTATGTATAGAGACAGAACTCGGCATAAACTTCATTCGACACAACAGCAAACATACCGTGGTGTTCACCATTCCCCAAGCAGTCCAGTTTGTCAGTATTACCAACGTTTTCAAAATGAAAGTTCTTCAAATAGCAATATACTACCTTGGTGGTATTTTTATATTGTCTAACGATATGAACATGCAGCTGAATATATGTAACACGACTGCTCGCCATGCAACAATGAACGGTACAGGTTAGGGAGCTGGACTCTGGATTCGTATGGCCTAACCCTAGCTTTTGGAGAAAATGTATTTTAGAATGGTTGGAAACACTGACAACATGAGTGCTTGTCGGTTCACACTAACATACTACAAACCTAGTATGGGTTAAGTCTAATTATGCCCATAGATGCTGTAGACTTCATTCAAAAATATTAAATGCTCGCATTAGTTGGCAACACTGCCAAACTGTAGTACTTGGGAGACGAGAACACTCACATTATGTTCATTGTCCAATGCTGCTGTGTCACATTTCTTATATATTCGTTCAATGGCAAGCACGCCATTTGCAACATTGTGATGTTTACACTTGGTTGGCAACACTGACAATCTACAATGATTGGGAGACGTTCACGCTCAATATATTTTCGCTATAGTGTTGTGTGATGTTTCTGCCAACCTTAGTCTATAAATGTATCATCGTACGGAACCTGTTTTACACCTCATGTTTACAATTGGTTGGCAACACTGACAAACTAGGGTTCATTGGAGAGGAATACGTCCACAGCATATTTTCTCTAGTGCCGAATGTTGTTTATGCCACGTTTCATGGATATCCATGCAGTGGTACAGAAACCATCTGCCACTTTGTATTTACAATTCGTTGGCAACACTGACCAAATGGGTACGTTAGAGTACAAAGTGATATTATCAAACTCTTGTCCGAGCCACGTTCTAGCAATGAGCGGAAAGGAACATGATACTTAGGTACTTACGCGTGATGCATCGTAACATTCATTCAAACTGGCCCCTTCTAGGGTCAGGTTGCGGGTTTGCCCAACGTTTTCGTACTTCTGATGGGAAAAGCTTTCATACGATATATGTTTTCCTCAGGTACTTGGTCCCTGTATGGAATCATCCCTAGTTAGTGTTATGAAATCCTGCGACTACTACAGGCTTCTATCATTACTTAAAATTCCAGCTTTTGACTTCCAGATTACCTTCTATTGTCATCATCCATGACCGTTTTCTATATACAAATTAGATATTTACTTAGCAGCCATGTCCAGATTGCTCTATTTCTCTTGTAAACTTTTCTATACATTTATGCATGTTACTGTGTGGCAGAATGGAGGGAAAATAGATTTCCGTATAAGCATAGGCGCCGACTTGAAGAAAATATTGGGGGAGGGGCATACAATGAATAAATATCATAATCATATTCAGCCATTTGCTATCAACTGCTTGATGAAGCTCCCCCCTCCCCACAGACTTTTTGTTGCTCATTGATCTTGACTTGTCATATCAGTACTGCTATAGTGTTGGTTGAAGCTTCAGTGCTCTTCGAAAGACCGTTTTGAAAACGGCGTTTTCTATCGAATAAGAAGGCTGTTTGTAATGCTGAATTAAAGGCACGTCGAAGTTTACGTCAGAAACTCTTGGTTCTCTTTGTTAATTCTTCCTCCACTGGATTATATTGGGGGGGAAGGCGAGGATCCCACCTTTAAATATTAGGGTGGCCAAAAGTGTCCTTCTCCCCCCCCCCCAAAGTCGGCGCCTATGCGTTAGTGTGGAGTGAAAAGAGGCCAAAAAACATTTTTTTTTTTCGAAATTGGATTTTGGATACGGGGCAAAAGTTGCATCATATTGTAGTACTTTACCACCGGAAATTTCAATTCTCTAAAATATTATTTAGCAGGGGCGCAATGGGCCTTAAGTTTGATAGGTTTTGTAAAGAAATACACGTTTATTATTCATTTGTGCAATTATTAGGCAGCTCTTCGCTTGAAGGAGACTATAATTTGAAGGTGTTAAGATTCGTTGTCGTGTCCAGGTGGATTTCTAAGGCTATCGAAGTTCATATTTTATGTTACAGGCTACATCAGTATTAGATTGAATGTTTCTTAAATTTCATTCACGTCTTCAAGCAAAATACTGCTACTTTATCTGAAAAGTAGTCATGTATTTTCTTAAGTCAAATTTGGAACCAATAAAGAAATCTCTCGTGGCTCACATACTGACGAAGAACCTTCACTAAGTATTTTCACTAATCTTTCCACTGCTTGCGTATAACATGGAAACACAGGGATATCAACACTTCTACTTTCTCAAGAACACATTTCTCGCAATTTATCATCTGTGATATGTCAGTATGGGCGGTTCTGTTGTTACACCCATTTTAGTTGATCATTTCAGTGTAATTACTAGCCTCGAAGTTTAACACTGTCAATTGGAAGGAATGAGTTTCACAACGTTTACATTGTTTTCTGGATTTGAGGATTTTACCGGCAGCAAGGATTCGCGTAGCTTATCTGTAGTCACCAATCGTGGCAATAAGAATATTTTTAGAATTCGCATAGAATGCATTTCTGGAAATTACTTTATTGACAAAAGTCTTGTATGGTTCTTGCAAATATCTCGAAAGTCTTATGGTCAAGAACAAATGTTTAGCTCCGTATTTGGCAAGAGGTTTCAGTTTTATGCTGAACCACACTGGTGCATATGCTTTTACTACGAAATTTACGAGAGTTTAGAGCTTCTCTCAAGAATTTGGCGTATATATACATAAACGCAAAAGTCTGCAAGCCATTGTTAACCAGCGAATATTCGCATGTTTCCTAGGTTTCTTGTCTGTTAAGTTTTTATCACAGCCTCCTCTTACGACAGATTGACATATTTCATACAAATATCTTTGATCATAACTGAGATGACGCACGTTTAGGTATGTAGGGAGTTCTGACGAAATCTTTTCGATGCTGTACACTGGATTCGTTTCTCAATTCACCAGTGATCTACCAATAGAACCAGACAAAGTACCAGTAGATACATAATCGATTTCTTTCAGTAAATGACGAAGTAGTAGTTCAATGATGTGCAATAAACGTATGCATCACTGCAGGGGTCTCTCTAAATGGTTTTCGAGCACTCTAATCATCATCCTTTTGACCCAACTTTAGTATTAGTACCATCGCAGCCGATAGCTACCATATCTCATAGGTTCACATTATTTTCTTGTAATTCCCGGCAGATGGAATTAACAGTATTCTTTGCTGATGCTGAAACTGTCAAAGAGACATAGCTGAGAAATTTATTACCCGGTTCTTCAAGGACACAATAATGTTCTTTCCTCTTCATATCTCTATGACTTCCGGAGCCGGATATTACGAGTGTTTGGTCTTTCTTCCTATTAAAATAGATGGTACAAGGTTTCTCTTTATTAACAGTCACTTTAGTTCTTACACTTTTACGATTTTTCGCAACCTCTCTTTGTATTTTACTTCTATCAATTATGTTTTGCAGCTGCTCTGGACTCACAATATTAAAATCTTCCAAAACTTCAGTAACAATAGCTACAATTTTTCTTCCAGTCATGCCGGTTTTCTCCTTCACTTTTGCTAATGTCGAGAGGAATTTTCTCATTTCTGTGCATCTAATTTGTGATTGCTTTCTTGTCTTTAAAGGATACTTCGAACTAAAATCAGGATCCTCCAGCTTTAGCGTGCTCTTTATTGCCTTCGTTTCTTGTTTCCAAAGATGATGAGGAGTGTAAAGATTCAATAATGTAACTGGTACTGTTTTGGTTGAAAGTTTGACCACAAATTGTTTTTTTTTTTCTTTCCTTTCTTCTCTTTTCTTTGTCCAAGTAACATCAATGCCACCGATTACCATTTTTCTACTTATCCTTTGATCTATAAAACACTCTCTCCGATTCAGGCATTTTGAGTGTTCTGTACAACGACACACCGTGAAATCTAAACACTTGCAAGCTGCTATATCAAATGGTTTATTGCCCTGCTTCTTCAATTCTTGTAATTTATTTCTTCTTTCATTCTCCCTCTTACTGCCAATTTTAAAAATATTTTGTTCCCTGTGGTAACTGTTGATCACTATTGATACATGGCCGAGCGAAACAACAGGAATTGAAACACGTTACCAAATGTCTTCCACCTTTTCTGCTACCTTCGTGGAAACCAAATTCTCTGCTGGTTCTTTACTTTCGCCCCCTTCAGCTGCTGACGCGTAAATAAATAACATGCCATAACGTCTTCGTAAGTTGGAAGCGTTCTCCAGTCGCGACCTTTGGCACTACGAAACATCTCTTGTGCTCTTGACATATTCTACCTGGTTGATTTTGCCATCTTTCTTCTTTATAGCATAAAACAAAAACACCAGATACTAGGCTGTAATACAGTGGTAGATAATAAACCCATCAGTAACTATAAAAGCGCAAAACTAATCAAATCACTAACGTAGCAACACGGCCGCTACCCAGACACGTGCCCCGAGCACAGGTACAACACACTAATAACAATCGTCAAGCTGCCAAACAGTTGCACAATACTTTAGCATCTGCACGAGCGCGTGCCCTGATTTCGTTTTGTACCCTCTTATCACCACCCACCAAACTGTTATACTAGTGACTTAATACAGGTAACAAGTTCATTATACCAGAAAAAGACTTACTAAATAGCAAAAAAAAAAAAAAAAAAAAAAATTATGGCAAACTAGCAAATTGCTTATAGTTGATCAGTTTTCGTCTAATTATTACAAAATGTCAGGGCCATTGCGCCCTGGCTGAAAATAATTTTAGTGAATTAAAAGTTCTTGTTGTTATGTACTGATACAGGATGCATCTTTTGCACCCTATCTACACTAAAACTTAGTCTGCTTCCAGCGAAGATCTGCCAAATAGTTACGTAGTAAATGGAAATTGATTTACAAAATCTCAAACTTAAGTCCCATTGCGCCCCGGCTAAAAATTATTTCAGAGAGCTGAAATTTTCTATGGTAAAGTATTATGATATGATGCAACTTTCGCCCCCTATCCAAATTCGCATTTCGAAAAAAAGTTTTTTCGCTCCACCCTACAATGCGTATAAGTACAGATCCGAGAGAGGTAGTGATATAGGTTCATTTATTTGGACTTAATCTTTGGAAGGTAGTGTACGAGGTTTGTTCTAAAAGTATCGAATCTTATTTTTTTTTCCCCGCGTAAACCAATGAAGTGCGGGAGACTCTTCAGTGTAGATGTATAGGGAACACTCATGCGCAGTCGTGAATTTTTACCACCCACAGAAAACGTCAATCGCTGGCAGTCGGCCAACGAGTGAAGACGTGTAGTGAGCTGTCGTCGAATTTCAGTTTTTTTTTTTTTTTTTTTTTTTAATGACAAAAACTTGACCAGCAATATTGCACCAAATTTTGTCAAAAGCTTGGCGATACCCAAGCGGAAATCATTCGCAAGATTCAACAGGCTTTCGGGGCCAATGCCATGAACACGTTACGCATAAAGGAGTGATACAACCACTTCGAAGATTGCCAGTTATCAGTGGACAGTGAACCATGTTCAGGTAACGCCCTCAATAAGTCGGAATGCCAATGTCATTGAGCAAGTGCGAACTGTTGTCTTGCAGGACCGTCGTATCACAGTCGGAGAAATTGCGAGCGACATAGGGGTAAGCAACGGATTGGTACATTCAATTTTGAACGAGAATTTGGATATGATGAGAGTGTTCGTGAAATTTGTACCGAAACTGCTGACAATGGAGCAGAAGCAATGGCGTCTGGACATCGCACAGGATCCCTACTCACCCGAGATGGCTCCGTGTGACTTTTGGTTGTTTCGCAAGCTGAAGATGCCACTAAAAGAAACCCGATTTGACTCAAGGCATCATGCCGAATACGACGGCACAATTGTTCATCCTTCCAAAAACTGCATTTCAGAAGTGTTTCCAATAACGGCGGGAGGGCTGGGAGAAGTGTGTACATTACCAAACAGACTACTTTGAAGCGCATTAGTGTTTCGGATTTCCAAATCAATAAATGTTTTTTTGCCAACCAAAGGTTCGATATTTTTTGAACACACCTCGTATGCTTCTGTCACCAGAAGTGTACCATATTGTATGAACCCTTAAACAATTAAATTTTATGAATATTTCAACAACATATTCTTTTTTCTTTTTCCAGTTAAAGCTACAAGTGTGATATTTCTGTTGGGAGTTGGAAGTCTAGTCTGCTACAAACTCTACAATTATTGTTGGCCTCGTTCACGCCCCCGGTTGCGATCTCCAGACCAATCTCCATCTCAGAGACAAGGGCAGGGATTGTTATCACTTCTGCTGGATGAGGGACAGCTGATTGAAGATTTCGATGAAGACGAAGTCGATGCAATTCAGGTGAGTTAGTCACAAGTAGTATCGTAGACTGTTAGCATGTCACTCATGTCTTCAACAGTATAAATGAAGCTGCGATATTTTATAATTTAATTCGCACTGCAATTTTAGATAGAGAACTAGCCTTTGGGTAGCTGGGGGCTCCGGCCCAAGACCCCTCGTTTGCTCGGCCTACGGCCTCATAACTGTTAAACCCATAATTGTACAGAATTTCAAGTTTCTTTTCCTATTTCAACTACCTAAAAGATAAGATTTTGTATCCCAAGAAAACGCCCATTTAAATAACATGGGAATTTCTTCATTCCCCCTTATAGCCTCTTTAAAAACTTTAAAAAAATCACTTTTGACTATTTTCGTGTGGGTTAGTTCGAGAAAGCTACAATCATGCCAAATTGCAGCTTTCCACGTCAACCGGAAGTACTCAGAATGCTTCAGTGTCAAAAAAGAACCAAAGGTTATAGCTGTGCAGCACAATTTTCTTCGTAATGTTGTGCAGGTTGCATAGCTGCAGCTATAAAATATTCAAGTCCCATGAGGCAAAGGAGGGGGTTGACCAAAAAGATCCAAATTTTGTGTGTTTACCACTAACACGAGGCAACTTTTCCGCAACCCGGTCAATTGAAATTTAAAAAAAAAAAGTTTTTTTCGGCCCACCCTATTGTTTTTCTCCCCCTTGGAAGGGAGGGCCGCGGTGGCTCAGTGGTAGAGCGTTCACCTCTGGTGCTTGGGGTCCCGGGTTCGATCCCAGCCCCCGCCAAGTGAACTTTGTGGTGGACAAACACCGTGTGCGTGGGTTTTCTCGGGGTTCTCCCGTTTCCTCCCACTTTCTTCATTCCACCATTTCATTCATTTCTCATTATCACCTTCTCCTTTAGCCTAACCGGCATAAGCGTGGGACGTAAAACTGAAAGATTTCATTTCATTTCATTTTTCCCCTTGGAAGGAAGAACTGTTTTATTTTGCTGTGTCTTATTCTCTGATGAGAAAATGAAAAGAAGCAGTTTTTGTGTTCCTAAGTGTTTCACAAATTGCATAAAGTTTATTCCGAGAGCTCAGAACCATGAAAGCAGCTCTAGTACTCTTTCAGCGTATCGGAAATGAAAAGACCTCGAACGTCGCAATAAACAAATGTGAACTGATCGATAGCCTGGAAAGACAAATAAAATCTTTGGTCAAAAGTGGGTAGACATTTCGTAATGTATTATCACACTAATTTTATTACGAGGCAGATGTCCAAAAAAAGGGTCAATAATTCTTTACGAAGGGTTATCAACACTGATGAAGATGAGCATCTGCAAGAAGCGTACCCTAGTATTCTGTGCTTGCAACAGAGATGGAATCGTTCAAGTGGAGTTGCATACGTGTAGCAGTAAGGTGAAATGGCCGCCGTAATACAAAAATCCCTCCAAATGTGACGTGATCTGTCGTACGATTTCTAAACGCCAAAGGGGAGAATGGAGCGAACATCCGTAGAGAATTGTATGCCGTTTACGGACCGTCAATAATGAGTGAAAGGAAGGTCAGAGTTTCTCCCGAAACTCCCACAATTGTGCTGAGAGTTTCGGGAGGAGCGTTCAAATGTTCATGACGATGAGCGTAGCGGATGGCCAAGTGCTCAGACGATCTAGTGGAACGCATTAATGAGAAAGTGCAATCCATTCGCCGTTCACAATAACTGAACTCGGTAAAGAGTTTCCAGAAGTGTCTGGGAAAACAGTGCATCGAATTGTGACTTTAAGGCTGGGTTATCACAAACTGTGTGCAAGTGAGTGCCAAAAATTCTGACAGACACTTTCAAAGATCAAAGAATGACAGCTTCACGTAATTTTTGGTCGGCTATGGGGAGGGTAGGGATGACCTCTTTAGTAGTGGCAGATGAAGAGTTGGTAATGATTGTGATATGGAGTTTCTTTGCACCACCAGATATGCTCACAACTGCTGCATGATCCTTGGTTCAAGAGTTATTAAGTCACAAACATAGTCACTTTCAGGAGGAAAGGGTAATACTTCGGAAAATGGTAGTATGTGTAATTCTAAGCAAAAAAGTTCATATGAACATGGGTCCTAATCTCAACGGTTTGAGAGCTACAGGTTGTGAACCATTTTTGACATTATATTGCATAATTCTCACCCTGTAATTATTCTACAGAGGTAAGACATAGCGGATTTGAAAGATGATGATATGGCCTTTCCAATGATATGCAATATGGGGCAGTGGTGTCTTTGGAAGAGAAGTTATTGAGCGATATTTGGGAATCAGTGATGCCATCCAATTTCTTTAAATAACCTTAGCTTTCAAAAATTTCCTCGAATAGCTTCCCTTCAAAGATACCACTGCCACATGTTGCATACCGTTCGAAAAGCCATTCCATCAGCTTTACCACTGTAGAATAACTACAGGGTGAGCAATATAAACATAAATTCACAAATGGTTCACAACATGTAGCTCTCAATCCGTTGAGATTAGCACCTATGTTCATATGAACTTTTTTGCTGAGAATCACCCATACTACCTTTTTCCCAAAATATTGCCCTTTCCTCCTGGGACACCCTGTATGTCCACATCTCTTTCAGAATCTATGCACACTTGAGAGATTTCTAGAATAAGACGAGTATTCAACTTTTATTTCTTTCGTATAATACCATAAAATCTTAAACGTTAATTTTTTAAATAATGCCAAGGCAGATAGGTGTCTTTATATCGAAAGTCCGTCCGAATCTGTCTCAAGGAAAATGAAAAGATCAACTTTAAATGTTTTTCAGTCCCAAACAAAAGTATAGATTTCCACTTACATATTCTTTTGTCAAAGACTTCGGATCAAACAGTTTCCTTTGGCGCAAGAAGGAAAGAATTTTCGGTAAGGTACCGGAAACTTCTTAAATTAGTCGATTGTAATTACAATTTGTTTTGTTTTGTTTTGTTCTCTTCACCTGAACAACAAAATGGTCAGTGTTGATGTTTGAAATTTAATCATAAATTTGGAAATAAGTAAATTAGAATACGCTAAATCCTGGTATACGAGAGTTGCACTGAAACTTTCGGGAAAATGATAGAATGGAAGAACATCAAAGTATAGTGGTTGACAGAACATAACTAATTTTTACCTAGAAAGTCAAGATCTAAGGGTGTACTTGTCCCTGCCATATATCCTTCTTTGTAACTAGATTCCGGCGTTGCCGCTCCAACTTAGGTAGAACTGTATTCAGCTCTCAGTGTGGCTAACCCCTTTACGGTTATCATAGTAGCATCGTACAGTTTTTGTTTCGTCTGGCATCCGTAGCTTTTACACTAATATAGACTAGTATTAGCGTAATTGAATAACGTACATTTCGGTTGCTAGGTTTTGCAGTCAGCCCACTTTATTTGACAATATATGAAAGCCATTTTATTCCACTTTGTTCACCCTAAAACACAAATTACTTTGGTGTAAATTATGTCGGGAAGCATGTAAATGTTATCGAATAGAGCAAAACTTATCTACTCCAGATCCGAGCTTTTCTATTATATTTTCTCCTTAAGTGACGTAAAGGCGATGCTTTAAGTCGAAGAGGAGAAGTATACGGGTATACTTTCTTGCATATTCCACTTCGAGCACTGCGTAAAGGAATAGCAACACAGTTTAAAAACCGAGATCTTCCTATCTCGAATATTTTTTAGCTGATAGTTGTTGCATTGCGCCGTTGGTCAGGCACAGCTCCTCATGGACCGTAGCTCCAGGGAGTTTGTTACTTCTTTATATTTCCTAGCTAATTTTCTCACTATTTCAATATGCATTTATTATTTTATTACCAACGCCTTAGCCATATTGAAATATCACTCCCTGTGAGATCCGCGAACTCGAGCAGTGCCGGGTCTGGTCAGAGGAAAGATGGGTGTGACCAATCGCACTCACCAGACTGTGTTGGCGTTGCAGCGTCCACCCAGCGTTGTGAGGACAATTGGGAAGCTACTTGAAAGAAAAAAAAAGTAGAGAACTGGGGTCTAGGAAGCTAGCATTAACGGGGAGGGTAGCCGATCTGCTGACAACACATCACCCCACAGGAATGAGTTCCATAAGTCCAGGCTTCCGTTGCGCCAGGAATTTAGTTTTTAGCATTATTATTATTGCTAATAATAATAATAATAATAATAATAATAATAATAATAGTGATTCATCAGGTCTATAAAAACTGGACAAATTGCAAATTAGGATACTGCACGCAGGAAATTAGTAATGATAGCTTTATTACTGAGATGTTAACCTGCATACATTAATAAATATGAGGAACTTTGTACTTAATAGAATACTTTTTACTTCATTATTTTAAGAAAGTTTTAAATTGTCATTATAGACAGATGGCCTGACAAATAATAATAAGTTGTCCCACTGATATAGTTATTAGTAAAACTAATTAAATTAATAATAATGTAATTATGAAAGCTTTGTTTTCGTGGATACAATTTGTATTGATAGAGTGAAACAACACAATATTTACAATAATGGCAAAATACACTTGTTTTCATACAAACGAAGTTAACAGGCTAACTCTATCCATAGGGTCAAACGCTCCAACCCGATTCATACGAGTCAGTCGGGCCAATCCTATTCATACGGGTAAAAATACAATATTGGTCCAACTGGTGGTGCATTATCGATTCTATTTTCCAAGCATTACCGATAATGCACAATAGCCCGAAACGACTCGGACGTAAACACTAGCATATTATTATTATTATTATTATTATTATTATTATTATTATTATTATTATTATTAATAGTAATAATAGAAGAGGAAATTAGTACTTTGTTGAATGACCTGTACGTATTTTATTCCTATTTTGAATGGTTATTCTTGTTTTATTTATCTGCTTATTGGTTTACAACACCGTACGGAGAGTGGCCGCTGTGGCTCAGTGGTAGAACGTTCACCTCTGGTGCTTGGGGTCCCGGGTTTGATCCCAGCCCCCGCCAAGTGAACTTTGTGGTGGACAAACACCGTGTGCGTGGGTTTTCTCGGGGTTTTCCCGTTTCCCCCCACTTTCTTCATTCCACCATTTCATTCATCACCGTCTCCTTTAGCCTAACCGGCATAACCGTGGGACGTAAAACTCAGATTTCATTTCATTTCATTTACCGTACGGAGAATAGCGGCGGCCTTCTTTGTTTACCCTGGTAACAGGGAGAGTTGCTAACATTTTATTATACTGGCAACATCTGATTGACAAATCGCACGTGGCCTCTAATATCTTTTTGATAGTTTCACTGCTGATAAGAAAACTTGGTTTAGCTTTGGAAACAACTATACAGCAATTTTTTATTGCTTTTCATAGTTCCCCCCTTCCCCCCGTGCAGCAATGCATTGTTTCGTGCGATAGAATCACATCTTGAAATAGTTATGCCACTCCGAAGTTGGTGAAACATGTAGTTTGTATGCCTCGATGGCTTCTTCTGGAGTGGAAAAGCGCTTCCCACACAATATATATTCTTGATTGTTGGGAACAAAAAGTAATCACTGGGGGATAAATCAGGGCAATAACCCGGATGTGTCATGACTTCAACGTTTTCCTGGTCCAGAAAATCACTTCTGGCAGTTGCTATATGCGAACTGGTATTGTCGTGATGCAGAATGATTCGACGGTTGGGGTTGGACTGTCTGTTCACATTCAGTACTTCTGGTCACATTAGGTACTTCTGGTAGACATTTGGTTGTGTTCCATTTTGCGTTGAATGTTCTACAATCATCCAGTAGGACAGTTGCAATATGACCTGATTTATCACGAAAAGATGCAATCATTTGTTTAGAGATACTGCGTGCATGAACAACTTTAGTTGGTTTAGGTTCATCGCGGAAAACCCACCAGTAAATTGTCGCTTTGTTTCCGGTTTGTATGCATAAATTCACGTTTCATTACCTATTACGATGTTGGACACCAAATTAAATGATTCAGACTTAAACCGTCACTTCACACGAGCGTCTTTTTTGCTTGAGTTAAATTGTGTGGGATCCAACGAGCGTAAAGTTTTTTTTTTTTTTTTTTCACTGCTAAATGGTCATACAATATTGTTTGTACTTGGCTCATGCCAATGCCTAAGGTCCCCTAAATTTCACGATAAGTCACATGTCGATCAGTGTTAATTCACGAACAGCTTCAATGTTTTTGGGCACAGAGGCTGTCGATGATCCTCATCACTCAGACTGGCCCGACCACATTTGAATTCCCGAAACCACCTGTAAATTGTCGTCTGGGATGGGGCTTCATCAGGAAAAGTAGCAGTCATCCGACGAACACACTCGTGCTGTGTTAACCTTTGAGAAAATCGCAATAAATCTTAGCACGAAAGAGCTCTCTCGTCAGGTCCATTTTTGATTACGACCACCTCACTTCAAACTAGTGCCCTGCAACGACCAAGATTCTGAGTTAAATACGGTTTTGCATTTAGAGTGAACAAAGATGACAGTTTATAACTACAACCAAGTCTAATAGATTACATTGTCCCCAGTACGTGATTCCCGAAACATTCAGTGCAACTCTCGTAGTAAAGCGCTTTGAGTACAAGTGCGAAGAAAACGTGTTTTGTAAGTGAAAATTCAGATTCTATTAACCATCTATTTTTGAGCCAAAACTTCCAAAAATTTCGTTTTGTGTAATTTTCGATTTTCTGTAACTTCTTCTTCAGTTATACATTTTAATTTCAGGGTCATTACTTCGGACCAACTAGCCCAAGATATGAGGATGCTCAATCCATTACATCACACGATGAAAGCGATAGTGGAACTCCCTACTTGGCTGACCAAAGTTCATCATCACCATCCAGTGTAAGTGGCTACAGAAATTTTTAATGGTCTGCCCGATTTTTGAACGAAACTCGTATAAGATGCAAAATGGGAATTTTAAATCACCAATAAAAGTTGCTAGTAAATATTTGTGATGTCATTTGGACTAATTATTCTGTAGTATTTACAGATAGTTATCAATTTTAATGGAAACACCTAAAAAAGTACAAGTTAACAGATTAGTATAGTATTATCAATTTAATTCAAACACCAGAGAAAGTACAGGTTATCAGATTAGTATAGCATTGGACCATCTCTCGTCCTCAGGACAGCTCTGATCGTAGACTAGTCACAAGAGGTCATGAAAGGTTGCTTTTCCGTGAAAGGTGATGGAGGCGGGACATTCATGTCTCCAAAACGGACCACGTATCTTCAAATATGTTGAGATCCGGGAATTGAGCGAGCCGGGAGATATTGTTTATCCTAATATTTCTTGGACACACCCAACACACTTACTACTTTCGTCACGCCCACACCATACGACCGAGTGCCAACAATTTACCGTCTTTGGAAATCACATCTTACACTATGCCATCTGCTCAGTTCACTGCAGACTGCCGTTCTATTGCTTCTCACGTGGTACGGAGTTTACCCTAACACGCCACCAGCAAAAGCCTGGCGCTGCGGTCACCACCTCACCATTGCCAACCTAGACATCTGACATGTTTCCAGATCCAAGTGTTTCCATTAACTTGATAACTATCTATATAGGGACTACAAACAGAAACAGATTGTGTGAATCAATATCGTAGTAACAGGGACGAATCATACTGCAGAATCTATGCGAATTACATACAAAAGAACTGCTTAACGAATTATAGATGAACTGTGATAACTGAGACAGAAACAATTAGAAACTATAAACAATTGCGTTTGTTATAAATTATAATAGAGTCTTGTGGTGTTGGGAACTTTGTAATTTGCCGCAAGTGACCACCCAGCCTGCGCCGCACTTGTGACACACAGATTTTATGACAGTACGACTAGCAGTACTTTTAGTAATTCTAACTGTAAAAGTTTCCCAAGGTAACAAACTGAAGCTTTGTAGCGCAGGAGGAAAAACTTTATTAAGACCATATCTGGATAGCTTGAGAATTTGGAATTGGTCCATTATGGCCGTTCCATCTTTCATGAAATGTTTCATTTAGAAGGTTTCTAATATTGTGGCTTCATAAGGCGTGACACCACTTTGGAAGCTTGTTGTGTTTCACTTCTACTTGGGAGAAGACGTACTCTCCCATCATGGCCCTGAAAACGTTCCCACTAATACTTTTGTCTGGCTAAGGAAAACAGCAGTATAATCATATGGTGTATAAGCCTACAAAATTGTTTTGGACTATTACGAATATTCCGTAATCTTTCCAAAACCGCATATAGAAGATTATAACGATTTATGTAAGTGCCGCCATGGAAGGTAGATCTATTTGAGGAATGAAATTCATCTTGGAACAGGTAAATACGAAGATGAGGTAGGCTGAAATCGGTAACTATTTTTATTGACTCAAAGTAAACACGAAACACGTGACGAAAGAAAATCATTCACATTTTGAAGTTGCAAATATTTAGGCGTGTGGCACATTATTGTCCTTTTACTTCAACGCCTATAGATGGTGCAGAAAGGTATTAATTAGATGGTATGCTATGTTATGCTGTATTGCAACTGTATTGCAATGCCTGCCTAGTAACGTATTAGGACGCTGTAGGGATTCAGAAACATTTCTAGAGCAACACTTGTTACAGATCGTTAAGAAACTTTAGAGATGGCAAGTGACCCACTACCCGGCTTCCAGGAGCACTTTAAACATGCCGTATGGAATTTAAATCTAGAAGTATTGCTGGATAGTCTATATATATCAGGTTTCTTCAATACTGAAGGTTTTATCATCAACCTCAACTCAGTGTAGACGGGCGTTGTTGACCATATGTACGCACTGTTGTCCAAGAGTATTTCTCTTGTTGGATTACGTTTCAGTAAACTTGAAGTTCGAGAACGTTAAATGACCCTAATCATGACCTCTATTTTCTGCAGGTGATTGGCAGGTCTGGCGTTATTTTAGATTCAGCATAATTCATTGAAGAATGCTTTCACTCTTCGGTGCCCATTCATGGCGATCTTTGTACCACCTCTGACAAGGTATTCTGTGAACTGCTATTAAAGGGATGCACCATACGAGTTCCTGTTCATGCAGTCAATATACCAACACTTAAGATTTTAGATGCTCCTCTAGTAAGTTTAGCATACGACACCTCGTACAAATGGACAACTACCGGTTCTGTTCAGCAAGTGAAATGTAGACTTACATTTTCCTCTTATTCAGGGCTAAAAATGTACGGTTATATTTCTGTCCTGTTGAAAGATCTGTACAGTATGGATATGCGTCGCCAGCTACAACTCCAACCTTGATCACAGGATTCCCGTCAGTCAACCAACTTACTTCTCATTACGTCATCAATAGGAATTTGCATCATGAATGCTCCATTTTACTGTCTGCACACATTATGACTGATAACAGACCATCTCCACATTGTTTACTACATTATAGCCTTTTGTATTGTTTCTCTTTCTTCCAGGAGAGTGTTTTCACTCGTGTTTTGTGATTACGTGTCAGTAAACATAGCTACAGATTTCAGCAAATTTCCTTAATATTCTGTCGAGTGAAGTGTGCGAATTACAATATAGATTAATGTATAGACATAAATGTTATTTCAATTAATTTTCCTGATAATTTTTAATTCTCAGTTTGGTTAGTGAACACACATTGAGCAGTGGCCACGTGCAAATGTTCACGCAGTCTCCTTGAAATAATTTAATTCAGTTCCGTGCGTTATCATGGGTTCCCTGTTGGTAAAATACAAAATGTATATGGAAATAGAAATCATAAAATGGAGATAACTTTCAGATGTTTGTTTATTTGTATCGTAGGATGGGACTTCCGTCGAGGATGGTCAAGATGATAATCTACCTGATGGAAGGAGATTGCCTCACTTGCAGAAACATCAGCGCCAGAAGGGAATGCAAGCATTTCGTGGAAGCACAAGGAAACAATCGCACAAATCCAATGTTCGGTCGTTGGGGAACTTATCACATGTATGGAGGCGTCCACAACACTTCTCAACACCACAGAATGCTCCTGTCAGCAACTCAAGGAGAGAAAAATCAGGTGTTGGTGGTCAGGAAACAAGCTCAGGTTGGCTACTGCGGACAATTAAAGACATGACCCCTCCTTTGGATTATGCGCAGGTGAGAGTTCAGCTTACTAAAGTAATTGCAGATAACAGAAATCAGTCAGAACTAAACTTAAAGAAACGAATTTTCCAAGGACCACGAAGAACTTTAACATATTTAATTACAGATACCTTATTGTTTTAATTGTAGCCTTTACAGCGTGTTGGTAGACTTTTGGCATGTGATAATTTTTATTTACAGTATGCTTCATTTTTTATTAATTTATTTGTTGGTGTCGTACAGTATTTCTCCTGTCGAATTGAAGCCTTAAAATTTTAGTAGAAATATCTCGAGAATTCGAATGTGCAAACGTAATTGACACAGAGAGAACAAATTTACGACTACAATAAAACTTGGAAACCTGTCCTTAAGGGAAAAGTTTTTACGTTGCCGTGATTTTCAAGTAAAATTAAGTGCAACGTGTTTAGCGCAGAAACAGAAACTCTGACTCAGAGTGTGGAAAATAATAGAGCGTCTAAAATATAGAATATATGAGGGGCAACCAATAAGTTATCTACCTAGACAGGAAGGGAGGGGTGGAACATACTGACACGCACGCCAAGGCCACTGTGGGAAACCCCGCTGCGCAATTTTAGGTCAGTCGCAGCAACGCAATGGCCGTGAACAGAGTGTTTGTGTTACGCCGAGTAGTGAATGTTTGTGTGTCGCCTCGAACAATGGATTTGCAGAAATTGGAGTACCTCTCGGTCACCAAATTTCCCACTACTGACTATTTCCTTTTCCGAGACCTGAAGAAACACCCGCGGGTACATTGTTTTTCCTTCGACAACGAGGTCCAACAGGCTGTTTCCCGGTGGTTTGCCCAGCCATAACAGAGACTATTTTTTCTTTGGAATTTCTTAGCTGCTCACAAAGTGGCGACGGTGCATAGATCTCCATGGGGACTACATCGAAGAACAGTGATTACCAGGTGAGCCTATCTGCATTCCTTCCCGTCTAGATAGATAACTTATTGGATGGCCCTCGTATGTTTATTTGCATATCTTTCATTTATTTTTTGTAACAATTATTTAAAAAAATCATAAAATACGTGGAAATGTGGTGAAAAATGCAAATATCAAATATGGTAACTCTAAAGCTTTGAACTACTCTATTTCCTTTTTGACCTTAAAATAAGGCATGTGGAGCAAATCGTCTCTTTCCGTGCTATTTTCTCTCTGAATTCTGGGAAATGCTTGGGTTAATAACTTTTTTTTTTTTTAATACAATTATATTTGCAAAACTAATGGTCTTTAGTAATATTCTGTTTTTATTAGAATTATGCATTCAAAGTTCTAAGATTATAGCCTTCTGTTGAATAGTAAAAGAAAAGTCGATGAAAAGTAAGAGAAAAATGTTAGTTCTTCAATTAATATCACCACATTGGATATCTGACTGACCTACTCTGTAATTAATGCTATGAGTGAATTATACAGTAAAACCTGTCTTTAGCGGAATTGAACGGAACTCGCAAATATTTCCGTTAAAAATAGGTTTCCGGTTAACAAAGGTAGACCTATGCAAAAAATGCATGTATATAGTGGACATACCAAGATAAAATAATATAATGCCTTAGTCAGTTTACAGTATTTATTTCTACTACGAGTTAATACATGCAAAATTTACAATGAATAGGAAAGAAATACTGTGGAAACGTTAACTTTATTTTTCCCATATTCAAAGAGAGTTTCCTGTACTCATTACTGAATAACTGCTCGACTTTCCACAAACACTTTAACCTGAAAAACTACACTAAATATATCAGTGTCATTTTGACGTAAGGCAAATTGCTGCAGTTCCTTTGAACTTTTGCCAGACATCTACATCCGTTGTGTCTGTTTAGGTTTGCAGAGCAATATGTGTTTTACTGACAATGTATTCTATTGTGTGTGTCAATCAACTGTCAATAGATGTCTAACGCTTTCGTAATGCTGCGATCCAGAACTTGAATTCTTCCGTTGAAATGCTTTTTTTGATTTCCGTTATCCGCGTAACACAGTTTTCGCTTAATGAAGTGAATTTAACACGTCTTTCGACCTTATATTCAAGGGACCTTAAAATATTTCCATTTTAGACAAGTTTACGTTTAATAAAGGATCCGTTGAAGGCAAGTTTTATTGTATTATGTATATTCTGTATAAACTGTGTTTAGCGAAACTCGGTTCACAACGTTGGCGTAGTAGAGTCAACGTTGATCATACTTACATACTTGCAACACATGGAATAAAAAATGAGGTATGTGTTTGGTACTAAAGGCCGATGCTTCTACCTCCACATTCCATTTCTCCAGTATGTACCATTATCGAGATACAATTCACTACTTTTTGATCGACATTTAGACTTAAGTTACTGATATAGTATAATGCATTGTGAATGAAAAGTCACAATAAATTTTTCCGTTTTCGCCAAACATATCCAATGACAGAGTGCTAAGATAGGATGATTTAGTGCCTCCCTGCCTTGCACTGTGTTCCAAGTGTCATTTTTATATTTCTATTTCTATTATTATTATTATTATTATTATTATTATTCAGAAATTTGATTTACCAAAACTTATATATTGACCCCTGTCCGTGTGTCCATCGGGAGATAAAATATCTTAAGAATTACGTGATGAGTCACCACTAAATTTAGTCAGAATGTAGGGGCTCAAAAGTTAGGAATCAAGTTTGTGTCTGGAGGCAATATTCAAACCAAAAGTAATAGTAATCAACCATTTTTGGTTTTACGTTGATCACTATAGAGCAATAGTCGCCAAGCTTATGAAGCTTGTGTGCTATCGTGCCGTTTTTAAATCCTACTGTCAACTACCAACCAAAAGAACTATGAACTTTAAAAAATCTTACATTTGTTTATTGTCTATAAACTCAAATTTCTAGTAACTAACTAACTAACTAACTCTATGGCCTATGGAACCCGGAGGTTCAATGCCGCGTTCACAAAAGCTCTCCACTGACTTCTATCATTAGCTAACTGCATCCAGTTTCTACTTTGTATTCCAATCTCTGTGAGATCCATCTTAATATTGTCCTCCCATCTGCGCCTAGGTCTTCCTAATGGTCGTTTTCCGATTGGTCTTCCAGTCAAGACTTTGAAAGCATTTCTACTTTCTTCCATTCTATCTACATGACCCGCCCTCCTAAGCCTCCTAGACTTCACGACCCTAACAATGTTGGGTAAACCGTATAAACTATGTAGTTCCTCGTTATGAAGCTTCCGCCATTCCCCATTCTCGTTCCTCTTGGGTCCGAATATTCTTCTCAGTATCTTGTTCTCAAATACTTTCAGTCTGTGCTCTTCCCTCAGAGTAAGCGACCATGTTTCGCAACCATACAGAACAACAGGCAGCTTGTAGCTTGCGATCGACGGTTTGGCGATCATTACTATAGAGCAAGAACGGTAATAGAGAGAAGTGTCTTTCTGCAGTTCATTAAGCGTCTCAGCAGTGCATTTTATGTCCATTCTTAACTCTCTACTGCAACCGGAAGTGGTAGAAATTCTCTACAAGTTCCGATTTTAATATTGATCAACAGAGCAAAGACAATAAGAGATAGCAAAGACAATAAGAGTTTTTGGAAGCGATTTAGCGCTTGAAGAGTATGTAGCATCTTCTCTCTCAACCCCATATTCAAACGGAAAGTGGCAGAAATCAATCACTTCCGGTTTTAATGTCAATCAGTATAGAGTATAAACGGTAACATATAGCGAGAAGCGTTTTCTGCAACCACTTAAACGTTCCAAATATATATTGCATCCACCCTAATCTCTCTACTACAACCGGCCGATTTCAATGTTAACTGAAAAAATAGCATGCCATACAAACCAAACTTCTCACGTCGTGCACATGTGACACTGCTACTTAGTTTTTTTTCTGTATGCCTGGATAACGAGCTGTAGTGATTCGAAAGCTAAGTTGTAGCTGTTAGTGCCTTTGGTATTGGTTCCATGTGACTCCCTGTGACTACATACATAAGTCCATTATTTTAATATATATGAAAAGATGTTGACAAATTATTAGCAAAATTGGCATTTCAGAACAAGATACGGTATTAGTTACATTTATAATATGACTCTAGGGTCTGTTGTACTTCGTTTATACTTAATGAGATACTATTTTTAGTTCTTGTAAACAAATGATTTTATATTTTGAACATTTATACTGTTGTTAATAGGCGTATCCCTTATATTTGTTTACGTTCACGCTAAGAGTTATGATAATTTGTACTTACCTGTTTGGTCGTGATTCACTGATGACGTACACTCTTGTCCAAAACTATTGTCACATGTCTATAAATATGTTATTGTAGGAATAGAATTTGATAACAAATTCGTTCGGTATTTCTTATAATATTATGTGTGTAATCGGCAAGGACATGTATGTGGCAAATTTAATGTCAAAAGAGCGGTAAGTAAGAACAATAAAACGAAAACAAAACTTTTTTGACCATTTACCAACATTTTGTTTTACTCATTCTAATTTTCGTATTTATAATTCTTTTACTATGAAATTTACCACAAATATACATTTCCCCGATTATACACACAATATCAGTATTAAAAGTACCCTGCAAAATCATTATCAAATTATATTCTTACATGAAGACGGTTATAGATATGCGACAATCATTTTGGACATGAGTGTACATTCATCACCAGTAAACAATCTATCAAGTTGAAGAGCACTTAAAGGATGATTCGGGAGAGGCTAGTGTCAAAATTAGGAAGTGCAAAGGTATGGAAGCAGATGGCAGTGGCTTCCACAATAGGCATGATAAAAACTTGTGAAAATGAGCAAAACCATTTCCGTCTTCGAAGCGGTCAGAGTTGAGGTCTTACTGATATATGCTAATAAAATTCGGATTGATATAAGCAAAATTTTGGAGGTAGTGTTAATCATGTTGCGAAGGATCTGAAAGAACCAAAAAGCACCTAGACTCGGCGGAGGAGAAAATATGGCCTAAAGGGAGTTACAACAGAGGTTTGTAATCGGCTTTTGTTAAGAAAAGCACTTCAGAGGAGAGAATTAACCTGAAAACAACAAAAAGTCTGTCGTGGATGCCTATGACACAAAAATGTCGTTAAGAAATGTACGTAGCATATTAAAGTTGTGATCCCGTAACGACCAAAAAATTATTCCAGGTGTGATGAAGAAAGGGCTAACTTATACCACTGAATAATGTACGAAAGTAAATAGCAACCTAACCCAACCAAATTTAAAACTAGTAGGAAGCAGTTAAATGGGAATGCGCGTTTTAGATAATCTTTGCTTTTATTTTATTTCACAAATACTTGAAGCATATGTATTTTCTTTGGTAGTGTTCAGAGATGTAACTGTTATTCGTGTAAAGAAAAAATACAGCAATATATAAGGCGAATTTCAGCAGAATGAATCATGTTAAACGCAAAATAGCCTACTAAAGTAAAGTTAGTGCTCTTTCGGCGTATGGACCAGGCAAAATTCAGGGTGTAGAAGAAATGCGAAGAGTCAAAAATATAAGGTCATTAGACGTGTGGTGTCAGAAAGGAATGAGTGGTTTCCATCTAGTGATGAAATATTTACGCAAGGCGATGCACCTTGTCATCGATCAAAACCTTAGCCAGGAACTTGTTACGAGAGACATTTCTGTGTTCAACAACAGGGCAATAGCCCAGGCATGAACACTAACGTCCGGGAAATAGTTCAGACGTGAACTTCATGGAGTTACTGTGGCACGTGCTAACAAAAACAAACTTACAACGAAAACCGAATAGATAGAACGTATTCTTTCCATTCAGAAACAGGGCGTTGAATTTTCGAATTTATGCACAACTTTGATGAAAAGTATGCCGAAAGATTTGAATTGAAGCCTTAACTGTGAACAAAGGATGGCTTATACAAGTGTACCTAGTGTAACTGTTGTATAAATAAAATAAGTGTCAAAAACTAGTCATAAATTTATTTCTATTTAGAAAATGAAATGAAATCTTTAAGTTTTACGTCCCACGGTTATGCCTGCTAGGCTAAAGGAGACGGTGATGATGAGAAATGAGTGAAATGGTGGAATGAAGAGTGGGAGGAAGCTACAGAACCCCGAGAAAACCCACGAGCACGGTGTTTGTCCATCACAAAGTCCACACGGTGCGAGCTGGGATGGAACCAGGGACCCCAAGCACCGAAGGTGAACGCTCTACCACTGAACCGCCGCGCCCTCCTTTATTTCTATTTAGATTATAGATAGATAGATAGATATAGATATTAGTGACAATACGTTAAAGGTGTGAGAAGCAGTATGTTTTAAGGTTTAAAATTACGCTAAAAGCATACCGGGAATAAGTACAGAATCTTGGAGGTTAAACTTTTGTGTTGAGATTAATTAAATAGTAATTTGTATTTAAAGAAATTCCGAGGAGAAAGGTGTTATTTTTCGTTCCAATTTTAGAATATTAATTTTTGTTATTCAGAGAATATTTCTACATGATATTCACCTTCATACATGCGTTAACATGTTAAAAGTAAAATACAGTCATTTCCTTTAAATAGTTGTCACTGCGGAAATCCTCTGTCTTATTCAAGTCGTTGAAATGCTAATTACCAAAGCATTTAATGAACCAGATCAAGAAAATACTTGGAAAAGACAAAATATTTCCTATTTCATAAGTATGAATTGTTGTTGGATTTTTTTTTTTTATTTTTTTTTATTTATTTTATTTTTTTTATTTTTATTTTTTTTGTTTGTATTGACAGTGGCCAAATTGATGCCACATTAGAAATAATTCTTTACTGTAGTATTTTGAGTAATAACAGAGAATTGCTGTTTCTAGACGTAATTTTTATGGCTTATATCGATTTGTCATTGACATAGATGTCACGATCCAAATTTAAGAATTTCAAAATTGGAGGATTTTAACATTTTCTTGACTACAAGAAAAGATAAGAGTCTGTAGTGCTTGTCTCATCCTCAGTAAAGTCTGACCTCTAGTGGAATTTTTCATTCATGCCTTTACCATGTAGACACATGGTCTATACAGTTGGCACACATTTGTATGACATTATCATTAATTGTTAAAGAAGATATATATATATATTTCTGTTTTGTTTCGAATAACACGTTGCACTGGAAATGTAAGTAGATCAAACCTGTTGGACTACTTAGACAACTTAATTTCACTCAAGTGGAGAATTATGTAGAGTCCACTTGATGTTCGAAGTTTAAGATATTTATTTGTTTATTTATGTACTTTTTAGGGGAAGAGATGTTTGTAATTCTCATGACTCAAGTTTGGAGGCCAAAATGATCAATTGATTTGGAAGGCACTTCGTACATAATAACTAAATTTGTATGTTACACATACTACACATGTTATCCTTTAACAATGTTATTTTCAGCTCAAACTCTTGCAAGGTAGTAAAAACTGCAAATATAAGTTTCAGAGATTTTATATTTGGTTTGAAGTTATGTACTTCTGTTGCAAAAATAGTTAATGATTATTATTATTTTAATAAAAGCAATTACTGTGTTTTTCATTTTACAGATACCAGTATTTGCTGGAAGCTCCAACAATCAGGAGCACAATAGTTGTCAAAGGGAAGAAGCAAGAGGGCGTTTCTCAAGAGATGAATCGTGTGATTCCTTCGCTCTATCTGACAGCGTGTTCGGTGAAGATGTGAAGTGTTTACTCAGGGAAGGATCGTTTGATAGCACGTGTTCAGAACTTAGTATAGACTTCTCAATTAAAGAAAGTGCAGCAACAAATACGTTTGCTTGTATGGATAAACTTCAACACGAAATTGACCAATTGAAAAACAACTGCCTTAAAATGGACGAAGAGTTTGAAATTATAAAATGCAACCGAAATTTGCCTGGCATGTCTTGCCTTATGAAAGCTAACAATCCTGAAGAAAATATTCAGTCTGAAGTTTCTTCTCCACGGATAGGGAATGTTCTAAGGGAAGATACTGCTCGTGCATGTTTCACTGGATTGTATAGCATCACCACTATTAAGAATAGCACATCGTCAGAGTTCTCAGATTGCGTCCTTCCGTGTCAAAGGAAAGCTAGTCTGGGATCTGTGGAATCTTTAGAGTGGGACTCACCACGGTTGACTAGCCCAGCGAAGACAAAGGACTGTGTAAACCTTCACAAGAATTTGATGAATAATGATCATGAACATAACGAATCGATTGCTGAAGAAGCGTCACAACAATCTTCCACTAAAAGTTCTTACGTCGATACTGAGAACTTTGCGAGTGGAGAGTGCTCTTTCATGTTACCTTCAAGTGAGGCAGAATTAATGGCTAACCTGGAGTGGGATAATGAAGACCTTCGACAATATCCGGAAGGGAATAGTGAAGGTACCCCAGAAGAGAATTGCAGTTTGTTGGCTGCTGTAGATACGTTGGAAATGGATTTAGAAGCAGAGTTGAACAAAAACAGCTCGACTTCGCTACCAGAAGAAAGCTGGAGGAGTCAGTCTGAAGGTCCTGAAAGTGCTTTAGAAAGTATGACCTCTAGTCGCAGTTTTACAGCAAGTCCAATAACTGAAAGGTGCGTAAATTCTATTTAATATTAAAATTGTAGTAAAATTTCATCCAATCGGAGTATTCGAAATTAGGTTGAAAACATTACATTATTTTTACCGATAAGAAAACGTGAAAATAGAAATCGTTAGGCTAAATCATTAGCCTTCACAAAGTTCGTATTTTTCAAACTCTTTCCTAAAGAACTTTTCCTAAAGTAGAAACCTAGGTAAGTGATTTCCTCGTACTCAGAAAAATCTTTCCATCTAACAGATTGTTTGGTCTTCAGAAACGACTTTCCTCAACCGAGATCTATCTACCTCCTACCTGAAAATGATAGATACAACCAATTCGAAGGAAATCGTTCCACAACAAATCTCTTCCGAAACGAATTTTCCCAGGGGTTCCGCTAAATCAGTTTTCTCATGCTTGAGTACTAGTTAGATCGCTTAATCTCACGAAAGATTCTAAAGAAAGAATTGAATTTTTCTTAGTGACGTGATTTTACTAGCTCTTCTCGGGATATCAGTCAGGTGAAAGTATTGACATCCGACGTTTCGAATGCAGACATTGTATTCATCTTCAGGGATTGTAATTGAGAGACCGGAGACATGAGCATATATATACAGGGTGTTCTAAACAACACCGACAACGTTTGGGAGGTGATTCCTGACTCCAAGATAAGACAAAAAGAATAGACCAACCTGGCTGCACAAATGCTTCTTCTCGGAGTTCAGGCTGCCGAAAACATGAAAAAAAATAAATTTTAAAGGTCGGTATTCCAATACTATGGGACCTACCGTAGTCGGGCCAAGATTTTATTTAGGAACTAGTATGTGTTCTATCCAAATATCCATGGTCAGAATCCTGCGGTACTACCATAACAATTTTTATAGAGGTAGTTTGTGAATACTTCAAATTATATGCCCGTAACCAAACTGCCTTTATAAAAAATTGTTGCGTGAGTACTTTAGAATTCTGAAACATGTATTTTTGGATAGAACATATATTAGTTCCTAAGTTAAGTCTTAACCCGACTACGGTAAGTCCCATAGTTTCTGAGCTATGAAACTTTAAAGGTCACTTTTCATGTTTTCGGCAGCCTATAACTCCGTAAGGAAGCTTTTGTGCACCCAGGTTGGTCTATACTTTTTGTCTTATCTTAGTGTCAGGAATCACCTCCCAAACGCTGTCGGTGTTGTTTTGAAACACCCTGTATAGTGACTATCTAGGGGCAGAGTTATGAACGGGGAGTTGTGATTGGCTCAGGGAAATGCTGGCTCTTGATTAGCTGTTGATCCTGTGTGTTTCGTGGAGATTATTACTCGTACTTCTTAGTCGGTTCCTCTCCCTTCGAAGTGAATTTTTCTTAAAAAGGAAAGAACCTAAGTGACTTTTTCCAAGCTCAAAACTGGCACCCGAAGACGGTAGACTTGTCACTTTAAAAAAAAAAAAAAAAAAAAAATCGTTACAGAAAATCTTTAACTGTCTACGGAGCTTTCACAGTTCACATCTAAATTACTTTTCCCATTCTCGATCAGGACAAAGGTGAAGCTTCTGGGAAAAGGAGCTGCACCTCACTCCATAGAAATCGTTAGGAAAATTAATTATCGGTTACTCTGGAAATGACTCAGATCAATATTTTTTGTGCATCGAATGCACATTTGCTGGAGACCGTATATTTTATTTTGGGGTGGGGTTCTGGCGGTTAGTCCCCCTCCCCAATACACAAATATTCCACATCAAGCCTCGAATTAGCTGAGAATATCCTATCCTAACTATATAGAAAATTACATGAACTGACATAAAATAACGGGTACTTCCGTTTGATGTGGAAAGTTGAAATTTGGCATGATTGTAGCTTTCCGGAACTAACCGACAGGAAAATTGCCAAAGCGAATATGTTTAATTTTTAGGGGGTCTAAAGGGGTGATGATGAAATTCCCCATGTTATTTAAATGGATCCTTTTTAGGACATATAATCTCGTGTTTTAGGTACTTTAAATTGGAACAAAACTTGAAATTCGGTAGACTTGTACGTTTTCCATAAGGTTATTTGAAAAAAAAAATCACTAAAAATACGAATTTCTGACTTTAGGGTGGTTTTACGGGTAACTGAAAAATCTTCCTTCATCGGACACAAATTTCTGTAACTACTTTTTCTTATGTATTATTCCATCGCTCTCCTGCACTCTTACCGATCTTCCCTTCTCACTAGTTTTATTTTCCTCCATTAAACTCCATCTATATCGAGCCTGATGACCCTGTATTCCAATATGGATTACCTCTTCTCTGTTCTTCAGTTTTTTTTTCTCCTAAGTAGTATTCCTTTGCTCTCCAATATTTCTACAGACTCACCACTGCCATTAATATTATATGCTTGCCTCATGGCGGTAAATTTCAATATCGTGTGCACCTGGATGTTTCTCTGCTTTTCCTGTGTTCTTTTTTTTTTTCTTGCTTTTTATTTATTTCTTCTCTCACTATCACTTCTCCTCCGGATCTGATGAAGTATTTTTGAATTCTTTTTACTATTTTCTACTAGGTATTTCATTTTCTGTGCCGGTTTAAATTCCTTAGATATATATATGGTGTCTCTAAAGTCCCCTGACATAGGGTAACTCTGTTATTATCAGAGTTACAACAAAATGTAAGAGAGAAAATCGTCTCCAAATATGATGTTTTCAATCTAAAGTAAAGGAAATTTTTTAGTCGGACGAGCCGTTTGGACTATACACTCTTTATGTGCCTAATTTTTAATTAAAATGCAACGTTGCCATTTACGAGGACCCACAATTAAGTGAATGAAGTTACTGTGTTTTACGCTAACATGTCGATTGCCAGTCCCCATTTCAAACACGCCCTCATTCACCATACTCTTACAAAATTTATCCACCTCCCGCCACGCCTTGCCCTCTCTTAATCCCTCTATCAATTTCATGAGGTTCATTTCTTGAAATTACTCCTCGGACCTCATTTTTAACTACGAATGCATGTAAAACTACATACTACTATTTACCATATGTTCAAAAAATTTACCCATCCCTCTCCGCCCCGCCCCCTATTTTTAATTACGTGTCCGTTTCTACTTTTCGGGTCACATTTATAACCATGAACACATGTAAATTTTGTAAGAGTATGGTGAATGGGGGCATATTTGAAATGGGGGCTAGCCATCGACAGGTTAGCGTAAAAGACAGTAACTTCATTCACTTATGTTGTGGATCCAGGTAAATGGCAACGTTGCATTTTCATTTAACATTGGGCGCATAAAGAGTGTACAGCCCAAACGGCACGTCCGGTGTAAAAATTTCCTTCACTTTAGATTGAAAACATCATATTTGGAGACGATTTCCCCTCTTACATTTTGCAACAACTATACTTGAAACAAGAAACAACTCCTCCACTGAATTAAATGAGGATTTCAAATTTAAGTTCTATTCTGTATTCGGAAACGGCACTCGACGTATTAACAACAGCCCATTTTGAAATAATGTCGATTTGTTATGTACAATGTGAGACCAAATTTACTGGTATATCAGAATATCTATCGGTCACGAAAGTCATGAAAAAGTCACGAAATCAGAAAACGGCCATGAAAGTCAAGAAAAAGTCACTAAATTTAGCTTTTGGGTCACGATTTTTTTTATATGTACAAAATCTGTAAGTATAGACTGAAAAATTTAGTTCATTAAAACGTCAAAATTCACCACCAAAAATGTGTATGGTTGGCTTTAGACGCTACCAAATCGCAAGCAAAGCACGCTTCTACTGCATGCATGAAAATTCGGCCAATTCGCACCCAAATTCGCTCTTGAGAATGTGACTAAATTATATGGTTTGGGAAAGAAAAGGTCACGAAATTTCAGTTTGGAATTTTAGTAGACACCCTGTATATTTACGTTACCAATCTATCAATGCCCCATTGGTGACGAAACTTTTCTATTTCTGCTACTGACATACTGAAAATCACTTATCTGCAAAATCCTACCTAGAGGGTCAATTGTAATTGGCAACGCTTACGACATGGCGTGAACTGACTTTTTATTTTTCTTGAATATGAGATGCAGCAGCCCTTGTTGCCAGTTACATTACAATTGTTGTGTTCACATTGTGTTATTACAGTGTGTGGCAAAATAAACAGTACTGAAATCACATCGTTGACATTTATTTATTTATTTATTTGTTGTACAACATGATGAAACGTAAGAAATGCTGTCAAATGGATGTCAGTTAAGTGTTACTCAACATATATTGTATGTTTATGAGGAATCGCGGCTGTACATCATGAGTTCAAAATGTTAACCATTACGTCGCACACGTTCTTCATAGCGGTCTGTAGATCAATGAACATGTTAGTGAACCCAGGTTGCTGGAACGACAAAACAAATGACCGAATCTTTTCTTTTAACACCTGTATAGTGGTAGGGGGTTATCTGTTCAGAAAATTGCTTCCTTCAACATACTCTATATGTAGGCATCTGAATCCGTGAAGTCAGGGAAGTAGGAAGGATATGGAAATTGTTTCACGGGAAAACAAGCGATGTCCAAACTCTCGTGAGCAGAATGAAAAGTGACTCACTTGCAGTGTGAGCAGTGGCTCCATCTTGCTGCATCCATTGTTGTTGTAACGACAAATTTTTGGTGTGGCAAAAACCGTGCAAATCATGCAAAAATAGGTCCATAATCAACTGTGGATTGATGTGGCGATCAAGGTACACATGACTTTCATCACTGAACCATATATTTCTGATGAAATCTTCATCTTCATCATCATACACCATAGCTCCAGAGCAATGCAGTAGACATGCGTGCTTATCTCTTGCAGTGAGATGCTGCCCCACACGTATGAGTGGAAATAGTGCTGGACAATAAACACCTTCTCGTCTATTGTGAGTAACATTATCTTCGTGCCAAGTGCATACTACGCTAATCCACATCCAACGAAGAACACACGTGGCGTTTACAGCTCATACCACATTGCACCTGCGCGCCATCCGTACGCAAATTTCAGTACCGTTTGTTTTGCCACATACTGTATTTTATGCAATATTAATAAAGTGGGTAACTTTTAGCTTTTAATGACGATAAATAAAATCAGAATCTGAATTTGAAATTATTGTACATTTAGGTCGTCCCAAATGGCAACTAGTATGAATGATTCGACAATACTTGATTCGAGTGCATCAATACGGTCTTCCTGTCAACGTGATCACGATCTTGCCAACAATAGTGTTCAAGCCTGGACTTGCTGGAGCTCAGAAGAATCTGGATATATGGAATGGGACGCAGCAGTTGAGAGTCACCGAACACCGCAATGGTCGTCTCCGCATGAATTTCCTGACAAAAATTTGTAAGTATTTTCTTCTATAGTCCTTCAGTTATTCTAATAAGTTGTGCAATCAAAAACTGAGTGCGCGTATATCTAATGTTTTCCAAAAGCTACTCAAAATTTGTGTGCAGTGCGTATGTTTTAGAACAAAGAATTTCTCCCTGTTTGTTTTACATCAGTGTTACAGGGAAGTTACATTAAATATTATGTATTCGAACTGCAAGCTCGTGTTCTTGCATTGAATGAAATGAAACTATAAATAAAGAACAGAATACAAGGTGTGATCAAAAAGAGCGGTGAATGTAGTTGCACAGTGCCATCTATCGAGGTTGAACCCATTTCAACTAGTAAACCCGGTAACCTAAACCACTGGCAGTCAGTGTCAAGTTTAAACGAGTTGTGACATGTTAGTTGTCATCCAGAGACAGAAAAGTGAGTACGTGTTAGGAGTGTCTGTTCAAAGGCCAAAAAAGTGTCAAAGAAGCTCACGAAATGTCAAAACCAGTGTATGGCGATGAACTGGTGGTATTGAAAACTGTTTACAAATGGTATGACCGATTCAAAAGCGGAAACGCGTAAGGTGAAAACGAGCAACGATTGCGACATCCTTCGACGCCAAAAAAGATGAAAACGTGCAGAAAGGGACACAAATGATTTGTTCAAACAGGCGAGTGACTATTCGAGGACTTTCCAAAGAATTAAACATCTCGTACGAGTCTGTGAAAAACATTTTAATCCCCGAATAAATTGACAAATGGCTTCCTTCTTCACCTCGAAAACGCGACGTGCCACACCTTGCTTTTGATCCGTGAGTTTTTGGTCGAAAAAATATTCATGTCTACATTCGCTGTGCTTTCCAGATATACCACATGCGAGTATTTGCTCTTCCTAAAACTTAAGGAGAAAACGTTTTGTCACCATTCCTGACATTAAGAGAGCCACGACAGAGCAGCTGAACTCCCTCCCTAAAGAAGTCTCCTAGAAATGCATGCAGTCATGGATTCAACATTGGGATAAGTGCATTGATACCCAAAGATAGCACTTTGAAGGAGATTAAATCAAATTCCATACAAGCTTATTACTTTGTTGCTAATAAAATTATTCACCTTATTTTTTGATCACACCTCGTAAACATGAGACGAAATGTATTACCCTCTCCCTTCTTTTATTAAAAAAAAAAAAAAAAAAAAAGATAACGAAAATTTTTGTAAGTAGAGATTGTCTTTTTGAGTGTAACGTTTGTCCCCAGCGTGGAGGCTATATGGGATATGAGGAATTTAGGCAAATTACATTTCCGGAGAGAAGTGAAATTAAAGAAGCCTGACAAAAGAATACGTATTATATTGTTGTTGGTGTGAACGTAAGAGATTGTCTGGTTAGTTAAGATTCAGCATCCTATTTCAGCATCGAGGCTGTTTAAAGTGAGTTGCGAAGCAGCTGCCCCGAAGTCTTATGATAGACAAATATTCAACCTTAATTCCACTAAATAAATCCACTTGCAAACATATATATAATATGTGTGTGTGTGTTTGTTTGTTTGTTTGAGATTTCAGAACCGGAAAGAGATCCCTGTTTTCGAAAAAATAATAATAATAGTAATTTGCCAGTAACAAGAACGAACTTTGGGCGACAGAGAATTTCGCAGAAGGAAGTCCTTTTTCCGACTTCTGCACCCGCTTTGGCCTTTGGGGACTCCCAACTGACGAAAACTCTGTTCGCTTTTATGTACACATGTACTGCTTGTACCTGAGAAGGTTGCTAGGCTGAAAAGATCAGAAATGAGCCGGCAAGTGTCCTCATCCTTTCAACTTAATGGTTGTAGAGTCAGTTATTCTCTGTAGTTATTTTGACGAGGGTCACCAGTGACATGCAGAAGAAAATATTCTTCCCCGTCCCGCTGAGCTGAGACTAGCAAACAAGTCAACTCCCAACGATAATACCTAGAAAATACAAGAAACAAAGTGGGAGTTGTGTGCCTGAAGGGTATCAGTGGGCGTTACTGTTGATTGTGATGTGTAATGTGTTTCATTTTTTAAATCGTAGGCTGTGATTTTCCTCTGTGCAGTCTCTGCCTCACCGCACCCTAATAACTGTGTACAGTACACGTGTATGTCCTAGCAGGCGACAAAAACGAAAGAAAGAAAGAAAAAGAAAAAAGGAAACGTTTGTAAAGAACGTCCCGAAATTTTCTTCACACTTTCCAGCGATCAAAGAAAGTGAATAACGTTTCACCAGAAACTTGACGAAATGAAAAAATCTGGAAGTATTTGTGAATTCGAGATGTCTGAAAATATGCAGTGTGAACCCGTGGAAAGTGAATAGTGTTTCGTGCCCTTTGGATAACAAACTTACTGATATTAACTCTAGTTCTCGCTTTGCTTCCACTTCCCAATCTAGCGTTGACCATACTGCTGAAGCATTAAATTTTTCTCATAAATATCCAACTTCTCGAGGTAACTATAATTTTGAATTCCCAGAAAACTTTAAGAAAGTGCATTTTGAGTTAAGGCCCCTGCAAACCATCTGGTCCTTTCATTAGAAACGAGAAAAATAGATGTTTTTCTTCCGATTATTATTTTCAGCATACGCATCAAGGCAAAATTCCACAGCAATGGTTATGTTATTCGGAAAAACAGAACCGTACATATCATGAACTGAGCTCACAGGAAAGCAACTCACTTTCATTCAGCATGGATTAATGGAATAAGTGATTGGCAAGAACTATCATCATCATAGGTATTCTGCTCTTATTGGCAGGTCACTTGCCTCAGCTGAGGAGCTTCCATGCTCCACGGTCTTCGACTAACCTCTTCGTCTTCACGTACGATTTTCTGTTTTTATATCGTGTATTAATTGTAGCCTCCCTCTCTTTCCTGCCACCATACCCTCCAGGACGTCCCTCATGATACAGTTCCTTCTTAGCCAATGTCCCAAACAGTTTCTCTTTCTCTTCTCAATAATATCTAAAATTGTTGTTTTCTCTCTCTCTCACCATTTCTAACACTCTCTCATTCATTTTTCGCTCGACCCAACTAATTCTTTCCATTCGTCTCCACATCGACATTTCGAAGGCTTCCAGTCGTTTTTCATCACTTTTAGGTAATGTCCATGTTTCTGCCCCATACAATACATCACCCCACACGAGGCATTTTATAAATCTTTTTTCTCAACTCTGTATTCAAGGTCCCACAAAACAGACTTTTGTTCCCTCTAAAGGCTTCTTTTGTGATCCTTGCTTTTATTTCACGTTCGCACTTCATGTCATTACTAAGAATACTATTCAGACGTCCCGCTTTTATATTTGACACAGACCGCTTCGTTCCAATCAGCATGGTTTTTGTCTTTCTAACATTTATTTTCATGCCATATTCTTCAAAGTCCTTCCTCAAGTTTTCTAACATCCTATTGATTTTCTTTTCAGATTCTACAACAAGCACCATATCGTCTGCAAATTTTATACATCTAATCATTCTACCTCCTATGTTGTTTTTTTGCTGCCAGCAAACTAGGGAAAAATAGAGTGGTGGTATCCCGTTGCTTTTCCCCCGCAGTATCCCAGCCGTTAAAGTCACTCTGACCACGCCTGGGACTAATGTCCAAGTTGCCGTACCAATCGCTATGATTTCCGCCAACTTGGCTACTGGAGAACTGCTGCCTTCTCCCAGAACACACTTCGTCTGGCTACTCCATTTAGACCAATTCAGTACCCTTCTCCTTCTGGCTACTCCAGGCCCTTCTGGTAGTGAACTAGCACCGATATAGCTCTAAATTTCACTGTAGCATGCAATCCTCCCCACTGGACACAAAAGTGTCTTCGTAAAGATGGTGTTTATAGGGGAGATCTAGAGAGAAAAAAAATAAAGAACACGAGCGAGCTTAATATCATACATAAGCTTGAATTACTTAAACGACATGGAAAAATAATAGTGTAAGAGTCCGTGTAGTGTTTGAAATGGAAGACAAAATAAATTATTTTCTAGAAATATTGAGAAGGTTAATAGACGTCACACTCACTCTGGCAATGTGTAATATTTCCGTTAGAGGACATCAAAAAAAAAATTGGGGGAACCTCACAGCGGTAATTGAACTTTTGAATAAATACGACACCATTTTGTCTCGATTAATAAACTATAAAACAAAGAGGAAAAATAGATAGTTAACTCCCGAATAACAAAATGAAATTATTCAAATGTTGTCAACGCAAATGCAGAAACAAATAATTGTAGAAATACAGGACGCTTGTTTCGTTTCTTTGATTTTTGATACTACGAGGTGTGTTCAAAAAAGTATCGAACCTTATTTTTCCCGCGTAAATCAATGAAGCGCGGGAGACTTTCTTCAGTGTAGATGTAGAGAGGACGCTTATGAGCAGTCGTGAATTTTTTTTTTCCCGTCTGCCGAAAGTGCCACTCTCCCTCTCAATCAGCCAACGAGTGAAGACATGTGGTGAGCTTTTTTTTTTTTTTTTTTTTTTTAATGACAGAAAAACTTGAGCAGCGATATTGCATCAAATTTTACGGAAAACTTGATACCCAAGCGGAAACCATTCAATCGGATCGGTACATTCAATTTTGAACGAGAATTTGGGTATGAGGAGAGTGTCCACGAAATTTGATTCAGGCTTTCATCGCCAAACACACCATTCCTATATATCGTCAGGCTCCCTACTCACCCAACATGGCTCTGTGTAACTTTTAGTTACTTCCCAGACTGAAAATTCCACTAAAAGTGACGCGATCTGAGTCAGAAGAAGACATAATGTGGAATGTGATGGCATGGTTGCTCATCACTCCAAAAACTGCTTTCCAGAAGTGTTTCCAACAATGGCGAGAGTGCTGGGAGAAATGTGTGCATTATTAAGGAGACTACTTTGAAGGAGATTAGTGTTTCGGGTTTCCAAATCAATAAATGTGTTTTTAACAACCAAAGGTTTGATACTTTTTGACCACACCTCGTACTCAAGATGTTTCAAAATACGAGCAATTAACTTTCACTGTTCGGATACGTCCTGATAAAGAAGAGTATAAATGACTCCCGTAGGGCTCTTAATACAGAAAATTTCTTGTGTTTTTCAAAAGTATTGGACGGAAATGCAGAAGAATTGATAGCCACCATTTTAATAGTTCATTAAAAATAAGGGAGTTTCAACAAGACACTAGAAATACGGCTACGACTTGTACACTCATGTCCAATATCCTTGTACACTCATGTCCAAAATGATTCTCGCATATCTATTGGTGAATCCTTTTCCTTCAACCTTCGGAAAATCAACTTAAACTATTGCTTTTGCAAAGCTCTACTTTCTTTTAATCCCCAAACGAAAACTTGATGGCAGAAAGTGTCAGAATGTGTTGCTATTTTCACTGCTAGCTTCTCATTTTAGAGAGTGTATATTTATAACGAAGGGGGGGGGTGCACGTGCACCTTTGCACCCCTTTAATCCGGCCCTGGCTAGAGGGTATCATGGCAGGAAAGAGAGGGAGGGGGCGAAGGAGGCTACAATTAGTGGACGATATCAAAACAGAAAAATTACACGTGAAAACGAAGAGGGTAACAGAAGACCATACATAGTACACTCATGTCCAAAATGATTGTCCCATATCTATAACTGTCTTCTTGTAAGAATATAATTTCATAATGATTTTGCACGGTACTTTTAATACTGATACTATGTGTATAATCGGGAAATGTATATTTGTGGTAAATTTCATAGGAAAAGAATTATAAATACGAAAATTAGAATGAGTAAAACAAAATGTTGCTAAATGGACAAGAAAGTTTCATTTTCGTTTTATTGTTCTTATTTACTGCTCTTTTGACATGAAATTTCCCACATACATTTCTTTGCCGATCATACACATACTAACATTATAAGAAGTACCGGGCGAATTCGTTATCAAATTATATTCTTACAACAACATATTTATAGATATGCGACAATAATTTTGGACATGAGTGTACATTGTGCTGCTCACAACTTGAATTTAGTCCCGAGAGAGACAGTTAAAATACCACAGGATCGTTGCTTTTTGGTGGTCCTTTTATAATATCTTCTAAAAAAAACTCCGCGTTCTTCAGTTGCAATATTAGAAAAATAGTAACTTATGGAAACTGATGAGAAACACACAACTCTTTAAAAAATATGTCCATCAAGATGGTATTCAGCTTACGACGCCGTATTAGTTGTCCGTTTCCATTATGGAGACATTCTGAAGGATTTAAGCAACATAGTAGTAACATCTAGTAAACCAGGTGATCGTGGATCAGATTTAAGAGCTGTAAATAAAACAAAAACCAAAGTACATGCAGGTGGATTTTCTTTTCATTCTTGATATGGTAATGATATCCTGCTTTGAGAGTGCAAAGCACATGACAATTATGATATATGTATGCCATAGTGCATATATTGTTTAGTGTTTGTTACGTAATTTCAGATGATAAATGTAGTGTAAATGCCAAATGTACACACTAAAATATAAATGAAATAATTGAAAAATGTGATGAATGGCAAGATATAGAGGAGACCCTTTAACATATGAATATTGTAACTTACCAGGTGTCTTTTAACACAAATTCTAGATTTAACGTTAGTGAAAAACAGAACTTTGTGTAACCAAAGTGATCTTCATTTTTTTCTTTCCTTTTAACCCATTTGTGACCTCAGTGTCGTTATACTTTGCTAGAGATTGTACAAGGTGTATCGAAAGGCCATTCCATTACGTTATCTTCTCTCCTCCAACTTCAGTTCAGGGGCCGCGGTGGCTCTGTGGTGGATAAACACCCTGTGCATGGGTTTTCTCGGAGTTCTATCGTTTCCTCCCACTTTTTTCATTCCACCATTTCCTTCATTTCTCATCATCAACGTCTCCTTAACCTTACCGACATAATCGTGGTACGTTAAACTTAAAGATTTCATTTTTCCAGCTTTAGTTCAGGCCTGTATCATCACATGGAGGCAATTAGGGAGGTCCTGGGTGTAATCTGGGAAATGACGCTCCACGCTTCTTCCACTTGGTCGCTCGGTTGGTGACGATTTTTCGTCAAGTTGGTGACCATACTAGACACCATGGTCTGGTCATTGTGCCGGCCAGGGGAGGTGATACACACCTTGAAAAGTGCGTTGGTTAACTCCAATAGCGTATGGATGCTCATTTTCGTTTTGAAAGAACACATTCCTGGTGGTGCAGAAATGGCAATAGAACGACTTGAATGCCCTGGATGTAAGCTGCAGTGATCAGCGTTCCCTATGGGAACATTAGAATTGAACGATTGTTGTAGACTACGGCTGCCTACACCTTGATGCTTGCCATTGTGCTGTGTTACTGCCGCGTCACTGTGGGACGGATCGCTTACTTGACCAACGTCACATCCGCAAACTACTGATGGAGAAAGGGCTCTCAGGACTGGAAACGACGCACCATTCATCCCTCCAGTTGCTCCTTTTGCTACACCATTGAAGGCGGGCTGCATAATATGTGAAGCGTAACGGGAAGTCTGGCGAGTAACATCCGTAATCGTAAGACTGTGTCTAACAAACGGTTGCGGATAGTTCTGAGTGCGACATTGGCCTTCATCTGTGGTTCTTTTGCCGTGCGGTCCGCAATGGTAGATCATCTAATGCGAACCTCAGACATATATCCGACATCAAAGAACGTGGGTTCCTGTCACCACGGCATGGTGCGTCCTCAGGTTGCGGATCGAGGAGAAGGCCTCTAGATATAGAGGTTAGCTGCGAATATACTGAATAAGCAGTCGCGGAGAGCCGACTAGGAGTGGTCCTCCAGCTTGGGCTTTTGGGTAGGGCTAACAACCTCATCCTGTAAAAAAAAAAAAAAAAAAAAAAAAAGCACTTGTTTAGAAATATTCACAAAAGCCTCGGACAAGGACTGATAACTTGGCACGACCTCAGCAAAAGAAAATGGACATGAGATTTGGAACATGGAATATTAGGAGTCTTTATAGGGCAGGCGCGTTAAAATCCGTAACGAGTGAGTTAGAGAAATACAGGATGGACGTAGTAGGAGTTCAGGAAGTTAGGTGGGAAGGAAATGGATCTGAGAATTCCGGAAATTTTACGTTCTTTTACGGGGAAGGAAATAAAAATCACCAGTTAGGAACAGGGTTTTTCGTTCATAAACGTATATTACCAGCAATTAAACGGGTTGAATTTGTCACTGACAGACTTTCTTTTATTACTCTTAAGGGACGGTGGTGTGATATTATTGTTTTAAATGTACATGCCCCAACTGAAGATAAGGATGACGATACAAAAGACAGTTTTTACGAAGAAGTGGAACGGATATTTGACCAACTCCCGCGATACCATATGAAGATTCTACTAGGGGATTTCAATGCGAAGGTAGGACGAGAGGATATTTTCAAACCGATTATAGGGAACGAAAGTCTGCACAAGGAAAGTAATGACAACGGTGTTAGACTCGTGAATTTTGCAACATCCAAAAACTTAATCGTGAAGAGTACAAAATTCCCACATCGCGACATTCATAAATACACTTGGACATCACCAGACGGGAAAACACATAATCAAATTGATCACGTTTTAGTAGATAGAAGAAGGCAATCTAGCATAATTGATGTCCGGTCGTTTAGAGGGGCTGATTGTGACACTGACCACTACCTGGTAGCAGCGATAATACGAGAGAGGTTATCGTTGAATAAAGGTAATATTCATTGTCCGAAAACGGAGAAATTCAATTTAAAGAAATTAGAAGAGAGCCAGGTAAGAGAGAAATACCAGATTGAAGTCTCGATTAGATTCTCGGCCTTAGAAGATTCGGAGTACACTAGTGTTGAGGATACCTGGATTGAAATTAGAGATAGCATTAAAATTTCAGCAAAAGAAAAATTGGGACACGCGGAAATACGTAGGAACAAACCATGGTTCGACCAGGAATGCATAAAACTAGCAGAGAATAGAAAACAGGCAAAATTACGCTGGCTACAAAATCCGAATGAAATAACTACACAAAATTTCGCAGATATCAGGCGGGAAACTTCCAAAACTTTTAGAACAAAGAAACGCGATTTTCTGAAAGCTAAAATTAAGGAACTTGAAGATAATAGTAAAAATAAAAACATCCGGGACATGTATAAGGGAATCAACGAATTTAAAAAAAGGCTATCAACCTCGTGCTTATATATTAAAGAAATCTGACGGTACAGTTCTCACTGACACGGATAGCATCTTAAATAGATGGAAAGATTTCTTTGACGATTCGCTTAACACGCAACCGAAAACTAGTGTGCGTGGAGAAAAGGAGATACACACCGCAGAACTGTGTATTCCAGAACCCAACCGAATAGAAGTAGAAACCGCTATAAAGAAATTAAAGAAACACAAATCTCCGGGTGTAGATGAAATTCCGGCTGAGTTAATTTTAGCTGGAGGCGAAAAATTGTGGAACAAGATACACAAACTCATCCTCCTTATCTGGAACAAGGAAGAATTGCCACAAGAGTGGAAAGAATCAATCATTGTTCCAATTCACAAGAAAGGCGACAAAACTGACTGTAATAATTATCGAGGCATTTCTCTTCTGTCAACATCCTATAAAATCCTTTCAAATATTCTATTACCAAGACTGACCCCATACGCAGATGAAATTATTGGAGATTATCAATGCGGATTTAGACGAAATCGATCAACTATCGACCAAATATTTACCATTCGCCAAATACTCGAAAAGAAGTGGGAATACAATACCCCGGTACATCAACTATTTATTGATTTTAGAAAGGCATACGACTCGGTTAGGAGAGAAACATTATACAACGTTCTTACAGAACTTGGAACACCGACAAAGCTAATTAGATTAATTAAGATATGTTTAAATGAATCCCAAAGTAAAGTCCGGGTAGGAAAATTTTTGTCCACGAGCTTTCACGTCGGGAATGGCCTGAAACAAGGAGATGCGTTGTCGCCATTATTATTTAACTTTGTGCTGGAATACGCTATAAGGAAAATCAAAGATAGCAACCAGGGCCTAGAGTTGAACGGTATTCACCAGGTTATAGCATATGCTGATGATGTAAATTTAATAGGTGATGATAGGAGAACAATAGAAAGAAATGCAGAGATCTTATTAAACGCTTGCAGGGACATGGGTTTAGAAGTAAATGCAGAGAAAACTAAATACATGGAAGTGCGTCGGGACCGGAATACAGCAAATTATGGATGCGTTAAAATATTAAATAATACTTTTGATAAAGTGGATAGTTTCAAATATCTAGGATCAATATTAACAGAGGAAAATCATATTCACGAAGAAATTAAATGTCGACTAAAAGCAGGAAATTCGTGTTATTATTCGGTTCAAAATCTCTTGTCGTCGCGAATTCTGTCGAGGAATTTGAAGCTTAAAATATACAAAACGATAATCATGCCTGTTGTTTTGTATGGCTGCGAAACATGGTCACTTACTCTGAGGGAAGAGCATAGACTGAAAGTATTTGAGAACAAGATCCTGAGACGAATATTCGGACCCAAGAGGAACGGGAATGGGGAATGGCGGAAACTTCATAACGGGGAACTACATAATTTATATGGTTTACCCAACATTGTCAGGGTCGTGAAGCGTAGGAGGCTTAGGTGTGCGGGTCATGCAGCTAGAATGGAAAAAAGTAGAAACGCTTTCAAAGTCTTGACTGGAAGACCAATCGGAAAACGACCATTAGGAAGACCTAGGCGCAGATGGGAGGACAATATTAAGATGGATCTCGCAGAAATAGGAATACAAAGTAGAAACTGGATGCAGTTAGCTAAGGATAGAAGTCAGTGGAGAGCTTTTGTGAACGCGGCATTGAACCTCCGGGTTCCATAGGCCATAGAGTTAGTTAGTTAGTTAGACATATATCCGTGTGGTGTTTACTTGGGATGACATCCGTATACCGTCCGGAACTCGGATGATGTGTGTTTATACCTTTGTGGGAATAATGGCGCGATCATCAAATGCGCCAACAGGGACGCTTCTCGTGTAACATGTGCGGAAAGATCACTTGGCCTGCTGCAGAACCACCATACACAGTCTCCCAAACTCCATTACATGTCTCCAATATTTACAACGAGTTTGACGCACAGTGTGATTCGGACTACTCTTTGGTATGTCACCAACAGGTGATACAAGCACTGAGTTTCCATGGCCATTACTCGCTTCCTACGTTATCTACATAGCAGCGCTTTTGATCATATATACAGTCTTTTGCAGTACTCCATGAGAATACGGTGTTTCTACTATACTTCGTTCTGAGTATCTGCTTTTTATTTCTTACTAGTGAATTTCAGAAATAACTCTACAAAATGTCCTAACAAGAAATGTGATTGAGAAAGTTCAGTGCGATGGCCAGCATCTCTTTTAATGTGCGTATCGTAAAGAAATTCATAATTAATGATGATGATAATAAATATTTTAGTTTTAATAAGACTGAATATAATTAGATACCAAATATAAATGTTACCGCATTTCGAGTGCTTACCTTGTAAAGTTTTGTGCTGCTGATTTGATAAGATCAGAATATAATTGCATAATTTGTTTTAATTAATATGTTGCATTTTCTTATTAACAGGTGGGAAGAGCCCATGTCCATAGCACTTTCAAACAGTAACAGCGAACAGTCAAGCCCAGCAACTGTCGACTACCTAAATGCAAATTCAGTGCCAAATATCGGAGAAAAAGTAAAGGTGCTGCAATATGCAATGCAAGAATGGCGTGGAAATACACAGAAAGCTGAAATAATGCTTAAGGTATGTTGTTCAACTTTCTTGTGAACAAGGCCTCAAAAATAGTATTTTCTCTTTAATGGCGATTAGTAACTTCCATGTTTGGTTACTTGGTAGATCGGTAGGCAGCAGTATAGATCTCTCAAAATATACTTTGATTTGGACATTGGAATGTATTCAATTCTAAGGTAAATTTATCGGAATGAGACAAGAAGTGATGTCAAATAAAGAAATAATTTCAATTATCAAGAGATGTAAAAATTCCTTTTAAGATTTTTCAAGATGACAGCCTCATCATCTATGGTAGATAGTGATAAGGCTAACTGGCGAACCATTGAATTTCTAGCTAGCTCGAGAAAGAAAATGGATAGTGTTTATAAAATGTCATATTTTAAGTTATTTTATACACAGTTTGTATTCACCGTGTGCGTGGGTTTTCTCGGGGTTCTCCCGTTTCCTCCCACTTTCTTCATTCCACCATTTCATTCATTTCTCATAATCACCGTCTCCTTTAGCCTAACCGGCATAACCGTGGGACGTAAAACTCAAAGATTTCATTTCATTTCATTTACAGTTTGTATTCATTTAATATTTGTGAAATGTAAAGACAGTAACACATCTAAATGCGTAAGCATGAGCATTAAATATCTTCCTTAATTAATTAATTACTCTTTGACATTTCTAATTAGTCTTCTACTTAACAGTGTTTCCATACTAAATGTAGAAAAAAGTCTTAAGCATATTTAATACGGTGAACCAGGTGAAGAAAGGAAAAGAGTTGGCTATAAGCCGTGAGCGGAGGCGGCCAACACAGACACACACATACAAAAGTATGGATTACGACCCTCATTCTAGAAGAAATAACGTCCAGAAAACACTTACTTTTTTGTTTGTTTTTTTCTTTCTTTCTTTCTTCATTTTTATTTCTTTGGTTTCTGTACATTTTTTCTATTAGAGGACTACTTGGCCCTTTCAACATATTTTACATGCGGTTAAATGTCACAGCATATGCTCCTATGTGGCATTCACCTTTCGTAGTTCGCCGTAGTATAGTATATTTTTTTCTAGCAGGACACTGGAAATACAGGAAATAGACTCGAAATATCCAGGTCAACTATGCCCAAGACTTTACTTTACTTTATTATTATTATTATTATTATTATTATTATTATTATTATTATTATTATTATTATTATTATTATTACCACCTTTTTTGGGAAATTAATCAATAATTCTAATTGTTATTCGTTATTATTCATAATTAACACATCACCTTTATATTGTTAGATTGTGCTTTTAATTATTGTTTTCAATTGGTGGAATAGAACAAATTACATGTAATATCCGCCGGTTATAATATATATCTTCATGTTGAAAGTAATTATAATTTGCACAGAGCTAAATATTGCCCAAAAGCTAAAAGAAGAGAAAGATCACTCCCACTTGATGATTTGTCATTAGAACAACGTAGCTACTTTCAGAAAGAACTACCTGTTTGTTAGTGATTACGTAATCCATTCCATAAACACAAAATTTGAAATCTTTCAAACATGAGTATCAATTTTCAAAGTATTTTGTAATCATTTGAAGTACTATGGTAGTAACAAGTATGTTTGTATGAATATTTCGTCTGGTGGTTTCAGTGGGGCCACTTTCAAACCGCCTCACATAAATGTAATATTATGTTAGCAAGTTTAATATTAGGTTGGTGAATGAACTGTCCAATACACGTGAATTATTTTTAAAGGCGAGAAGAATGGAACTAGAATATTTAGTTAATCAGAATAGTCATAGTTTACAGCCACAGATTTTTGCCATCGCTCAGCCAATTATTGGATTCCTTGGGGGAAAAGAATTCGATAGTCTGTGACACAAAGAAGTTTTCAACCGTAAGTTACAGCGGCTAGTCATCAGGGAAGGTCCTTTCTCGCAAAAAGGAATCGAAATGATGGAAGAGGAAGTAGTCAGTAGAAGAGATATGGGGAATACAGTGGGTGGGGAAGGGTTTCACACTGCAACTCATGGAGTGCTTGCATTGCCCTTTGCGGGACATTTGGGCGATCAGTGTCGTCTAACATAAGGACACCACATCTTTTGACTATTGCTAGGTGTTTCAAGGGCAAATTTGCGATTCATTTTATGTGCTTCACCACTATAATGGTCTGCATTAATGGTTTTGTCGCTTGAGAAAGACGTGATTGATTACGCTTACCATAGACCATCTTACTAAATACAACTTCTGTGGCTGGAAACCTAGCTTAGGAAACCGTCCTGGGCGTTGATCACGATGCAACTATTGTCTTCATATATGACGATTGTCGTACCAAATCCATTTTTCATTAAAAGTGACAATCTGATTCAGGAAATGTTCCCGGTTATTCCTTACACAGAGAACTTCACACCTCCAGATGGCGATTCTTGTTGGTCAATGTCAGTTGATGTGGTACCCATAAATACAACGTTTTCTCCTCACCGATTACACGGAACTGCTGAACTCACAAGATATGGTTAATGCTTAATTCGTCTATAATAACATGAATAATTTTCCCAGGGTCTGCTTCCACAGTGTACCTAAGAGACAGGGTGTCTCGGTGGTAGAGCGTTTACCTCTGATACTTGGGGTCCTACCTAGATCCCTGGCTAAGTAAGTTTGTGGTGGACAACACCGTGTCAGTGAGTTTTCTCATGCTACTCCCATTTCCTCTCACTTTCTCATTCCACCAATTCTTCCATCATCATTCACTTACCTTAATCATCAATCTTCCTTAACCGAAAAGGCATAATCGTGGGATATTAAACTGAAAGATTTCATTTTTTCCACGTCTACTTGACAAAATCATCTGACCATGATATTGATCGTGCCCACGGGGCTCATTTTTTAATGTTGTGGTCCCTTCATTTGCCATTCCTGGTTAAATGCACCGATTTTTCTTTTCTTTGGCTTTCTGTACAGAATGTTTCAGTTGGAATTCGTAAAGAGAAATCTTTCACAAGTCTGTGTTCTCATGCTGTACTTTCATACGACTTTGATCAACAACGTACTGCCTCCTGATTATCTGGATAACTCATCCTGTTTGCTGGACGAGTACAGAGTTTCTGACCTTAGATATACGTGATCCTAGTCCATAACTACATTCTTTCTGAGGTGAGTTCATGACCAGACGTCAAAGAAGGACATTTCATTTGCACCAATCTAATAATTTGCATGAATGAAGTAAGTTCTTATTTTAAATTGAATTATTATTTATTCACAGGGTTATGCAGAAATACCATCCAGGTTTGGGTTTGACTGCCTGCGCAAAATTCGTGGTGATAACTATTGTGCTATTAGAGCTGCCACTTTTCAGACTCTTGTTCAAGGTCTAACACTTCCAAATGGTGCTGACACATTCCAGCGTTTATCCTTGGCATTTAGTAATGGCTGTAGGTGGCTTAAAAATTGGAAGTTTGCAGGACGATTGCCATACCAAGGAGACAATGTTTTGCATGGTATTCAACGTTGTTTGGAGCGCTTGGATACTGTGGTGAGTGCCTTCATTTTAGAGACTAGTATAGAATTGTTTGGATTTTGTTTTAACCCTATCAAATTCACTTGTCTTACTAGCAGCCCCCAAAGCAGAACTTTTTTTTTTCTTTTTTTAATTTTCTGCGACGATTTACGAAAAACCCAATAGTTTCTTGCAAACTTTTTTTAATAATAGCGTAGTAAAATTAAAACTTAAAATTTTCAAGCGCAAGTTCTATTTTTCCCGACTTTTTTAACATACAGACTTTTCAACGAACTTTAAAAGTTCGTTACTGAATTCTCTATGTCTGTGTGTCTGTCTGCTATTTGCGATTTTTGCAACTTTTAGTCCTCAGGCCTCCATTCGATAGAGCATCAAAAACTATTTGAGAAAGTGATGGAATTTTTCGTGTCACTCTTACCATTCCCGAGATATTGGCCAAAAAATGGCCGATTTGCGGAGATTTAAGGACGCATATCTCGGGAACCGTAAGTCATAGAGAGATGATATTGGCATTGATCAATACCCAAGAGTATGGTGAACATTTTGGTACTAAATAGTAACCGGTGGCTGCTGTCCAACTGGCCACTGGTTCGGACACTGGCCAGTTGGCCAGTGACCATCAGTTAACATCAGTATCAGAATGTTTACTATCCTCTTAGGTATTAACACCAATATCATTTCTCTGTGATTTACCATTACCGAGATATTGGCCAAAAAATAGTTCCGATTTCGGGAGATTTAAGGAGCCGTATCTCGGGAACTGTAAGCCATAGAGAGATCATATTGGTGTTGCAAATACTTAAGAGGATGGTGAATATTTTGGCACCAAATAGTAGCCGGTGGCCACTGGCCAGCTGGCCACAGTTCCTCAGATATTGGCCTAAAAAGTTCGAATTTCGGGAGATTAGAGGAACCATATCTCGAGAACCGAAAGTCTAGAGAGATGATATTTTGTGAATTTTTGCGAGAAGCAGAAGAAGGTGCTGGTAAATAGATCTACTTTTACATCTAGGAACAATGACAGTTATTCTTCCCGTTCCGTCTCTCCATTTTTTTAAAGTTCGTTCTGGCTATGCTCTTGGAGCATTCTCAACTGATTATTTATGGAATAACTGAATGAGTAACCAATCGAGAAATCCTCACGTATATTTATTCAAAAAGTATTTATTGGTATTTACTTTTTTTTTTTTTTTAACATCTTAAAACGTGGCAGTGAGTCATTTGTCTCATTGTACCCTTCTTATAACTGGATATCACCTGTTTAGACATTAATTTGTCTCCAAAAACATTTCTGATATAAAGCTACTTCCAAAAATTTCCTATTTTCCTTGTAAGCAGTAGGAGATCCGAATGTAGTGCAATATATCAATCGTCTCAATCTCTTGAAACGAAAAATCACTGGCTGTAGGACGTTTAGTCATAACATTGCTAATTCGAGACCTTCATCTTTCACGAAATTGCTTCAGACTCCGGGATGATGAACAACCACGTCAACAGTTTGATTCCTAGAGGATGTCTTTGTTGAAGGTTCATTACTGCTTGCTTGAATAAATATTTGAAATCTAGTAATGTCTCGACTTGTTTTTCAAACATCCACAGCAGCACTTGCTTGTTATCAAAAACCAATACTTTTATCAACAGTTGTCAAAAATGAGTATGAATAGCAGCTAGCACGCTTTCTAATCCTATGAAAAATTGTGTACATTTACTTAGTTTCAAGCTAGTTGACAATAAAACAGAATGAACGTCACAAGCTAATACATACATTATAGACATTATCTTCGGTTCGATAATGTTTACAAATGAAGGATACAAGGGTAAAAAAGCAAGCAGAGTTTAAAGAGTAAAAAAGTTGTAGGAAAAATCAAATTTTGAAACAATGTGCCAATGAAGCTAATGTTTGTTAGAGTTCTCGCTCACGAGGGAAGTTCGTGAGAAAGCACTCGCCTGCAGAGAAATTAAGCATTCCATTTAACACTAGAAGGACTAGGAAAGTTTATCCCCACTAAGGACTAAGCGGTCAACTTGACCTCTATATTATATTTGAAGGTGGAAGCGGGTTATAGGGGATTTGTTGGATATCTTCTGTGGTATTATTTTATGGCATCCGATTTCCAATTTGCCAATAATAATTTTTAATGGGGTAATTAGTTCATAATAAGTAACTAGAAATAAAAATTTCTACATAGTATAGTAGAATTTACTTTTACTACAGTGCTATGAGTATGTAATATATATAGATATGTTATATATTTCTACGATAAGGAATATAAATTTTAAAAATCTTAACGCTGTGTATTTATTTTAGACTAAGTTTTGAAGTATCATTTAAAATGTTTCTTTGCAAAGGAAGTTTAGAGGTAAATGTTTTAGATTACCGCAATGTCCTGTATAGTCTGCAAAAATATAACAGTCATATGAAAGAAACTATTTCCTTAACTATAAGAGTACAACTATATTTGAATAAATTTTCAAATACTGTCATTCACCACAGAATATCTATTGCGTAGTGACGGAAATCAGTTCTCGTTTTATACGGAAACAGTTTACACACAAATCAATCACTTTTCTGTCGCAGTCTCTCGTTCAAATTGAGAGAGAGAGACAGAGAGAAACACTCAATGAAAAACATACTTCTTACGAAACATTTGCTTTCTGATTTTACCGACACACTTCTCACAAACACACTTCTTACTATCTTGCACACATCTGTAACTTTATTGTCGTTACGCAGCAGAATTTGGCATTGTTTTCTCATCTTACACTGTGGTTGCTCATCATCATTCGAGAAACTGTCACTCTCGTCCTGTAGATGCTCAGCTTTAGTCAAACATTCTGCGAGCTTTCTCAGGAATTGTTTTCTTCTTATGTCTTTCCGTTACTTCCTTATAAACAATCCAGGAATTGAAACATACTATATCCATCACATTATAAAACACATGAACCGGCCACCTCCTACTGGGTGATTTTACAGAGCATTTCCGAAGCATTTGGTCAACGAATTCGACACCAAATTTTGTTTTCTTGTAATAAAGTACAGTCTCAGATTTCTTCTTATCTTGTGACGCACGAACTGCCTTATGCATAGTACTGAAAATAGCTACACTCTTGTTCCTCTTGCATTTATATGCTGCCAGTATGTTATCCCTACTGTCTTTGTAAATGTCAGTGGTATATAATTCCATATATTTAGAATGGATAATATGTCAGAAATGTTAGTAACAGGGACATCCAGTAATCAAGTTTTCATTATATCTGAAAACTTAGATCGTAGTAACTACAAAGCATACATTAAGTATATAATGTGTGAGTGTACACCCGCGCCCACAGAAAATTTATTCTAATAACAATGACTTCACACACCACCATCGCAACAAAATTACTGACCATTAATTGCAAATAAAATATGTTTTCAATGTCAGTATAAGCAAGCAGTCAAATTGACCGCTTCGTCCTCCTCCTGAAGATATTGCGACATAGCGCCCCTCCCCCCCCCACATCCTAATGACGTGACAGTCTCCAAAATTTTTTACACATAGTCTACCCTATAAATGATAAAAAGTCAGATTTCTAAGTAAAATGGTTAGAGAACAGCAATAGGAAAAGTTAGAAAGAACGGTCAGATTTACCGCTCCGTCCTTCTAGTGTTAAACGATCAATTCATTCTGATTACAAGCTAATAAACTTTTCGAGAGATTCAACGTTAAATGTACGATTGCGCCTCCCAGAGACCTACCTTTATTATGCAGTTTGAACTTGCGTGATGATTTGAACTTGCTATTGCTTGATCATTGGGTTCCATTCGCAGTCAAATTGCCCATTATAAGTTGGATGACGGATGGCAAAGATGTAATGGTTGAGAATATATCAAATAACTGCACACGATTTGTACAACCATTTGATGTGTTTGGATTCCGACCAATCAAAGAATATGGCAAGGGATTTGTACATTAGTATGAAACTTCTTCATCCGGACGTTATGATGTACCAACGAAATAATCAAATAAAGTCCACACCCATGCTAATGAATCAGTTCCAATCATCGCAATACATTGGATTGTTTCAGTTTGTGTTCCACAAGGCAAGTTACCGAACAAATTATATATCTTTTGAATCATCTGTAGAATTTGCTTTGCGTTTTTGTTATGCGAACTGTTCCCTTGACGGATGCAACACAATTGCACATACAAAATGTTCGTAGTGCAAGAAAGTAGTTTGCCTGCGTCATTTCTTCATAGAACAGAAGAACAACAGTGACCAATTATCATCTCTAACTTATCATTATTGTCAACAGTATAATGACTAATTTTAACTAACAAACCAGTTAATTATTTTAAAGCAGTTTTTTTATTCTATTACCTCCGATAGATTTCAATACGTATGTCAATATTCGTTCCTAATCATGTTGTACTTAATGCGTTTAAATGCGCATATACTTTTTTTTTTTTTTTTTTTCATATAAATTTCTAAGTTGAATCTCTCGAGCAGTTCTCAGCCGTATAGAAACTTTATTACTTTGTTGTAATCAAACATGAATTGGTCCTCCAGGTGGCGTGCTTAGTTTCTTTGCAGGCGAATGCTTTCTCCCGAACTTCCCTTGTCAATGAAGTGTTCTCCTTTACGATTTGCTGTTTATATTACTGTTGAAAGCAATTTAATAATATTGTCATCATTTTTTTTTTTCTCCTTACTAACTATGCATAAATGTTAAGAATTTTATACAGGGTGTCTAACTCCTGAAAAAGTCACGAAATCAGAAAACGGTCATGAAAGTCAAGAAAAAGTCACGAAATTTAACTTTTGGGTCACGATTTTTATTCTTTATCTGTACAAATATAGAGACTGGAATATTTTGTTCTACAAAACGTCAAAATTCACCGCCAAACATGTATATGGTCGGGCTTAGACGCTAGCAGATCACAACTAAAGCACGCTTCTATCTCATGCGTGAAAATTCGGCTTAAAAAAGGGTAAAACAATATTAGCCAACTTAAAAGAGAAAGAGAGAATCCACCAGTACAACTGTTTACAATCAGTGTGACATTTTAAAGAATTTGTCAATATCTGTACATCATGTGTATTTAGATACGTAATTTTAAGATTTTTGGATTTGTGAGTGCTTGCTGTTGGTTACTTACCGAACAAAACAGACTATATACAGTGAATATACTGAAAGTGATGTGAGAAGACACCAAGTTTTTATCAGTCCAGGGAACAGTCTTTGAAAGTAGAGATAAGATAAAGTTAAGTGCTAAAGAATATAGATACTGTTATAGGTTTTGAATGTTAACAAATTTTATGGTTTGGTAAAGAAAAGGTCACAAAAAAGTCAAGAAACTTCATTTTGGAATTTTAGTAGACACCCTGTTATAGAATGACTGTTTCCGTACGTCGGCAGTTAGCAGAACAAAAATGGTAAGACATTGACAAACAGTCTCAGAATCGATCCCCCCCGTGACCCCCGGCCCGCAGCGGAATAAGGTGAATTTGAAAGTTAATTCGATCAGTTTCACTATTGAACTCAGCGACCGCGAAAACTATTCGTTCGACACTAATATCGGTCATTTTTTACTACTTTTACATATCCAGGTAAACGCCCCCTGAGACCCTTGGTTCGAATTTTGAAAAAAAAAAAAAAAAAAAAAAAAACTCCTTGATCTGGGGCCTGGACCAAGGTACCCGTGACCCAAATTTGGTAACTCTCGGTCCATTCGTCTGGTCCCCAGGCCGCACAGACACACACACACAAACTCTTTATTTTATTTATATTAGATTACAGCTGGAAGTGAGAAGAAAGAACCTGAAATTAACCTATCTGAAATTACCAAGGGAAATAGAACAAAGCGTAATAATTTATTAATAAAACCAAATCTAATATAAATAAAGAATTTGTGTGTCTGTGTGCGGCCTGAGAACCAGACGAGTGAACCGGAAGTTACCAAATTTTGGTCACGAGTACCTTGGTCCAGGCCCCAGACCAAGATGAAGCATTTTGTTTTTTAATTCGAACCAGTAGGACGTTTCGCGGGACATGTAAAAGTAGTAGAAAATTACCGATATTAGTGTCTAATTCATAGTTTTTGCGGTCGCTGAAATCAATGGTGAAGCTCCGATAGCATTAACTTCCAAATTCACCCCATTCGGCTGCGGGTCGGTTCACCGGGGGGATATCAAGACATGTAAAAATAATCCAAAATAACCTATATTAGTGTCAAATTCATAGTTTTCGTGGTAGCTGAGATAAATGGTGACACTTCCACAGGCGTTGACTTCCAAATACAGACCCATCGGCTGGGAACCAGGGGGTTCAGGGGTCATTTACCGGCATATGTAAAAGTAGTAGAAAATGGCCGATATTTTTTTTCTTTCGTTGTTAAGTTTGTTTACATAGATATTTTATCTGACCCATGCGAAGAATGGGTAATTCAGCTAGTACGAAATAATTACTAATTAGTAAAGAACGAAGTTCGGTAGATCTGTGCTGCATATTTTGGAAACCTGTGATGGGTAATTATAAGAACTAAAAGTGAAGTATGTATTCCTCCAATTTTAAAATCCATTTTCTTTGGTTGTTTAGGCGTCTGTTTTGCTGACTGTTGAAGATAAGGAATCCACTCTTGTAACGATGTTGAATTCTGATCCGTCGTTAGATCTCCACATAGTAGAAGCTGTGAAGTTGCATATGTTGTTATGTGCGATGGAGTTACATACAGCTAACATGAATGGAGGTGACGTTCCTGTTTTTGCAATGCTTTTGTTTGCTCGAGACACGTCGGAAACTCCTCGTGATTTCATGAATAACCATCTACAATCTGTGGGCGATACAGGAGGACTGGAACAAGTAAGTGCTAAATGTTTTTATTTATTTATTTTAGTTTTGAATTTTACTTCCCTCGGTTTTCGCTTTTGAACTAACGGAGACTTTGTAATTATTATTATTATTATTATTATTATTATTATTGATATTATTGATATTATTGTATAAATGTTATAGAACATTGCCATAAAAATCCTATCATTCTTTAAAGTGGATTACGTCGCCTTGGATAATAGTACTTAAATGATACTGTTCACATTTGAAAGAAAAACTCAAATATTTTTGTGCATATCAACAATAGACAATAATGTCAATAATAGATGGGATCAAACAGAAAAAGTAAATTTACCCACGTTTACTTTATTATTAGTCAATATGGGTTCATTCTTGGATATTTAGCAGGCAGTTGCTGTTTCTGCTGAAGATCACGTGGGAAGTTTTTATGTTTCTGTACTGTTATGTCATAATGTGCTAACGTAAATTTATTTCCTTTCGTAGTGTTGTGTTGTTGTTAAAGAATAAATTTTAAGGAGTTATGGCGACCCCACAAGAACGAAGTTGGTGTGTTTTCGAATATCACACCACGCAGTCTGGTGCAGGTTCAGCGTGCTTGTAGGCGAAGGTTTCAACATTAGGCTCCTACATACTTTTGAACTGGTACTGTCATTTTGTGGATCGTGGCTGGATATGTCATCAAAGGAAAGGCCATTCTGGGACACCATCTGTCAATTCGGTCCCCCAGGATAATAATGTTTGGAAATGATGATGATGTCTTCTAAAAGTGGCCGCCAAGGTCGACTGACTTAGCAATCGGCGACTTATTTTTATGGGGTTACGTAAAGGATTGTGTCTCTCTACCCTCATTGCCTCAAAACATGCATGAAGTGTAAGTTCGTGTCACTGCTGCTATCCAATCCATTCCATTAGTTGTGTTGCAGCGTGTGTGGCGTAAACAGAAATATCGTCTTGATGTCTGCATCGCCGCTCGTGGGGCCCATATTCAATGTATTCAGTAAAAAATATTTAAGTTTCTGTTTCAAATGTGACCAATTTCATTTAAATACGATTATCCAAAGCGACGTAATATCAGTTTAAAGTATGATAGTAATTTTATGGGCGCGCTGTATTTATCTTAGTATATTTTAATCAATAAAATATAGTTTAGCATGATGAACATAAACATTTAAAAAGTAAGACTAGTTTATTTTAAATGAAACTTTAACTACATTGGTCAGAAATACTATTTTAGTACATTGACCATTTTTTATATTACATTTTGATTAATACCATTTTGAATTAAAGAATTTGAGTATTTTTACTTTCTGACAAGGGCTCTAACCTGCTAAGTGTACAATCGACTTATAATTCATTATAATTATTATTTTACTTGTGACCTATTGTGTCAGGTGTTATTATGTAATATTTTTACAAGTGCTGTATTTTTGCTTACAAATTGTTCGCAGCATTCAAAGTACACATATTAAAAATAATAATTCGTTGCGTAGTAATCTTACGTTTCCTTATTTTTAATTGGAGCAAGGTGGTGTAGTATCATGAGTAAATGTCCTCTACTTTAATGAGTCAACATTTCTACAGCGAAACCGATTCATTTAGAAGTAGATATGAACATTTTTTTCCTTCTTTGCATTTTCAGCTTTGGAGCTATATGTGGTGTGGACCTACACTTCACGTGGAATTAGGATCTGTTCTTGAAAACATGAAAGTTGAAGTCATAGTTATTATTATTATTATTATTATTATTATTATTATTATTATTATTATTATTATTATTATTATTATTATTATTATTATTATTATTATTATTATTAATAATAATAATAATAATAATAATAATAATAATAATAGAACTAGAAAGCATTTATTTGTAATCAAGTGACCGAAGTGGTTTGAATGAATACGAGAGCTTTAAAGCCGTTTTTAACGCACGTGTTTGCGGACAAAAATGGTCTCAAATTGAAATTCATAATATACTGCAAGACATTCAACAATAATTGCATTTCGAGCTCCTTCGTGGCTAAGCGGTTAGCGTATGCATCTTTAGCGTGGGAGACTCGAGTTCGATTCCCGACGGGAGCTCATGTAGTTCGGATTCCACGTTAATCAGTAGGTCCACGTCGCATATAGACTCGTTGCTGAACGGGACACTAAACTCAAAACCAATTCAACTCAATAATTGCATTTTCTGTGCATATGGAAAAAAAAATGTCAAAGAAGCTTGTGCAGTGATACAATTTTCTGTATGTCTTTCCGCTGTCGCATTCAATAAGTCTTTTGAGCTCATGTGTGCATAGTTCTGGATTAATATTGGGAATGTGATTATTCACTTTCTTCACAGCAGTAGTATCCCCAAACTACACTATACTACACAATATATTGTGTAACATACCGTAGCAAGGCCCACTGATACTGAAATACCATAAATATACCAAGACAAGATTTTAATTTAATTGTGCAAATATAATTTTCTTCCAGGAAAGTTAAGGAAACACTTTAAATATTGATTGAATTGGATTTCAGTGTCCCTTTCAGCAGTGAGACTATATAAGACATGAACCTACAGCTTAACGTGAAATCCAAACCACACAAGCTCCTGCCGGAAAACGAACCCGAATCTCCCACGCCGAAAAGATATACGCTAACCATATAGCCATCAAACAGCTCTATTTTTAAATATTGAATGTCGAATGTTATATCATGTGACTTGGAAATGAACGTTTTTATATAAATTTATTACCAAAGAAAATACTGATTTTTAAGTTTCTTTTCTGAAAATTTCTGTATTACTTTTTAACATACTGGGATTTGTGGTGGATCATGTGACCTCTTGTCATGGGAAGTTAAAATTTTCAGTACGTATTATAATTTCCATGTGGTGGTACATTTCTGTTCACAAAAACCTAGACTGCCTTCCAGAGTCTAACCCCCAAAATTCCAACTTATACCCTTACCTCCCTTGGATCTACTTAAAAGAAATATATATTTTCCCTTCATTCTATTTACAGAATAACATGAATATTCAAGTGGCATGTAGAATACAAAAATAAACTAACTAACTCTATGGCCTATGGAACCCGGAGGTTCAATGCAACATTCACAGTACCTCTCCATTGACTTCTGTCGTTAGCCAACTGAATCCAGTGTCTACTTTGTATTCATATTTCTGCGAGTTCCATCTTAATATTGTCTTCCCATCTCCACCTAGATGTTTCTGACGGTCTTTTTTCGATTGGGTTTCCACTTAAAATTTTGGTATTTTCTTCCATTCTGGCTATTCTGGCTACCGGACGTACACCTGAGCCTCCTAGACTTAATGGCTCTAACAATTCATTTCAACAAGGAGAAATATGTGTAATTCATATTGTTATTGAAACGTTAGTGTAAAATATTGTTAAGGTATTGTTTTATTGAATTTTGTCTTTCTTTGCGAGTATTTTACTGTAAAGTGTAATAACTCTTTACACCCTTTTTGTCTTTGGCCGCTTCTATTAGGATTGGCGAAAGGTAAGTGAATTGTCTTGTACGGTTATAACTATTGCTTCCGATGTTATTACGTTTTCTTTCTGTTTTTGTCAATATATTTTCGGTAATACACAACAAACAAGTCCTTACGTGGTGAAAGCCTCAAATGATTATGGGGAAATTTCTTTTAAATTTAATTTGGCAATGAGGACACTGAAATTCGAAGCCCAGTAAAAGTGTGTTCATCGTATTTGTCTAAATGTAGTTTTATTCACGAAGGAATGACTGGTACGGAATCTCCGCATATAATTATTTAAGGTGGCAATGGAGCTTTGTTTCGTGTTGTGAAGCTATGGTAAACTTCCAAACGATGCGAACTCATTACGGAAACTGGTCATAGTAGATCTATGACTTCCAGTTACAACACAGGAACAAGGTCAGACATTACACTCATTCCTGGGACGTTGAAGCCATTTTTTTTTTTTTTTTTTTTTTTTTTTTTTTGTTATATCATGTTTTGCTACACAAGGTGTGATCAAAAAGTATGGTGAATGTAGTTGAACAGTGCCATCTATCGATGTTGTATCCATTTCAACTAATAAGCCCAGTAGCCTAAACCTTTGGTACAGTTGAGTTGATTTTAGTTTAGCGTCCCTTTCAGCAGCGAGGCTATATGAGACGTGGACCTACTGATTAACGTGGAATCCGAACCACATGAGCTCCCGCCGGGAATCGAACCCGGGTCTCCCACTAAACCTTTGGTACAGTCAGTGTCGAGTTTAAACGAGTTGTCACATGTTAGTTGGCTTCCAGATGCAGAAGAGTGAAGACGTGTTAAGAGTGTCTGTCGCGTGCCAACATTAAGTGATGTTCTAAGCTGCAGAAAAGTGCCAAAGAAGCTCACGAAATGTCAAAATCGGTGTATGACGATAAAGCGGTGGCATTGAAGACTACTTACAAGTGGTATGAGCGATTAAAGAACGACAAGAAGTCGGTTGAAAACGTGCAAAAAGTGGTACAAATGATTTGTTTTAACAGGACTATCTGAGAGCTTTCCTAAGAACTAAACATCTCGTATGAGTCCATGAAAAGCATTTAAACCGCCGATTAAATGGGCAAATGGCTTCCTTCTTCACCACGAAAACGCGCCGTGCCACACCTTGCTTTTCATCCGTGAATTTCTGGCCGAAAAATATTCCTGTCTGTCAACATTCGCTGTGTTCCCCAGATATAGCACCGTGCGACTTCTGGCTCTTCTCCAAAAATTAAAATCGTGCTTAAAACGAAAACGTAATATTGAAAGTGGAAACGGTAATAGATTTCTCTAGCTTACAGTTGCACGAGAGGAATAAAATCGAAGACAGAACATATTTTTTGCACTTTTAATTGGTTGCAGAAAACTGCTTCTCGCTATCTGTTACCGTTTTCGTCCTATGCGAACCCAAAGTGAAACCAGAAGTAGGAGTAAATTTTTTCCAGTCCCGGTTTTAGTAGAAAGGTACAGCTGAAAATATGTTTTCTTCAAACGCTGAATCTGTAGCAAAAGAATCTTGACACTATATGTTACCGTATTTATTCTATGATTAGGGAGAAGAAAGGAGAACACAGTGTTATCTAGTCTTGATGTTAAGAGTATGTTTCTGAGCCATATGAAAAAATAAATATTGAGGATAATAGAAGAAATGGGTGAAAAGAAAATAGAAGAGGATTAGAGACATTATGAGAGGATGGATACTGTGTAGAGACAGGATTGTTAAAATGAAGGAAGGACTTAATATAGGATCTTGTTTGAGTCCAGTAGTGCCAGATGTAGTAATGAATCGATGGAAGAAGGAGACAATAGAAAGATTGCTTCTTTTTTGCCGTTAAGTGGCTGACTTTGTAGGAATATGGAAGCGAACGAAAAGGTAGCTGAAGAAATTTATAAAAGAACTGGAAAATGAAGAGAAAGGCATTAAACTAGAGCAGTGGTTCTCAATCTAATTCCTACCACAACTCCCATTTTATCACATCCTCTTGCCAGCGACCCCTCTTATAATTTCTGGTTTGTAATAAGCTTGTGTGGGATTTTTAATATATCGATTGCGGAGATCTCACGATATCCATCTATTTCTATAATAGTAGAATCCATTTCTTGTGTATAGTGGATACAGTAACTTCCGCAAAAGCGAATGGATTAAAAATAATTTTGGTCAGTTTATTCATATTACAAATATCGAATCCGATCCGTCATACTGCTTCGAAATGGAGGACGTTCGAAAATTTTAAAACTCCATAACTCTCTTGATTCTTTTGACATGGAAGGGCTGACCAGTTTAATCTGCAAACATCTAGAAGAGCTTCAAGAGCAGATGGTAAAATATATTCCCTACGATTAAAGTGTTGGTTCAAAATGGATATTAAACCCCCTTCGTTGAAGAGGATATCAAAGTAGCTGATCTAAGCCCACACTTGTTGACCAACTAATAGAATTATCGTGCGACAAGTCCTTGCAACTGGTTTTCTGTAACGAAGACTTTGACAAGTTCTGGCTGAAGAGGAGAGAAGGATATCCTGGTCTGGTATCTGCTGCTTTAAAAGTAATAATTCCGTCTGCTACATCGTACCTGTGCGAAAGTTGTTTTTCTTCCATGATAAGCATTAAAACAAAGGCAAACAATCGCTTATCAAGTAGCAAATGACTTAATAATGTGCGTCACAAATACTGAACCGGACATTGCAGCTAGTGAAATCACACCATGCTCAGGTATCCAATTTTAATTGCATGTCAATATGCAAATTTTGTTGGATTTGTATTTTTCTGGTATATCAATATGCAGTTCTTATTAGTTTCATATCGTACCTCTTTCATTTAAATTGGTTTTTGAACAGATCTGCATCTGTTGAAAATGTTTAGTAGACCTAGTTTTTTGTTGTTAATATGTGTAAAAAAAATATGCTATCAGAATAAAAATCAAAATAATATTTAAAAATATTCCGCCATTAGATTTCTCTCTTCCGCTCATGTTCGCGACCTCCAGGTTGAGAAAACCTGGACTGGAGAATGAGATAGAAGTAAACAAGGAGATGAACTATCTTAGATATCAAAATAAAGGAGTCGGGGGGGGGGGGGCATTTATTACAATTTGATACCAAAAAATGTGTGCAGCGGGAGTTGAGTTGAGTTGATTTTGAGTTTAACGTCCCTTTTCAGCAGCGAGGCTATATGAGACGTGGACCTACTGATTAACGTGGAATCCAAACCACATGAGCTCCCGCCGGGAATCGAACCCAGGTCTCCCGCGCCAAAGGCGCGTACGCTAACCGCTTAGCCACGGAGGAGCTCTGTGCAGCGGGAGTGTATTGCCACAAAACAAGTGATGTGGATGAGGGTACGATGAATTTCATAAAAAGCATGGAGGAAAGAATAGGAGACTTAAACATAGATGAAGAACAGAGGAAAAGAGATTTAAAGAAGTTGTAAACACAATTAAGGAGAAATGGATACAATGAAGAGGATAGAGGAAAAAGGAGCGTAGCAAGAAAGAGGAAAAAGGAGCATAGCAAAAAAAGAGGAAAAAAGAATAAAAAGACAAGAACAAAAAAAAATGGTTTGGTATAGAGAACCTAGGCAAAGACACAGAGAAGATAAAGAGGATACTTCGGAAAGCAGGAATGAGGATGTATGGGAAAGGAGGAAGCAGAATAAATTGAAGTAGTCAGAAAAACTAAGAGGAAAACAATAGTAGACAAAGATCACAGGGGGGGGGGGGTAAAATATAGAGTGGGATGCGCAGAGTGTAGCAAACCTTACATAGGAGAAACAAAAAAGACGGAAGAAAGGATAAAACAGCACAAAGATGACGTAAGATTGAAAAGGGACAACAACGCAATACATAAGCATCACATAAAGCCAAACCACAGGATAACGTGAGAATGAGCAGAGGTCATATAAATAGAGAACAGAACATTGATGAGAAAATGAAAAGAAACTAGAGAAATTATGAAGGCAGGAGACAAGGTGATGAATTAGAACGCAGGATTCGCGATAAATAAGAATGGAAGAAAATTATACTTAAGGAAAAAGAAAGAGAACAAATTAATAAGGGAACATAACAAGGATAATTAGAATGTATCCAGCAAAAACGTACGTTTTTAATTGGACAAGTGAGCAGCTGTACAGTCCGCAGCAGAAATCCTGCAACATGAGCATGTAAGTTTATTGTGAAACTACGCCTAACAGCGCAGGAAATCAACATAACGACTAAGTGACACGAACCATGCCAGGAGAAACCTCGACGTCCTCCCCTGCACACTTATTTTGGAGCAATAGACTTCTCGTCGTTTCACAATAAACTTACATGCTCATGTTGCAGGTTTTTTGCTGCGGACTGTACAAGTGAAAGTGAATAACAAGTGTTACTTTTTTTTTTAATAAAGGGGCGGTATTTAATTAAATTTGATCTCCGGAAAGTATATAAGAGGTGACGAACTTCCGAGTACTCAGAACGAGTGGAAGTCTGATAAATACACAGTTATTGTGTTGAAACTGTTACAAGATTGTGTGTTTTATATACTTTATTTCACAGCCTTGCTCAATGTGTTGTTGTGTTTAGCTAATAATATTAGTTTTAGTGCAATATATGATAGTTGTATAAAGTATGTGTAGCATAATAGGGATTATTTTATTGGACGAAAAGAAGTTTAGCAGCTTATTCTCGGGGAGTTTATGCACTTGCCAGTTCAAGATTGCGTTTCCGGTTTTGGAATCAATGCTTTTAATGAATTTTTAAACTATCCTGATGGAAAAAAAGGTCATCTGATATGTCCCTGATCTAGCTACAAGTCCTCAAACCAATTATAACTATTCCTGTGGAAAACTTGTCTAAACTTCCTGCTCGCTGTCTCTCCATACATGTTAAACAATACGTATAAGATAACGTGTAATATTAATCAGGGATGGCTCTACCCTATTTTGCATTTTCATGGGGTGGCAAAACGTGCCGTATCTATATTTTTTGAAGTATTTCTCGTTGGAAACAGACTTCATGATGATGATAGTTAAATTTACTAAGATGACCTATTTGAATACTACATTCATAAATCACTTTTAGGTTGCATTATAGAAAATGGTCAAATTCCAACATGAATTGCTTGATTGTTGTCAAATACAAGAAGTCAATTCTCAAACAGTAGCCAACACCTATTCCGTTTAGTTACTTATCAGAGTTTTGATATGAAAACTAGTCTTGTTTTTATCACAAACAAGTTCCTTATCATTGAAGGTGGAAACGACTTTTGTTGTTGTTGTTGTTGTTGTTGTTGTTGTTTAATTTAAGAGATGTAGAAGGAAAATGAAGAAGTAAAGATAAAAGAACTAGTTGCACTGGAGTTGCAAACTGATATATTGTGGTTGAAGCTCGATATTAAATTCTATAAAAAGGATTGCCATCTTTCCTCTGCAGATATATTTGTTTTATCTTTCACTAACATAACGGATTATTATTTAAAAAAGATACGACGATATTGTACTTGTAGTGTTCAGGCGTTTGTGAGTGCGAGTTGCCTTTCCCTCCCCTTCGGTGTTTATGATGGAACAACATACTTAAAACCGTGGCTTTTAAGATTTGTTCTTTCTGGAGAAAAGAAGGGGGAGGGAAATTGCCTAGAGCCGGCCCTGGTATTAGTAAAAAATTAGTAACATATTTACTTACACTGTAGCTTTGTTACAGATAACCAACCATTACATTTATTAACCTCCTATTTCTGTTTTTATTTCCAGATCGAGATGTTCCTGTTAGGGTATACTTTAGGAGTAACGATTCGTGTAGTGCGTCCTGGATCGTTTGGGAGTGATGATTATGTCTGTTGCTACCCAGATTGGAATGTTGGCAATTGGCCTCAGGTCGTTCTCGTAGCCGAAGATGATCGACATTATAACATTCTAACGAAATAAAAAGGAAAACTCAGGTAATAAATACAGAATTTATTTTGACAAGTTTGACGTACACTCGTGTCCAAAATGATTGTCGCATATGTATAACTGTCTTCTTGTAAGAATATAATTTGATAATGATTTTGCAGGGTACTTTTAATACTGATAGGATGTGTATAATCGGAAAATGTATATTTGTGGTAAAATTCATAGGAAAAGAGTCATAAATATGAAAACTAGAATGAGTAAAACAAAATGTTGCTAAATGGACAAGAAAATTTTATTTTCGTTTTATGGTTCTTATTTACTGCTCTTTTGACATGAAATTTGTTATATACAAGTCTTTGCAGATTATACACATACTAACATTATAAGAAATACCGGGCGAATTCGTTATCAAATTATATTCCTACAACAACATATTTATAGACATGCGACAATAATTTTGGACATGAGTGTACGTATTTTCTGTGAGAACTGACTCAAATCATCTATTCGAGCTGAAGTTTAAAGTACCTAAGTCTGGTTCCAAACGTTTGGAACTCCGTATATACTAAGTTGATTAATAAAATCTTAGAATGCAGATTAAGGAGAAACAGAATAATTGTGATAATTAGAATATCGTATGATGCTTTTCAAAAAAAAAAAAAAAAATCTATTGTGTCCGTAGTCGACAATCCATACTCATTAAAGAGTGTCTATTATTAGAATGTAATTTAGACAAAAATGTGTAATTTTCTGTTATAGAACATGCACCTTTCTCAGAAGATAATACAGCTCATATGTGTTAGACGGGTGCCACGGTGGCTCAGTGGAGAGCGCTTACTTCTAGTGTGCAGGGTCTCTGGTTCAATCCCCGTTAAGGAAAGTTTGTGGTGGACAACATCGTGTCAGTGGGTTTTCTCGGGATACTCCTGTTACCTCCCACATTCCCATCCCACCAATTCTTCTGTCATCATTCACCTGCATCCTTCCCTTTAGTCTAAAAAGGGCATAATTGTTCGACGTTAAACTGATATATAATATGACATACCAAACGAAATAATTTTCTGAATGTCTCTTGTTCAAGGGTATGTTTTGGATGGAATTAGTACTCAAGTAAACAAAATCCCTTTATAAACGCTTCTTCAGTTAGCAAACGAAAGTTTTCTCTTTGAGTAATATAAAAACTGGTCTCTTCAAATACAATTGACTTAAAAGTAAAGACGATTAATTCAATTAAACTCTTTATCGCGTGTTATTTATCGATTTTGTTTGAGTTGAGCGTCTCTTTCATCAGTGAGACTTTGAGGCATGGACCTATAGCTTAACGTAAGATTCGAACCACATGAGCTCCCACAAGGAAACAAACCCAAGTCTCCTGCGCCAAATCACGCAAATCATCATTCGCTGATCCTTATGGATATTTGTGAGAGTCGTTCGCACCCACTAAGCAGTCACTTCACGAAATTTCAATTATCATTTATCACATCATGCACTACACCGTACGAGGATTCGCCGATCATTACGAATTCTTGAATGGCCGTGATGTTCTGTTCGTTTGATGCTGTTACTGAACGTCCGGTACGTGGAAAATGGACAAGTTTAACACAGCCCTCTTCAAAGAATTTGCAATACCTCGAGATATTGCTAAGGCCCATACGACTTTCCTCTTATACCTACAACATTTCCCTGAAAAATTGATTGGGTCTTGTGCTTTTGTCCTCATAAAGCGAACTGCAATACTCTGCTCTTCACAAGTAGATGACTGTAACACAGGCGCCATCTTTCCTCAATATTTGGCGCTTCTACCGCTGGAGGTGCTTCTAATCGACAACTACCGACTACAGTGACAAATTAAAATACTTCTCTTTCAATTTCCACTTCCCAGAGCAGTATAATATCGCGAGAAAGAAATTGTTGTTTTACCTGTTGAGCCACTTTCATATTTGATTTGATCCTTCATAAGAGTCGGAAAAAAAAAACTTCGTCGTATGTATTAATGAAGTTTTTTTTTTACCTTTTCTTAGGTTTAGAAACCATAAGATGTACACGGTGGTACAGTCAATAGCAAAAATAATGCCCACCCAACGCTATAATTACATTAGGTCGAATCCAGTACTTTTGCTAGTATCACAAACTTCTGAACAGAGGCAGTCCAACTTATACGTAACATTTCAACCAGGAAACGACAGTTGGTAGCCTGTTGAGCACTAAATCAGGCTTTTGCTGTGCAGGTGACGCACGTAAAATTTTTCCTATTTGGGGTTTGTCTATTGTTTTGAGCGTGTTGTTCGATGAGTAGCGTATATCAATAACTTTATAATTCGTTGTATGTGTGTAATGTATTATTTCACTCCATACTGCATGTGAGAAGAAATTGACTGAAAATATCAAATCTGCAACAATTGAAAGAAATAAATGTGCAAATCTTTGTTGTCATTCATGGACCCACTCAATTTCCCCGCCATTCGAACATCTCTTTCCTTCTGTACAGAGGGGTCTCGGGTTCAAACCCTGCTCCCGCCAAGTGAACTTTGTGGTGGACAAACACCGTGTGCGTGGGTTTTCTCGGGGTTCTCCCGTTTCCTCCCACTTTCTTCATTCCACCATTTCATTCATTACTCATTATCACCGTCTCCTTTAGCCTCACCGGCATAACCGTGGGACGTAAAACTCAAAATTTCATTTCATTTTTCATTTCCTTCTGTACAGGAGGAGATCTTCTATATCACACTGAACAGGAACTGATATTGAGATTAAAGCACGTTAAAAATTTTGGACCTGTGGAGATTCGAACCCAGCCAGCCTGGATTGAAATCCAATTTGATGTCTACTTACCTACGCCAGTCACTTATTTGACGTAGCACAAACACTGGAATATTCGTCTAACTTCATAATTTTCCATATAAGACTAGTCCAGATACTAAGGCCTGTATCAAGCGACTATCTATAGTTGACTTACTCATCATTTGCTTCTTCAAGGGGTCGCGGTGGCTCAGTGGTAGATGGTTCACTTCTGGTGCATGGGGTCCTTGGTTCCATCCCAGTTCGCACCAAGTGAACTTTGTGGTGGACAAACACCGTGAGCGTAGGTTTTCTTGGGGTTCTCCCGTTTTCTCCCACTTTCTTCATTCCACCATTTCATTCATTTCTCATTATCACTGTCTCCTTTAGCCTAGCTGGCATAACCGTCGGACGTTAAGATTTCAGTTAATTTCATTTCTTTCTTAAGTGAGGTTAAATAGATCTTCCTCAAAGACGGAAATGTCTCGAAACGTTCCTAAAGTTACGGCTTATGTTATAACGTTGGTCCCGCAAACTAGGAATAAGATAGATGGTAAACGTTAATTACTAATTTTGTAAATTGTATTATGAGGTACAGGAATATTAATTAGGTTTTGAGATATTTTAAAGTTAAATATGCTTAGCAATCGTATGTCCTCTGCAACTAGTAGTTTAATTTATCAGCCTTACGTTAAGGATTTGTAGTGTAATTGTATCGTACGAAACTGTCAAGCGACGGACCCGGGTTCGAGTCCTGTCGTGTCAATTTTGTTTATTCAGTGTTATTGTTTAGGTAATAGTTACTATAGTTCTATAATTGTATTATTATTATTATTATTATTATTATTATTATTATTATTATTATTATTATTATTATTATTATTATTATTAAAAACGATCATTTCAACTTCCAACATTCCACGGATTCAAACTGTTTTACATTAGTTATGACATAAAAGAAAATGTGACTAGTGCAGAAACTATGTTTATACCGTGCAGGAGCTGTAACTCCCACCTCAGTCGGGTCTGACAGTAAACAAAACCTAACGTGAAGCAGAAGAATACTTTACACAAAAGTCAAACTGGGTGCGCCTCCTACTGAAGGAACGTTTAACTGTTCGTCACACGTATATTTTCTCAGAATATAGAAAGCAATAAAATTATTATTGAAACTGGATATATGTTTACGTGCCCTCTATTATCATCTTGTAACTTAACACAAATTCCTGCTAGTGTGCGTGCTAGTGCAGCTACCGCAAAAAGTTACATAAGTAAGAAAGAAAGTAATTTTGTAATGGTGAATTTGGAAGTAGAGCGAAATGGCAAGTAAAGAACTACTTGATGTACTTACAAACTTTTTGTCGTCCAAAGTGCAGTGAAATCAACATTCTTGTCCACTCAGGGAAGGGGCGAATCCAGATTTCAACTGAGACTGAAAAGATTCCTCTGCATAGCGTAGAAGCGGTAGAAATAATGCCATTGAGAATAGTTAATGTAGTACAAATTACAATTAATTTTATATTGTATTAAATTAACAAAAGAATTAGTTATTTTCTGTATATGAGGACAATGATTTACGAACTTACTCTTTTACATTTGTTCCAAATTTGATATTATCAGTTGTTCTATCATTTTCAAATTCATTTGTGATCAGTGTTTTTTTTTTTTTTTTTTTTTTCTCCTTTCCTTCTTCTCACTTGCAGTATGTAGTGAAATAATTTTCATTATATACACAGCGAATTATAATGTAATTAATATATGGCACTCATTGGAGTTGAGTTGAATTGATGTGGAGTTTGTCTTTTTCAGCAGTGAGGCTATGTGAGACGGGACCTAGTGATTAACGTGGAATCCGAACGACATGAGCTCCCACCGGGAATCGAACTTGGCACTCATTGGACAACACGGTCCAAACAATAGAAATTAATCTCAAAATGGGTAAATTTGTTCGTGCTTTAAATCTGTAGCAAAAAACCTGTTACAATGCTCCACAGGGTTACCTACTGTGGTATTTTGGTTGAAATGTTACGTGTAAGTTTTACTGTATGTGCCCAGAGGTTTGTGATACAAACAAAGTACTGGACTCAATCTAACGAAGTTTTAGCAGTCAGAAGGGAATTACTTTTGCTGTTGACGGTACAGGTGGCCTCAGAACAGAGAGTTTTTTGTAAGTATTTTTTTATACGATGCTTTTGCATCCATATAGTTTTCTCCTAAAAGTATTATACATGGCACCCTACGTATGTATGGCAATTGGTTTATTGATTCAAGACGTGCTTACAGCCTGTGAAACTCTTCTGAGAAAGAATTTTTGTGTTGCAATGAATTTTGTAATTTTCGGAAAATTGAATAATAAGTAACTGAATAAATCACTATGTATCATGTGTATAAATCCAGTACAGTTCCCAGTTATCCAAACTCCAGCCATCCAGATCGATATCAAGAAATAAAAATAAGTAAATAAGACGAACACAATGTACTGAAATGCAAACTGTATACATTCGTTCGTAAAATATATAATTTCCTTGCATTTCCTATTTAAACCTACGTTAAAATTTACGTTTAATTTGAATTCTTGAACCCTATATTTTTGTCGATTGTATGTCGATGGTACATGAATTTCAAAGAGACAGCTATTTCTCTGTTGTTATATTCTAAGAAAATATGAGGAATTTAGGCCTACCATTTTTAGATTTGAAAAATTTTTACGAGGGGAAGTCAAAAAGTAAAGGAAATTTTCTCGCATTAGGGTTTGGCAACACTGCTAACATCCAGCGCTGAATTAGTGTCGTCTGCAGCACTTCTATGTAACGTGTCACTCTTATTCCCGCGTTAGTCGTTGGAGTGTGGCAGACCGTTAAACATGGCAGCTCCATTGTCGATCAGCTCCAAGGAGGAAATGAGGGAGGTGCGGAAGGTATTAAACCTACGGAAGTTATTCGTCGAATACAAGCACAGTATGACAGCTGTTTGTCGCAAAGCGTAAGGCACAAAGGCTGAACATCTCGTAAACATTTGTCCCGTTGTCGTCGTGAGAGAGATGGATTTTTATTGCAAATCGTTACTGTAGATAAAAACTTGGGTACATCATCACGAACCGGAAAGTAAGGCTGCGAGCATGGTTTGGAAACACCATCACCACCACAAGAAATATAAACGTCAGCCATCAGCTAGTCATTGATGCGGTGCAAAATTGGTTGCAGGTGCAACCGAGAATCTTTTTTTCTGACGAAAAAAAAAAAAAAAAAAAAAACTTGTGAACGTTTGGAAAAGTGCGTTGAAGTACAGGAAGATTATGTAGAAAAATAATGTATGTTTCAGTTTTCTATCATTAGAATAAATGTACCTTTTCTCAAAAGTCCCTTTATTTTTTGACTTCCCCTCGTATTTCATAACCTTATATTTGGAATACCCTTTTTCACTAGACGTACCTTTATTTTAAACTAAAGAATGTGAAGGGAAACTTTTATTTTTCAATAACCTTTTTTGATGATTGCCCCAGTTATCCAGAATTCCGCAAATTTGGATTGCGTGTCGAACTGGATATGTTAAAGAAATTAATTGGTAGTCGTATAACACATTGGTAATATTCAGTTGTGCAGAACATGTTCTCTTATCTTTTCATGTTGCTTTTATTTTCAGGTACTTCTTAGTAATTTAAATCTTCCACTCTTGGATGTAGAAGCTGATCTACGCAGAATATTACGGTGCAACCTGAAGAATTTCGAGCGTGTGTGCAGAACCAGTTGAAAGTAAAGTAAATAAAAAAAAAATGAAGGAAATGTGTATGCAGAAAGCTGTAATTACATACATTGTTCCATTCTTGATTAAATAAAGTATACTGGACTTCGAGTTCTCGCTAGGAAAGATAGCTATATATATATGTAATTAGACAGGTGTAGATGTAGTTGTTAAAACGACTATATATATTTCATCTCTTATGCTTGATGGACATTTCGTTGTAAAGTTTAGAGCAAGAGTCTAGAGAAGTGTTAACTTCGGAATATGAGTAAGATCATCTCGTTGGAATTTTCTCCTAACTTTCCCGTGCATCATGACGAATATCTCTTTCCAATCCCGTAACTACCTCTTCGGACAGGAATTAATCAACGTAATTTGGAAATGTTTATCTAAGTATTCATTGTGTAAAGTTTCAAAAATCCTTGAAATAATGCTGATGTGCTTAGTACGCTGTACTAAAGGTTGTGTATGTGCATTTAATTTCCTAGTTTCGAAATCGTAACATGTTTTTAAACAATAATTTTAAGTTCCATCAAGCATAAGATTTCCATGCCTTGTATGAAATAATTTCAACCATTGTTGATTGTTGAAACGATTTAAAAGAGATTAAAATTATTCAACAAAGAGTTAGGCAGATGTCTTAAAAATTTATATTTTTCAAAGGACTTGTACAGAAATAAATGTGTGTATTACAGGAAATAGCATATTTTTGATGCCAATGTAGTTATTGTGCACTGTAAATATAATGATTAGCGTAAAAAATATAAATTTTATTTGTTACACAAAATGACATGAAAAGTATTAGAAACCATGTACAAGTATGATTACGTTGTTGTATAATGACGTAATGTAACCTTCTGTTGAATTAAGTGACATTTATTGAAGAAATTGAAAAGTTGTTTTAAAACGAATACAATGGAAGAGAAATTCCGTTAATTTTCTGACTGGTGTACTTCTTTCAAACAGGTGATATGTCCTCTTGATAATTGGTATTTATTTTCTCGGTAACTGTGCCACAAATTCATATCGTTTTGAGTAATTTGTATTATCTCTGGATTCTGAGATTGATATTTCTTTCAAATACGTTCATGTATGTACGTTCAGCCTTGTTTTTAAAAGTGGCCGCTCACGTCTACTGGAAATGGACTGTATTTTTTTTTCTTTTTTTTTTTTTTATAGATATATATAATATTACAGATATCAAACCAGTTTTAGAGAGGGGAATAAATTGGAATCTTTTCAAACCAGTGTGGAGGGTAGCTAGTTTTCATTGAACAAGATTATACCTAGGTATATGTAAGTGCCCGTTCCATAGGTTTGATGACTTATATCAATACACGTAAGAAATGAAAGAAGTATTGAAAATTTGATATTTATTTGGATAGATAACGTGATATATATATATATATAATGTTACTTAGATATTTTTACGTACGTCGTTGGCAGAATTTCATATTTCTTTGTCATCGTTTTTTTTTTTTTTTTTCTTTTCTTTTCTGAATTTGGTGTTCACAGTGTGTTATTCTCAGCGGCAGTTAGTTTTCCAAACAAATCCATTATAACAATTCGACTGATTTTTAAAATTATTTTAAATTTTAAGTTTTTTTTTTTGTAATGAAAGCTCAATATTTCCAAAATAGTTGAAAGTTTTCAATATATTGTGAGTATTGAGCATACAATTTTGGTAATGTATCATCGACTTCACCAGACACGTTCTTATGTACGAGGAGCAGTCAAAATGTTCCCGGAATTCTGTTGTAGCTGTTTATTACCACAATATAACTACATATTTACTTAATCGCCTTCAAAGTTGGCACTTTCTGAACACGCACACACACACACTTTTTCCATCGCTCCTGCGATTGGTGGAAACCCTGACGAAACACCTTTTTTGGTATCTTCCGAAGTTCATCCGTCACATTAGTTTTGATTTCTTCTACGTTGGCGAAACGGAAAGGGCCCATTTCTTATCCGAGGGAAGATCCAAACATCCGATGGTGTTAAACTGTCTTTAAAGCTATCAAAATCTCGAAAGCAGATTTTCCCCTATTTGCACATGAACTTGATGTTTGCGCGTTGCTCGATTTGTGAAATTACACCAACTGATCTCTACACACTCCTGTGTTTAGCTACATTTCTCGTACAATGCCTGTTATGACGTGTTAAAACTTGTCAAATTCATAATTAGACAACCTAAGGACAGTACTGCACAACACTCATTGTGGTTGCATCGCAAATGCCAAAACAACATCATCATTCGTGGAACTTTTTGACTGTCCCTCGTATAATAGTTGGCATTTGTACTTACTTCTCAGTTGACTGTTTTTCTTTTATTAATATTAAAGAAAAAAGAGCCTCTGGATATGTTAGTACTGTATATGTTTAAACTATACAATCCTAGTCGTGAGTTAAGGGTTAACGTATATATCCGTGGAATCAAGAAGTTTATGTAAGTGAATTAGTGGCGAAAAAATTAAATACAGCAAATTCGCAATAGAATTAAACACACAGTCGTTTCCTACAAAGAATTAGCAAAATGAGTAAAAGTACCCCATGAGAAGATGTAGCAAGTACAGAGAAATGTAATTTTCATAATCTAGATTTATGTCGAACGAATTCGTAGTATGATTCGAAGGTATGCAACATAAGAATAATATAACATCAAGTAATATGTTTAACATTACCAGTATTTTTCTTTAATGCAGTCCATTAAAAAGAATTTAAAAAGAGATAAAGATATCTACACGTTACATGTGAGCGGATACGTACACTGTTGTAAAATAAAATGTAAAGGAGTCATCAGTACACTTGAGAGCAAAAGAGAACTTGCAGCAAACTGCTAGCTTTGGTCTGTTCATTTCTGTGATAATGTGCACAAATATCAATGTGCAGATATATGTTTTAGAAATTAGTTCAAGTTCTGTAATCAAAATAGGCATTTGTTTAACTGTATGAAGATCCAATTGTTTTGTTTGTTGATTTTTTTGTATGACCATGACATGACTTTATTTATTTATTTTTAAATTTTAAATCAGCGTCTTCTTCCCTCACAAAGTCAATGCTTTGTGTAGATAGAATGAGGAGAACATTACAAAGTGTGTGCGTTTTATTATTATTTATTATTATTATTTGCTTAATATCCCAACTTTCAGTTTTGTGAAAGACGTCAGGGGATTTATTTGTAAGTTGCCAGCAATATAGTTACCTTCTTTCATGATATATATATATATGTGTGTGTGTGTATGTTTGTGCGCGATGTGAGTAACTTTTTGTCGCAAGTTCTGAAGTAGAAATAAAATTACTTTTTAAAGTTCATTTTTATTTTCCTTTCAAAGAATGAAAAAAAAAAAAAAGATCCGAACATTGTTCTGTTTACACTACAGTAGACTCCCGAGTATCCGGCGTAATGTGGCGGAAGGGCAGCCTGGATAACAAAAAAGCCGGAGTTCTATGAATAGTCTCCTCCATAGTCACTACAACGTTTTTTTGTTTATCACCCATTTTTAAATCTTCATTGTAGTACAATTAAAAAAAAAAATAAGTATAGCCCAAGAACAATTTACGAATACAGTACTGTACAGTTATAATTAGGAACAGGGGCAAGCGTACTGCATTGAGGGCCGTTACACACTGACGAAACAATGTACAAGGAGCAGAACGCTGCTTTTTTTCTGTCACAACTTGTATTTTGCACACGACACGTAGGAGGATCGTAGCAGACGCCTGCTACCAATGCCTTGGCAATGTTGCCAATGCAATGCCCTGCCTTCCTCATTTAATTACGATAAAAAGAAAACTAGGCTGGATAGTCGAGAACCGGATACTCGGGAGTCTATTGTAGTTTACGATTATCTTTATTAGACAGCAGAATTTAACGAAATTTAATAATTATAACTAATTTACGAAAACTCAGTCATAGTTTCCTATGATCACTCTGAAGACCAATTAATGTATCATCGCTGTCTCTAAATGTATTATTACACATATACCAATTTTCGCTAGGTGGTGAGTGGCTTCAAGACTATGAAAAATCTTTACTATAAATTTTGTACCCCTAAAAGGTGACAAGGTGGACCACCCAAATTTATCATAATACATGTTAGGTTTCTATACTATTATACCAAATGTTTAAATTGGGCAATTTCCAAAATTTAAGGGGTGGGCCAAGGTACCCCTCTCAAAATTTTCAAGGGTTGCATTAATATACCCATGTCTTATAAAAGGTAATGGACCCCTGTATACGCCCATATAACCATATAAGGTAATAACACCTCATCAAAGGGGATAAATTAAGTCAAAAACCTCCGAAATTTGAATTTTTGGCAATTTTTACCCATGAAAGGGAACGACATAGACCCCCAATACTGATAGAGGCACATACTATGGTCCTAGGCTACCACACCAAATTTTTAGATTTGGCAATTTCCAAAATTTAATGGGGGTGGTCCTATGTACCCCTGCCAAAATTTAGGGGGTGGGCCAAGGTACCCCTGCCAAAATTGAGGGCGTGGTCCTAGGTACCCCTAGGTAATTGACCCCGGGCCAGGGACCATGGGTCCTGAGGCAGGGACCCAGGGGCCAAAAGTTATCCTCAGGTCAGGCCATTACTACTCCGCCCGCCTAATTACTTCACCTCTAGGAAAAAGCAACATTTGCATTCTGATTCAGATTCTGATACAAACGAAATGACAATCTCATAATGCTCCAAAATTGTTATTCTATGCTCTTAACTAATTTCGACACCAAGTTTTCCAACGCAAAATTTGTTGCTCTTCAACTACGAAAATATCTACCACGAGCATCCATCTCGGAAATAGTTCACACGCGCAATGGTATAATCCTAAAGACTATTGATTCATCTCTGTTTTCCACTATTAGAAACAAATCCCTGTTGACATTTTCGGAAAGAATGCTCAATTAACATCATTCCAAGACACCCGTCGTAAACAGGCACATCCTCCTAGGCGTACGCCATTGCTCTTGGTGGTCATTCGAGGAGTACATCCTTCATACATTGATGAGGAAATATTAGATGAATTGAAATTCGAAGGGCATAAAATAACTAAAACCATTCGGATCAAGAACGATAGAGGCTCTACCTATATGGTTCGGGTATTGACCTTGCACCAGGAAACGATTTATGATCTGCTAGTGAACGGAGCTGTTATCTATCAGCACAAACACCATTTCGTTCCTAACCACCATTTCTAGCGCGTTGCGGGAAATGTCAAGAGTATAACAAGCATTCTACTGCTTAATGTCGCAACATACACAAATGTGGTTATTGCTCCGGACCTCACTCTACATTTGCATGCACGAATCTCAACTCACCTCCGAAATGTCTCACTTGTCAAGAGCAACGTTCTGCATACAGCTATAGATTTAAAGGCAAACCTGACCTACAAAAGGATCATCCTGAGCTTGTTTTACTTCGTACTCCTGAGCAACCTATCATTATACGCTTCAATAACTCTCAATCAACTACTTTCTTCTCTTTGGCAATGCAAAATATTCAATCTTTCAACGGCCGCACATACTTCAACAGATCATTCAAGCTGCAAAATCTACATTCAATATCAATTTCACTGCCACCTATTCTGGAAACACAGTCCATTTTCATACTTCCATACCCGACAAATCCAACCATGCCTCTGTCTCTGACGGCTCTGGTATTCTTATTTCTTAACACCCATTCTCTTCGACAACACAAAGTGCTCTTTGAAACACTGCCCATGGAAGAACATGCCAATGCCTTTCTGCTGAACGAAACATTCATAATGCCTTCTACATCATGCCGCATACCAGGCCATTCCTTTATTACACGCTGACTGCAAATTACCAGCCCAACGTGCCCGTGGTGGTACGGCCATAAGTTTTCTTCAAGATTCCTCACAGACAACACACCTGCAATACTACTCATCTTCCAGAATACGTTATCATATCGCTTTATTTTTGAAACATTACCATCACTGTTGCAACAATCTACATATGACCCTGTCACCCATCACCTAATACATTTGTTCAATTTATATCCAACAACTTCAACTATTATGTCATTATGGCAGACTTTAATGTGCACAGTCGGACAACAGGACAGAACTTGCTGCAGAAATTTCCTCAGTACTCACACCAGTGGTATTATTCACGATCTTCCCAAAGCTACTCGCCCCATATCAAATATAACGCCGGACATAGTCATCACTTCAGCAACTTTGGCCTCTCGCAGCCTCATAGATGTTCTAGATCCACTTTGCAGCGACCATGCACCAATCAAACTTTTTATCAATACTCACTGCTCGAAATCAAATCAATCACAACCTACTCTCTCTAGAAGCCTCCGCTTTTATACAGCCAACTGGGACTGATACAGAAGTCATCTTTCTACCTCCACCGCTCATATTATATCGCCCTCAACGGAAGACGAACTGTACACTGCCATAAACATGATCACATCTTCCATCCAGAAAGCGAGTAATCTGGCTATACCTACTAGTACATGTAGACCATATCAATTTACCGCCTCATTACCTCACAATGATAACTGATTCACGCCAGTTTTATCGTGAATATACTCGAACCCAAAATGTAGAATCATTCCGCCACCACAAACAGTTACAACGCACTGTACGTAACTACATAGTGCTTATAAACTTCGATGCTGGGTAAAAACTTGCAACAATCTCTCAGACACCAACCATCCTTCCAAGTACTGGAAAAGATTTAATGCTTTATGTGGCAAATATACTAGAATCCAGTGTCCTTTGCTAATCCAAAACTCACTACAAACCACGATGTAGACAAAGCAAACGCTTTTGCCGACAATCTTCAATGCATCTTCACACCTCAACCTCCTGGGGCTGCTTCTCATTTCGTGGAATAGCCTAATCTGACAGGCTTACCAGTTAAAACCCAGCATAAATTATTCTCTTCCGCCTGACACGCCATTAGCTTCTCCCATCACTGTTGAAAACCTAAGAACAGTAGTCAATCAGAAACATAATTCGGCGTAATTTTTTATAACATCACGTATCGACATATCAAAGAAAGTCCTCTTTCCTTATTAACCCTTCTTGCAACAATTTACACTTCCATTCTGCGCACTGGGTATTATCCAACCACCTGGAAAACGTCGAAAACCATTATATTTCCAAAGCCAAACAAACCGTTGGACGACGTTTCCTCATATCGCCCCATACAGCTTACTTCCATATTCAGTAAAATCCTCGAACGGATGTTGGTCAAACGTCTTTATCAATATCTCGCCGAACGCCAGATACTTCCTATTCATCAAGCTGGATTCCGACCTGATTTCTCCATCAATGATCAACTGCTCCGTCTTTCTAGTCTGAGCACTAATCATTATAATTCCATCAAATCGTCTTGTCTCGTATTATTCGATCTAGAAAAAGCATTTGACAAGGTCTGGATTCTGGGTCTCATTTACAAACTTATTCGCCTTAATATCTCTATCATATATATTGGAATCATTTACAATTTTCTGATTGGCCGACTTACGTGTTTCTATCAACAATAAGTTATCTGATCCTATTTTTCTTCTTTCTGGTGTTCCACAAGGTTCTGCGTTATCTCCACTTCTGTACCTTCTATTTGTCACCGATATGCCTTCACTACCGAACAGAGTGCACGTATTTCAATACGCTGACGATACTGCCTACCTTAAACTGGGAAATACCATGCATCACATTAACACGCTATTACAGACAGCTTAATTTATGTCACTGGTGCACGAAGTGGCATCTCCATATTAACGCTTTAAAAACTCAAGTCGTCGTCTTCCTGCCGCCCAAAAAGTCCACTAGAATTCGACTCAACCCCAATAGATTATCCATTCAGGTTGACCAGGTTCCCATACAAGCCAGTAAGACAGCACCCTATCTAGGTGTAACATTCGATCGACATCTAACTTGGAAGCAGAACCTGGCATCAATTTCTTGTATAACGTACAATCATCTAAACTTGCTAAAACGTTTAACGGACACTACTTGGGGTTTAAAACCACCCACTGTTCTCACAACTTATAAAGCCTTTCTCCGCCCAACTCTTACACATGGCCACACAGCCTGGGTATCCGCTCAAACCAGCTTTTACCACAAACTCCTAATACTTGAAGTCCATCCCTTCCAAATTGCACATAAAATCAAATTACCCAGCCCTACCCAACATCTTTACAGTCTTGTCACATTCCCTATCTTACAGTACCATATAGAAAAACTCAGACTTACTTATCTTACCAAACGTTACCATAATCATCATCTTATTATTGATGCCATGCACTATTTAGCAGTACATCCCACGCCTCGTCGCTTTATGCATACGCCCTTGTCACATTTATTTACACTCGATTGTTATACACTTCCTCCGAACCACCATGACTTAAACTTCCTCAACGATTTTCATACTCATTTTCCTCACTCATTCATAATTCCATCTTATTCTGGACAGTGATCCTGCTCTGTTACTAATATGGGCTCCCGCATCATAGCCTAGAGTCGCTTCTAGGTACGACGATTTTCTCATTTTTCCAATTAACATTTCCTATATGTTGTGGCGTGAAGATATTTGCAGTACTACCCAGGGTGCGAATTGGCGGGGGAATGCCAGGGATTTCCCCCCTGACAAAAATCTTTCCCACCCTGGAGAAAAAAATTTTATCCCTGGCAGGGATAACTTTTTCCCCCTTTGGAGTATTTTTAAATGGACATAAAGATAAGATAGAAAGAGGGAACAATTCTTACTTTGCGTAACTAACCTAAATATTACTTGAGTGAAAATTTCTGAAAGATCTCACATCTCAACTGTTTTGTACTTGTTAGTGTATATATATATATATATATATATATATATATATATATATATATATATGTGTGTGTGTGTGTGTGTGTGTGTGATATTTGGTTTTTGGAGATTCATAAGCAGCGGAAAAGGAAATAGGGTTATGATTACATAGTAGCATTCCAGGTTCACATGGTTTATGGATATACTTGATATTAATCATGAATTACGACGACTTGCCCTTTTATTACATACGTCATGCAATTAGTAAAGTAATACATAGATGTTAGATACACATATAAGTTGGATTACATCACAAGGACAAGGATGACATTTAAGTGCAAGGCGGTATACTATAAATCCACATTTTATATTTTTCGAATTTATGAAACTATAGCAACGAATGTATTTTTACATCGCAACCTCTCGGAGAAAGTAATGAGACCTTTTATCTACATCAGACGAGGTATTTTACCATTATACTATACTTTTCAGTATAGCACGTGCATACATTACATATCTATAATTCAAAATACATATATATACTCATTTTCTACAATTTCTAGTTAATTACCACATTCAATATAATCGCAATGTTGCACAACAATATCACATACAACAAAGAAACTCGACATGAGTAACCGCAGGAAACCACGAAAGAAACGTTTACATTTTACTTAATCCTTAGTGATTCAAATAGTAGGTATTATGAGTAGGAAGCAGACATGTAAATCGGTTTAAATATTGAAAAATTTGACAGTTTACAATACAAATGATAAACTTAAAGAAGTTAGCAATAAATTCATTTGCCCATGTAACCTACACAGAAAAGATTCCTCTCTATAATATGGCATTAAAACAAAAGTGGACGCAATGACTCCGACAATGGTACAGCCCAAAACATTCCATCTGGATATGTCAAGGTAAAAGAAAATTGTGTAAATTAATTTAATGTTATTTCACCCTGGAGAAAATGAAAGGACAATTAATCATTCACCGATCGATCACTCACGACTACAGTATGTCAACTAACGATGGCAAACTGTCCCTTAATATATGACAAAAACGTATAACCCTACGAATTATGATTTACGACATCTCGTGGAAATCCAAACAAATATCTAGATAATATCTCTAAGTTTGTATCAGTTATACTATATAGTTATGTAGGTTGACAAGTTAAAAAGCGGGGGGAAGGTTAAAAAAATCTTAGAGAAGAAAGTAAAAGAACAGCTAGAAAAGACGACAGAAGTGCACATAAGGTAAGATAGAATACTAGATACTACAAGAAAAGCGGTCGAATCAAAAAAAAAAAAAAAAAAAAAATGCGACAAATCGTCGACTTCGAAGACAAACATGTACCTTAATATTTCGAAACAGGTAGCCTACTAAATGTGTGGCCTAAAATGTCTCTCCAATCGCGAGAGCGAGTACGTGCCCACGATAGGGATTTTACAAAGGACAATAGCTTTATGAAATTCCTACCACCCACTCTATCCGGCCAAGTCCTCGGAGATTACAGCCGGGTATACTGAAAGGTTGGCGTAGTCTCTTAATTTAGAAATTTCTAATACAACAAATAATATCTGACCCCTCAGAAAACTGAGAAGAGTTTAGGTTAAAGTATGGAGAAAATAGTTTGGAAGTCAATAAGTGAAGATAATCCTAAACGAGGACACTAAAAAATTAAAAAATTAAATAAAATAATTTTGTAATGGCAAGTTAAAATAAGCCAAATCTTATCAACCACTCCCAGTCCGCAAGATTCGTGAGGTCTTGAGATGTCGATTAGTTTCGATTACTACATCGTTTAGAAATAAGGAAAATGAAGATATGTGGACGGGGGACATCGACATTCTGGTACGGGATAAATAAACTTTTACTACAGTAAACCTACTGAAATATTTGCCATTAACCGTTCCGTCACCTATGTGGACAGTAACTAACTTAACTTCGTAAGGTAACATTAAAAAAATCTCAAACAGCAACCATGTACTATTGTGAGTCGAAGGTTGATGACACACGTATACTTTAACTGCACCTAATTCATTAATTTGTTATAACTTTCTATAATTTCTCTTGAACTGTATCAAAATATTTAATAAACAAACACTACTCATATCGTCAAGCCGAACATACTGTTAATGCATACAAATCTTCACAAATGAGGTTTACTTTAATGACTAATATACGCAAGCGGGGAATTTTTTATAAAGATTACGAAATATTAATCGTTTCCAGCAATATGATCCCTTTCATATACTTCTTCGGCTCAATTTAAATACGGTTAACCAATAAGTTACCAAGTGTAAACATAACCAGCCATATATACAACATTCCCCTCATGCGAGTCTTTAATGTGACGGATACTACTTGAACATTTACTATCATACACGAACATTCATACAACTATACTTGGATGGCGAACCAAACAAGTGGCGAGAGAGTAACTGGGCTCACATATATATTAGGGTGTCTTATTATTCAATTACACTCATTAAATTCTTATATATCATTACTTACTTATATTTATTTATTTATATTTCATTTTCCAGGCACCCGAATTTTAAATACGCCCAAAAACTGCCTAAAATAGTCACATTCTATACATTAAAATTCATACACCACTAAAATAAAATTCTCATGCACTGACCACCACGTCGAAGATTCGCACGAACCAAAATTCACTTCTACCAATTCGAACGACACCCTTTACTTACACTCCGTACACCTGGTAAACGTATATATGCAGACAACATTTAGTATTATTTACTTTATTTACACCTCTGGCAAGCACATTGCTGTGTAAAACGATTCGTATTTCTATACTGTACTTGTTTATAAAATATAAAATCTACATTCTAAAATCTATATTCTAAAATCAACAATCAGAGTATTCGCAGAAAGAAAGGGAAAAGAAAATTTAACGTTATGATCTATGAAATAATTCCGTTCTCTGACGAATGGAATAGCGTTCTGCATAGCAACTTATAGTTAAGATCAAACGTAAAGTATAATTTCACTTACTATTTATTTATTTGGCTACGGAACGTATAATAATCTTTAGAATAGGTAATTAATAAGGTGCTTTACCGATTTAATTACTTTCTGAAATCGTAGCCATCGAACAATCCTAAATAACTTCAAAAATGGTAGTTTTAAAGATCGCTTTGGATCTTAGCTATTTCGTACAAAAGATTAACTCTGTGTTATTGTTTCTCGCGTTTGAGGGCGCACTAAGGTGACAATTAATATTTGTACTAGGAAATATGCTGTGTATTATTAAAACAAACTACAGTACATGTTGTAAAATAAATATACAGAATTATAACAGACAGGATTTATATATAAATTACCTACTAGGTTCGGTCGAAAGGAATGAATAATTAACAAATCAACAATACATTGTTCTTAAATAAAGTATCAAACACTCTCACATATACATACTACATCTACTCACAACATGCTAAACTACACATATAACACATATTACTACAGGAGAATCAAATTTTACATATCTACACTAAATACAAATACTTTTTCTGAACACCAACACATCTTCAATCGGCTCTAATGCGAAAAAATGAAGGGTGATAATTAGGACCAGGTGGTCCTTGTACAGTCCGCGGCATAAAATTTGTTACAAAAATTCTAAGTCCAAATGAATAACAAACTCTTGCCCAGTTTTCTTATGCATTCCCGCAATACATGTATCAATCGATTAGTTGCTTCTAGTATTTATTCCAACTCCTCCCCGTCCTCCACCTCTCCTTATCTAAAACAGTGTATGTGACGTAGTACACTCTTTCCATTCAGCTGAAAAAGAAACAGGAATCAAGTTTACAACGTTATAGCTTTAAAACATTCTTTTCCATTCGTTTGTTCTGAAATATTTTTAAGAGCCTAAATTAAAGGAAAGTCACACAATCTTCCCAGAGCTTCATAAATATCTTTAGTTTCATTCTTTTCTTTCTTTAAAGAGTGCAAGCTAGTAAGATGCTCCCTAAGAAATCTATGGAAATTGCCAAGAGCTCTAAAATATAAACGGACAGAAACGAGTTTTATTCAATGATTCATTGAATTTCTTTTCAGTAAGTGCAAGCAAATATTTCAGGGGCGTCATTTGGGCAGGACAGGAGGGTGTAATTCCCCCTCTCTTGAGCTTCACAAATACGTAGTTTTTGATCAAATGTATAGTAATACACTAATAAAAAGTGAAAATCTTATGTCGCCGGAGACTCTCTTCCTACCACCCCCCCGAATAAAATCTAAAAGACACTGGTTTTAACAACAAACCTATAGAGTTACGATAGCACATTGCTAAAGAGCTTACATTTGGTTTCAAGAGTCGAAGGTTTGATCTCAAGCCATATGACTTCCTGGGTGACATTGAGAGAGAGAGAGAGGGGAGGGGGATTCAAGTATGGAGACAGAGAGGGATGATTTGTATACACAAATTTAGAATTGGGGAAAAAATGATCGTACAGTATTCGTATTATGACGAAAATTCTGATTTTGTGAAAGATAAGAAGGGAAGTTTTCGAACTGCGAGGATCACATTAGGCAGTTGTCGAATTAATGGGTAGAACACTTTTTAGAGCATCAGATGATTACGAAAGAAGAGAAAGATCTTCAGAACTGAGGAATTAAGATTTTAAAAAAATCTGGTTTCGGCGACGGGTTTCGAACCACGAACCTTGTGGTCATCGAACCATTACTTTATCGATTCTGCTACAGAGGATTCTATTACTCGTTCACATACGTTTCCCTTAGCTGCGTTGAAAGCTACCTTAAGGGGATATTCCAAAAGTTGACTCGGTGGATGCGCCGTTCAGATAGGACGTAAACCTCTTGTAACTTAGTTACAATGTGCAAAATGAACTTCCTCTTCTTCAGGACACGTTTTAAAGCTTTAAAATTTGTTACTATTGTTTTAATTAACTTACATTTGATAGAACCATCTGATAAAGTAGTGCCAAGCCCTGTGCGTCATTGTCTGTTAGGTGAATGGTTAATGAAAGTTACTCCTACGTGGATGGTCCGAGCTTCCAACCAAGACCATTCTTATTGATTATTTGATTTGAGCTACGCTCATACTGTATATTCCACAAGTTCAATTTTGAAGTAATGTAGTCACAGCTAGTTTAATTCGAAATAATTTTCCAATATTATATTTGTTACTAAATTTACATGGCACTATTCACTGTTTGTAGCCCTGCATAAATACAAAATTGTTTTAAAAGTATATTTTACTTTCAAGTTTTAATGTTTTTTTTAAATTGTCCTAACTTTATTTTATAATTATTTTCTATTTCTTAATTATAACATATTTTCTATTTATATTGTATTCTATGTTACACGTTTATTATTTATATTTTATGTCTTACCTTTGAAGAGGAGCTTTTGACAATTCAGAGCAGCAGGGACATACACAGGATGCAGGCCTTTGCAATCAAGAGCTTTTGCCTCCACGAAATCACTACATTTTTTTTTTTTTTTTTTTTTTGTAAATTATATCTCATTTTAGAGATGATGATAGCAGAGGTGGATTCAGGGGAGTGCGTTCGGCCGATCACATCCCCCAGAATAGGGAACTTTTTATACTTTTTATTTTAAAAATAAAACATATCCTAAGTATTTTTCATCTTTCTATTATAAACTTAAATTAAAACCTAAAGTAGATAGGCCTTACTTCCTTAAGAAAGTTAATTCTGCAGAAGAGCTACTTCTCCTTTTCTAAATTTGTTTTTTTCTTTTCTTTTCTCTCTTTCTTTCTTTCTTTCTTTTTTTTGCAATCCGCTCTTACCTTGATTTGACTTCGAACGACCGCCCCTCCCAAACAATCATCCTGGATCCGCCCCTGGATGATAGACGTTTTAGTAAAATATGCCCTCAATCCCGCTGAAATAAATTCCTGTCAAGCTTTCGATCGCTGAAATAAATTTCTGTCTACGGCCCTGCAAAACAGTGACGATTTTAGGGAGTGATCAGTTAGTAATGCCTCCCTGGAGCAACGACACTTCCCCAGAAGTCATATCTCCGATAATTCAGAATGTGATTTGTGCATTATCACTTTTCACTCTCAGTGTCTTGAAACGCACCAAAAAGGAACTGTTCTGAAGTATTTACTGGTTCTTCCTATGACCCCATTTCAATATGGCCAACCTTGGACATATACACATCTGAAATATCACCTTTTATGTCAGTGATCCCGAAAACTATCCATTCGACATAAATATAGGATATTTTTGATTCTTTATTCCTGTCACCCTCCCATTGTCAACTCGACGCCAACCAAGGCTTATTTTGGACTTACGCAGCATCCACAGTGTCACTTTTCATCTTTGCATATGAATTCGACACTAATTTCGTTCGTATTTGACTACTTTTACATGTCACCTTCACCTCTTGGTAGGGATTTTTTCAGTATCTCGCCCCCACAACTATGGAGAAATTTCAAACAACTAAGTATAATTATAAATTATCATCTGAAACACAACAGTACGGGTGATCTTTTTCGCAGAGGAATTCGTTAACTACTGTTTCAATATCAATGTATTGGCTTTTTTTGCTCTGCATGCTGGAGATTGCCAAAGAGCTAAACTTCATTCTGTACTATTGTGCTATGAATATAGTGGTTTAATTCACTGAATACTCGCTTAGATGATGCTCTCGTCACAGGAAAAGTGAGATACAGTTATAAAAGAAAAACGAAACTAAATATTTAAGTTTTACGTCCCACGTTATGCCGACTACGCTAATGGAGACAGTGATGGTGAGAAACGAATGAAATCGTTTAATGAAGGAAGTGGGAGGAAACTGGAGAAAGCCGAGAAAACTCATGCACACGGTGTTTGTCCATAATAAAGTTCATTCAGCGCGAGCTGGGATCTAACCAACAACTCCACGCACCATAGGTAAAGTTATGAAAGAATAGGCGTCTAAACAAATACGGAACACTACTATCAATGAGAGTTGTATAAGATTAGATTTTTATTTATTTCATTCTAAGTTGAAATTTCAATCAATCTTGATCTTCATTACTGTTCGAAATCCGGACCAACCAGTATTCCCTACTAGGGCAAAGATTAATTGATCGCCAACAGAAATCCAAAATCCTCTGTATAACCCCACGTTCCATTATTCCATATACACAATTAAGAGTCCAGCGTAACCTACCAGTTAATAAGTTTTCTTCTTATTATTATTATTTTTAACACCTTAAAAATATAGGCTCATAATTGAACCACTGATTGGAAAAAGGGAATAAGTACATAAAAATATTTTTTCCACTTTTAAGCTTTTCTCACCAATTGCAGTGCTACAATACAAGATTCTTCTTCTTGTCTTAGAGTTTGTCAGTTCTTTTGCTACAATTAATCAGTTACACACGTGTTGAAACAAATACAAATACGCCTCGGGAAGGTTTTTTAGCGTTTCTGAAAACTTAGGTCTGATGTACTTATTCCCTTTTGCTGGAAATAGTTGCTGCAAGGACGTGGTAAATCTTTTCGGTAGACTTCACAGTCTATAGCTCCTTCACAACTTCCTTTTCATCTAAGGCTAAGTAGTTACATTTTAGATATTGAGGAAAAAGTGTGAAATTAATTAAAACCCTTCAAAGTGGAGTTACGAATCTTCAATGGACCCCATTTTGCTGTTGGCCTCGCTCAACGCACTCCCGTCACTGTTCAGGGTGCACGATGGAGTTTCTCCCTTTTAGGAATACTTTCTAAGACAGTACTAGTTTTTTTTACAGCTGTTTCAATTGAGTTGTATTTGCTAGAACTGTCGGTTAAAGGAAACAAAAGATCCTATACTCAAACACAAATCATCTCTCTAGAAGCTCTATTGGAAAACGAAACGAATCGTCGTAAACATGTTACGTTCTTGAAGAGGAAAACAGCCATACATTGATTGCACAAACGTATAATGGTATCATTTGCTTGCAAATTTAAAACTTGTAGAAGTTGATGGCTTGTTAGGTGAGGGGTTAGTGAACAGGATTTTTGTACTGGTGGTCCAGGGTTCGAATCTCGTCCGTTCTTTTTACGTTTTGTTTCTTTAAGCTACACTGAGTTTGTTCATTCCAATTCTTTAAGCTTGAATTAAATCTAATACCAGTTAGTGAATTAAAAGTAGCTAACATTATTTTCAAATACGAGACGTTATTACATGCTTGTCACTAGCTCACAATACTCAACTTTGATATAAACTCTTGCAGCCTTCATTTAACTCATTTCTTGACGTGTTTTGTTACAAAACTCATGAATCGTGGCGAACAAAATTGCTTTACCAGATAATGGTGACTGCTTTGAAACCAAATGACAAGTATGAGAATTAAAAGTATCATATAAAATAACATAATAAATATATAGTATCATAATAAATAAGTGCGACACAAATGACGTTATGTCTGAACACCAATTTCTACGTGGCGCTAGGGTCAGTTAGGCACTCGGAACACTCCCCACTTTCTCTCTGACAAGGCGGTGTTGCCATGTTCTCACCCTCCCCTCCCTCTCCAAACTTCGCTCTTCCTTTTACCCAAACGCCAAAAATTAGAAGGGCGAAAGATTCTGTTCACTCAGGATCATTTGATATTGTGTTTGTAGTGGATACAAAATTTAATTTCAGTTTGTTTTGTAAAACTGTTTGCAAATTACATGTGTCTGTTAGTATTTAGGTTCTGTATGAGTTTTTTTGCACGTTAAGTGTATATATCGGCACGTTTAGGTATATATTCTGCTATTCTTTTATTATAATAATGAATTCAAATTCTCGTGCACTTTGATTCCTTAACACAATAATCACTGAAGATAAAATACTACGAAAGACTTACTAACGATACAATAAACTGGGCTTTCTCCCCTCATTTTATATCACGACCCCTTTTATCACATCCTCTTGCCTGTAATCCTCATAATTAATTTCCGGTTTCCAATAAGTTTTTCATTATTGCTGCCAATCGCTTACAGTTGTAAGTTGTATTTTTTTTCTTCTCGTGTTTCAATTTGCAGTTTCTCACCAGTTTCTCCTCCGTTTATTCCAAATGTTTTTTTAAACTAATGTTTTTATTTGTTGAATATTTTTTGCTGTATTTGGTTACAAAGTATAGAAATAAATATATGTCTATCAAAATTAGAAGTTTAAAATATATATATATATATATATATTTTAAAATACATATTTTTCTGCTACTAGGTCCTAGTTACAAGTATCGTTTTCATTTCCCTTCGCGATCCCAAGTTGAGAAACCCCGCAAGGGACAAAGTGGACAATTTATTGCAACAAAAAGGATGAGTCTTTTTAGTTTAACGTCCCACACATATGCCCTTTAGGCTAAAAGAAACAGATGATTGATTAAAATAAATATTTGACAAATTATTTTTTTGCTGTCCCACCGGAAATGGAACCAGGGGCTACGTGCACCAGAGCCATACGCGCTAACCTCTAGACCAGCGGGAAAGGCTAATTTATGATATAAAGAAAAATGAATTATGTTTGCAAAATAACCTTCAAAAGGCATAGCCCTATTTGTTTAGTTTATGTAGTGGTGATAAAGAATCGATCTCAGGAAAGAATGGAGAAATGGTTACTTTAGGGCAACACAATATGGATGTCGATTTGCATCATATAATATAATATCGCACGCCTTGATTTTTATTAATATTAACGTGTTACAAGAAAAATGCAGTCGACCAATGTTTTTGTAAAAAAAAAAAAAAAAAAAGTTTTGTTTTCAAAAAAGTAGTAGTAGTAGTTACATACGGAAAACAAATGTTATAATAATACTCCCCCACGAAAACAACAAATATTACGAAAACACTTCTAACTTTTCTAACCTCAATTTACACACTGGTCTGTCTAGATCAAAATTCAAGGGGGTAGTTCCTGAGGAATTTTCTCTGTGGAAGCAAAGTTCTGGACTAAATTTTGAACACTGGAATTAATAATACGGAAGAAATAATACCTTATCTTGCTCTAGGAAAAATGTTTCAATGATTTTATCATTGGTTTTAGATATAATTCGGTCCTTATGATGTGGGACCAGTGGCGTACACAGAATTTCATTAACGACGTCCAAACTTAAATAGTTTCAACTTTCAAAATACGAGCGTTACAAGAGGTCAACAAAGAGTGTGATATAACAACATTTCTTATTTTAATATAATGATTTGTATATATTTGAACGTTGGTAAATGTTATTCACTATATTCGCAGTCACTTTAAAAATGTATAGTTTTTATATTACTATAAATTATGTAACACTAAAACAATTTTTGCTATCTAAGCCGTGGGTGAACTAGTTTCCCCATTAGATTTGAAAGATCTTGATAACGATTACTTGTATGTTTCTCGTCTCCTCTCTAATTTGAAAATGCACTCGTCTCGTGTGCAACACAGGCCCCCTACCAGCCTCAGAGGTTTGAGGGGGCATGAATATGTTAGGAGGGCCAAGTCATTAAAAAAATCTCTTACACATAGTTAAATTGTGTTTTTTGTATTAATAATAGCATTTGGTGTTAAGGTCTAGGGGGGCCACGAAAAGTTTCGGGGGAAGATTCCTTAGCCCCCCTCTAGTTGTGGGCCTGGCGCAACACTACTTACAGTCTTACTTAAAACTGCCATATCGATGCAATTGATATGATAAGGTTACATTTAAAGAGTTATGTAACACGAAAGAACACTAATTTTGCACTAAAGAATGTCGTAAAACTTTGTTATGATGCAATAGACAAAGTTGACAATTTATTCTGAAATAATGTAATGAAACATGAATGGGACTTAATACAAAAGGCTTGGACAACGCGAGGAATTTTTAAAAATTGTCAACAAACGTGTCACACTGTTAGGAAACAGTGACAGCAGCAATGATGATGATGATGATTATATCAATATTAGCTCTCCATGATGGAAAAGACGATGATGATTAATATGTACTGTACATCAAGTGAGTTTGTCGCCACAGCATTTTATTTTTCATTTCTCAATAATAAAAAAATGTCGTTTGTTAAAATTGCATGTTCATTTGTATATCATTTTAAGGCATTATGTTCAAATGATGATAGTAAAAAGTCTAAATTAATATTCTTGGCGAAAGCGTATTTATGGTTACGGAGTATTTTTCCGCCTCTGCCCATTTTCTCTCTCTCTTTTTTCTTTTCATCTGTTGAGAAGAGCGCGAGTGGCAGATCTGTAAGTATGGCAACTCAGCTCTGTTAACAGTCGCTCTGGGGGTGTGTAATGTGTTTACAACCACTATTGGTTGAAACTTTTTTGTCGTCTTGAAGAAGAGCGTTGCAATAACTGAGAACATTTCACTACTCCGATAGTACATTTAAGCATTGGCTGGTATTTTAACAAAACTTCTTATTTACACATATAATCTTTATGAAATCGAAAAAGGAGTATTATATTCAATATAGGCCTATTTTAATTTCAAACAACTTTTGTACTTATAATGTGTTTCGGGTAGTAAGGGCAAACAACATTGAGTCTGCTTTTTTATTTACTCAAAATGAAATGAAATAAAATCTTGAGTTTAACGTCCCGCGATTATGCGTGTTAGGCTAAGGGAGACAATGATTAAAGGAAATGAATAATGTGAGAATTGGTTGAATGAGAAAGTAGGAGGAAACGGGGGTACCCCGAGAAAACCGAAGAGCACGATATTGTTCACCACAAGCTTACTTGCCCGAACATCGAACCAGGGACCTCACACACTATAGGTAAGCGCTCTCCCATTGAGCCACCGAGCCCCCCCTGACATAAGGCTGAAAATAATATATTACTCTACTCAGAAAAATCATTATAATAAACAGGTTATATCTGTGTAGCTGCATCAGGTTTTTTTTAATTATTTTTTAGTTTAACGTTCCACGTTATGGTCTGAGACTAAGAAAGACATTGATAAACATTAAGAAAATGATCAAATAAAGAAAGCGGAAGGAAGCAGAAGAACCATAAGAAAACCCCGCATACGGTGTTTTGTGTGCGTCCTACACAAAACAGTCTTGGTGCGAGTTGGAATCGAACTAGGAACTCCACATACGAGAGATGCGGCAACTGAAATAATTCTTTCAGAGAAGTAACATACTCCATCATGGTTATATGGTTCTGTCTTCTCACATTTTTTTATGAGGCCTGGGTTCGATTTCCAGTGGGAGCTTATGTTTTCTACTTCTAAGTTAAAGTGCCTTACGTCGCCAACGCTCGCTCAGTTCCCTCTCTAGCAACTGAGTTACGAATCAAATCTTGTTCAAACATGCTAAGCGAAATTAAAAAAAAAAGTGATTAATAGATCAAGAGATTTTAAATAGACAAGGAATTAATTTTATTCATAACTCGCTCTATGTATACTCCTTATATGACATGCAATGCAGGTCGTTCAACCGAAAAGTAAAAGGATATATTTCTCGAGTACGACTCGACAATGAAGCTGAAGGGAATAACATGAACAACAAAAATTGAACATTTTTTTCTTTCTGCATTAGTAGCACAATATAGTTCTTATAACAACAGTAACTACTAGAGTTCATAAATTTGCAACACTGTTTTTAGTTCGCATATTTTCCGTCGAATTTGTCATCTGTGTCGCACTATATCTGTAGTTTGGTGTGGAGAAGAAACCAAATAGCGAACGAAAGGTTTAAGAACAACCACGTTATTAATATAAACTATGCCAAAGATTATTGACTTATATGATTAAAACAAATCGAAAGAAATTTTGAAAGAACGAATAATACTAACTTAGAATTTTGTAACTGGAGGCAAGGAAATCTAATTTAAACATACTAAAACATACCATTTAACGCATATAGAGCGTGGATCTGTGCTCAAGGCGCTAGCTAATAATCTGGAGGTTCTCAAGTCGGAACCATGTGTGAATATTTTGTTTAAATTTAGAATTTTTGGTGATCATTAGTCGGCGATGACACACGTTTAATTGTCTTAAGGTATTTGAATATTTTGATCTTTCAATATTTGAATGATCAAATCTTCAATAATAATAATAATAATAATAATAATAATAATAATAATAATAATAATAATAATAATAATAATAATAATAATAATAATAATAATAATAATAATAATAATAATAGTTATTATTATTATTATTATTATTATTATTATTATTATTATTATTATTATTATTATTATTATTATTATTATTAGCAAAGTAATTCAATAACATGTTAATATCTTTAATTATTTCTCGATAACTACTCGAACTTAAGACGTCCTCGAATCTAAGTCGCACCCCGATTTCGCTGGGCTAAATTAAAGAACAATAGTAATATGTTATGGTTTTACTATTACTAAAGCACTCTTTGATATTGGTCATTTTCGATGATTTTATGTATCCCTCTCCCCTCTCCATGTTGGGGGCACGGTATGACAAAAATTATCCCAGGCCCGAATGTCATCTACGTTAAAAATTTGTTCGAAATCTGTTGGATGGTTCAAGAATTGTTCTATTTATTTTTATATATAAATCTCCCCTTCTCTTATCCTCTCCTATGTTCTACCGTCAAAGTGAAAATATTAAAACAAAAGTTTCTATGCCCGAACGTCGTCTATGTTGAAAATTAGATCGAGATCGGTCAGGTGGTTCAAGAGTTGTTAAGTTTTATTCATTTTTATAGATATCTCCCCTCCCCTCCTCCTACCCTACGTTCTACCATCGAAGGGATATGATAAAAACCACCCCAGGTCCGAACCTCATCTATGTTGATAATTTGATTAAGATCAGTTCGGTGGTTTAAGCGTGATGAAGTCACCAAGACAGCATTTTTATTTTTATTTTTTTACATAGTCCCCCCTTCCCCTCCCCTACATTGTGCCGTCAAGGCAAAAAATGAAAACATCCCAGGTCCGAACCTTATCTATATTGAATGTTTGATTGATTGGGATCAGTCGGATTGTTCAAGAGTTATTAAGTTGTATTCATTTTCATATATTTACCCTCCCATCCTCTTTCGCAAGTTCTAATATCAAAATAAAATAACAGAAAGCTTCCCAGGTTCGAATTTCATTTATGTTCAAAATGTGATTGAGAACGATCGGGTAGTTCAAGAGTTATTCACCACCGAACATTGTCACTTTTATTTTTATATTTGTAGCTGTTATGTATCTTCCCCCTCTTCTCCATCCTCTACGTTATTCCGTCAAAGTGAAATGGTAAAATCCATCCCTCGCGTTAATCGAGACGGGGACATATAGCCTCATTGCTGACGTCCCCATTAATCCCCCTACTCATACCCTTTAGTGTGTTTAAGTTAGTTTTTTTTTTGTCTTCAGTTGCAAATTTCTGTTATTTTTCTTTGTTTCAAAATTCTCGCATTTCTTGTATGATAATACAAGTTAATAATCATTGACTTGTTTTATATTAATAATCTGAGTTGTTCTTAAACCTTTGGTTTCCAATTTTGTTTTGTCTCTACACCAAACTACAGATATAACAAATTTAATTCTCATACTTTACATTTGATTTCAAAGCGGTCGCCATGAACTGCTTAAAAGCACTTTTTCCGTCACGAAACACCCAGCAGAGGGTGTACGATATCGTCTACAGCAATGAGAGGAAACTCCGCCTTGTTACGTGACGTCACATGAAGCACGTTCCGTTCAAACACCTAAGTAAAGCTATCATTTTGCTTCTGGTGTGAGAATGGCTCACTACGAAGCTTCTGTTAAAAGCAGCGTGATTGCTTTAATTGAGCATGCGGGCATGAACTATAGCGAGGCAGGCGCGAGATATGGCGTTAACCGTGCTACAGCACAGAGGTGGTGGAGGAGATATGAGGAAACAGGATATGTAAGACGTAAAAGAGGAAGTGGGCGACAAAGAGTTTCCTCTGCCGAAGAAGACCAGAGTGTAATTGCCCAATGCCGTGAGCACCCTTTCATGTCTCCCCGACAGTTACGAGAGGAAACCAATTTCCCAGGCGATGCTACGACTGTCCGTCGTAGACTCAAATCCTTTGGTGGGAGTCCCGGGTTCGATTCCCGGCGGGAGCTCATGTGGTTCGGATTCCACGTTAATCAGTAGGTCCACGTCTCATATAGCCTCGCTGCTGAAAGGGACGCTAAACTAAAATCAACTCAACTCAACTCAAATCCTTTGGTTTGAGATCATACAGGGCAGCTGTTAAGGAGCGACTAACAGAAGACCACATGTTGACCGTCTGGCGTTTGCACAGTTAAATATTGCACGTATGTGGGACGAGGTCGTTTTCACAGACGAAAAAATATTTTCCAGTGCAAACTTCGGGCCGAAGCGTGTTTACCGCCCCCCTGGAAAAAGGTATGCCTCTGAATACGTTTCCCGTTCTGGTCGAATGGGACATGTAACTGTCCACTGTTGGGCATGGATATGCAAGGCTGCAAATTTCGGAGGAATCTACAGGGTTCCTGGTCGCCTAAACGCCCACAAGTATGTGGAACATCTGGATGAAACGCTTCCGGAAATAAAAGCTCATGTAGGTGACGGCCTATTATATTTGCAACAGGACAATAGCCCGATACATAATTCAAATGTGGTTCAGACATGGTTGCAGAGGCAACCTGATGTCGAAATAGTTGACTGGGTTCCTCGTGGAGCAGATCTGAACCCTATTGAAAATATGTGGGCCTCTGTTGCAAGAACATTGCGGGAAACCTGGTCGAAGAATCCTCCACGAACATCTAATGATCTTTGGGAGCGTGTTGAAGAGCGTGGTCGATCTGTTACACCCAACGCTATATCTCTCGCCTGGTGGATTCAATGCCACGGCGTATGGCAGCTGTAATCGAGTCCCAAGGGGACTATACACACTATTAATAAATGCTCGCCCACAACACCATCAGCCCTCTCGAGGGCTACCTAATTTGACCCACTTATTAACAAAATTTTATGAAATACATTACGCGACACCAGTGAATGTAAGTGTCTCAGTATGTTCTGCATTAATAAAGAGGTGAACGTGCGAGACTTGGTGGCCGAGTGGTATTATGCTTGCTATGTAAACCAAAACCGCCTGTAACAGTAGTTCGAATCTAGTGAAGAAGACCCCTACTTTTTATCACCAGGAATATTTGCAATACGCCTTCTGCTATGTCCGCCTTCGTACGGTTTATTATATGACACATAATGTGGACCGCCATAAGTTTTTACTTAGTAAACAATTTATAAATATATGAACATGAAAGAAAACAAAAATTTAACGAAGATAAAAGAGCTAATGTAGAGGAGTCGCTAAAATTAATTCTCTTTAACGAGGACGATTACGAAAGATCATTTACTGATTGAAATCCTGATTATTCTTCAATAAAGTAACTTCCAATAAACCTTTTGTTATTGTTAATTATTCCATATCGGACTCCCGAAGAAAACTCATCGAAACAACTTATTGACCGTGCCAATAGCGACTACTCTCAATCATGACTCCGTTTTCTTTCATCTAGAAATAGGAAAGAAAGAGAAGAAAGTAGAAGGGTAAAAGAAGGAGGTAGATAAAGAAGAAAGAAAAGAAATAGGGTATTTTAATGAGAAACAGATTACTGGATAATTCCGGAAATATAGTAAAAGGTCGGGAAAGTCGTTGAAAGATGAATCATTCTAAATGTTATTAACAACTAATCAATTTTGGAATGCTTCGGAATAGACACATGTTCCCTCATACCACCCAGATACCTCCAGGCACCACGATCATGGGGTTGCCCAGACCTAGACCTGGAAATGAGAAAAGTGAAATTTAATTCTTTGTACTGTTATTCCAACCGGTGATTGATAACCATCCAGCACCTGAACTTTGTCCTCTAGGATCGACCACACATATGAATTAGCCAAGAGGGAAAAAAAAACAAGCTTATTAACTCAATATAAATTTAGGTATCGTATCAATAAAAGGTTCGACTTCCTGGAAGAAAGATGTCGTATTTAGGCTTATCCTGCTATTTTTGCTTCACTCCTCGAGCCGATTTAAACCGTTAGTGACGGTCCTTCATGACCTAGGTTATTTACCTTAACACATATATTAAAACATGACACATATATTACAGATGTTAATATGACAAATGATATCACTAGAATTGCTTATATTAAATCTATCATGCATTCACTCCCTCACTCACTCAGGACAGTGTATATATGGTTAAAGGAAACCAACTAACTACAAGGGTACAAATAGTTTATTACATTCATAGTGAAAAAAGAAAGACAAACATATAATTATGAAGAAAATATTAAAAGCACAAGTTCTTGGTTATATATTAATAGAGTACATAGTATTATATTTTAGTAATTTTTTATATATTCAATCATATTGACAAATGAAAAAGAAAGAAAAAAAAATAATTACATGTATCATATCTTAGGCATGCTAAAGCAAAATGATGATTTGCGACATACGCAAAGAAGACACTTATTTCACTTGAAAAAAAAATTATGAACGAAGAGGAAAGAAAAAAACTTTTAGGTGTATTAAAACTTATATGAGTCTCTACCTCACGTCGAGATATTAAAATATTAATAATTTTGAGCGTCCAAATCACAACTCACGCACTAGTCGTAGTGTCCAAAACATTTCGCTCCATTTAACTTAGTTTGTGTCTATACATATATATCTATCTATATATATATATCTAGTGGTTTACGAAAAAAAAACATTCATCGACTATATTTGGTTTATAACTCTTAACAGATTGTATCTGCAATCGCACACTGCTACGTTTATATCCATCTAGGGATTTCGAGAAAATCACTTTCACTAGAGAAAGTTTCTCCTCTTAGACGGTCTATTTCCAAATTTATTAATCGAATAATTTCAAGTTATTTATCCAACACTGGGACACTTCACGAGACCTTTCATTAGGATCACTTTCGTATATGTTTATACATGGTTCGGATTAAAAAAAAAATGATCTTCCACAGGTGTACGGAGTATGATGGTTCAAATTGAGGATAAAAAAAAACTGGTCAAGTCACAGGATACATATGAAGGTGAGACGGATTCAAGGTACACTTTCCACAATGGTTTTAGGTTAATTGCTCAGGGATAATATTTGTTATGATGTGGGTTACGTTTAGACCTGCCGATATTTTTTCAATGCATGCCATTATATAATTACAGAGGTTATCACTTACATTGATTCAGAAGAAAAGGAAAATTACTTAAGTGCACGGCGGTATTCTTAACAAAATCTACATTTTTAAATTCGTCGGAAGACTTCTGGTAAACTATAGCAACCAATACACGTCTAGGGGGACAGACACGAGCGCTCTTACATATATTCATAATACATTTAATATCAAACTTTTACTTTAACATCATATTCACATACTAATTACACATACATTTCGAAGTATTTATTTCTCTCTATATATATATATATTTATAATAAATGCGCACACATTTAAATTAATCACCCCAACAATAAAATTTTACAAGGTTGCAACATTGTCCAAGAAAACAAATGACTTCCAACATTACATTTGGAAACAAATTAAATTTTATCTGATACCGCGCGTCTATAAATTTTTAACTTTTATATAATCAATTCGTGTTTAAATCATGAAGGAAAAAAAAACTTTGTGAGGCAGGCACGTAACACAGAGCATTTCTAGATATAACTAGGTAAATCAAAATACAATTTCTGGGCCCAGATTAACTACAAAGTAATCGAAAGCCAAAACAGAAAGGAAAGTGACCAACGGATTAAAAAAAAAACTTAAGAGGGACGACGGTGAGAGAACGTAATCGAAGTGTCGTCAACTACGAAGTCTTTGTTCATTTCGGCGATAGGTCAAAATGTGATGGAGGACCCAATCATTATCTACTCCATTCATGAATCGTGTCTTGCAACGTCTCAGCTGGTAATTTCAGATCAGAGTTGTACGTTAAATAAATCGTAAGTAACAAGTTCAAAATCTTGAAGGGGGGGGGAAGGTTGAAAAAATTTAAAAAAACTTGAAGAAATGAAGACAGAGAGAGAGATAGAGAAGAAGGAAGACGAAGAATAGGGGCGCCAAAGACTTAAGTGAGAAATAACTAACGCTACAAAGTTAGAAGTCGAATTTCGCTCTCAACAAAATCCATAGCCAAAATATTCTTAACATGCCAAAAAGGGTTCGACTACTCAAATACGTAGACTCAAGGGGCGCCCTGCTGCCAAGGATGCAAGTTCTGTGTCCATCAGATCCCAATCCCACAAGAGTTTGCTTGTAAGATTGAAATCCGATCCCCGTATCCGGCCCAGACCAGCAGGAAAAAAGGAGAGGGGGAAAGGGACCAGGTAACTGCGTCCCCAATTTTGAAATCTCTAAGTAAAAAAAATATTCGACCCCTTAGAAAAAAAAACTAAGAAGGTTCGAGGACAGTAATGAAACTAGAATAGAAGTATTATCTAAGATATCCCTAACTAATGATTTGCCGAAATAAAAAAAAATTAAATAAACTGAATTTTGGATCGGTGATTTCTATGCCAAACCTCACCGATAGCTACCCTGCGCAGACACGCCACAGTCTGGGATGTCGTTAATTTCCCTCGTCTAATTAAACTAAGAAAAGAAATGAAAATACTTAAAGGGACTAGGGGTCGAGATCCGGGTACGCTAAAATAAATTTCAATAACTAATTGTTTTGATACAGAGCTGTCGCCTCCATGAACATTGTAAGCTAGCTCGAGTAGGTAACGTGAAGGGAAAAAAAAATCTCACGGAGCAGGGTATTCTATTTTAAAACCGACCAGAAAATATAATTCACTACAGCCCCGTTCTATAACTGCTATTGTCTTTTCATAATTTATTATTCAATATGTCTAGTCAGCGATTATATGATGCTACCTATTCTATCAGATGGTATTACTATGGTTGATTATTATTATAACACATTAAACTACAAAGTATTACCATAGTCCGACTATATATCGCCCTCCGGTCCGCGTGATATTATGGTGCAGGGGTCAGAACCTGAGATGTTTGTAGCTACACGTATCTATTCAATATCTATATATCAACACACGGCGAAGTATTCACTGGGCTACTATATATATTTAACTATATGGGTGTCCTATCTTCTATATTCATTTACTACAATATTCATATACTTTATATTCATATTCACATTAATATTCATTTGCCACGACGCTATATTTCACAAACACCCTGTTTCCTCTATCTACGCCCAGCCTATTTACACATTTCATCATAATACTTTAAAATCTATAATCACTACAAACATTTCCCATTCTGATCACCGCACGACAACCTCACTCGAACCCAAGACTCTTTCATCCCAAACACACAATACTATGTAATACTCGGTAGCTTTATTAAGAAGAAAGAAAAAAAGAAATCCTACGTATGTTCACTGAAAATAGAATTATCCGCGATAATATTTAATGTTTACGAAATTTCTGCAGCAACAATTGACTTCTGCAGCCACGAAGAAAAATGAACATCTAATATAATTCCAAAGCGAAGAACTAGCATCATATCGCCCGACTTCTGTTAAAAAATTACGTATTGTTTATTTACTTAAATATCTCGATTTCTAGACTATGCAGAATGTTGAAACTTTCAGAATATATTAAGTTTGGATCACTTGACCTAACTGTACATTCATATGGGCTGTGAATTATACCTTCTAGGTTTTATTTCGGAAAGAAAGGTCAATTTCATGAAAACTAAATCACTAAGCACCTCGACGGAAGAATGGCGGTTAGTACTGACTTTTGACACTAGGGCTAGCGACGATATAATCAACCCTTGAACAACGGAATGTGACCTTGTACACGGAATTATTATACTATATTACGTTCACTTAATGACGGAGTAATAAAAATTTATCGCATAGTAAATACTACACTGTCCGTATTTAATTATCTCACACACTCTTTCATCACTTAACTACCACTACCACTGATACTACCTTACAAATATACACATACTACTTAAACTACAAGACACATCATGCCAATACACACCAATTATCACTATCATTAATACATGTTGTACTGATAAATACACACAGAAAACATTCATATTTTACCATTTTAAATCGGCTCTATGAAAGGAAAGGAAAGAAAGGGACAGGGCCAACTGGCCCTTGTTTTCACTGAATCACATTCTTTACTCAACCAGTTTAACCAATGCCCTGAGGGGACATATCGAAGTATTAGCTAACAATAGGACCCCTGCCCTGAAGGGGCAGGAACCCGGAAACAAACTAAATGTTCAACTCATCCCGCTGGAAGCCGTACTCCCAATTTGGGAGTCAGATAGGAGCCCTTACTGATAATTCACACGTGCATTGTGATCACTATCCTAACTACAAAGAAATTAAATACCACCATGTTATTACTAAATGAGTACAAAAGAAATCACATTTACTACATACACGAACACAATCGGCAGTGGGGCAGGCCGCATTTTTGCCGATCCCAAACGTTTCAGCATTCTTGCCAATTTGATGTCGAGAACATAATCCAAACAACCCCTGCGGGGCTTCTAACCCGTTCCTACTACAACTACTACTACATTAGATGTGGATCTATATAGTACAAGGGCAAACGTACTACTACTTCTACTACATTTGCTGTGGATCTATATAGTACAAGGGCAAACTTATTTTAATGAAAGAAGTTTAATGAAAATTTTAAAACAATGATCGTTAAATCACTTTTTGAATATTATTTTTAATCTTATTTTAACGAAAGAAGTGTTATAAACATTTTTAAAAGTAGTAAAAAAAAACTGTCCGTAGGCAGGATTCGAACCCTCGCCAAAAACATTTTCGTTACTAGCATGTTAGGCTAGACCACTCGGCTACCAGAGCCGACAACAATTCTCGTTTACTTTGTGCTATATGTAGATCATGTCTTGTGATATCGCATCTGTATCGACCAATCAGATCAGAGGATATGCTGAAACGTTTGGGATCCGCAAATATGCGGGCAGGCCTAACGTAACTCTAAAAGGAGTAATTTTCAGGATGAGAATATTTTAAGGGAGAAACACTACTCTTCCGAAACTGTTTATAGATTTTTTCTTTCTAAGAACAACTAGCAAACTGATGCACTTCACAGAACCTGTCCACCACTAATTATATTAGCAAAACATGGCGTTACCGAGTTGACTTCCTATTTCTGCTCTACAGTCCGGTTTTTTACTATAAAAATTGGCAAATTATGGCTCCATAGCTTCCAGTGATTTTTTATACGTTAATAACGTCACAATATTACCTTTATTTTTAGTTTCTCTCAGTCCTTTCGACTTTTAAGTTAGACGAACAAAAACCAGTGTCTTCAGTAGCACTTTCCGGCGTGGAATGGAATAATTGCGCCCTAATATCATAGCGTGGGTTTATCAGCCAATCAAGACTAAGCATTTTGGCGGTGGGGCTTTGAAACGAATAAAATTTGGTAAAATCTGGATCAAACTAGATTTTAGAAGGACCTAGGTATCTAAAAGAGAGGTGAAGGGTGGTCCTGAAAATTCTGTCGAATTTTAGATTGGTTATTTGATCTGGAAAGTTTCGTCCAATAGTGGATCTATATTTTCGGATAGCACTGACACCGTAAGAATTGTAATAATCCATTTACATATCCATATACAAAACTTATAACTAATTTAAAATATAAATAAAGATATTGATTCCCAAAACTATCATTCCCAATGAATTTTTTACAGTTTTTCCATGTTAATTTGAAATAGAATAACAAATAAAATTACGAATTATATGAACAGCCAGAAATTTTTTTGTTAAACGTCAAGTACAGTCGGTGCAAAAAATTTCGGGCACCCTCCTATTAAAAACATAATCTCATTAGACTGTAATGGCATATTACAGTTCCCCGGCGTCGTTAAAAAAAATTTTGTTTGAATAACAAAATTTTGTTGAATAGAATTAACATGTATTAATACTAATAAACTAACTACTCACTCATACACTCATACACTCAAATGAGACAGTGTAAGATTCACTTTGGGTATTGCGATAGAAGTTCCCGTTTTTTGTCCTCGGTACAGTTGAAAAGCTTAAGATTTTGGAAATTGTGAGTTCACCTTTTAGGTAGCAGGAAAACATGAGGTAACCAGTTCGCAATGTTCCCTTCGAAGGTGGGAAAATGTTCAATATCCTGGAGGGAAACTTTAGAGCTCATACTAACATAAGTAGGGGAATACTTAGTGGGAATTAACATATTATCCTGCACAATCGTAGTCGTCACCGGTTTTACCATCGACGACGTAGTAGCGGTGTTATAATTACCCATGTAAGTGAAAGGGATTCTGTTGGTCGTATTGAGTATGTTGGGCTCCATCCCCGGACCAATCGCACCCATGAACAACGACTCAGAATGGCACCCATCTCCTTTTCCCGGCAACACGCTATGTGATTGTATACCTCCATGTAAGGAGGGAGCACTCACGCTAGTGACCGTAGTCGTCACAACACTCGACTGATTCGGCACACTATTAGAATTGAACCACGACTTTGGTTCTGACCGATGCATGGGGTAGTGCGTCGCAATATCCCGTGCATCAACCGACATTAAATTTTCTTTTCCTGCGCTACATGTAGTTGTTATCGCAGGTAATATTTCTGAGAAATCGCTACCGGGGAAAGGATAGGTTACCTCTGATTTTTCGCGACTAGATTTTGTCATTTCTTTTTGAATATGTGCTATCTCGTTTTGGATTTTCGAAATTTTCTGGTCAGTTACTTCCAGTTTGGTTTCCAATGATAAGTCTGACAAGGTTGACTTTAAACTATCAATTTCGGCCTGCTGTGTTTCTAGTTTATTGTCGATTTTATGTAATTTGGTATCCATTTGTTCAATTTCAGAATGTACATGATCTAATTTACCCTCAGTCTCCTGCTGAAATTGCTTTATGGACTGTTGAGCCTCGCATCTGACCAAATCAATTTCAGTAGACGTTTGCTGCCTCAATGTGGTTATTGAGGAAGCAAAGTCCAAACATATGTTGTCGATTTTCTGAGTTAATACCTCGAATCGAGATTCGGTTTCTCGTTTCGAGGTGTCAAATTTTTCATTTATTTCGCGTCTTATCTCCAGGCTATTTTCATTCATTTCACGTCTCATCTCCAGGCTATTATCATTTATTTCGCGTCTCATTTCCAGGATATTATCATTTATTTCTTGTGCCATTTGTAGCAATGAAAGGAGGAGAGCGTCATTATTAGATGACACAGTCTTCCTTTGCTTTTCTTTGGGTTTATCACCAATTGGATCCCCATCTTTTTCATCATCATCGAGGTCAGATATCTCCACTGGAGATATTTGGCCTCGGTTCTTCGGGGTACTATACCCTCGCTCACCGTCCGAATCGGGATGTTCATTTTCTTTTTCAGAGGATAAACTCATGGGTTCACGCGACTGGTGGAGCTTCCCCTCACATTCTTTACGATATTTGACTATCTCACCAGCCCGGACCTTTTCTGCATTTTCCGCAGTATCCTCTAAATTAATACAACTGAAATGAATCCATTTCAGCCCACATTCGTGACACCTCACTAGCCTACGAGAGACGCGAGCTCTTTTCTCACTACTTTCTAAAGTACATTGTGTACATGAGACTTCCGCGTTCTTGTGTGATACTACTTCCCTATTGGTTGCCATAGTTTCCATATAAAAAGACACAATATAAACACATGCAATTATATCCTTATAAACTAACAATACTTATTAATCAGGTACTATTCATAAATTAAGGGACTCCTATCTAATTCCCTCCTTGGGTCAACTTCCAGCATTTTCAAATTTTAGAAGTCACTTTAGCAAATTCCTTCATTTCCCCCTTTCTACAGAGAGAGACAAAGATAGCAGAACAGCCAATGACTATAATTATTTAATCTCACTGTAACTTTTTAATTATGCACCTTTTGTGGCCAAGTCAATATGTGCTCGATCCTAAACAGTGTTTAATAAATAATTTCAGATTCGTTACCAGGGAAAACAATTGTTTCCATGGTAACTGTCCTATGTCAACGGTCGCCAATCTTGAAAGAAAACAAAAATTTAACGAAGATAAAAGAGCTAATGTAGAGGAGTCGCTAAAATTAATTCTCTTTAACGAGGACGATTACGAAAGATCATTTACTGATTGAAATCCTGATTATTCTTCAATAAAGTAACTTCCAATAAACCTTTTGTTATTGTTAATTATTCCATATCGGACTCCCGAAGAAAACTCATCGAAACAACTTATTGACCGTGCCAATAGCGACTACTCTCAATCATGACTCCGTTTTCTTTCATCTAGAAATAGGAAAGAAAGAGAAGAAAGTAGAAGGGTAAAAGAAGGAGGTAGGTAAAGAAGAAAGAAAAGAAATAGGGTATTTTAATGAGAAACAGATTACTGGATAATTCCGGAAATATAGTAAAAGGTCGGGAAAGTCGTTGAAAGATGAATCATTCTAAATGTTATTAACAACTAATCAATTTTGGAATGCTTCGGAATAGACACATGTTCCCTCATACCACCCAGACCTAGCTCCAGGCACCACGATCATGGGGTTGCCCAGACCTAGACCTGGAAATGAGAAAAGTGAAATTTAATTCTTTGTACTGTTATTCCAACCGGTGATTGATAACCATCCAGCACCTGAACTTTGTCCTCTAGGATCGACCACACATATGAATTAGCCAAGAGGGAAAAAAAAAACAAGCTTATTAACTCAATATAAATTTAGGTATCGTATCAATAAAAGGTTCGACTTCCTGGAAGAAAGATGTCGTATTTAGGCTTATCCTGCTATTTTTGCTTCACTCCTCGAGCCGATTTAAACCGTTAGTGACGGTCCTTCATGACCTAGGTTATTTACCTTAACACATATATTAAAACATGACACATATATTACAGATGTTAATATGACAAATGATATCACTAGAATTGCTTATATTAAATCTATCATGCATTCACTCGCTCACTCACTCAGGACAGTGTATATATGGTTAAAGGAAACCCCCTCCCCTCTCTCTCTCTCTCTCAATGTCACCCAGGAAGTCATATGGCTTGAGATCAAACCTTCGACTCTTGAAACCAAATGTAAGCTCTTTAGCAATGTGCTATCGTAACTCTATAGGTTTGTTGTTAAAACCAGTGTCGTTTAGACTTTATTCGCGGGGGAAGGAGGGGGGGAGGAAGAGATTCTCCGGCGACATAAGATTTTCACTTTTTATTAGTGTATTACTATACATTTGATCAAAAAATACGTATTTGTGAAGCTCAAGAGAGGGGAATTACACCCTCCTGTCCTGCCCAAATGACGCCCCTGAAATATTTGCTTGCACTTACTGAAAAGAAATTCAATGAATCATTGAATAAAACTCGTTTCTGTCCGTTTATATTTTAGAGCTCTTGGCAATTTCCATAGATTTCTTAGGGAGCATCTTACTAGCTTGCACTCTTTAAAGAAAGAAAAGAATGAAACTAAAGATATTTATGAAGCTCTGGGAAGATTGTGCGACTTTCCTTTAATTTAGGCTCTTAACAATATTTCAGAACAAACGAATGGAAAAGACTGTTTTAAAGCTATAACGTTGTAAACTTGATTCCTGTTTCTTTTTCAGCTGAATGGAAAGAGTGTACTACGTCACACACACTGCTTTAGACAAGGAGAGGTGGAGGACGGGGAGGAGTTGGAATAAATACTAGAAGCAACTAATCGATTGATACATGTATTGCGGGAATGCATAAGAAAACTGGGCAAGAGTTTGTTATTCATTTGGACTTAGAATTTTTGTAACAAATTTTATGCCGCGGACTGTACCAAAACTAACCCATTTTCTAAATTACATTATTATTTAAAATGATCCTAATGGGATAGGTTAAGGAAAATCCCCTTCTGAAAAGGAAAGAAACCTTCACGTCATTATTCAACCCATACTGTGTTTGCAAGCTAGGTCAAATTAAGAGTAAAATAGGAGTTCCTACTAGAGTTTACTCTGACATTTTAAAATTTAACTTGACTGCTACAAAACCTACGTATACGGCCATGTTATCCCTAAATTACGAATGTACTACACACACGAAAAACTATGTCAAGGACAGGCTATCGGATCTAACTATATAACTGATGAAAAGCGGAAAATTTTTGTGTTGAATCTCCGAATGTCACTTAATAATTCTCACAAAACCGAAAGCTTAATCCACTGGCACTGCACACCCTTCCATGAATTCAAACATCCTAACTTGAAATTCCATATTTCACAGTTTTCTGTCTGCTTGTCAGATTAAATTTTAATAATTCAGGACTCCACTTGCTTCCAGATTGTTCAAATCGTGATTTAAACTAATATTGCCTGTTATCTGGTAGTTTTCCTGTCAAATTTATTAAATATTTCCCTATGGTGATATGTACAGTTTACACTTCGGAGTCTGGATGGCAAAGAACGAAGTAGAGACGCGCCAAATCGCTAAGGTGGCATCTAGTTCCCAATCACAACGCAGAAAATTCGCGGAGGAAAATACAAAGCGAATGCAAAATAGTAAAAACTGGATCAAACTGGATTTGGTCAGAATATGGGAATCTCATCGGGACGAAGGGGTCCAAAGCGTCCTACCAAATATCAGATTGGTGGAAAATTCAGAAAATTGTACCCAAGTACTGAACTATGAATTATATCGAAATAAGAATGCATATTTTATATTTATCCAAATGAGATACCCATTCACAAAATTTACGAAGAAAAATAATATATAAATAAAAAAAAAAATATTTTCCGAAAACCTATATTTCTGAATTATTCTGAAACATCTGAATTAATTTTATTTGGATAAAAACAAAACGGATTTAGTATGTAAACTGAAAATTATGCAGCAAAACATGATAACACACAACATTGTTACACAGTATGGTTAAAAATTACTCGGACCGAAAAAAATTTGATACCACATAAGCTGTAACTGAAGGCTACAAGCGCACTAATCATCATTCGCTTTCAAACCTTCACGGAGTGTAATCGAGTTTAAGATGAACGCCTTTCAACGTACCTTGTCATCTACACAATGAATTGTTCGTTAGAGCAGGTTACGCGGTGAAATTTTGCGTCACACTGGGTAAAACTGCGAGTGAGACCCATGACATGATCAAGACTGCTTATGGGAGTGATGCAATGGGTCAGTCAAGTGTTTCTGAGTGGCACAAGTTGTTTCGGGAGGGAAGAGAGCAAGTTGAAGATGAATAAGGGTCAGGATGCCCTTCAATGACAAAAGTGATGAAAACTTAGTGATTGAGTGTGCGAATGGTATCAGAACAATTACACTTGCCAAAAGTAGTCGCCAGCGTCCGTCCAGCAATCGCTGGATCATGGAAACTTCATCATAACAATGCGCGGAGCCATATTGCCTTTGCTGTCATGGACTTCCTGACCAAACGTAGCATCACACAGTTCCCCAGCCACCCTACAGCCCAGATATCGCTCCTGCAGACTTCTTCCTTTTCCCTCGACTGAAAAGGGTCATGAAAGGACGCCACCACGGCTCGGTCGAAGTCATTCAAGAGGTCGTAACGAGAGAGATGAAAAGTATTTTAGTTTCTGCGTTCCAGGGAGCCTTTAGTGATTGGCAGAGTCGCTGCAATGCGGTGTTATTGCAAAAGGGGCATATTTTGAAAACTATGAAGTCAATGTGTCAAAATTGTGAATAATTTTTCCTTTAAAAAAATTCAGTCCTACTACTTTATTACATTATATTTATGAATACAGAGGTTCATTTCCTTTCACAGGACATGGGTACGTTGATGCTCTACTCTTAAGTTTCGAGAGGAGTATCTAGGACCAACCCGTAAAATTGGGAATCGTTAAAAAACAGTAATTACAAAATGTCTTCTAGGACTCAAATGTATCACGGTAATTTAGGTAGTCCTTTTTGATTCCTTTCATGGGTATATAATTATGAATATTTTAACTTTTGGATGCTTTCGATCTATTTTTCCTCTTCGAAAAGAGTTTATTACAATATATGGTTATATCAATGAGGCATAGTTGTTTATTATCTTTCATGACATGGTTACATTAGCACACTCCTCTAAAATTTCGAGAGGGCTACAGTAGTAGTGGTCCCCGTTGGCGCGAATGACTCATCCTCACTCTCTTTTATGACCGGGGTGAAAGGTCAATGACCTTGGCCCGGGGTCAATGACCTAGGGGTACATAGGACCACCCCCTCTAAAATCTGGCAGGGGTACCATGGCCCACCCCCTAAATTTTGGCAGGGGTACATAGGACCACCACCCTTAAATTTTGGAAATTGCCAAATCTAAAAATTTGGTGTGGTAGCCTAGAACCATAGTATGTACCTCTATCAGTATTGGGTGTCTATGTCGTTCCCTTTCATGGGTAAAAAATTGCCAAAAATTCAAATTTCGGGGGTTTTTGACCTAATTTATCCCCTTTGATGAGGTATTATTACTCTACATAGTTATATGGGCGTATACAGGGGTCCATTACCTTTCATAACATATGGGTATATTAATGCACCCCTTGAAAAATTTGGGAGGGTTACCTTGGCCCACCCCTTAAATTTTGGAAATTGACCAATTTAAACATTTGGTATTATAGTACCGGACCCTAACATGTATTATGATAAATTTGGGTGGTCCACCTCGTTCCCTTTTAGGGGTACAAAATTGTCAAATTTTAGTACAACCACGTGTTTTGTCTTTTGGCCCAATTTATCCTCTTGGATGAGGTTCTATTACCTTATATGGTTATATGGTTATGTATAGGGGTCTATTCCCTATCATAAGACATAGGAACATTTGTGCATTCCTTTAAAAATTTGGGAGGGGTACTTTGGCCCACCCCTTAAATTTTAGAAATTGCTCATTTTATATATTTGGTATTATAGTACTGGACTCTAACATGTATTATTATGATAAATTTGAGTGGTTCACCTCGTTCCCTTTTAGGGGTACGAAATTGCCAAAATATAAACGTAAGCAATACGTTGTACCACGTGTTTGGTTTTGACCTAAGTTATCCCCTTGGATGAGGTCCTATTACTTTATATGGTTATATGGTTATGTATAGGGGTTTATTCCCTATCATAAGACATAGGTACATTTGTGCACTCCTTTTAAAATTTGGGAGGAGTACCTTGGCCCACCCCTTAAATTTTAGAAATTGCTCATTTTATATATTTGGTGTTATAGTACTGGACTCTAACGTGTATTATTATGATAAATTTGGGTAGTTCACCTCATTCCTTTTAGGGGTACGAAATTGCCAAATTTTAGTACAACCACGTGTTTGTTTTGGCTCAATTTATCCCCCTTGGATGAGGTCCTATTATCTTATATGATTATATGGTTATGTATATTGGTCCATTCCCTATTATAAGACATAGGTATATTGATGCACCCTTTAAAAATTTGGGAGGGGTACCTTGGCCCACCTCTTTATTTTGGAAATTGCCCAATTTAAACATTTGGTATAATAGTATAAGACCCTAATATATATATATTACTATAAATTTGGGTGGTTCATCTCGTTCCCTTTCATGGGTACGAAATTGCCAAATTTTAGTACAACCACGTGTTTCGTTTTTGACCTAATTTATTCTCTTGGATGATGTTCTATTACCTAATATGATTATATGGTCTTGTATAGGGTCCATTTTCTATCATAAGACATAGGTACATTGATGCACCCCGGGAGGTGTACCATAGCCAATCCCTTAAATTTTGGAAATTTTTCAATTTAAGCATTCGCTATCATAGTACATGACCTCAATATGTATCATGATAAATTTGGGTGGTCCACCTTGTTCCCTTTCATGAGTAAAAAAAATGCCAAAATATAAACATAAACAATATGTTGTATCACGTGTTTGGTTTTTGGCCCAATTTATCCCGTTTGATGCGGTCTTATTACCGTATATGTTTATATTGTCATATATATAGGTTCATTTCATATCATAAGACATGAGTACATTGATGCACCCTTTAAAATTTGGGAGGGGTATCTTGACTCATCCACTCAGTTTTAGAAATTGTTTAATATAAGCATTTGGTATCTTCGTACAGGTCTTCAATATGTACCACTATAAATTTGGATGGTCCACATCGTTCCCTTTCATGGGTAAAGAACTACCAAAAATCAAATTTCGGAGGTTATTGACCCCTTTGATAAGTATTTAACACGTTATATGGTTTATTACCTCTATATGTTTATGTTCTCTTTTAAATTTGGGAATTATAAAATAACATAATTTGGTAAACGTTTTCTAGGACCCATTGGTGTTTCTCTTATGGCCAAATATTCAAAATTTAAAGGTTATTAACCGGCTTTATTATTAAATGAGTACAGGGTTTATTACTTTTTCATAAGACACAGGTGTATTTTTCTACCAATCTTAAATTTTGGGAGGGGTACATTTCTTATTGTCATATCAATAATTGGTACTTGTTCTTAGAATTGGGTGGTATCTCTTTCTTTGGGTAAATCATTGTCAAATATTAGTATGATCACGTGATCAGTTATTAACCTATGATGGGATTGGGAGTCCAGGACATTGGTACATTTAACCTTTGTAGGATAATTTGAGAATTGTCATTGGTTTTGATTATTCCAGCCTATGGACCAAATATAAACGTAAGCAATACGATGTACCACGTGATTGACCTTGATGAGGTAATGTACAGGGATTCATTTCCTTTGTTGTGGTACTTCTTAAGTTTGAGTACACACTTAAACAGTTGGTTCTACTCAGGTAAACAAATGACGGACATTATTGACTTTATTGAACATATAATGATATGATTAATTCTAAGACTTAGATATATCGAGAGAAGTATTCTTTAAATTTGGGAATTGTGATAAACAGAACTTTAACATAAGGCGCGAAATTTGAAACAATACTTTGAACTTTAGTCACAGCTCATAGTCTAAGATCATTTGTGTTGATTGATTTGACCTTGAGTTTTAGAAATCTGATAGCTAACCTTATGGAATTTTATGTCTCATAGTCTTAAGGGAATACATGCTACAACACTGGCAAAGTTATTGTTGATTGGTTGATCACTATCTTTCGTGCAATCTGATTGGCTGATCACTATCATTCGTCCAATCTGATTGGTTGATGAGTTTCAAATCTTTGACGCATTCAGTTTTGTTTTAACATTTAAAAAGTTTTTGAAATTTTTTTTGTTTGAAACTTTGGTTTGACATTTTTTAGTTTTAAAAAAATTTTGTTTCGAAATTTTTGTTTGAAATTTTTGTTTCAAAATTTTTGTTTGAAATTTTCCGTTTGAAAATTTTTGTTTCGAAATTTTTGTTTGAAATTTTGGTTTCAAAATTTTTTGTTTGAAAATTTTTTGTTTGAAATTTTTTGTTTGTAAATTTTTTTCAAAATTTTGAATTTTTTCGTTTGAAAATTTTTTTGTTTAAAATTTTTTCGTTTCAAACTGAAAAACTTTTTGTTTGAAATTTAAGTTTAAAAAATGTTTTGTTTGAACATTTTTGTTTGGAAAATTTTGTTTCAACGTTTGGTTTGACATTTTAAAAGTTTGTGCACTCATTAGTAAAGAACCGGAACTGTTTAGAACAAAAACACCTGGCATCATTGTGGTGCAATAGTACACGTCAGAACATGATAATGCAACGTCATCAGTTTCGCATCATATATAAGTATCGTTCGCGTTAGTATTCATGATAACATCATCATGGCTACTTGTCTGCAGTTTCTAAACACACGTGATTTGATGAAATCATTTACCAAGATTACTGATTTACAACAGAATGTACCTTATAGAATCTTAGCTAGCCAAAAAATCCATACAAAGTTTGGATTAAGAATCGTAGTGAAGCTTCAAAATGATAATATAATTTTACCAGCAAGATATTTACCCATGGAAGCATCAAAACAAGAAGAACTGCTGCGTTTCTTAAATACTGGATCTGTATCTTTATGTTACAAAGGATTCTTGGGTCGAAGTCATCAATTTCAATTTAGTACACAGGCGAATTCGTCAGCAATTGTGATGAAATCATAAATTCAAACGTCAGCACATCAGACATAGTTGTATGAATTTGGTTGGTCAGCATGACGTCAGCAACTGTGATGAAATCATGTATTCAAACGTCAGCACATTCCTTTCCTATGACGTCAGTAATAACGATAAATCAACCAATACACTGTCATCCCACGAAATCATTTGAGCAAGTGCATTTCAGCAGGAAAGATGTGTACTTCTAACGATAAAGAGTTCATCTTCGCAAGCTATTATCCAATAAATATATTTCAAACAAAACATGTGATGATTGGTATCAGTGCTAGAACATTTGAACCTGTGATTCGATTGGGCAAAGCAGAACAATTTGGTGTACAACTGACCTGTGAAGAATGGCAAATATTATGTTCACGAATCGACCAAATGAACGATTATTTTCATGATGAGCTAAATGTGACCATAGTCAAATCATTAGGCTCAAATCATGAAGTGGTGCTGCGTACAGTCCTCGAAGAGAAGATGGTGCTGTTACGTAAAAAGAGTACATTTCATGTCCCTCGCAACATGGTGTATCTAACACAAACGGAATGGAACAAATTCATCAGCGTATTTCAGTGTGTGAAACATGCAGTGGAAGTGTGCAACAAAACTAGTATATTCCTGAAAAAGTACTATTTTGAAAAATGTGTTATGCATATTGTACAACATGTATCTAGATATTGTGATGGTTGTCAACATCGTTCGTGGGTGCATACCTGTATTGATAAACAGTTTATTTGTGATCAAATGGACATTGAGTTTCCACCAATTGATATTGCATTAGACCTTAAAAGACTTCAACTGGAATTAAAATTATATGCTAAAGACAAACTAGTGCAAGAAGTTCAAAATACATTGTATCGACAATATCCAGAACCACTATCTGGTATGGATGTATGTGGAGTGTAATAAAATGATCCATTTCAATCAATTGTGTTTTTTCATTTCAAGTACAACCCCAGGTTCTGACGTGTACTATTGCACCACAATGTTGTCAAAGGTTTTTGTTCTAAACAGTTCCAGTTCTTTACTAATAAGTGCACAAACTTTTAAAAATGTCAACTCAAACTTTGAAACAAAAATTTCAAACAAAAATCTTTGAAACAAAATTTTGAAACGAAAAAAATTCAAACAAAAAATTTCAAACCAAAAAAAATTCAAACAAAATTTTGAAGCGAAAAAAATTTCAAACAAAATTTTGAAAAAAAATTTCAAACAAAAAATTTGGAAACGAAAAATTTTAAACAAAAAATTTTAAACAAAATTTTCGAACAAAAATTTTCAAACGAAAAAAATTTCAAACAAAAATTTCAAACGAAAAAATCTCAAACAAAATTTTGAAACAAAAAAAAATTTGGAAACGAAAAAATTTTCAAACAAAAAATTTCAAGCAAAAAATTTCAAACTAAAAAAAATTTACGTTTCACGGTTAACCGTCAAACTTTATCCGGTTTTTAACTATTCGATTAACAAATAAACGGTTTTGATCATATTTATCAGTGAGTGCAAAATGTTGAACGAAACCAAGATTTTTAAATGTTAAACAAAACTTAAAACTGAATACAGCAAAGATTTGAAAATCATCAACCAATCAGATTGCACGAAAGATAGTGATCAGCCAATCAGATTGCACGACAGATAGTGATCAACCAATCAAATTGCATTAACAATAACTTTGCCAGTGTTGTAGCATGTATTGCCTTTCGTCTATGAGTCATAAAATTCAATAAGGTTAGCTATCAGATTTCAAATCAATCACCACCAATGATCTTAGACTATGAGCTGTGACTAAAGTTCAATGTATTGTTTCAAATTTCGCACCTTATGTTAAAATTCTGTTTATCACCATTCCCAAATTTAAAGAATACTTCTCTTGATATACCTAAGTCTTAGAGTTAATGTTCAATATATGTTCAATAATGTCAATAATGTCCGTCAATTGTTTACCTGAGTAGAACCAACTGTTTTCTAGAAGTGTGTGTGTACTCAAACTTAAGAAGTACCACAACAAAGGAAATGAATCCCTGTACACTACCTCATCAAGGACAATCACGTGGTACAACGTCTTGCTTACGTTTATATTTGGCGGGAATAATCAAAACCAATGACGCAATTCTCAAATTATCCTACAAAGTTTCAATGTTCCAATGTCCTGGACTCCTAATTCCATCATAGGTCAATAACTGATTACGTGATCACAATGATTTACCCAATGAATGAGATACTATCCAATTTTAAGAACCATTACCAATTATTGATATGACAATAAGAAATGTACCCCTCCCAAAATTTAAGATTGGTACACAAATACACCTGTGTGTTATGAAAAAGTAATAAATCCTGTACTTATTCAATAATAAAGCCGGTCAATAACCTTTAAATTTTGAATATTTGGCCATAAGAGGAACACCAATGGGTCCTAGAAAAAGGTTTACCGAATTTTGTTATTTGATAATTCCCCAAATTTAAAAGGGAACATAAACATATAAAGGTAATAAACCTCTGTACATACCCATATAACATGTACCCATGAAAGAGAAACGAGGTAAACCACCCAAATTTATCATAATACATGTTAGGGTCCAGTTCTATAATATCAAATATATAAAATGAGCAATTTCTAAAATTTAAGGGATGGGCCAAGGTACCCCTAACAAATTTTAAAGGGGTGCACAAATGTACCTATGTCTTATGATAGGGAATAGACCCCTATACATAACCATATAAACATATAAGGTAATAGGACCTCATCCAAGAGATAAATTGGGTCAAAATGTCAAACACGTGGTACAACGTATTGCTTACGTTTATATTTTGGCAATTTCGTACCCATGAAAGTGGACGATGTGGACCATCCAAATTTATCATGATACATATTAAGGTCCTGTACTATAATACCGAATGCTTAAATCAAAAAAATTCCAAAATTTAAGGGGCGGGCCAAGGTACGTACCTCTCCTAAAATTGAAAGGGATGCACCAATGTACCTATGTCTTATGATAGGAAATGAACACCTATACATTACAATATAACCATATAAGGTAATAGGACCTCATCCAAGAGGATACATTGGGCCAAAAGACCAAACACGTGGTTGTACTAAAATTTGGCAATTTTGTACCCCTAAAAAGGGAACGATGTGGACCACCCAAATTTATAGTGATCCATATTAGGGTCCTATACTGTAATACCAAATGTTTAAATTGAACAATTTCCAAAATTAAAGGGGTGGGCGAAGGTACCTCTCCCAAAAATTTAAAGGCGTGCAAAAATGTACCTATGTCTTTCACGAAAACAGGTGGCTTGTTCACGGAATATATCAATACGTTTTTGAAATCAAAAATGGAAGCGTCTGGCTGGCCCAGTTCCTGTGTGACCGAAGAAGACAAATCAAAATTCATACAAACCGTCCTGGAGCGTGAAGGTATTGCATTGGATCCGTCCAAAATTGAAAATAATCCTGCACGAAGAAGTTTATCTAAGCTTTGTGTGAACTCTCTATGGGGAAAGCTTTGCCAGCGTACAAACTTTAGCCAGACCACAATTATTGATCGGCCGGAAGAATTTTATGAAAAACTCACTTCCCCCGACATTAAACTCCATCAAATTGTACCCATCAATGATACGATGTTGTATGCGTTCTGGGAGTACAATGAACATGTGCCTGTTCAAAACCGAAACACCAATGTCGTGTTAGGTGCATTTACAACATGTCAGGCACGTCTGGAACTGTACAAGTACCTGGAAATGTTGCAGGAACGTGTTTTATATTTCGACACGGATTCTGTAATATTTACGGAGAAGCCCGGGGAGCCAACCATTGAACCTTCTACGTACTTGGGATGCTTATCGGATGAGATGGAGTCTTACGGACCACGAGCATACATCGAAACATTTGTCAGTGGAGGACCGAAAAATTACAGCTTAGAAATATACAATCCAGATACCAACGTCACCAGTTACATATGTAAAATTAGAGGATTTACATTAAACTACAATGCAGGACAACAATTAAATTTCAACACGCTAAAAGAAATGATTACAAATCAATGCCGTGGACAAGTCACCATCACTATCCCCCATAAAATATGCAGGACTAAAGACCATACCATCGTCACACGAAAGGAAGAAAAAATGTACAGCATCCGATACACAAAACGTCGATTTAAAGAACTCAATTCCTATGATACGGTTCCGTACGGGTACGTTAAAAAACAGAAGATGGAACTGGAAAAAGAAGATGAAGAAGAAAAAACTGTAAATACCCAATAAGACCGCCATTTCTTTTTTCCTTTTCCTTTTCTTCTTTCCCTTCCTTAACCACAAAGCAGCAACACCCAGAAAAAAAATGAAGTACCCAGAAGAGTTCATAAACCATCAACACCACCATCAGTGGAAGAAATGTAGTCATCTCGTACCGAAGGAGGAACCTTGACCATAAAAGAGCAACACCAAGAAAAAATGCAGTACCCAGAAGAGTTCATAAACATCCATCAGTGAAAAAAAATGCTGTCATCTCGTACCCGAGGAGGAAGATGAACCTAAACAGATCCATCATTTACGAGTAAGTTTTATTTCTCTCTTATCAATATTGACTCGTTTTTATTGTTTCAGAAAAAAAAGAAATTCATAAAGTAATCCGTCGTTTCTTCTTTTTCTTTACAGGATACGTCTACAACATTCGAAGATGATGACACGTCCAACATATTCATTAAACTAGATCGTGTATTTATTATGTTAATAAGCATGTATAGGAAGAGCACATACTTTTCGTTAAAATACAACAAGTTGAAAAAAAAAATGTTTTATTATTTCTTGAAACCCTGAACACTTGTTTTCAAATCATGGTAATCTTGAAAATTTAAGGTGGAAAATATATTCAAGATTTGGTTTACATGATTTTGTTCGAAAAAATAATTAAAGAATTTTTTTAGTGTCCAAAATTTGATTTTTAATTTAGTTCGAAAAAAATTGGATTTGAAAATTTTTAGATGTGGTTTACAACTTTAGTTCGAAACTTGTTTTTAAAAAATGGTTCGAAATTTTTTGAAATTTTTTTGGTTCGAAAATTTTTTGTTCGAAAAATTTTTGATCTGAAAATTTAGTTCGAAAGTTTTTAGTTTAAATTTTTTTCGAAAAAATTGTTTAAATTTTTAGTTCGAAAATTTTTTGTAATTTGTGTTTCAAAATTTTTAGTTCGAAAATTTTGTTTGAAACTTTTTGTTTGAAATTTATTTTTGGTTCGAAAATTTTTAGTTTTGAAATTTTTTTTAGTTCGAAAAATTTTTAGTTTGAAAATTCTTGCACTCTGCGGAACCGTTTCGAAAAGAATCGGAGCAGTTTAGGTAAGAAAAATCTGGCAACACTGTTTCCATTAATGAAGCGCTTACTGAGCGTTTAAAAAAAATCGCTTAAACTCACAACAATGTGTTATAAGAAATCTACAAGCGACACCCCTCTTTCACCATTGTTACTTCCAGAGGCATAGGCAACTAATTCAAGGACATGATCTCCATCAAGGTAAAAAAGCTGGTAATCATCTTATCTGCCAAAGAGAACGATAATATTTAATGTAAACTTCAGTACAATATCATGATACCATAAAAGGGTTATTTAAGGATGGGGTTGAACCCTCCATGGGAACTTTAAGGTACCAAAAAGGATAACCATTAAAAAAAATCCAGGTCTAGGGTGGATCGTCGTCATAGCACTCTGAATGTCTAGCATTGGGGTGGGTGTGTAAGATTATGCGATTTCTATCAACCAATCAACATCGTGGTACCAAAGCAATCATCTTACCCGTAACATGGAAACAAATGAGTGATGGGGTTTTCCCACGTATTCTGTTCACCGTGTGGCGGGTCTAAGATCATGTGACTTCTATCAGCCAATCAGAATCGAGGTACCAAAGCACTCATCTTACTCATAAAAAGGGAACGAATTTCAAAAGTCACAGGGCTTAAGATCACGTGACCTCTATCAACCAATCAGCATCGTGGTACCAAAGGACTCATCTTACCCATAAAAGGGAACGAATTTTAAAAAATCCCTGAGCCTAAGATCACGTGACCTCTATCAGCCAATCATCATCGTGGTACCAAAGGATTCATCTTACCCGTAAAAGGGAACGAATTTCAAATATCGTAGGGTCTAAGATCACGTGACAGCTATCAACCAATCAGAAACACACATCTTACCCGTAAAAGGGAACAACCCCGCGGGTGACTCATGACGTCATACCACGTGACCTGGAAAATTTGAGTTTCCCGCGTGGGCGGGGCCTAACGTCACGTGACCTCTCTCAGCCAATCAGAATCGAGGTACCAAAGCATTCATCTTAGCCGTAAAAGGGAACGGAGTTCAAAAATCCTGGTCATAAAAGAGAGTGAGGATGAGTCATTCGGGCGAACGGGGGGGGGCTACGTTCATCCTTTAAATTTGGGAATAGTGAAAAATAAAATTAGGTAAATGTTCTCTACGACTCAGATATATGCCATAGGTATCTTGGTTGATAAAATTACTAAACATTCGAAATTTATCGGTTTTTGACTTATTTTATCTTCTTTGATGGAATCTTAATATTTTATATAGTTATATGGGTGGCTACAGGAGTCTATAGGCCTACTCTTTTATAAGACATAGGTACTTAAATGTACTTCTTCAATTTTGAGAGGACCACCTTAAATTTGGGAAGTGTTCTCTAGGGCTTACATACATATCACTGTAAATTTAGGTAGTGCTGCTTATTCCTTATTTCGTTTAAAAAAACTACCAAATATTGGTATTGCCACATGGTTGGTTATTGACCTAATTTATGTTTCTTGATGAACCTTAACACGTTACACAAGTGTTCATTCTTTATTCATAGGACCTGTATAGTTTGATGCTTTGTTTCTAGAATCAAATGTCGAGGGAAGTGTACATAGGACCACTCCTTTAATCTTGCCAAATAACAAACTTCGACAAACGTTCTCTAGGACTTACGTAAATTTGGGTGGTTGTGCTTATCTTCTTTTATAGATAAACAATTACCAAAAATTTAAAATTAGAGGTTATTGACCTAATTTATTGATGGATTTATTTATTTAGCAATCACCAGATACAGCTCAGAGACCGTTTTATACTGTATATCTAATAACAACAATAACAAAGGAAAGGATTTAGGAAGGTATCGGCCAGGGCCTGTTTAGTAGGTACCATCCCGGCATTTGCCTGGGAGGACTGAGGAAAACCCCAGTCAGGATGGTCGGCAGCGGGAATCAAACCCATAATCTTACGAATGCAAGGCCAACGCTCTACCACTTGAGCTACATGCGTCCCTATTTATCTTCTTAGATGAGACTTCACTGCAACATATGGTTATATGATGAAGCACAGAGTCAATACTTTTTTCATATGACTTAGGTATATTGATACACTCTTTTAATTTTGCGATATATACATTGGCACCCCCTTAAATTTGGAAATTGTGATAAAACAAAATTTGGCAAATATAGGACACGAATCTGGGACACGAATATATATTTTTGTAAATTTGATTGATTCTGCTCCTTCCGTTTAATGGGTAAAATAATTTGGATGTGTTTGACCCATTATATACTCTTTGATTAATCCTTAGTGTATTATATGCTTAATAGATGAGTACAGGGATCAATTCTCTTTTTATACGATATGCGTATATTAATGAATTACTTTTATGTTTGGTAGGGAATCTCTTAAATTTTGGAATTGTTAATATACATTGCCAAATGCTTTTCTAGGGCTTCTTTAAAATTGGGTGGTTCTACATATATCACATTTTATTGATACAAAATTTGCAAAACTATATCATCAAAAGTAACGCTTTATATTTGGCAGGAAAAATGAATTAGCATGAGGTGCAAAGTTTGAATGTTGTTCTTAACGCTCACTAAGATAGGTTGCAAACAGGGGTAAAAGTGAGGGGAAAAGCGGGGAGACGTCATTCCCCCACTTCCAGAAAATATCTCTTTCGTCCCTTGCTTTCAAAAAAATTACAATAGGAAAAGATAGGACGGGGGACGCAGGGGCGGATCCTGGACCGACTTCTGGGGGGGAGCGATGGTTTGTCATACTGCTACTTTTAAGGGCTCCAAACTTTGGGATGTGTTTTATTTATATATATAAAATAAGAAAGTTTCCTCTTCTGGGGGGACGGCTTGACGTCATGCGTTCCCCTACCTTCTGGTTGTAACAGAACCATATGGATGGTCTTTCATTGAACATGAGTACCTTGAGATCAAGACAAGTCATTTGATCCATTCTTAAATTTTGGAATTGTCAAATAAAACTTCGTAATCATTCTCTAGAACCCTGCATTGAACCATATATTAAGGTTCAAAACAATATTTACCAATTATTGTTTTTTGATCATTCCCAAATTTACGAGGTGGCCCTATACACCACCTCCTAAAATTGAATAGGGAGCATCAACATACCCATGTCTTATAAAAGAAAATGGACACATATACTAAAACATATAATCATACAACGTAATAAATTCGCATCAAAGGGAATAAATTATCTAAAAATCTCCAAATTTTAAATGTTTCTCAATTTTGTAGCCATGAAAGGGAACGAGTTGGACCACCCAAATTTAAATCTAGAACCTTAATTTTATACAGGGTGTCCAATATAGAATGCAACCCGGAGTTTGGGATAGTAGAACTTTTGAACCTGAAGCGATACACAAATAATGGTTATACCAAAATGAAGTTTTGTTCATGCATGTATCTTTAAACTGCGAAGCAACGATTGAAGTACACTAGGGACCACATAACGTTGCCAGATGTGACCGAAGGTGTACATCATTTTTTTTTTTTTTTTTGCAAAACATATAAATATACTCATAACTCATACGTATGGATGTTCTGTCGTTAATTTTCAGTTTGCTTAGTTGGAGTAGCTTGGAAACTATGGAGCAGAAAAAAAGAATTTTTCATTTCCACCCATAACTAATCGGATAAGGCTTCTGTAAGGGGAACTAGGGAAATCATAGTTTTCATAAATTAACACTCTGAATTGGCAACATTGCTGATGTTTCAGTGCATCAGAAAGTATGTTAAGGATCTGTCTACATTACGCAATTCCTGAAAACAATGAAAAAGAAACTTTGAAATTATCATGATAAAACTTTTACTTACATGTACCCGGCAACACTGCTACTATCACGAAACGAGTTATCAACTCTACAGCGATGCTAGAAGTGTCTCCTGTTTTGATTCAAACACTGGTTCACACGTCTCACCCTGTTGGCAGCAACTGTACGAAGAGTAGGAGGGTTAATATTCTCAATGATACTGTGAATATTCGTTTGCAGGTCTTGTGTAGTTCGAGAATTGTTCTTTTATACCTCTTGCTGTAAGTAGCTCCATAGAAATGAATAGTAGTGTTCTGATTGGTTAATCTCTACTTTAAATTTCACATTTTGGACATGAAACGTGATAGGGTACCATATTGATGTAAATGACAATTTCACACGTTGAACCCAAGAGCAGCTGATAGTATAAAGTCATTGATGTGAAAAATTTTAAAACATGATACCTCATATCAGGGGTGTAGCCAAGGGGGGGCCAATCGGGGCCGGGCCCCCCAAATGGTTTCCTGCCCCCCCCCAAATGACCAGCTTTAAAAACATCATAGTAAAATTATCTCGCTTCATTCATTTAAAAGCAACAAAGTTTATTGACAATTAATAATTTATGGTAAAATAGTATGGAGAAATATTGTTTTTCCATACGGATCGAAAAATAGTATAGTATCTCTTCCTTATACCGATCGAAAAATAGGATATTTTTTGTGACAGCAGATTACTGCGATTTATATTTGACAGTTTGAAGACAAACGTTTTAACAAGGTACTACGTAAGTACAGTATATTTTTATATGCTTTAACAAGTGTTTTAAAAGACATAGAGGATGGAAGATTTGGTGAGAAACAATGCTTTTATTCAATTTGGATTTCATTCGCTTTCTCTTTTATTTCTACTCAGTGTAATAAAATAATTATATATTTTTAGTCACGAATAATAAATAAATATTTTTGTCAGGAAACCGTAAAGAAATTAAGTGAAATTTCAAAGAAAATCAATCTTGTGTAGATAGGTTCTGTATACAAGGTCTTCTTAAATTTAAATATAAAGGTAACCAAGAAAAGTTTTGTTGCTTTTTCACCCACCACCTTCGAACATCGATATGTCACCTAAACTGGAAGATCAAAAATAGTCCCTATCAGCATCGACGACCTTCTGAAAACGTTCTGGAAGGCCATGAAATCCATCGCGGTAGAACTTAGTGGACAATGAAACGAAGAAAGTATCAGGTGCATTTTGGACTTTTACTAGGGATTTTAACTGGCGTCCTCTAAGGTGACTGTCCAAAGAATGGAACAGGTGATAATCGGACGGTGCAATACCCGGGGAATATAAGGGTTGCAATATTGTTTCCCATCCAAGGCGAAAAATGGTGGCCTGAGTTACCCTAGCCACGTGGGACTTAGCGTTGTCCCGTAAACGAGGACCCATTTGCAATTCAGAAGTGATGGCTCCAGTTTTGAGTTTTTGTTGAGTTTGACACTACACAGTTGCATTGCACCAAAGACACGTTGCACCAAAGACACAGAAGGACCTTTTTCTGGTACAGTGCTGGTTTCGGCTGTTTTGAAATCGGTTCATGGGATATTAACCAATGATGACGGTACCGTGGAGCTTCGTATAGGACACACTTTTTATCACATGTCAACGCCCTTTCCAGAAATGACTCGGAAACAGTAAATAAACACAGGCGACTGCCGCGTTGCCTTCTGGCTCGGAGTCAAAATATGAGAGACCCATCGACCCAACTAGTAGTGCTTCACAAGTTGATGGATGTGCTGCCGAATGGTTTCTCCACACACTGAATTGTAGTCCCAGTTCCTCTTTGTACATACATTTGTCTTCTGGCACGTGGTGTTTTCGGGTGTTTCTTCATCGTTCTTAAACTTGTTAAACCATTGCTGCAAAGTCCGCGTCGTCACGACACCCTCACCAAAGGCCTGGCATATCTTCTGTCCCGCTACAGCGGCGTTTGACCTCCACTTGAATTCGTTCAGCATACATGCTTTTATGACGCTCTGTGGATGTCCCATGTTCCCTCTGTCTTTGCGCTAGTTCACGGTGTGTCTGAATTGCCACAACCAGGTTGTATGTTGGATATACCCACACCAACAACTAACGTTCGCCTTATCTCTACTCGCATTCAACTCACGGTGTGAGATCCAATTGAACACAGACCTCCACGAAAAGGGACAGAACTTTCTTGGTTACCTTTATAGTTATGCACAAAAGAATAGCGTCTGGTCCCGGGTAGTAGTCCTTGATTCAGCATAATAAAAACTATCTTGAATATAATTTATTGATAATAATAATAATAATAATAATAATAATAATAATAATAATAATAATAATAATAATAATAAAGAAGAAGAAGAAGAAGAAGAAGCTAAAATAGTGTTTTTAGTTTTCCAGAAGGAATCCAAAATTTTCCTTTCTTTCAGGCCTCAAAAACACTAGCAGCAATACATTTTTTTGGCTTTGTATATTGTAGCTGCCCCCCCTCAAAAACGACGGGCCCCCCCTACACAAACCTGCTGGCTACACCCCTGCCTCATATGTAATTATTAAAACCGATTGACATGAAACAACACTGTGAACTAGAGTCACAACTCACAGCTTAAGATCATTGGTTGAAAAGCTATTATTATTAGCGCGTAGACCTGATTCGTTGATCATTGGAAAGTTATTCTTAGTGTAGTTTTATTGGCCGATTACTTTTGAAATCTTTGCTTCATATATATTTCAAATGTTTGGTTAACATTTTCGATCACTGTTTAATTTTTAAATTTTGTTCCAAAGTGATTAGTTTCAGAAATCTTGGTTTGAAAAATTTTGGTTTAAATTATTTAGTTTAATTGTTTTTGCTTTAAATCTTTAGTTTGAAAATTTAGGTTTGAAAATTTTCGGTTTGAAAATTTTTCGTTTCAAAAAATTTAGTGAATTTTTTAAATTTTCAAATACTAATTTGAAAATTTTTAGTTGGAGAGTGAAAATTTTTGGTTTGTAAACAGAAAATCTTTAGTTTGAAAATTTTGGTTTTAAAATTTTTAGTGTGAAACTTTTGGTTTGAATTTTTTGCTCTCACTGATAACTGTGGTCAAAGAATTGTAAACCGTTTTTTAATCGAATAGTTGAAAATCGGATAATGTTAGACTATTAACCCTCAAAAATGGTGTTATCTTGATGTAATCTAATTGGGTAATCAATGGAAAGTTATCCTTGATGCAATTTGATTGGTTATTTCCTTCCAAGTTTTTGCTTAAAAGTATTTTTTAAAAATATGCTTAACATTTTTCGATCAGATTTTAAGAAGTTTTAGTTTTAAAATTTTGCTATTGTGCAATAGTACATGTCAGAACAAATTTTTGTAACGTTAGAAGAATTGTATCACATCCGTTGATATTTCCTTTTGATACTTTTGGATTATACTTGAAATGAAAACACAAATAAATTAAAATAATAATTTTATTTATGAACACAATACACTACACTTGTAAAAACATACATCCATGCCACATAGAAGAGCCAGATATTGTTGATACAGTTTATTTTGCTCTCCTTGTACCAATTTGTTTTTAGTATAAATTGTAATTCCAATTGAAGTCTTCTGAGGTATATTGCAATGTCTATAGGTGGAAAATCAATGTCTACATTGCTACAAATAAAGTGTATATCAACGCATGTATGTATCCACGAATGGTGTTGACAAGCTTCAAAAAATCTACACAAAAGTCTTATAATATGCATTACACTTTTCTCAAAATAGTGCTTTTTTCAGAAATTCACTTGTTTTGCAGCACATTTCAACAGAATGTTTCACACATTTGAATGCATTTATGAATTTGGTTCTTTCAGTTTGTGACAGGTACACAATATGGCGAGGCACATGCAATATACTTTTCTTACGTAACAACACCATTTTCGCACCAAGGATTGTATTTCGTGGTTTGTGTCTATTGATTTCATGATGTTGTGATGAATATTATTTGGAACAATGCTTGTATATGAGTATGGGAATCTACGTGTCATAAACGGATGTGTTACAATTCTTCTGACATTATATAAACTTGGTCTGAAATTTACTACTTCATCATGATGATGCAGTTATCACATTACTTTATTCTAAACTGTTCTGATTCTTTTAGAAACGGTTCCTTTTTGTTCTACTTTGTTTTTCAATAAGTACAAGTATTTTCAAGGAAAGTTTTCGAACTAAAGTTTTCAAATTATAAATTATCAAGTCAATATATTTTTACTTCGTAAAAATGTTATGTTTGATTAACATTTTTTATCACTGTTCAGTTTTTAAACTTTTAGTTTGAAGAACTCTTGGTTTGAAAAGTTTGTTTGAAAATTTTGGTTTAAAGTATAAGTATAAAAATTGTTGTTTAAAATGTTTCATTTGAAGATTTTGGATTAAATATTTAATTTGGAACTCGTAGTTTAAAATTTTGGTATGAAAGTTTTCAATTTGAAAATTTTTGGTTTAAAAATATTTAGTGCATTTTTTTAATTTGAAAATTTTGGGTTGAGAATTTTTAGTTTGAAAACTTTGAGAATTTTTAGTTTTCCAATTTTGGATTTGGAGACAATTTAGTTTGTCAATTTTATACCCATGAAAGAGAACGTATTGGACCATGCAAATTTTCAACGGTATATATTAGTGTTCTATATAACATTCAGTTATTATTTTTGATAATTTCTAAATTTACGGTGTAGTTGTATGTAACCTTAGTAGATATCGCCCTGTTCATACGCGTGGGAAAATTTTGGCCTAATTTTGGCCCTAAAGTGGCCTAAACCAGTATGTTGCTATGCTAGAATAAGGATGTATACTCTTGGACGCCTACCAGATGTAAAAACAAGATAAAACATGCCTTTCTTCGTCTCCTCATCTTATACTGTTTAGTTATTGGAACCCCCGCAACCCCCTGCTTCTCCTGGAAAGCCGAATATGTCGGAGGCAAGTTTCGACAAGCCTTTAGTTGTTATGTTCATAGCCTTTTACGGCTACCACAGGTACCCGTGGAAAAATGTTGGTTTGTGAGAGCCTATGCTCATAGTCTTGGATGCTCATACTCTTGGACGGCTATCGGATCTTCATCAGAGTCCTATTAGTTATCACGATCGAAGCTTCCCAATTGATTGATTGATTTTCGTCTTTTCTTTATGTATTGAATAGCTATTTTAGACCTTTACCCCAATCGTTTGATATTCAGTGATCGAAGCACTCCAATTTGATTGGTCTTCGTCTTCCCGCGCAAGACAATTACTTCACGATTTAGAGTTGAATTAATCCTTGCATGAAAAAGAAAAGAATTTCACGTATTGATTTTAGCGTAGGTATGGAGCTGGGATCGACACACCCGCCACCCCTACTCCTCCTGGAAAGCCAAAGAGCATAAGCGATTTAGCCCCTTCGACCTATTCCCACGAAATGTCTGTAGGTTATGAACTGAAAGCATGATATTCAAATGATCGAAGCTTCTCAGCAGATTGTATGAAATTGGTCTTAGTTGCTAAGGTAAATATTATATTTCATGATTTTTTTAAAACGTGGGATTAGAAACAATATATGAGTCTCATAACGAAACACATACAAATGCAAAATCGTGTTGCTTAGCCCCTTGGTCCTATTCCCACAAAGTGTCTGTAGATTATGAACCGAAGACGTGATATTCAAATGATCAAAGCTTCTCACGAAATTGACTTAGTTGCTAAGGTAAATATTGTATTTCACGATTTTTTTTAAAACGTGGGACAAGAAACAATATATGAGTCTCATAACGAAACACATACCTATACACTCCTCCCCCAGACCTCCTGCGAATGGATTCCAATGATTGAGCATATTCTAATAGCGGAAGCTTCTCATAGCATATCATATTGTTTAAAAACGTAGGATGTGAAATGTGTTATATGGATATTCACATGATGATGTCTGTTATGACAAGTAATTAAAATCACTTATGTAGAGAAATTAAAGATCAGATTATGCCAAATGAATTTGCTGTTTATGTTAAAGCCGTGACGAGAAATTGCAATATAACATATTCTCATAGCACAAAAAACTACGTCAACGAAATTTAGAATTGAAATACAGTCCCATATAGATACCTGTATAAACAAAATGAAACATGACTTTCCCAAGTCTTGATGTGAAAGATATTATCTTATGTATTGAAATCGTAACGAGATATGTTTTCGATTATGGTAGGCATGATCGAACTTGTTATGACATGTTCCTTGTAAGGCAAACACGCGCGCGTACGTGTCTCTGTGTGTGTGTGTGTGTATGTGTGAGTTTGTATACTGATAACATTTGTGATTCAGTTTAAACGTGTGTGTAGATCCTCTTCCACGTAAAAACTTTCACTTCGTATTTGTAATAGTGAGTGTGTGTGTATCTTTGTGCGTGGTTGATCCGTTGGATGACTAGAGGTGTGAATAAGTGTTATCATAAGACGATTTTATTAAAATAGGTAAGTAAAAAATATATTATTAAAAATATTACGGTCTATGATTATTCCTGAAAGAATAAAACAATATGTTAGGTCTTCATTTAACTATAAATGTGCTTCAGACAGTGTATTTTCTTTGCGTTTCCGTGTTTCATAGAGATGAAATTCTAACGTTAAAAACACATACATATAAGCGAGTTTGTATGATGTATGATGCTTCTGTTCGCTGTACGTTGATTTCTGAGAAAACGATAAGATGGAATTCTTGAATGTTTTCTGACTCGCATTGCAATTAGATATCAGCTGATGCAAGAAATGTCTGTAGACTTGGTGTTTTAATTTTGATAATATAATGCATACCTGTCTGTCTTTCTGTCTGTAAATGAAATCTTTGAACAATGAAATGAAATCTTTTTAGTTTTACGTCTCACAATAAAGCTAACAAGGTCTGTCTGTCTTTCTGTCTGTAAATGAAATCTTTGAACAATGAAATGAAATCATTGAGTTTTACGTCCTACGATTATGCCAACAAGGTTAATGGGAAATCTTTGAGTTTTACGTTCCACGGTTGGAAATCTTTGAGTTTTACGTCCCACAGTTATGTCGATTATGCTAATGGAGACGGTGATGATGAGAAATGAATGAAATGTTGGAACGGAGAAAGTGGAAGGAAATTCACGTACACGGTGATTGTCCAACAGAAAGTTCATTTGATTGGAACAGGATTTTGAACCTGCGACCTTTCATGTATACGATGTTTGTGCACCACAAAGTTCACTTGATGGGAACAGGATTTTGAACCTGTGACCCCATACACCAGAGGTGAACGCTCTATCAGTGAACTACCGTCACCCCCAACCCCCCGAGCTAAGATCGAACGAGAGAAACAATGAAATGAAATCTGAGTTTTACGTCCCACTCTTATGACGATTAGGCTAATGGGAAATCTTTAAGTTTTACGTCCCACATCTATGTCGGCTATGCTAATGGAGACGGTGATAATGAGAAATGAATGAAATGTTGGAACGGAGAAAGTGGAAGGAAATTCACGTACACGGTGTTTGTCCAACAGAAAGTTCATTTGATTGGAACAGGATTTTGAACCTGCGACCTTTCATGTATACGATGTTTGTGCACCACAAAGTTCACTTGATGGGAACAGGATTTTGAACCTGTGACCCCATACACCAGAGGTGAACGCTCTATCAGTGAACTACCGTCACCCCCAACCCCCCGAGCTAAGATCGAACAAGAGAAACAATAAAATGAAATCTGAGTTTTACGTCCCACTCTTATGACGATTAGGCTAATGGGAAATCTTTAAGTTTTACGTCCCACAGTTATGTCGGCTATGCTAATGGAGACGGTGATAATGAGAAATGAATGAAATGTTGGAAAGGAGATAGTGGGAGGAAATTCACGTACACGATGTTTGTCCCCATAGTTTTCGGGGTCGCTGTGTTCAATGATGATACTCTGAACTCAATAACACATCTTCTAAGGGGGTTAAAGTAGGGGAACGTATGTGCTTGTGTAGATCATTCTGTTAGCAGCTGTTGCAAAGGAAGAAACGTCAAAATTTAAAGATGTCATCGTCAATGAATCCTACTATCTATCTGCCTGGAGATTCAAATATACCCACCATTGAAGAAGTTGAAGGATTAGTTAAACTAAGTATTCTACCCCCAAAAAACCTCTTACACGCAGTTCTTCCTTACAAGTTCATTCATTAGTGAGTAATATTTTACGTTGTATGCAAAAATTGTATTTGAATTCATTATTATGAAAAGAAAAAATATTTTTTTCAGTGTAGTGATTTTAGTGAAAGTGATATATTTTATACATTTCCGATTATGTATCATTCATTAGTTCACTAATATTTTACGTTGTATTAAAAATCAATCGTTCACCATCAATGTTCAAATCACTGTTCTTATCAAGAGAGACACTTGGAAAACTGATGTTCATACCATTAATAATACTCTGTTCATCTACACAGGTATGGATTCCGGCTAGTCCTCTGCATGTAAGACACTGCAATTGTACATGATTACGAATAGTATCTGTACACAAGTCAAAATATTCACGTAGCACAACACTACAAACTTTACTGTTTTTCACAGCATGTTCAATACATGGTAATATTTCCAAGAAATACAGCCAATCACTTGAAGTTAAGTACACAGTGTTTCGAGGAGCATGAAGTGTTCCTTTCTTCTCTAACATCACTAATTTTTCACCCATTAGTTTTCGCACCACCAGTTCGTTTTTTGGACCAAGAGATTTTATAAATGTAATTTCCACTTGAGAATATAAATAGTCCGTAACAAATGGGGTCAAATGTACAAGTTTCTCCCACTCTGCCAAATTTAACTCCACTCCAAATACAAGTCCTTTGCCAACACGAATCACTGGCTCAAATGTATCACTATCCAGTCCAATACAAATTAATTTCGTTTTCATTGAATTAAGTCCATATTCAACATTTAACAAGTACTCTTTCTTGGTATTCATAGTTGATGCACAAGCACTCAAAGACATGTTACTTCAATCGCTGGCCAGCACAGAATAACGACACTATGCATACAGATGACTGTGTATGCATGAAGAGGAGGGGCGAAGAGGAAAATTCATGTTTCATCTTGTTTGTACATGCTACCATACACTTACGATGAGTATACCAGTTCAGTAAATTCAAGATCGTGCATGTTACGCCCAGATACATTAATCTTCATTTCTTTATATATTAAACAGACATTCACATTTTGTAAATACGTTAATAATGCACCATTATCTGCTTCCAATTTTTCAGTACAACGTCCAGGTAAAATCACTTTTTCGCCTCCTTCAAATGTCACACATGCCTTCCTACCATATACCATTGTAGTTATCTCACAGTTTACAATACGAAATGGTACTCCAATCTCCAAATCGCGCATTTTTGTAAAGGGTACCATTGGTGGCTTATTAAGCTTATCTAATAAACTCATTGACGATGACATCTTTAAATTTTGACGTTTCTTCCTTTGCAACAGCTGCTAACAGAATGATCTACACAAGCACATACGTTCCGCTTACGCTCTTCGCAGGAGGGGTGGGGTTGTTTGGGGATTCAAATTATTAGCCAATAAACGACAAGAACACGAAAAAGGAATGTTTTATCTTGTTTTTTACATCTGGTAGGCGTCCAAGACTATGAGCATAGCAACAGTCCGGTTCTCACAAACCAACATTTTCCCACGGGTACCTGTGGTAGCCGTAAAAGGCTATGAACATAACAACTAAAGGCTTGTCGAAACTTGCCTCCGACATATTCGGCTTTCCAGGAGGAGCAGGGGGTGGCGGGGGTTCAAATAACTAAACAATATAAGATGAAGAGACGAAAAAGGCATGTTTTATCTTGTTTTTTACATCTGGTAGGCGTCCAAGAGTATACATCCTTATTCTAGCATAGCAACATACTGGTTTAGGCCAGTTTAGGGCCAAGATTAGGCCAAAATTTTCCCACGCGTATGAACAGGGGGATATCTACTACCTTCCCAAAATTTAAGAGGGAAGCATCAATATACCTCATGTCCTATGAAAGGGAATACACCCCTATATTCAACCATAGAACTATATTAGTTAATAAGGTCTCATCAAAGAGAATAAAATGGGTCTAAATCCCCTGAAATTCGAATTTTTGACAATTTTTTTACCTATGAAAGAAAAGGAGGTGGACTCCGAAACTTATATAGGTGCATATCTTACTTCCACACTACCATACCAAACTCTTAGTCTTGGCAATTACTAAAATTTAAGGAGAGTCGTCCTAGCTGTAAGTTATGGTGTTCTATCTTTATATTCTTACCTAGGACTTATACAAATTCAGTTTATTACGTTGTCATTTTTCTTTGAAACTTTTGGTAAATATGTCGGGATGGATTTAGGAAATGTTTGCTACTTGGGCTACTTGTTGTACTCCCATGCGCAATAAAAATTGCGCGTATACTGTAACTCACGATTTTTCGCATTTATTCCATTTTCCTTACGTCTATGGGTAAAATTCAGTTATTAGTATGTAGAGATAATAGAAAGCAATCCATCTAAGGAGATATTTCCAAAAAAAATATAATAAAATAATAAAAATATAAGCAAAAGACAAAATTATACTCGGTTTTGTGTATACTGGCAATCATGATTTCTAGAGATTTTTCAGTAGCAGAGCACGATTGCAAAATGAATTCAGTAAAGGAGTCGAGGAGTTGGATAGTGGAGTAAAATGTTGCATTTATTGGTTAAAACCTAGTGTGTAGATTGTCTGCCAAATATAAATTAGCTTCTGCAACCAAGATGTCGTACGGAAATATAGAAACAAAGAAGAAAACTCCTGTCTTGAGGTTGGAAGTGACATGCACTATGGATATTAGCATTTATTTGTTAAGAAAAAAAGAACAAGCAAAAAGTAGTTTCCGTGGTTAGGTGGGTAGATTAGTAGTTCTTACACTATTTTCACACTAGATCGAAACCCATCCCACCCCATCTTTTTTTTACAAATTATGATTTTCATGTTAATAAGAACCGAAACAATATAATGACATAACTTACTGATATTTTGCTGTAATGACGTATTTATGCAGTATTAGAGTACTATTGGTAATAGCTATTGTTTTCAGTTCATGCTGTTGTATAGCTTCTCTCATCCTGTTTCCTTGGGAAAAGAACAATTTTGTCTCCAGCAAAGTGTGAAGGATATATACGGACAGAAAAAACATCTTAGTACCAAACGTGATTTATCGTGATGAAATGGACTAATTTGCCATTATTACAAAAAAAAAAAAAAAAAAAAAACTAAAGTAAATTATTGCAGTTGGCTTCTCTTTAGCTTTTAGCTAAAAAAAAAATTTCTTTATAAGACTATACTTTATAAGCCAAGGTGTGTGATCATACCCACAAATTTAGCTAGGAAGTGAAATATAATTGTCTATACAAACATTATACAGATTTAGGTGCGTGAAACACCAATACACCATGGTCTCACTTATCTGATCTTCCTTTGTTCCACATACCGTATGATCCGACATATCATTGTAGTTATCACCAATCGGCAAGAAGAACTGCAAGTTGTGGTCTTAATCCATTTTTCATGCTCTGGAGTCTATCGCCTAGCGCGCCCGTCTACACCTTGGCTCATATGTCTATCATTTAGTACAGACACGTATCCATGTTTTCTATTCGGAGGGGGCCCAACACGAATCCTCGTAAGCATGTAATTCTAATGTTTTAAAAATATCAATAATAATAATAATAATAATAATAATAATAATAATAATAATAATAATAATAATAATAATAATGGAACAGTTCTGTATTTCTCTTAAACTTTTTCCTGCTTTTCATTTATAAACCGGTTTACTTTGGAAACTGCATTATAGCACAAACAAAATGAAACATATTTTCGAGAGAAATGTAACTAAAGAAGACTGTCTGCTACGTATATCACAAACATAGCAAGAATATAGCAAGAAGGCAATGAGTGTGTCGTTCTAATATATTAAAGTTAGAAACAGAACGGAAACGAAATGCTAATCCTATTTAAAACTGTTCTTTAATTTCACCTGGTATAATGGCATTATGGTATGTTCTTAGAATTATAAGAAGACACAGCACATTGCCCAAAGTTTGGACACTGACTCCAAGTAAACTGATATAAAAGAACCTCAAAAGGGTAAAAGCAAGTATATTAAAAAGCGCTTGAGTTTCGGAGGGGAACAGCCCTTAGGCCTTCACGCTTGTTACGTCCCTGATTCAGTGCAATGCATTTATTTGTTATGAAACATGATTATTAGATGCGTAATATGTAAAATTATATCATAAGTTTTACTTTTAATAGTTCTTTTCTTAACACATTCATATTATCCGGCGTTCTGCCTGCCTGTTTATGTCGGATAAGCGAAACTCTACTGTATTTCCAAAGCTAGCATATACATGAACTAGAATTGTATCGTCCTAGAACAGACAATAATGTGAAATGCTTATATTAAAAGGCAGGAATAAAAAAAAGCACAAGTACTGTTTTGGTAGCGTGAGAACAAATTAAAAACAATTATATATATTTCCTAGGTATCAGATTATCATCTTATTTTTTCTATGTGTATTCTTTTTAAAACATAGTTTTAAAAGTCATACCATTCGCAACATCCCTAAGGAAATCGAAAGAAACACTCCTATGTGCCTCTTGTGGCAAAGTGGCTTAAGTGCATGGTCCGAAACCGATTCCCACGTTAAGGTATAGATAGAGTTCCCATATTTCAAAAATGCAAATCCGGGATGCTACTAAATTACGAGAATCTTTGAAATGCTTAAAAAGTGTTGAATACTAATTCACTTTCCTCCATTAGATAGAGTTGTTCAAGTATTACGTTATTACATTTTTATTCATTTCACTAGACCTTCTTCCAAGGGCGCCGATTTCTCTGTGAATTTCGGGGGAGGGCATTCAAATGCAGAAGATACATATATGAGGATTTTAAGACAAATTGTACTGAAATTATACCATTCATAAATTCATAAATAAAAAATTGTATATTTATAAATATAAAGGAGGCCCACTTGAGTTTTGGGGAAGGCGGCCCTCAGGATTGGCGCCCTTGCCTTCTTCCTAGTTAAGCAAACGTAAGCAGATGATTTACTCCCTCCCCCTGGTAAGCAAAATTGTTTTTTCCCTCAAAATCTGTTGTGTTTCGTGAAATAACAGCAGCAATTTCCTGATTATTTAACCATCTAAATGAATGTTTTCACTTCGAGCCATCCCGTCGATTCGCGTTGCTTAGGACTAAAATAAATTAAGTGTCAATAATGAAGATGAGACTTCCATATCAAACATGAAGAGACATGTGGATCGGAGATCTTTCTTTGTTCGAACTTTAATTTTTTCAAATCCATGATGGGAAATTATATTATGAGTACAATTTTCGAAAGTAATAGTATACGATCGTAAAAATATCTTACGAAACGATGGTTAATTGCAAAATACTTTGACTCAAAGAAAAAATTACAAGTAATAGACTTGTTACTTTTCCTGAAGAGTCTAAGTCTTGAATGAGACGGAGGCTCTCGAGCGTAGTGCTTGGAACGATTACCTCACTTGTTCTACCTTCCCGTGGGGCATCCTTGATTCGACTTGATCCTAAATGGATTATTCAGAAGTCGAAGTCGGAAGATGTTGCCCATTTTTGCAAAACACTCTTGGTCGATTACAATCTGCCTCACTTGTGAGGGGACAACCCCATGCCGCAAGCGTCGGTAGACCACCGATAGGCAACTAGCTACATGTCCCCAAAAATTGGCGGTCCCGCAGCGACGATCGGCGATGGTCCTACTTCCGTTTTGAAAATTATATCACCAGCCGCAGAGAAGCGACGGAACGCCAAGGAACCACAAAATTATTCCCCTAAAATACGTTAAATCGCCTATATGCGTAATTTGTTTGCATTAAGGTGAGTCTAGAAGCATTTTTAAAAAAGTTAAAAAAGTGCCTTGAGCTGGGCGCGAAACATCAACCTTATGGTTCCTAGTCGCGTATACTTCCAAATTCGCCACGGAGACGATTATGAAGACAGCTTGTAGAGTGATACATCGTTGACGTCTTTTCAATATTTCTAATCAGGGTGCTCCTTTAACCGTGTACATTTGACGATAACTGTTTGGAATCAGATCAAATGCATTCGCTATGTAATTTTATAACAAAATGGCAAGCGTCTATTTACTTTTTTCATAGTTTTCCCATATTCACTTGCTAGTGATCGGCGACAGTTGCCAACTAAATTCATATAATTATACGCACCCATCTCAAGATTTTTCACTTCATGATGTAAAGACAGGAGTTACTCTTGACCCTCGGAGCTCAAATATTGTCCTTATAATAACAATTCGTCAGGGAAAAATAATATATAATAATAACCGTATGCACATGACTGATGATAGTTCGTGTTGGTCCCTTTGCGTTTCTCCGTGATAAATTAAAGGAGCGTGGATCAAAATGAAGTACTAACTGTTACGCGGTGGTAACTTCAATACCCCCGATTCTAGATATCTGCTTCGACTAGTCCCTGCCACTAGTGCCACACTAGCGACAATCCTACGACACGTCGCTATATCGACGATCGCCATTTACCGGCAAGTGGGCCACTAGGTGTTGGCGACTTTTACGGCATGGGGAAGCTAATAAACAAACAAGCCAATAAATAAATCTAAAGCCTTAGAAAAAAGTTTTCCCAAAATTTATATCTAGCAAAATCATTTGTTGGTATTCCAGAACTGTAAATTCATTTTTATTCATATTTTACTTCTATCGTAGTTTTGATATGAGAATGATATGTCTGAAATTGTAACACAGGTCATTAATACTTTTTTTTTTTTTTTGCTTTAGTCAGATTTAGCAGTTTTACTTAACAGTCAGTGAATTTGGATCTGTGATTTCCTTAACCCTTATCCGGGCAACCGGGGCCTCCCAGGCCCAGTAGCTTCATTTTTCTAAAATTTCTCAATAACCATACATATTTCGAAGACATAAAATACTGAATTCTTCTATCTTTCGTCGAAGTTAAAATCATGAACATATCGAGTTGGTAAAGCTAATGTTTTTTTTTTAAATTTGAAAATCTTTTCCTGACGTAACCGGGCAACCGGGGCCTAGGAGGCCCCGTATAACTTTAGTGAAATTCCTGTCAAATATTAGATCAAATTGTCACATAATTATATATTGAACACGTGAATATTGTAACCTTTAGTCGAAACAGTATGCGGCAACAGACATTGAATTTTGAGTGTTCTGCACTTAAAATATATACTGGGCCTGACAGGCCCGGTTGCCCGTTTACGTTACAAAAATGTCTGGACCGGATTTGCTATTCTGCTTGGCGGCTTACAAAAGCGTGACACGAAGTTTCGCTACTTGACAAAAAAATATACCGGTACATTCTAGACTAGTCTAAACAGTAAGTGACAATAGGCATTCATTTTGTATATTCTGCACTTAAAATTCTTACGTTACAAAAATGTCTTGCCCGGATAAAGGTTAAATTTTTCATTTCTACAATAGTTTGCAACTAACACCATTAACGTATCTCTATCGATATTTCCATAGGTAATGGCTGGGTCACTCCCAGTATATTTCAAACAATAAACTACGGTGTCTTATTGCATTAATCCGAACTACATTTAATATCCAACAACTCTGTGCATTTTCCCTTAAATCTGCAAATTTTCTACTAGGTTAAAACTGAGATTTTCTATTTTCTTCCTTTCTTGTTAAAACAAAATTGTTCATTAGACAACCTAGAAATGATGACTCTATACTACATTATGTTGCATAGGGCATTTTATGTAGCATATCATTTGACAGTTGGACACTTTCTTCGTATATTGAAAGCAACAGGGATTAAGTCCTTCAACCCTTACATGAGAAATAAACAAATTCTTTTTAATTCGTGGAATTGTGCCAATGCACTAGGTAAACAGAGTTTTTAATTTAAGATTATTATTATTATTATTATTATTATTATTATTATTATTATTATTATTATTATTATTATTATTATTATTATTATTATTATTATTATTTTATTGACTTAAGTTTTCCTGAATATTAAGAAATATTTCACAAAAAGCTGGTATTTTTAAACAAATGTGTTCGATATCAAGTTTTCATAAAGTAGTCACAATCTCCTAAAATAAGTTCAGAGAGGCCGCGATGGCTCAGTGATAAAGTGTTCACCTTTGGTACATGGGATCCTTGGTTCGTTCCCAGCTCACACCAAGTGAATTTTGTGGTGGACCAACACCATGTGCATGGGTTTTCTCGGGGTTCTCCCGTTTTCCCCCACTTTCTTCATTCCACCTTTTCATTCATTTCTCGTCATCACTGTCTCCTTTAGCCTAGCCGGTATAACCGTGGGTCGTAAAACTTAAAGATTTGATTTCAAATAATTCCAACCCAAACAGTTCCAGGAAGTATGTCATTTCGAATAAAACAAACTACTTTATAAAATTCTGAGTATTATTATTTTTTAAATATACAATTCTAGCGGACCTTATTTCTAAATCGAAGGGTAAAAACACTAAATTCACTTTCTTATTATTATAGATTCATTTCAATTGAAGCAGTTAAAATAGTTGGGAAAAATTAGAAAGCCATATCCTATATTCCAGTGTGCCACAACCGGATAACACGGCACACTGGCGTGCCCAGCAAAATGAACAGTGTGACACAAACTTTCACTTTTTATTTACAAGAATATTTGTCGAGTTTATTTTATTTTATATTATCAACGAATCTTCCACGGATCAGCTGTCTGTATACAGTTAAACAAACAAGTATCACATTCAGTTAATGAGTGAAATTATTTACTTTAATAGTAATAGAAAGGCATATTTTCTTGTATTTTCTACGGGGAATAACTGCATCCGGTCTAGAAAGCTGGAATTAACAACAAAGGAACCAGTTTTGTCAACCACACACCACCCTATAGTCTTGGCACACTAAGGATTGTTGCCTTCAAAGAGAGAGAAATAACTGAAGTCCATTGCACTTACATGCTTAAATAAATAAATTATGTAAATAACTGTTTCGTTTTCTGTTTATTATTATTATTATTATTATTATTATTATTATTATTATTATTATTATTATTATTATTATTATAAATTTCTTAGGAAGTTGACTGCCAAATGTATGCATATGGCTTTCCCGTGCAGCGCCTCGTGTATGATTTTCCATACACAAACTATATATTCCAAGTTTGTTGTGTTCGTTCCATAGGTGTGTTTGTAATTAGATGCATATGGCGTAGAAGTCAAAATTTAATGTCCACGCTACATATATGCAAAACCATAGACAAAGAAAGTTTTGAATAAAGACATTAATGGCGCTAAAACAGAAGGCAAAAATAAAGAATTACTGGCGGATTGTTGCTGGTAGTGCACAGGTGATAACGGTTAACAGTGTTAAATTTAAACAAATAGAGTTTTAATTAAGCACGAATTTAACTTATAGTGTACAGTGAGGAAGGCTCAGGAGTTCGCTAGGATCGTTATAATATCGAACCCCGTGAAATGCACTGCAAACCTGTCCGCAAGCCCCCGTAATGTTCAACAGATATTGTGCATTAATGCTCATTTCAATGCAAACCTACATAGGCCTACGCACTTCAATACTCAACGAAGGTGCAGACTATTCATGAGTTGTAGTATTAAACTCTCTCATCCACTGTATTCTCCTAACATGTCTCCCAGCGATTGCAACATTTTTGGTCTCTCAATCACTTCCTAGTAGGATACCTTTACCTAGAGACCACTGATTAACCTGGTATTGGATGTTTCACTTTCTTACCCTTGGACTTGACAGTCATCGGTTGGACATTTCACACGCAAATATCTAATATTAACAACGTTTCTTCTATAATTTCGTAATATTGTATAATTTCTTTGTCTTATTCATTAGCTCGGTTAGGCTTGTTTAAACACTTTTCTCTTTGCATCTACTTATTACCTATACCTTAACGTTGGATAAAAATACACTAGCTCTCACCGGGAATCAAATCCAGAACAAATGCACTTGAACCATTTGGCCACAACAAGGCACATTTAAAAAGAAGTTTCGCTTTTGTTAGGAAAATTGTGATTTAAAAATATATTTAAGAATGGGTACGGATGAAACGCACTGAATTTTCTCGCTCGAATTTCTTAAACTGACTCGTGTAGGCTGCAGCTATTACTGAAACATTTATTTGGGAAATGCGAATAAAATAATGTCGAATAAGTCATATTTCTGTTAGAAATAACTTATGCCATATATTAGAATTATTAAGGAAATAATTGTATGTGAACTATGAGCAAAAGCGTCTGAGTACTTTCTGAGAAAATCGTCAAAAAAGTCATCCCCAAAAACAAAATATCCCTTGTGTATCTTTTCAGGACAAACGAGTTATGCTGCTTATGAAATACGAACAAAATTGCCTAAGTCGTTCTCGACAAAATCGTAGGGTAAACCTTACTCCGAAAAGTAATATACCACTTCTAGCTTTTTAGGATGATGGAAATATACCATACCGTTAGGTTATTTATGTAACATTTATTTGTGAAACCTGAACAAAATTTCGGCAGGCGTTAATGGGAAAATCGTGGGAGAAGAGTAAATTAAGAGTAAACTACCCCTTCTGAATGTTTACTAGACGAATGAGTTGTGTCATATTGTTAGGTTATTAATGATACATTTATTTATGAAATGTGATTGAGAAAATTGTTCGAAAAAACGCATCCCATACAGTAAATTACACCTTATCTATTTTTTTAGAGCAATGATTCATACTACGGTGAAGGATTATTAATAAAATATATATTTGTATAAAATAAGCAAAATCTTTACAGCTGTTTCTGAGACAATTTAATTTCTTTTAAATTTTCATCCTTCAGTAAACTACCCTTATTTTTAGGTGTCGGAGGATATAAAATTCGAAACGATAAAGTGTTATAAAAACTTCATGTCTAGAATTCGGTCCAGATACGTCGAACAATATGGCCTCTATTTAAATGCATGTAAAATCATGACAAACCGACAGACGAACAGATGGGCAGACATCAAAATCACTTTTTCTATATGTGGGGGCGTGCAACTTGAATTCATTGAAATCTCGAATTCGATTTTTATCATTATCACTAAAATTTCTTCTTTCGTCCCTCGAACGTACAAACGAACTGGAATACAACGACACGTAAGGTGATAATTTGTAATCCCAAAAATTTAATGAGTTACATTTAATGTGTTGCCATGCTAGAAAAAAGCTTATGACTGTTTGTTATATCATTTTAATATCAGTTTTTCACGCTACTATATAATGTAGAAATATGGTATGATTATCGTTCATATTCATGCTATCTTTTGGAAATATTTGTGTTCCGCATACATGCATTTCTTGCACTTGTTGATATAAAAAAAGAGAGAGAAAGTCAATACTCTAAAAAGGAAAAAACACAAGCACACACACAAACGAAAATTTGACATAAGCTTTTTCCTTTCTTCCTTCTTTTCATGAAAAAAAGCTATTGTAACATTCGATGTAACGCCATGTCGATGTAACAAGGGGTAAGATTGGAAAGACTGTCAAGGTCGCGTATGTTTTTTTCCTGTTCTTGACACACAAATCCGAAGTGAGTTGTCTGCTGTTCAAGAACGGGCAGGGGAGGTGTAACATACAAGACCATAAACTGAAAGCAATCGCTATTTCCAATAATAGACATACACCCAGGGTGCGAATTGGCGGGGGGGATGCCAGGGATTCCCCCCCCTGACAAAAATCTTTCCCACCCTGGAGAAGAAAAATTTTATCCCTGGCAGGGATAACTTTTTCCCCTCTGGAGTATTTTTAAGTGGACATAAAGATAAGTAGGTCTACTTTGCGTAGCTAACCTAAATATTACTTGAGTGAAAATTTATGAAAGATCTCACATCTCAACTGTTTTGTACTTGTTAGTGTATATATATATATATATATATATATATATATATATATATATATATATATATATATATATATATATATATATATGGGGGAAGACTGCTTGCGCATATGGGTGAAATTCATCCCCCCCTGGGAAAATTTTTCAATTCGCACACTGCATACACCTATTCTAATACTGAATAAATACGTCGATTAAAGGATACTATCAATAAGTTATTTCCTTAATATATTGTTTCGATTCTTATTAATATGAAAATTATACACTTCCTATAATGTTTTGTAAATACATACAAGTGTGATGTGATTCGATCTCGTGTCAAAATAATAAAATATTTGCTAGCGCGCCACGCTATCCACCTAACCACGGAGAATACGTTATGTTTGCTCTCTTAAAAAATAATGCTCATAACGATGGTGCGTATCGCTTCGAACCTTAAGAGTTTTTCTGTTTAATTCTATATTTTCGTACGACATCTTAGCTACAGAAGCTAATTTATATTTGGCAAACCATCTAGACACTAGGTTTAAACCAATAAATTCAATATTTTACTCCACTTTCCAGTTCCTTCCTTCGACTATCACCCCTCGTTCACTGCCTATTGTCAATTTCCCTTCGTGATCGTGCTCTGCTACTGAAAAATCCCTCGAAAGCATGATTGCCAGTATACACAAAACCGAGCGTAATTTTGTTTTATGCTTATATTTTTATTATTTTATTATATTTTTTGGAAATATCTCCTTGGATGGATAGCTTTCTATTATCTCTTCATACTAATAACTGAATTTTACTCATAAACGTAAGGGAACCCACATTTTTTGCGCATGTGGGTACATGTATATACATAATCTTGTATTCTATAGCCCTCGTGTGGCAATTTTCGTGGGTTCTGGCCCTCGACATCGATGACCAGGTAAGAAACCATGAAATCTACTTGTCGTAAGGGAACCATGGTTTCGTTTTACGCAGCACTAAGTAAAATGGGTGGTTAATCTGTGCTACTTTTTGTGTGAATATAATTCATTATTCCATATGGCGATCGACTGAAAGTATTTAAGTGAAGGTGTTATCAAGCGTTTTGTATTTATATATGTAACTTCCAGCAATGTATTTTGTGGGCTACCGGGACAACCGGCGGTAGCCTTAGAATATTGCAAAATAAAATTATTATAATATAAACTACATTATATTGACTTTAGTATCTTCTTTCAATTATACAATTTTCTGAGAACTGTACGAATTTAGAAAGATCCAGTAAATTTTTCACGCAGTCTGTCTCGCTACCTTAAAAGTCTTCGATATGAAACGCAGCAGTAACCACTCTCTAACTACTACAGCAATAATCGTATCAGCGCATTTTCCTTTGCTCCACCTTCGCCCACAGCGTACGAACGGGCTCCCAGGTAAAAGCAGTTGCTTCTAGAGAAATCGGTTCCTTGGGCGTGAGCGAAAAGTAAAGATAAATTATATGAGTAATGACAACGCATTTTGGGGGTCTCGGGGAATTGTCTCGGATATCTTGAGCCTCTTTACGTTGCGATTTGCATCAACGCAACGAAAAGTTTGTGTTTTATACTATTTTACGATAGTTGGCATAGTTGTTTTAAATTCTTGTCTCATTATTTGTGTTTCGTTGCCAAGGCTCTTACAGGCTAAGGCTCCTTCGTTGGCTAATTGCCTATTTCAGCGTTCTTTATTACTCGGACAGCTTCGATTCATTCTGGTGAATAGGATTACCACCTATCCAAAGCAAAATATAGAGTTACTTCATGGAACAAATGAAGGTGGAAAGGTACGATCGTTGTTCCGTAATACTAATAAGATTAATATGTCTTTCTAGTGAAGAAAAAATCATATTTATCTACTTGATGAAAAGAAAGTGTGTTGTAAGTTTTTTCTTGTTTTCAAAACAGTATAATAACGTGGAAACTAAACTCCAATAATAATAATAATAATAATAATAATAATAATAATAATAATAATAATAATAATAATAATAATAATAATAAACTATTGTGAACCTGGCCCACCCCACTTCTCGGTACAAACGATTTCCGCATATCAATAAAAAGTACTTCCGCAAACATTTTTGTTTGTACTGTACTGTAGTATGGGAAGTTAAGAAAACAAATTGTGGGCCAAGTTCACGCAGCCTCCTCACAATGTTCTAGGATCGATTTAATTGATTCATTTGATAGACATTTGCTTGTACTGCATTGTGCCGTAATTTGTTTCGTTTGTACGTCTTGGATTATGAAAAACTAACGAAACAAAATGCGGGCCCATCTTAAGCAGGCCCTAAAATCAGGGCTTAATACATCGGGTACACATTATTTTTGTATGTCATATAAAAGTACCGGATTGTACCACAATGAGTGGCCGGGGCCGCGGTGGCTCAGTGGTAGAGCGTTCACCTCTGGTGCTTGGGGTCCTGCGTTCGATCCCAGCCCCGCTAAATGAACTTTGTGGTGGACAAACACCGCATGCGTGGGTTTTATCGGGGTTTTCCCGTTTCCTCCGAAGGAGAAGGCCTCTAGATATAGAGGTTAGCTGCGAATATACTGAATAAGCAGTCGCGGACAGACGACTAGGAGTGGTCCTCCAGCTTGGGGGTTTGGGTAAGGCTAACACCCTCATCCTGTAAAAAAAGGCACTTGTTCAGAAACATTCACAAAAGCCTCGGACAAGGACTCATTACTTGGCACGACATCAGCAAAAGAAAATGGACATGAGATTTGGAACATGGAATATTAGAAGTCTTTATAGGGCAGGCGCGTTAAAATCTGTAACGAGTGAGTTAGAGAAATACAGGATGGACTTAGTAGGAGTTCAGGAAGTTAGGTGGGAAGGAAATGGATCTGAGAATTCCGGAAATTTTAAGTTCTTTTACGGGGAAGGAAATAAAAATCACCAGTTAGGAACAGGGTTTTTTGTTCACAAACGAATATTACCAGCAATTAAACGGGTTGAATTTGTTACTGACAAACTTTCTTTTATTACTCTTAAGGGACGGTGGTGTGATATTATTGTTTTAAATGTACATGCTCCAACTGAAGATAAGGGTGACGATATAAAAGATAGTTTTTACGAAGAAGTGGAACGGATATTTGACCAACTCCCGCGATACCATATGAAGATTCTATTAGGGGATTTCAATGCGAAGGTAGGACGAGAGGATATTTTCAAACCGATTATAGGGAACGAAAGTTTGCATAAGGAAAGTAATGACAACGGTGTTAGACTCGTAAACTTTGCAACATCCAAAAACCTAATCGTGAAGAGTACAAAATTCCCACATCGCGACGTTCATAAATACACTTGGACATCACCAGACGGAAAAACACATAATCAAATTGATCACGTTTTAGTAGATAGAAGAAGACAATCTAGCATAATTGACGTCCGGTCGTTTAGAGGGGCTGATTGTGACACTGATCACTACCTGGTAGCAGCGATAATACGGGAGAGATTATCGTTGAATAAAGGTAATACTCAATGTCCGAAAACGGAGAGATTTAATTTAAAGAAATTAGAAGAGAGCCAGGTAAGAGAGGAATACCAGATTGAAGTTTCGAATAGATTCTCGGTTTTAGAAGACTCGGAGTGCACTAGTGTTGAGGATACTTGGATTGAAATTAGAGATAGCATTAAAAGTTCAGCAATAGAAAAACTGGGACACGCGGAAATACGTAGAAACAAACCATGGTTCGACCAAGAATGCATTAAACTAGCAGAGAAGAGAAAACAGGCAAAATTGCGGTGGCTACAAAATCCGAATGAAATAACTACACAAAATTTCGCAGATATCAGGCGGGAAACTTCCAAAACTTTTAGAACAAAGAAACGGGATTTTTTGAAAGCTAAAATTAAGGAACTTGAAGATAATAGTAAAAATAAAAATATTCGGGACATGTATAAGGGGATCAGCGAATTTAAGAAAGGCTATCAATCTCGTGCTTATATATTAAAGAAATCTGACGGAACAGTTCTCACTGATACGGATAGCCTCTTAAATAGATGGAAAGATTTCTTTGACGATTTGCTGAACACGCAGCCAAAAACTAATGTGCGTGGAGAAAAGGAGATACACACCGCAGAACCGTATATTCCAGAACCCAATCGAATAGAAGTGGAAGCCGCTATAAAGAAATTAAAGAAACACAAATCTCCGGGTGTAGATGAAATTCCGGCTGAGTTAATTTTAGCTGGAGGCGAAAAATTGTGGAACAAGATACACAAACTCATTCTCCTTATCTGGAACAAGGAAGAATTGCCACAAGAGTGGAAAGAGTCAATCATTGTTCCAATTCACAAGAAAGGCGACAAAACTGACTGTAATAATTATCGAGGCATTTCTCTTCTGTCAACATCCTATAAAATCCTTTCAAATATTCTGTTAGCAAGATTGACCCCATACGCAGATGAAATTATTGGAGATTATCAGTGCGGATTTAGACGAAATCGATCAACTATCGACCAAATATTTACCATTCGCCAAATACTCGAAAAGAAGTGGGAATACAATACCCCGGTCCATCAACTATTTATTGATTTTAGAAAGGCTTACGACTCGGTTAGGAGAGAAACATTATACAACGTTCTTACAGAGCTTGGAATACCGAGAAAGCTAATTAGATTAATTAAGATATGTTTAAGTGAATCCCAAAGTAAAGTCCGGGTAGGAAAATTTTTGTCCACGAGCTTCCACGTCGAAAATGGCCTGAAACAAGGAGATGCGTTGTCGCCATTATTATTTAAATTTGTGCTGGAATACGCCATAAGGAAAATCAAAGATAGCAACCAGGGCCTAGAGTTGAACGGCATTCACCAGGTTATGGCATATGCCGATGATGTAAATTTAATAGGGGATGATAGGAGAACAGTAGAAATAAATGCAGAGATATTATTAAACGCTTGCAGGGACATGGGTTTAGAAGTAAATGCAGAGAAAACTAAATACATGGAAGTGCGTCGGGACCGTAATACGGCAAATTGTGGAGGCGTTAAAATATTAAATAATACTTTTGATAAAGTGGATACTTTCAAATATTTAGGATCAATATTAACAGACGAAAATCATATTCACGAAGAAATTAAATGTCGACTAAAAGCAGGGAATTCGTGTTACTATTCGGTTCAAAATCTCTTGTCGTCGCGAATTCTGTCGAGGAATTTGAAGCTTAAAATATATAAAACGATAATCATGCCTGTTGTTCTGTATGGTTGCGAAACATGGTCGCTTACTCTGAGGGAAGAACATAGACTGAAAGTATTTGAAAACAGGATCCTGAGAAGAATATTCGGACCCAAGAGGAACGAGAATGGGGAATGGCGGAAGCTTCATAACGAGGAACTACATAGTTTATACGGTTTACCCAACATTGGTAGGGTCGTCAAGTCTAGGAGGCTTAGGTGGGCGGGTCATGTAGCTAGAATGGAAGAAAGTAGAAACGCTTTCAAAGTCTTGACTGGTAGACCCATAGGAAAACGACCATTAGGAAGACCTAGGCGCAGATGGGAGGATAACATTAAGATGGATCTCGCAGAGATAGGAATACAAAGTAAAAACTGGATCCAGTTAGCTAAGGATAGAAGTCAGTGGAGAGCTTTTGTGAACGCGGCACTGAACCTCCGGGTTCCATAGGCCATAGAGTTAGTTAGTTAGTTAGTTATGTATCAATTTGTACCACCAAAAATACAATTAGCACTCCCACCAATACTAAGAGGTTTGAATTCTTGATGGCGAATCAAGCTGGCCCGCACAATTTATTTTCCTTTCGAATACGGTATGAATACGGTACAAAAATTTGTAGCCAATATTTACCAATTTGTATTGCAGAACATGTACAACTTCCAGTTTCGAGAAATTTGAATTTAGGTTGGCGTGTTAGACTGGCCCGCATAACTTATTATTCGTTAAAATTCGAATCAAAACGGTACCGAATTTTGTACCCTATATGTTCCAATTTGTACCGCTAAAATTAAAATTTTTACCCTCACCAATTTCAAAAAGATTGAAGTTATGGTAACGGGTGGAGCAGAGCCGCACAACACTTTTTCTTTCCAATTCGAATCAAAACTGCACCAAAAATTGGTACCCAATACGTACGAACTTGTACCACCAAAACTAGAATTTGTACACCTATCAAGTTAAAGAAATATGAATTTTTCACGGCGGGTCAAACTAACCGGCCAACTTAGTTTTGTTTCCAATTCGAATCAAAACACCACCAAAATTTGAACCCAATATGTACCAATTTGTACCGCTACAATTAGAATTTGTGCCTCTGCTAATTTAGAGGTATTACAATCTTTGGTGGCTTGTGAAACTAGCCCGCATAACTTATTTTGCTTTGCAATTCCAATGAGAACAGTACAAAACATGTGTTCTCGATATGTACCAATTTCTATCACCAAAATTAGAATTTGTACCCCCACCAATTTCGAGAAATTTAAATTTTCAATGATGGAGCCAACTTGACGTCGAAACTTGGCTCGCGCAACACATTTCTTTTACAAGTTCGGATTAAAATGTTATCAAAAATTTGTTCCAAGTTAGTACCAGTTTGTACCATCAAACTTAGGATTTGTAACCCCACTAGTTTCTAGAAATTTGACTTTTCATTGCAATCTGGCTGGGCACAGCACTTTTTTTTTTGTATTGAATCAAAACGGTATTCGAATCGAACGAGCACGTGTGACCCAATTTCCTGCAAGTCATAAAAACAGAATGAAGAATTTAGTTATCACTTGCATGAGCTAAATCATGTACGTTTAAAGATTAATAATTGTTAATCAACAAACGGCCAACTTATTAACAAGTCAACTCTTCCAGCGCAATGGCTTATTCAGAATTCATATGAAAATTATCCAAAAAAAATTTTAGACAATTTGTAACAAAAGAAATTCTAATGTACCTACACCAACTCAATAAATTTGAAATGCGTACTCAAATATGTGGATCTATTTGATCTCAAGGTAAACAACACAATCGTATTTTTTTTTAATTTGACGTCACAGTAGAATTGGGCCACTTGGGCCAGTTTTTACATTTGACCCTTAAGCCCGACGTAAACCAGTATGTTGCTAAGTATTAGGGCCCGTCCGTACTCTTAGACGCCTGTCCGGATATGTATAAACAAGATAAAACATGATTTCTCCTCTTCTAATGAAAATTGGTAGTTGCTATGTGCAATGGTCATTTTCCAGGACTTAAGTGAAGAATTTGTGCATTGGGTAGTTATTTTGGACTCCGCCCAGTAGCATAGCTGTAATTTTTTTTCAGGGCGCCAATGAAGGGCCCAAGAAAATTTTGAGGGGGGCCATCTCCAATGAATGACAAATTTTATTCACATAAATACATACATACACACACACACACACACACACACATACATATATATACAGGGTGGTTCAGTAATGTTGGACAGCCCTGAATAAATCGAAAACCAGAAGAGATATTAGCAAGAGTTTGGTGGATCCAGATACTTGTGGAAGGGGGACGTCTTGTGAGGTACCACACAATGTTACCAGGTCAACAGTGTTGCCAGCTCAGTACAAAGTTGTATTTTTTTAAATGGAACATATAGAAGTTTATGCAATCAAAAGAATTAGTACAGAATGTGAATACCAACAAGCGAAACCGCACCTGTCAGTGTTGCCAAATAACGAAGTTATAAAGCTTCAAAGATCAAGAAATTAAAGTGTCCGTAGAGCAAAACTAGCAAAAAGGCAAGAAAAATAATACTATGGAATGAAAAGGAGTAACCGAAAGAGTAAACCAAAGAACGCACAGATCCAGTGAGTAACAGGGTTACCACAGCAAAGGGGGAAAAAATTGAAAATTTTGCCGTTGCTATAGGAGGAAAAGTGCCCATATGACATAATGCTGGAAACACCATAGAAAGTTCATGTAAGATTCAGGAATCCTAATAGCGTTTGTTCGAAATTAATATCTCAAACCGTTTTCGAGATACACCAAAGGTGTGCGGAGTTTGCAACACTGCATAATAATTCCCTCGCCCTCCAAACTACAGGAACGAGTAATGAAAATGATACGCCCAACAAAATGTAAGAACTACACGGGCCTAATCGTCAAATCAATTATGCAGTGTTGCAAACCCCGCACACCTTTGGTGTATCTCGAAAACGGTTAGAGATATCGCTTTCGAACAAACGCTATTAGGATTCTTGAATCTTACATAGACTTTCTATGGTGTTTCCAGCATTATGTCATGTGGGCACTTTTCCTCCTATAGCAACTGCAAAATTTTCAATTTTTTCCCCCTTTACTGTGGCAACCCTGTTACTCACTGGATGCTGTGCGTTCTTTGGTTTACTCTTTCGGTTACTCCTTTTCATTCCGCAGTATTATTTTTCTTGCCTTTTTGCTAGTTTTGCTCTACGGACACTTTAATTTCTTGATCTTTGAAGCTTTATAACTTCGTTATTTGGCAACACTGACAGGTGCGGTTTCGCTTGTTGGTATTCACATTCTGTACTAATTCTTTTGATGGCATAAACTTCTATATGTTCCATTTAAAAAAATGCAACTTTGTACTGAGCTGGCAACACTGTTGACCTGGTAACATTGTGTGGTACCTCACAAGACGTCCCCCTTCCACAAGTATATGGATCCACCACACTCTTGCTAATATCTCTTCTGGTTTCCGATTTATTCAGGGCTGTCCAACATTACTGAACCACCCTGTATATATATATATATATTTGCGTATGTGTGTGTGTGTTTGTTTGTATGTGTGTTCAAGGTAAATGTTTTCATCTTTGTTGTTCATGGTTTTACTCTTTTACAGCGAAAATGTAAGAATTTACTACCTCAAACAACTAGGATACATTAATACAACTGATTTCTAATATAAGTAAGTAGTTCTTTAATCACGGCGTTTAAAATATTTGTGGCTAGTTGATTTAAGTGGTAGCGGAGAAATACACTTTTACAGGTAAAGAAAAGAGGTTCATGCCTCTACTTAAAACAAAATCTTTCTATTCTTGTGGGCAGCAGCAAACTTATCAACAACTTCATCAAGATCTAAGGATTTAGGATTACTTTTTCTTCAATATAAAGTAATCCTAAATCTTTCAACCTATCATCAGTCATTAAATTGCGTATATGTCTTTAATCTTTTCAAATATGAGAATGGCCTTTCACATGTAGCACTAGAAACTGGTATAGTCACAGAGATGATATCTAGCTTGTAGGTTTCTAGGAATGCGTTTTTGTAGACGCAAAGATCAACGAAATTTTCTAGGAATCAACTTTAGTTTTCTCTCGCCTTCGTACAACTTAATTGTGTATGGAAGGATTTTGAGTTCACATTTGAATATTTCCAGATCACTCCCATAATACTGGGTCATAGGCTCCATAATGTTGTAATTTAGAAAGTTTTAACTTTTTGGATGTAGAGTGGTGATTGATCGACTTTGCTACATGATCCAAAGCGTTTTTAAGTCTCAGTTATTGCCTTATAAATAGTAGGCAGAAAAATGTCTCTTAGTATATCATCTTTAGAAAATTCATTTTCTGCCTCCAATAAAGGAAGAGATTAATCCAAAATGAATTTGTGATATTTCGATGGCGAATATCTAGTTCGTTTCCACGAAGAACCCCTATAGTCTATCTGTTTCGGCTCTGGAATTTCAAGACCATTTTCTTTGCATATCTCCAAACATTCTTGATAAATTTGTTCGAATGTTGTTCGTTGAGTCATATTCTTCAGACCTTGTTTTCGACAGCGTTTAAACTAGTGAGTCTACAAGAACCGAACCTTCTGACATGTCCGCATCTACTTGAGATAAGGCGAAGTTCAAAGTTATAGCATGGTAGCAGTCATCTCAAATATTTCCAGCCCGAAAACATTCCCAATTTACACTAATTTGCAGGATGGAATGCTGGAAGTAAATAAATATCGCAAGTTCTAGATTTGGTTTAATGCCGCATAATAATATAAATAGTTGTTTGGTAGATAAACTGTATTAATAATGATAATAATAAAGTAAAAAGTGATGGACAAGGACAAATGTTCTTACGAGACAAACGTCGCACGGAAACAGTAACTGAACTCAAGAAGACACTGAGTTGCCGCCCAAGCCCACTTTAATTTTAAGCCTTGCTCTTAAAGTTTCAGTTTAAAGTAAACTGCCAATAATTATCATGTATTCTTAATATTTCAGAAAAATGTCTCGATTTTACGCTCTAAAAATATGGTAGCCTAATCAGTTACGAAACTAGACATTTGGTGCTCAGGGATAAATTTTGCGAATAGTATCTCCTTCATCTACATCTACACCAATAAACACACAGATTAGTTTGCTGGTGCCCGGGGCAATTGCCCCGGTTACAGCATTTTGTTTTGATCTGGTCGTAGTTAAATTATTTTTGGTTACTTTTATCCTTGAGCTCCAAAAATGAGTAATGAATGTGTTTTTGCTTTATTAAAATGATAAGGTGAACATTGTTTGAAGCAAAAAGAGGAAATGTGTTTTTTCTTTCCCTAATATCAAACAGTGTTCGAACAGACATTTCAATCGGGACTCCTTACAGCAAAAGAAGTATACGTGGCCTTTTTCTTTCTTTCGTTTGTTTACTTTCACTAGTGTTTAGAATTTGACGTGAATTCAAATACACAAACACTTCAACCCACACCGAATGGCCAAAGCTCAACAGTAGAATATCAGCTTAATATTCGGAAGATGGTGTGATCGATCCCTCGTGGATAAATATTTCGACTGAGGAGATTACCAAGATTCTTCCTCAGTGTCACTAGGGAAATTTTTATGGAACTATTGACTCATTTATGTAGTCGATGCTAAATTAATATTGTTAGTTTTGAGCTTACATTTGAAGAAGGGGAATTAATTAGTATATCTTGTTGAAAATTCATATCACCACTGATTTATTGTTCTGCATAATTCCTACAAAGTAATTTTCTCACAAATGCTTAGTGCTTAATTTTCTCAGAAATGCATATTTTGACGAAGAACAAATATAAATCTGTGATAAAAATGGGTATTCACTGACTGAACTTACTGAATGGAATATCTGTGGACCACTCCCACAAACTCCTGATATATCTCTGATTGCTAAACAGCAGATATCGGGATGATACAACCTGGTCATGTGGGTATGTACCACTTTTACACATAATAGCATTACTGCCGCGACCAAGTTATATCATCTCGGTATCTTACCTGAAGGTTAGTAATCTGTCTCTGTGATAAACTTCGGAATTTCTCTAGTAGTAGCAGTTTTGGGATTAAGCTACAGTTAAAATCGTTTAAAAGAAAATATTCCTGAACGATTTATTTATAAAGAATCACTGATTTTCTCCGGGCTTTAGTTAGTAGTATAGGTCCACCAAGCACTGACTTCGTTTTTCTTGGAGATAACATCGCAGCAAAAAGTATTTACTGAGTTGCCAACGGCCAAGAGCGTTAGGAAACTAGACGTACTAGAGACAAAACCAGAAGGTAGTCGAAAAGGAGAACCGGAATCAGTAGAAAATAATAGGTGTTGGTATTATTCAGTATCTTAATTTTCTCGAACGACTGGGATACGAACAGAAAAAATGACAGAAATAATGAAAATTTCTGGTCTTTTCCTTTACTGTATATTAAACAAGATGGCTCGATATTATTATTATTTTTTGGTTCTTTGTCGAAAACAAAGAATATAACCACATAGGGGACAGCGTAAAAGGAACGGCCAGCTGGTGAGGTCAATCCGTGCACTATACAGATTTCGATGAATTAGATCTTGCTGTGCTACAAACAAAACGAGCCTGGAGCTTTTTACTCAGAACGCAGACTATTGCAACATACGATATTCTGCCGTTGGTAACTTGTGGGGAGATGTTTCAGTAGTAGTTTCACTTGAGGCCACTATCAACTCGCCGTTTGTCGACCTATAGCAGTATCACTCTGTGTGTGGGGGGGGGGGCAGGAATTTGAGCAAGGGGGCCTGCCCCCCTAGGCACTCCCTTGGCTCCGCCACTGCATTTGTCTGATTGAAATGAAGAAAATGCGTTCAGGATTATAGCTTCGGTATTGAAGTAAAATAATAATATGTAAGAAATGTTGTACGAGAGAGAGAGAGAGAGATGAATTTACAGTTTAAGGTGGAACTCGAACTCGAACCATAATGCTCTCTCACCGAGAATCGAACCCGGACCCCCATGTAAATACTAAAGGCACATGCGCTAACCAGAATAGTACAGGATTTAGCTATCACTATTCGAGAAATGGATTTACAGTTTAAGATGGAACCCGAACCACCATTGTGTTCACATCGAGAATCGAACCAGGACCCGTGCTATTTATTCCGAAGGAAAGAAATCAATAAAACGCTCTATGATGAGAGCCGCTAAGTATTTTCTCTTAAGAGACAACTTACTTTACTGTAAATTGAAATATCCAGAACTAGGTTTATGAAAAATATATATATGATAATAATAATAACACATCCCTGCATTAGAATTGAGCGTTCTACCAGTGAGCCACCAGAGTTGAATTAAATTTGTGGTGTACAGCATCATCATGTTCATAGTTTCTCTCTGGGGGATATAATCGTGGGACATTCAAAGAAAATATTTTTTCATCTTCAAGTTGACTTGAAATATATAGTTTCAACTGAGTGCCACCCCTCGGAATCGAACTCAAGTATATGCTAGGATCCATTCTGGCATTTTTCTGATTGAAATGAAGAATACTCATTCCGGATTATAGCTTTGATATTGCAGTAAGAAATGTTGTAGGAGAGAGATGAATTTACAGTTTAACATGGAACTCGAATCATCATAATGGTGTCTCACCCGTAGGACGTTAAACATTTTCGTCTGAGTGATCTCACCGGAATCGAACTCATGATAGTGAAATAACAATAATATACCTGAAGAGAGAGAGAAAGAGAAGTATGTTCTGAAAATGCACGCACATGATGTTCACGTAACGTGAACTGGGCTCGAACTAAGAATCCCCCACATACACGCATACGATGTTTCTTCATCATCAAAAGGACGATGATCGAATGAAGAATCTCACACATATGTTGTTTGCTCACGACAAAGTCCACTTGGTGCATGCTGAGGGTTGAATACTGTAATGATATTGAAAAAAATAGTGATAATGTTGAATGAAGATTCGGGTTTCTGTTTATATGTCCTTGCATGAAAAAGAATTTCACGCATATAGCGCTTCGGATTACACGTATTAAGTTTGCTAGCATGAGAATTACATTACTTCAATGTATCAAGTCTCCGGATGTCTAAAACTCTTCACACATATACACACACGTAAAGTAAGCCACAGAAATTCTTGATGTACAAAGTCCGCGAGATAGGCAACACAACTAACTCTTGCTCCAAGATTAATTACGCCTGGCAGTAGCTAGCACAGCAGCATGAAGTTGCCCCCAACTGTTAAAAGCACAAATCGTAAAGAGTTTTTTTGTGCAGAAGTGGAGCGAAACGCTAGCTGACGAAATGACAAGAGGGAGTCTTTGGATACTTGTACTCACAATAATTCTTGTTTTTATGATACACACGTAAAATTATACACAGCCACTTAAAAAAAATATACGGATACCAAAGGCGCCGATTAGTAGATAACAGTAAGGAGACTTAAATAATCTTATACTGTAATTAACTCAACTGAGGGATTATATAAACAAGTCTACTTAGTTCAAATAACTATACATATCCGCGTATCAAATAATATACGGTTAGATTATGCGATATATATGGTAGGATATTTTTTAACTAACTCAAAGCTTTGCGCTGAGTTTTGAAACTGTTAACAGTGGTTCTAACTGCAAATTAATTAAAAAATATGGATGGAAGAACCCAACCCCCAATGAAAATTTTGGGGGTTTATCAGGGCCAGAGCTCCTAGGTTCCGGCGCCACTGATTGATACGTAATAATACTTCGAAAGAAGAAATTGTCCGATTTCATTATTCGTTAAATGAGTTTTGAAAAATGCTAAATATTGGTATGCCGTAATTTATTTCTAAATATTAAAGTGCAAAATTCAATAACATTCAAACGAGTTGGAGAACTTATCCGCATTAACATATTTCCCGTTAGGTTGCAAATATAACCAAGGGTTCCTGATTTGTATAATTTTTTGGGAAAATTTACACATTGAGATACAATGAGAAAGAGGGAGAATATAGTATCAATAAACAACAGTTTAAAAATGCACAAAATTAACCGATAATATCAAATATAGAACCATTGACAGAATTAACTTTGCAACACATTTTCTCCATCCATTTTTCTTTATTCTCAAGATTTTATCATCACTGAATTTCTCCACTGGAGACTATCTTTCATTTAGCAGCATCCAACTGGAGCTCAGCCTTGTAAATGAAACATTTTAAAAAGCTAAAGGGAGCGGGGGAGTCGAACCCGGACCAGGAAACTAGCAAATCACAACGCTAACCATTCACCTAAAGTGTTACTTACTCTGGCTCGCCTAAATAAAGCGTATTTTCTGTTCGTTCAAAACAGTAGCTTGTTTATAGTCACTTAAGGAGGATTACTTTACTATTGTACTACCCCAAAAAGCATTAGGGCCTAAGCACTATATCAGTTCATGCACAGATTGAAAATATATAGGTCATCATATAGCTTTCCTATATTTTGAAGATATAACCGCTACCAGGTTATAGAAGGATTTTTTGTGGACACTCTGTATATTTCGTAAAGACAGTGATTATTATTTTCGATTTATACTTTATTCTGCAACGCACATAAGTTCTTTCTTTGGTGGGAATTGCTTCTTTCCCACACAATTGGACAAAGAAGTCTTTCATCGTTTTTTCATATATATGTTTAAAACATTGCTTTTGCTGAGAACATTTCAGTTAGTGACTAACCATTTCAGTGTTTCTCCCTGACTCATTATATACACAGTATATATTCTATAGTTATTGGGAACTGAATTAAGTGCTTTCGTTAATCGTTTATGGAAACATTACAATAGATTAGAGAAATACGGGCTGACCAGATGTCCCAGTAGCCAAAGTGGCACCAGCCTCACAATTTTCGTAGTTCGTTATCTGTACTTTCTCACGCCAGTGTTATCGCCGTGTCTAGTGCATTATGGGCAGTTGACTAAAATTAACAGAAATTGTTTTCCATATTCTGTTTGTATGTGTATACAGGTGAGTTAACGGAGTGATTTTTGAAATGAACTGCCAACACTTTTCGTTGACCATTGCAACCCGTAGCTTGAGCTTGGATGCTCGAGGAGTTTGACTCCAGGTCTGGAAGATGCAACCACGCATCTCGCGTTGAACTTCAAACATAAGTTGTGTTAAGGGGCACAAGCTATTTAGCCGGTGAAGGACGATTTCTTACGGCTAGCCCCAATCAGTGAAATCCCAGGTCCTCAGACCTTGTGCGTTTAAAATGTTACATACGCGCCCTCCAATATCTGTATTCCATTGTGGAGATCTTCTTTTGTGTGTTTGCTGAAGATTCACCTTTACGCTGCAGGACTGTTCAGCGTAACAACTGGATTCATCGTGGGACGATCCAGACAACTTTTCCCCAGTGCGAATCCCCCAAGTGTGTTAATGGTGTGAGCAAAGTATTTATAGTGATACCTGAATTATAATCATATATATAGAAAGGGCTCTATTTCCCGAAAAGGGCAAAACGTAATTTCAGCGGCAAAATTTATTAGTGTCCAGTGTTGTGTTCATTTCTCTTCGTTATTTTTTTTTCAAAATGGTTTTCTAATAAATAAGTATAGTGTCATTTAACCCAGTGTGTTTTCGTTGTATGTATGAATGGTGTTTGTATGCGTTATGGTCTGGATGACCGTCTGATCATCCGTGAGGTTTTCGAGACGAGACACCCGAACCTCTCGGCGCCTAATGCTCATCTCATTATTGAGACCGACGAGCTTTTTGGAAACAGTTTGTAACCTTTCTTGGAGAGGTCTTCGTTGTCCTGTCCAGGTAAGTTAAAGTATCAGGAGTATGCTTATTGGTAATACCAAGAGCCAAGGACAGCGAACAGAACTACAGGCGGTTATAAATAAATAGCTGCCCGAACATGGACCACGAACTCAGGACCGGTTACAAATAAATGGACGCCCGAACAGCGACTTGAACTTGAGATTGGTTACAGATAAATGGCGCCCGAACAGGGACTCGACCTACTGATGGTTACAAATAAATGGCGCCCGAACAGGGACTTGAACTTGAGATTGGTTACAGATAAATGACGCCCGAACTACCGACCCGAATCGAGACTGTTGGTGCTCGAATACTTATAAGATCAATATTTTGATATACGATTTCTCTTTCAGCTTAGTACCAGGAATTTGAAAAAATATTCTTTTTCAGGTGATTTTAATAATATGTTTTAGTGATAGCTTATTCTATCCTAATTGTACGTTTTGTTTTATTCTTGTTGAATATGGCATACAACGAAGCAGATTTGTTTATTAAGATAGCTTCAGTTTTTCAAATGCATCTTGCTAGAGTAGAGAAAGAAATGAAAGAAAGCCTGCTGAGTTTAAAGAGAATGTCGATAGATATATAAATCGAAATAAAGAGAATATTGAAGATTTAAAAAAGGAAAATAAAGAAAACCTAGCTAGATTAGAAAAAGAGCTAAAGTGCGGATTAGGTCAAAAGATAGACGGTTTACGGGACGTGTTTCGTGAAAATAGTCAGCAAACGGAAATTGCTGAAAACAAAATACCGGAATGTAAACCCCAAGTACAGTCAGATGTTCCTACTGGATACGAAACACCGGAATTTGAGCCTCAGTTAGTGACTGATATTCCTAGTGTAAACAAAACATTGGGATTGGAACCTGAGCTAGAGACTAACACTCCTAATGAAAAGGAAATGTAGGAATCTGAACTCCAACCAGAGACAGGTAGTCTAAACCAACTTCGTAACAAATCTGGCAACGATTTTATCTATTCAGAATCTAGTGACGCCGCTTGTAGTAGTAGTAGTGACAATTGCGAACATATGATTGTTCACGACAGAGGTCGCAAGCGCACAAAAACAACTACCACAAACTACAGAGAGAAAAAGCGGAAACGAAGTTACAGTTATTGCAATAAGCAAAGATACCAAGATCAGATCGTAAACAATACAAAATTTAAAGGGAATCAGAACCGAGAGCGCACACGAAAGAATAACAGATACAAAAGAAGTCGTAAATCACCTCCACGTAACCTGAGTTCTCACAAACGAGACAGGAACCGCAATTTGTGTAACCTTAAGCATAGATTTGTACATAGAGGTAACCATCGTAGAAATAGACGAACAGACCGTAATTATCAAAGCAGAAACAGTAATCATAGAAAAAAAAGTCAACCAAGATTTTGTATGTTCATACAAATTTCCTTTCAGAAAAGCAACGCATTTCTTTTAATCTTTCTTTTAACTTTTAAGCGATAGACATTCATTCATTTTTCTTCCTTTTTGCTTTTAGTTTTTGATAGAACACCTGGATACGAAAAGAAGAATTACGCATTTCTTTTAAACTCATTTTTGCTTCCAGCTTTTAACTGTTCAGTAAAGAGCAGATAACACGTTTTTCTTTCTTCGTTTTGATAAGATAATCGCTGCATTTTCGATCACCTGTTAACGTCGACGAATGACGAACGACACACAGCTGATTCTTTTCCGCTTTTGGTCTTTACTCCGTGTCGCGCCTCACAATTGAATACTAATGTTGCAAACCTTATCACTGACTTACTATTAGTTTACTGTCATTAATTTTTCATGTTTTCATTTCAGATGTTTCATTTTAAGATTTTTTAGTAAATAATTAACGTATCACATACGTAGGGGAATTGCATTTTAAAAGCGATTTGAAATCTTGGCGCGATTTCCGTACCCCCAGCCAGTGGGAAGATGTTTTGGCGTTATAATATATATTTTTTACAGTATTTAAAATTTTAAATTCCTTTTTAGGATCGCTTCTCACTTTCGAAATTCTTAAATATGTTATTACATGTTATTTAGAATTAATGTTTGATTTTCTTTTAGAAAAAAAAATGTATCGAGATGCCCAGGATAAGAAAATTTTTAGTTGTTCATTATATATACATTTCTGTATTTGTAAATGAAACTTAGTATGTAATCTCATGCGTAGAATATGAAACTTTACATTTATAATCAATGTTAAATTTCTTTTCAGTGTTAATCTTAGATTTTCGTTTTCATTTTGAAGTGTTTACTGTAATTTTATTGAACCTCATTTACGTCATTTACCCGATTTTGACTTATTTGAATTTCCAGGATGTGACATGATATATTTTGTTCGAAGAGAAAAGTTTAGAACGGAAAGTAGGCTAAGCCTTAAACAAGTGATAACAGACATTTCCTTGTTGGTAATAGAATGTGCAGGAATGTCGTGTGAATAGTATAATTCTCCGAACGAAAGCAGTAATCTTTTTATTGTAGAAGGAACTATATGAACAGATATTCTGATGGTGAACGGTCGTTTTTCCCCTCATATTAATATATATGCGGAAATATGTTTAACTTCTATATTTTCTTGTAATTTCTAATTAACATTTTTTTTTCGTCTTCTCTAGACCACTGAACGACCGTAGGGGAACTTCTTCGGGTAGGATATTTTATGGGGATAAATATAAATATTTTTTTTCAGGGAGGCAATTTTTCCTGGAATTGCAGATCTGTTGCAAAAATGGATGTGGCTAATCCATTGGATATTCCATAGCTAACTGTATTTTCGCCATCAATCGCAAAATACAGTTTTCATTTCCCTTCTTCTTTTATAGTAACCCGTAACTAACCATGTGTATTCTTAGGTTAGATTTTTTTAGTGTATGTTATTGTCTAGTAACATTTCAGCGAATATTTTAACGTTTATGAATCGTAACTATATTGTGTACTTGTATGCTAATGAGTTGTAATGTTTATTTTTCATGTTAATTTTGAGAAAAGTATATTTTATTTCCAGTATGTCCTAGAAACTATTCGAATTCGATCTAGATCCCGAATAATAAATTTATTTTGTTTCCAATAGCATGAAGCCATAACGATTTTTGAAAATTACTTTGTTAATTATTTTATATGCTCGACGACTTTCAATTTTAATGTGTTAATAAGACCATTTTGAACATTTGTAGCGAAGATGCCTAAGGAAGTTTGTTACAGCCGTTTTGTAGGGAATTTTATCTTGATGTTTTCAGACCGACCAGAAATTTGTAATGTCGTTGACTATACTCTTGTTTGTATCCCATGTTTTTCCTTTTAATAGGTCTCATGTATTTTGTCTTGTAGAGACATTTTATTGTGCTACGAGAGCATTTGTATTTCGTGTGTTTACACATCTTTTTCCAGGTTGATGATGTACGTTATGTTCCAGGGAACATACGTGTATTTTACTGAATATTGGTGTTGATATTTCAGTTATGTATAGAAATATTTTGTAAGTGCCTATGGTCGCAGGCCTTTCCACGTTTCTAGTTTTTTTGCCTCGCAGGTGTCGATGGCATATTTTGTGTGTAAGTACGTGTAGTATTACACATTTTTCCCACCTATGGTTTTGGTCAATTCATGACGTAATGACCATTTATTTTCAGGAATGTTTGGACTAGTGAGTCAACTTCCTTGATTCAGACCTTCGAAAAACTTGGATCAATTTTGAATAGTTTTCAACGCTTTATTAACAAATTTTTTGCAGATAGTAGTCACATTTTCTGGTAACCCTACAATGTTTACGTTTATGGAAGTGAACAACGACCATTATTCTAGGCCTAAGCTAATAATAACTTTGCTCCAGAATGAAACCATTTGTTGTATTGAGCATTATTGAATTAAAGTCTCGATTTTCACGACGAGCAGATGGCATTTGATCTTATGGCGTGCCGAATTTTCTTCATACATGTCAACGAAATCACGATCTTTTCTTTGACATGCAGAATCATGCTTGTTTCTTGGAATCACTATGAACGTCATCTTTGACACTTAAGTTTATTTTTTTTATTTTTGAAAAATGATTTTTCGTTCTTTTCTTCCAAACAACACGAGGCACAGTTAAAAAAAAAGGGACATACAGGTGAAAATCTTATTTTGTTTATATATTGTCAGTTTATCATGTGTTTACATTTTCATTCATTTTACTTTTTCAATGATTTTCATATTTTTCAAATATATTAGAGTGATATCGAAACTTTAACAACAATTTTAATATTTTAGTACCTTTAACATGTTTTGTTATTTGCTTATTCATTCACATTTTGATATTTTAAATACAGATATCAGTATATTTACTAATTTTTATTGAGATATTTGATAATTCTTCAAGTCGATGTTTTCATGAATAGTTATCGTGTGTGTATATTTATTTCATATTACACAAAATAAAGTGATCGAAACGGAACACTTAAACATTTTACGAAAAGTATTGATGTGTTTAAATATATATATATATATATATATATATATATATATATATATATATATATATATATATATATATATATATATATATATATATATATATATATATATTACTGTTAAAAAAAGTAAGAATTTTAATAGCCCTATAAACGCTTTCTGCGAACTTTAAAAAAAAAGTTATCATACAGGTGTTATAACCATATCTCGTTTCTCACACCAGTGTTAAAAAAAACTCCCCTTCTCCCCTCATCAACTCATCGTTGGAGAATCATGGAGGATACTTACACAGGAAGACAGCATGGTTTCAACATGTGAAGAAACGGAAGATAAGGAAACCCAACTGCACCAATTGTTCAAGAGGATCTTATTACTTCATGGAACACTTGGATTGGACATTGCTCATGCAGGAACCTCATCATGTTGTAGTGAGTGAACAAGTCCTTTAACTATTTTAAATAGCCCTTTTTCAGGTGAAAAACCATTCAACGTTCATATACGTAAGTCTCACACCATATGACAGTGTTGCCAACTAACTTATTTTAAATTTTCAGGTGAAAAACCTAATTTTATTCATATTTCGTCATACGGAAAAGGGTTCTCAACCTGTCTACGTGTGCACTTGACAGGTCGTTCCACTTTCGGACACCATATATAACCGATACCAGGTTATAGAAGGATTTTTTGTGGACACTCTGTATATTTCGTAAAGACAGTGATTATTATTTTCGATTTATACTTTATTCTGCAACGCACATAAGTTCTTTCTTTGGTGGGAATTGCTTCTTTCCCACACAATTGGACAAAGAAGTCTTTCATCGTTTTTTTCATATATATGTTTAAAACATTGCTTTTGCTGAGAACATTTCAGTTAGTGACTAACCATTTCAGTGTTTCTCCCTGACTCATTATATACACAGTATATATTCTATAGTTATTGGGAACTGAATTAAGTGCTTTCGTTAATCGTTTATGGAAACATTACAATAGATTAGAGAAATACGGGCTGACCAGATGTCCCAGTAGCCAAAGTGGCACCAGCCTCACAATTTTCGTAGTTCGTTATCTGTACTTTCTCACGCCAGTGTTATCGCCGTGTCTAGTGCATTATGGGCAGTTGACTAAAATTAACAGAAATTGTTTTCCATATTCTGTTTGTATGTGTATACAGGTGAGTTAACGGAGTGATTTTTGAAATGAACTGCCAACACTTTTCGTTGACCATTGCAACCCGTAGCTTGAGCTTGGATGCTCGAGGAGTTTGACTCCAGGTCTGGAAGATGCAACCACGCATCTCGCGTTGAACTTCAAACATAAGTTGTGTTAAGGGGCACAAGCTATTTAGCCGGTGAAGGACGATTTCTTACGGCTAGCCCCAATCAGTGAAATCCCAGGTCCTCAGATCTTATGCGTTTAAAATGTTACATACGCGCCCTCCAATATCTGTATTCCATTGTGGAGATCTTCTTTTGTGTGTTTGCTGAAGATTCATCTTTACGCTGCAGGACTGTTCAGCGTGGGACGATCCAGACAACTTTTCCCCAGTGCGAATCCCCCAAGTGTGTTAATGGTGTGAGCAAAGTATTTATAGTGATACCTGAATTATAATCATATATATAGAAGGGGCTCTATTTCCCGAAAAGGGCAAAACGTAATTTCAGCGGCAAAATTTATTAGTGTCCAGTGTTGTGTTCATTTCTCTTCGTTATTTTTTTCCAAAATGGTGTTCTAATAAATAAGTATAGTGTCATTTAACCCAGTGTGTTTTCGTTGTATGTATGAATGGTGTTTGTGTGCGTTATGGTCTGGATGACCGTCTGATCATCCGTGAGGTTTTCGAGACGAGACACCCGAACCTCTCGGCGCCTAATGCTCATCTCATTATTGAGACCGACGAGCTTTTTGGAAACAGTTTGTAACCTTTCTTGGAGAGGTCTTCGTTGTCCTGTCCAGGTAAGTTAAAGTATCAGGAGTATGCTTATTGGTAATACCACGAGCCAAGGACAGTGAACAGAACTACAGGCGGTTATAAATAAATAGCTGCCCGAACATGGACCACGAACTCAGGAATGGTTACAAATAAATGGACGCCCGAACAGCGACTTGAACTTGAGATTGGTTACAAAGATTTGTCGTTAATTTCCATGCTATTATGCTACGGCTACAAATAAGCACTTTATGCACCAAAAGGCTCTTAATTCCTTGAAAAATATTCATATTCTATTACATCCTTTCATTTTTCTACTATTTACTCTGCATATTAGTAATCGGTCACCCCACCCCATTGCTACAAGTATTCTTATCTTAATGCTACAGAAGTCATATTATATAGCGCTTTACTTTCATATATTTCTACAAGAGAAATGCTTTTGTGGTCACCGCGGTGGTTTGAAGCTGAAGGAAGCTGTAGCGAATAGATGCAGAGAGATAGTTAGGTTGCCGAAAGACAATCATAAACAAGATAAGTGCTCGAGAATTTTTCTTCTGACCTATGCGCCGGTTCTCAAACCTAGGCACCATAATAATACAACTTCATACTTGGGCCTTCATAATTTTATTTTTGATTTAACTTAATTATGAGCCAGTCTCCTATTTCCAATCGGCTTGGCTAACTGGCGTCCAGGATTTTTGGAGGCTGAACAAGAGGAATATTGACAGAAATCCATTATGTGTTACGTATGTTGTTACTTTAAAACTTCAGCTTTTACTTTTCAGTAACCTCACACAAAATAGTGTTCTAAGTATACAAACTGAAGTTTATTTATATTCTTCTTCCCTTCAGATGGCCAGTATCCCCGGGAGGCTGCCCCCTAACTTTCTAGTGCGCATTAAACTTTTCAAGGTATGCTTGCAAATAAACCATAATATGGTGATGAACTATGATATGGTTGGATTAACCCCCCTAACTTCTACAGGCGCCCCTACATTTTTGGGGTGGCTACAAGCCTGCCCTCAGCTCTGAGATGATTAATGTTTGGTATATGGTAGTACATTTGAAAAAGATTATATCGTGAAAGTATTGTGTTTTGTGTTCTGAGGTCCACAAGTAAAAAAAAAAAAAAAACACATAAAAGCAAACGTTATAAGCGTTCAGCCCTTGTTAAGTTTCGTCTAGTAGATTGACTTCTCTTATATTGTTTCACTCACTGGAACAGAATATTGTCTTCATTACTCATGACATAAATCACAAACCTTCATTATCAAAGTACACACTGGATCAATAGCGGAGTGCTCATCTCTAGTGTGAGTGGTGCCTGGTTCGAATTCAAGCCATATCAATTTGTGATGGACAACATTGTGTCTGCCCGTGAATTTTCTCGCGATTCAGACGTTTCCTCCCACATGACCATTCCACCGATTCTTTTATAATTATTCACTCTCATTAATCATCCATCTCCCTTTGCCTACAGGACATATTCGTAGAACATAAAAATAGAAACTTCATTTTATTTTATTCAGTAATAAGCCACTATAATTAGTTCGTTATCATTACTGTGAGACCACATCTGTTCATTTGCTGGTTTAAATGTGAACTTATGTGCTCATAACACTTGAGCCAATTTGAAAATGTTCACTTGGATTAATATAAACAATTTACGAGTTTGTTCCACTTCCAAAGAAAACGACAATAAGCGCGAAGATATTATGATGAAATAATATTGCTAATATGTAAAGTAGTTCGATAATAACATTGGTAAATTATCAGAATGCTCATGAACATAATTATCATCGTAAGTTTGTGCGTCCTTGTGTTGAACTCAATAGAGAATTTAGATTACTTTTACTTAGAGATTTTTTTTTCATGTATTAATTTCTTTGAGCTTCCCCCTGAGCGCATAACTATCGAATTCAGGATTAACTTGCATATAAGAAACTAGCACTCTACTATCAACTAACTATGCTCTTATATTGTTGATTTTTTCCTTAAGAATGAATAAATTTCGCTTCGTAAAGTCGGTAGGTGACCGAAACATGAGAACAAGTTCACCGATCCTGGGGGAGGGGGCGAGGGGTCCCCCAAAACCCATGTGGGCCCCCTACTGTATTTGTGAATATACAATATTTTGAATAATTTCAGTTCAATTTGTCTGAAAATCTTCATATATACCTCCTACATCTGAATGCCCCCTCCAAATTTACAGAGGAATCGGCGACCTTGCATGAGAATATTAATTAGTTTCTTACTTCAGGCTGCAATGTCAATAATATAGCAAATAAGTACACTTCAACTTCGTCCTAAGATATTCAAGTATATTCAAATAATTGGTAATAAATATATAAATAAATAAATAGTTTACCTTTTAAATAAACCTTAAATTCTGTTACTTTTCTTATTCTTTGTGTTATTATCAACGTCGTACATATTTGAAAAACATGCATCGTATCTTTCGCTAAGCCGTTTCCCTAGTGAGTGGCGCAGACCTTTTCCACTGTACCGACCGGTGGCATATTTGCGGATCTAAATGTTTCAGATATCCTCTGATCTGATTGGCCGATACAAATACGACATCATGAGTCATGACCTACATATAGCACAAAGTAAAGGCCAGATCCATAGTAAAAGTAGTAATAATAATAATAATAATAATAATAATAATAGTAGTAGCAGTATTAGTATTAATATTAGCATTATTATTATTATTATTATTATTATTATTATTATTATTATTAGTAGTAGTAGTAGTAGTAGTAGTAGTAGTAGTAGTAGTAGTAGTAGTAGTAGTAGTAACGGGTTAGAAACCCTGGAGGGGTTGGTTGGGTTCTGTTCTCGATACCAAATTGGCAAGAATACGGAAACGTTTGTGATCGGCAAAAATGCCGACCTGTGACGTACAAACATTGTGGTCTTTGTTTTAAGCGCGTGAGTAGCAGACCGGAATTCAATGGCAAATTTCGACTATTTAGAATCGTCACATGAGCGAAAGGAAGTGTTCCCCGTTATCAGCTAGCTCTGAAATAGTTTTTAGAGCAATAAAACAAATCAGTTGAGGACTCAGAGGGTATTCACTAAATTATCAACATTACAGATTTTTTAAAAACAAAATACAGAACTCCTTTATTTTGAATCAAATACGGCGCGTCTATTATACTCATACCAAATTTCTTATAAGTAAGTCCCCACGATAAGCGGGTTTGCATATCCAGACTCATAACTATGAAAACATTTATGATCACTCCAACCCCAACCATTTCACAGATTCAACCTGTTGTATATAAGTTATTAGGACGTAAAGTCGAATGTAATTTATACGAAAAAGACTTTTATACATTGCAAGACCTGTAACGTCCAAATATCCACCACAAACTCATAGTCGTACCGACATAAACAAAAGCGAGCATTTAGCAGAAAACCAGTTTATACAAATGTCAAAAGAGAAAGTATGAAGGCATGTGAAATGGTCGAGCGCTTTGAGTGAATAATCTGTCAATCGGAAGTTTATGAGTTCAAACCCTGTAAGCAGAATTCGTCTTTTTAAGTGTGTTCCTATTTTCATCAGAGGACTGAGAACATTTCTTTAATAAGTCTTTGGCAACTACTTTTCTTTCAAATTCGATTACAACGGAACATTATATGAATTGCAAATATAAAATCCATAGCTTGTGAAGGGCTAGGCGGCGTATGAGAATAAAGGAGCAAATAAAAAAATCCAAAAAAAAATAATTAATAAGTTAACTTATGTAGAAGTCTTGCACCGGGACTTCCCTCAAGAGCCGCCCTTACTTCATACCAACAGTACAGATCATTGAAGTTCTACTTACCACCAAGTCGAAGAGAAGGACAAAACTAATTTCCAGATGAAATGATGATAACATTTATTTTCTCCCAAGTAAAAAAAACACACACACAGCACTTTGATAAACTTTTCCTTACGTTGGTGCACCATAAAAACACGTACGGTAACTTATTATTTTCTCCTGATGGTTTTGATATCATAAAACACTTTTATTAGTGATAGGATAGATTTAACATATAAAGGAAACCAAATACAACACTGAAAAACAGAATAGAATGGTGGTATAGTTGCATCTAAAATCCCAGAGTACGCTGAAAATTTTTTTAAACCGTTTATAGTGTCCGCCGGCTACTTTCTAATGCATAATCCTATAGATGTCTTCCTTGTTGATTGCTGGAAATGTCTAGTAATTTTGAAAATTCTCCTAAGATCATTCTCTTCCCACTGAAGCATTGAGGTGATCTGTGGTATTGTCTTGCTGGTCACCGAATTCTCTCTGACGCCATAAGGTCGGTGGCATCCAGTGCAGGCATCCTATGACATTGAATTCCCTGATGCCGTTATATTCTGTTGTATGGTGAAAACAACACCAACATACTGTTCGTCTCCTAATCACAAAAGTATTGAAGGCCGTCACCGTAATAAACTAGCAGTGATGCTAATTCCCCTTACAGAAAGGATGAAAAATACACTTCACATATGAGACGCTTTTCGAGAATTTCACTGTTAAAAAAAAACTTCTTTCTGTCTCGAAGAGAGTAACCGAGACAAGAAATATAGGCATTTCCCTACGAGTAAATTTGTTCAGTAGACCAATTCTGATACAGTTACAGTTCCAAGACTATTCAGTTCTTCTTTGGACTGTACTAACTGGTACTCTCCATTAATGGAAGTGCGTGTGAAATGCTTAAAGATAGCATATCTTGCCAGTACAGGATTACTCACTAGTTCGGAATTCAGAATTATTAGTTACACAAGCTGTGACAAAAAGAACCTAGCACTCAAACGTTTTACATATTTGCGTCTTCTTTAATTATTTCTTGTACCACAACACTCCCGTACTTCTGAGAACGAAAACAGGAGACAACCTTCGCGCGAGGTCTCGTCTTTCGAAGCCCAAATTCAACTTCTTTTCTTTTGTCCATCCCTTTCTTTCATCCCCTACAGTTCACCGACCCCTGCCGCCAATGCGCTCGGTCCGCAAATAGCTACATAGCCCAAGGTAAAACATCTTTGGTGGTCTTTCGGAACTTCCAAACATGAGGAAAACTCCATTAACAATATTTAAGTTCTTTCAACTGTATCTTTTTACATATTGAATTGTCTTATGAACGAAATATATCATCGTCTTCGTCGTTTCTTCTGGATTAATACATATATCACAACACAAGATTATATGTAGATTCTACATATAAATCTCAGTCACAAAAACAACTCTATCAAAAATTTCCAGTGGAGGCCGTCCTTCCAAAAACCCTACAACCCACTAGTGAACGCTCTACCACTAAGCCACCGCGACCCTATGAAAAATACAAGAATATTTATTCTACTCTCTCTCTCTCTCTCTATATATATATATATAGATATAGATATAGATATCTTGAACAGGTTTCTTGGTCCCCATATTGGGACGTATCGACCTCTTGCAATTTTCTCCAGAAAGCACAAGCGGTCACTTTGTCCCCGTAAGGTCTCTTCGTCCCCAAAAAAAGGTCTCTTCCTCCCCAAATGGATATCCAAACAGGTCGTTTTGAAGCTTCGAGGTCTCTTCATCCCAATCAGGCTTACCAACTAACTTTTGTATGGAAATTGTTGACTTAAGATTTTTAAGCACAGAATTCACTGTTCAATACTTTATAGATGTGTATACTGTTTTACACATCAGCAATAACATATTGATTAAAATTTTCAAATTATATCCTATTTTCGAGATCAGGATTTTATTTTGGGTATATCAATAACAAAGAAAGGAGAGAGAGAAAAGAAAATATATGAGAATATTCATTTCAACAGTTAATATTTCAAATTTGAAACATGTGCAATGATCTCGCACTATTAAGGCAGTTATTTAAACTAATTCTATCTTTAAAGTAAAAATTTAAAAAATAAAATCTTTCAGTTTAACGTCCCACGATTATGACCGTAGACTAAGGAGTCGATAATTTAGACAAGTTAATGATAATGGAGGAATTAATTGAATGAGAATGTTAGATGAAAAGAGAGTACCCCGAGAAAATCCATGAAAATATTGTCCACCACAAACTTACGTGGGCGGGGATCAAGTCAGGGACTAGATGCTTCAGAGGTAAGCACCTTACTACTGAGACACCGTGCCCCCTTTCTTTAAAATTTTCGTTGCACGAGTATTACATGAACAATATTCTAATGGTTTTCAATAATATGCTAGTAACTCAAGTAATTGAGTGACTGACATGGTAACAAAAATGTTTACGTACATATCGTTTAAATATAAAATTCGACTATACGTAGGAGTTCTAATACCTCTATCTCTGGTGTAGTCGGAAATATTATACGAGGGATATGCAATAAATCTAATAACACTATTAAACTATTTTATAAAATATAGTTAAATTCTTTTTGACACATTATCCCTCTCCTCATTCATGTTTAGACTCCAAGCACGATATCATGGTATTCCGAATTCCTATCATTCGTTTATTTATGGCTCATTCGATTCTAGTTTATATTCTTTGTGTAACAACAATAACACATCTTCCCGAGCTCCTCCGTGGCTAAGCGATTAGTGTACGCGCCTTTGGCGTGGGAGGCCCGGGTTCGATTCCCGACGTTTCGAATTCCACGTTAATCAGTAGGTCCACGTATGACACAGCCTCGCTGCTGAACGGGACGTTAAACTCAAAATCAAGTCATCTCAAAATATTTTCCCAGCCACCACACACACACTAAACAGGTCTTTAAAGGAGTTTGAGACAAAAGAACCCCAATCCGCGAAATGTATGTATTAAATCCAAGATCTCACCCGTGTCTTCCGAATATGTAAATCAATTATAGTGCATTGCATCAAGAATCATTTATATATTTTTTCAAGCTGAACATGGAAACGACATATGACATACAAAGGACATACGACTATCTTCAATATTAAGTACCAAATCTTTTAGTCCCCTTGCCTTCCGTAAATAGGCATATACTCAAGCCCAGTGTGTTGCAAACTGTAGTCCGCGAATCAAAAGTGATACTCCAGATCTACCCTTCTGGTGCTCTTAGAAATGAACATTGGTCCAAAAACGAGAGAGAAGATAAAATTGAAACAAATCAGATATGAAAATTAGACACTACAGCTTTGAATCTCAAACATAATTTGAAAATTACATACGCAACCATAATTTACTTTCTCCTTCAGGACTGACATTTTATAAACTTTGTGACTCTAGTGTATAAGATATTCTTCTTCGTTTTCAATTACAAAACTGACAAACCCGCACGCAGGACACCATTGTTGTCTGAATGATTGAATATAATAGAAAATTTAAAATATTAATGGCTAGCAAAGTAGCTTTAATAACACGTTAATAACATCTTTAATTAAGAATTTCTCGATAATTACTCGAATTTAAGACGTCCTCGAATCCAAGACGCAACCCAATTTCGCTGGGTAAAATTAAGAAAATAGTATTATGTTCCATTTTTACTATTAATAAAGAGTTCTTTGATATTGGTCATTTTCGGTGATTTTTATATAACCCTCTCCCCTTCCCATGTTGGGGGGAATGGCATGATAAAAATTATCCCAATCCCGAATGTCATGTATGTTGAAAATTTGACCGAGATCGATCGGGTGGTCGGTTCAAGAGTTACTAAGTCTTATTTATTTTTCTATATCTCTCCCCTCCTCTCCTCCTACCCTAAGTTCTATCGTCAAAGGGATATGATGAAAACCACCTCAGGTCCGAACCTCACCTATGTTGATAATTTGATTAAGATCGGTTCGGTGGTTTAAGCGTGATGAAGTCACAAAAACACACTTTATATTTCTTCTATTCTATTTTATTTTTTTCTTACGTATATGTCCCCCTTAACCTCCTCTACATTGTGCCGTCAAAGTAAAATGATGAAAACATTCCAGGTACGGACTTTATCTATGTTAAAAGTTTGATCGAGATCGGCCGGGTGATTCAAGAGTTATTAAGTTTTATTCATTTTCATATATTTGCCCTCCTCCCCTCCCCTCCCCTAAGTTCTACCATCAAAATGAAATAATAAAAAAATGTCTCAGGTTCCAACTTCACCTATACTGAAAATTTGATTGAGATCGATTGGGTGGTTCAAGAGTTATTAACTCACAAACCTGAGCACTTTTATTTTTATGTTTATTGATTTTTGTATATCTCCCCCTCTTCCCCATTGCCAACTTTGTTTCATCAAAGTGAAATGGTAAAATCCATCCCAGGCACGAACGCCATCTATGTTGAAAATTTGATCGAGATTGGTAGTTCGATTCAAGTATTATTAAGGTTTATTTATTTTTGTATAATTCCTCCTCCTCTCCCTCCCCTAAGCTCTAACGTCAATGTGAATAGTTAAAAACACTCCTAAGCCAGAACTGCATCTACGTCAAAATTTGATCGAGATCATTCGGGTGGTTTAAGAAATTAAGAGTCACAATCATAGCCACTTTCAATTTGGAACTAAAGTCTTTTGTTCACAGACACCGCTATTAATTTATAGATGAAATGAAATATTTAATTTTTACGTCCCACGATTATGCCGGCTAGACTAAAGGAAATTCTTATGATGAGAAATAAATGAAATGGTGGAATAAAGAATGTGGTAGGAAAGGGGAGAACCCCGTGAAAACTTACGCACACGGTTGAATTATTAAATGAAAGGAATATGTATTTATTTATACAAAAACAAAATAAGGGAACCTTAATATATTGATATTCGAAAATTATTATTTTTTTTGTAAAAATGAACGTACTGTATATTGTTATTAATGTATGCAGATATGGTCAAATGTTGATGATAAATTAGTTTTTCAAAGTGTAAAGAGTATTGTGGTCCACAAAACATTCTAAATAGTGAAAATAGTCCTGATTTTTAAAATGTTTGGGAAATGCCGTTCTAGTCCATTTTGAGGTGATGTGATGTAAGTATAAATTAATCTTTCCCGACACACAAGGAGATAGTTCCAGTTCCAACGTATAAAATTTAATAATAATAATAATAATAATAATAATAATAATAATAATAATAATAATAATAATAATAATAATAATAATAATAATAATAATAATAAAAGTATAACAAGTGAGTTTCGTTTCAGTGTGAAACACTAGGATAGACTTCCAAACTGCGAATTCAGTACTCAACCTTGAAGTATGCATCTCTAACCACTGGTTGCAACAGAGGAATAAGATCAAAGATTGATTCTGTTCCTCGGACACTGAATCAATTACAAAGAGTCATTACTCGATATTTCTTATTGTTTTTGTTTTACGAAGATTAATATTGAAACTGTAATTGCTCATTGATATCAGTTCTGAAAAAGAGGAATAAATTCAGAGGTGAAACATATTGTTCAGGATTGTATCCCATATACAAAACAAGGGTTATCGTTATCCAATTCCATTTTATCAATTATGTGATCAGTGTTGTAACTAAAAAAATCGTAGATTTTTACCTTTCCAAGTTGAACAAGTAGATGAAAGTCGAAATAAAACACCATTTTTAATCAACGAAACCAAGTTTTGAAACCAGAAGTACTAGTAAATTTCAACCACTTACGGTTTTGGTAAAATTGCTGAGTATGGTGATGGTATATTCTATTGGGACGCTGAATCGATTGAAAGAAACCGCTTGTCGCTATCTATTACCATTTTTGTTCTATGGCAATGAACGTAGCTTTCTATGGCGGAAATGGTTGACTTCTACCCCTTCCGATTTAAATAGAGGGTTAAAGAAAGAAATGGAGTCTATTCGTCGAACAATGAGTAGACCAAAAAAAAAACTTTCTTGAGTCATCATTTCTGTGTTATGAAAATCAATATTGAAACCTGAAACACTAGTAAATTTCAACCATTTCTGGTATTAGTAGACTGTTGCAGATAGTGATGATGTATTCTCTTGAGACATTGGATCGATTTCAGAAACACGTTTGTTGTTTGTGTACACATGGTACTAATGTTGAAACTGGAAATGGTTTATCTGAGAAGCTTCCGTTGTGAATAGAGAGTTAACAGAGGAGATAGAATCCATTCTTGCGACCCTAAATTGACTGAAAAATAATCGCTTGCGTATCTTAAAGTTTTCGCTCTGGTATATGTTGACAGACGGACGGAAGGACACGAGCGTTCACACTTTTCCACACTTATGGACAGCACAGTTTGCAAATCTAAAAAAAAAATAGTCCTGGGGGGTCATGGGCGTCCCAAGTTTGCTTGGGCTCCCCAGAATCTAAGTGTATGTGTTTGGATATATGACAATTTAACACACACACATTACCGGGACCAACAAATTTAATAAATATCAGCAGCACTGGTGCAGGGATATGTCGCCAACTACATTACTGTTTAGTTAGTTGCACGTTCACAACTAGAAGAATCAGGTGATCTCCAAAAATTCTCGGACCTCTGAACCTATGAAATATTATTATTGCATTTTATTTTTAAAAAATTCTTGTTATTTAATTTGACAGGAGAAAACTAATGAAAACATAGGTATTCGTAGTATATTATCTTGTGTGAAGAGAAATGACCAGATATCCTATATTTGCACTGTTTTAGTTGCCTTGCTACATCCCCCCATTAACTATTAGCATTTTCTTAAATGTGTCTGTGCTTAAGTGGTGTAGCACTTACGGTCCAACATTTCTAAACTGATATTAGAAGTAAATTTAAATAATTCTGTTGACAGATAAAAATATTTTAAGAGGGAACATTATAGGTTGTACGAAATGCTTTAAAGTTAAAAAAAATAAAACTGCATTGTTATATCTAACTCACTTTTTTCATATACAACACTTCAGTTATATTTGTAATTTCTTTCCTTTTTTTTTTATACAGGAAACTACCATTATGCACAACCTCTGAATCAATTTATATAGCGAAGGAACATCGATGAAGTTGTAGTTGGTCAGTATTCACGACATAAATATACTCGTAGTGAACTAATGGCGATTTACGATAGTTAATTTAATTTCAGGGATGCTGAAATAGTAGATGAAAATTAAGGGGCCCTTAAAGCAACTGCAATTGTAGAGAAAATAATTACTATTACATTTTTCCGGAGTCAAAATATAAATTTTATGAAGGTTAAGCAGAACAGGAATTCTGTTCTGGTTAAAGATAAAATAAGATACAAAATGTGCCACAAAGTGCTGGAGAGTCATTAGGTAGAGCACGAAGATACCGACGAGAATGTAAGAAATGCAACTTTACTCTCATTTCGAAGGAGAGAAGATATCATAGCCGGCAATGGGTTGGTACTTAAATGTATATACAATATAGAGTATTCTTGTAAAAGGCTGCTGCACCGGGCTACCCGTGATTTCCTTGATATATGTATATACAAAAAGAAAAAAATATATATTCGAATGCCTTGCAATTAAAAAAGATCCTACCTTCCCATCCTCCTTGCGGACCTACTGCGAGTTCGCAAGATGAACAATTTCGAATTGTCTCTCGACAAACAATATGGATTTGGATGAAATAAACAATAATATTTTTGTAGGCTGTAACGACACGTCGATATGAAATTTCATTAGAGAGCTTTAACACGAAAGTATGAAAATATAATAAGCTATTAAAAGAAAACATTGTAACATGAAATAATGTCTATAGGGAATAAGAAAATTAATGTTACCATGCAGAGCAGAAGGAAAAAAATATGAAAGAAATTTCGTTCACTATACCCATTTAATGACCCTACAAAATCTCTCTTGTTCTAAATTAACGCAGTAGAAAAAAGGTTACTTTCAAAGGTTCGGATAATCCTTGAAAATAAAGTTGTGGTTATCTTTGACCTTTACAGGGGTTAACTTCCATATTACGTCTCCGTTCATCTTTAATAGTAATGAAGTAAAAGCTTTTGTGTATCAACTACGTGTCACAACATATTGAACTTCTTTATTTTATTTATTTATTTATTTATTTATTTTACATAGGGTCTACTGACAAATTATATTTAACATAAATAATTCGTAAGTATATTTGTCAAGTTTTGTACAAATTCCAATTCCAAGCAGGGCCGATCCAGGATTTTCTGTTGGGGGTGCATTAATAACTACCAGTACATTTGAATTAAATTTGATTTTTTAAAATGTCTTTAGGCACCTGTGGTGTGAATTAAGAATTGCCCTGGAAGTGCTAAGTGTCTGCTCTCGGTGAATCCTTTTCATTCAACCTTCAAAAAATTGACTTAAACTATTAATTTTTGAAAACTTCACTTTCTTTTAAACCCAAATGGAAACATGACAGCAGAAGTTTTCAGAAAGTGTTGCTGCTTTCACTGCTACACTGTAAAAAATCGTTGTGTTATTTCAACAGCATGTCTATGTGTTAACACGATTGTGTTAAAATATAACACAAACAAGTGGTTAGAACAACTCCCTCTCCATTTGGAGTTGTGTGTCAAATGCCGGTAGTTGAAATGACACACAGCCTGTGTGTTAAATCAGCACAAGTGTAGAATTTTCGGTGTTGTTTTGTGCGTGATTGTCAAATATGTTGGGCATCTAATTATAAAGGCTTATGAATTGAAGCTACAGACAAACACAGTAGAAAGACATACTTAAACAAATCCAGGTATACGCAAAATTTCATCTCCCATATTTGATACATTTATTGCTTCTTTTTCTAAGCGATTGCATACTAGAAGCAACAAACGCATCAACTTTATTAGATGGAACTGGCGCCGATTATTTGAAAGTGTATATGAAAGAACTATAAAATAAAGTAAATAGACAGTCGTCATTTGTTATAAAATTAGGTCTACATGGCGAGCAGATTTTATCTTATCCCGAACGGTTATCGTCGAATATACGCGGCTTAAAGGAGCACTCTGATTAGCCAAATTCAAAAGACCTCAACATTTTATCCCTCTACAAGCGACGTTTTTTTTATCACCTCCGTGGCCAAGTCGGAAGAGCACGTGGCTAGTAATTGAAAGATTGGTGATTCGTGTCCTCCCCACCACTGGAGTACATTTTTTTTTTACTTGTTTAAAGTGTTTTTTTAGACTCAGCATAATGTAAACATATTATGCACATAGGCGACTTAACATATTTTGGGGGAGTAATTTTGTGGTTCATTAACGCTTGCGGCACGGCTCAACACCGGTTGTGCGTTAAAGACGTAACACACCCCCTGTGTTAAACGCCAACACCGCGGGGTATGTGTTGAACTAACACCGCATAGTGGTAGTCACGCTGGAACGGATAGGTGCTAATTGCCACGGGTGCTGACTGCCACAGCCAATTATTGGTGCTGACTGCCACGATTGTCGCTGATTGCAAATATGAAGGTGCTGACCGCCACGACGGCGTGCTGACTGCCACGTGCCTGGGAGAAACTATATTTGGAAAGAGAGGAATTAATCCCTCATACTAAATTTATGATTATTAATTAATTTAGTAGTAATCACAGCAAATCTATGTGGCATCCTGTAAGTTACAAAGTTGCTCACTAAGTGGAACGACATACACTTGGATGTTTATAAAGGGATTGTCTTTTCTGTTATATGTACAATTTGCACATTTCATTGTTTAAATTAATTGTTTTATTGTATTATTTAATGGATATGATGGTCTGAAGCCAGCTGACAAAGGAAGTTTGGGAGAAGCACTCGCCTGCAGAGAAATAAGCATGTCATTTGAAGGACCAATTCATGCTGATTACAATAGATAATAAAACTCCTGTACGTTGAGAACTGTTCGAGATATTCAGCTTGGAAGTTTATATGAGAAAATGAGTGGATGCACGTTTCAATGCTTTAAGTATTCTCACCCATGGCGAAGCCTGATGGTTTGAAATTGCTATTGCTTGATCATTGGGGTCCATTCACAGACAAATTGTCCATTACAAGTTGCATGACGGATGACAAAGAACTAATGGTTGAGAAGATACCAAAGAATTGCACACGATTTGTGCAATCATTTGATGTGTTTTGATTCCGATCAATCAAAGATTATGGCAGGAGATTTGTACATAGTATGAATCTTCTTCATCTGGACGTTATAATGTACCAACGAAACAATCAAATAAAGTTCGTGTCCATACGAATCACTTCCGATCACCGCGATACATTAGATTGTTTCAGTTTGCGTTCTGCAAGGCAGGTTACGAACAAACTATAGGCCTATAACTTTTGAATCACTTGTCGAATTTGTTTTTTGCTTTGGTTCTGCGAACTGTTCCCTTGACGGATGCAACACAATTGCACATATAAAATGTTCATGGTGCAAGGGAGTACTTTGCCTGCGTCATTTCTTCATAAAACAGAACAACAGTGATCAATTTTCATCTCTAACCTATGATTATTGTGAACAATGTAATGACTAATTGTATCTAACAAACCCGTTAGTTATTGCGAAACACTTTTTTTTTCTGTTACTTCCAATAGCTTTCAATTCGTATGTCAATATTCGTTACTAATTATGTTGTATCATACTTAACGCGTATAAATGCGTATATTCTCATTTTCTCATATAAACTTCCAAGTTGAATATCTCGAACCGTTCTCAACCGTACAGGAATTTTATTAGCTTATTATAATCAGCATGAATTGGGACTTCAAATGGCTTTCTCTGCAGGCGAGTCCTTTCTCCTGAACTTCCCTTGTGAGGTACAGCCAGCAGTGATTTTTTGCTGGGACTTTCAAGAGCTGCTCGAAACAATTTGCAGAGCTGTACACAGTTCATGCTGACATAGGGAGTTCAAGTGAGAATACATAAATCGTACCAATTTTGTACGCACCGCTCCCTGACAAAACTGAAAGTACACTCATGTCCAAAATTATTGTCGCATATCTATAACTGTCTTCTTGTAAGAATATAATTTGATAATTTTGCAGAGTACTTTTAATACTTATATTATGTGTATAATCAGGAAATTTATATTTGTGATAAATTTCATAGGAAAAGAATTATAAATACAAAAATCATAATGAGTAAAATAAAATGTAACTAAATGGACAAGAAAATTTTATTTTCGTTTTATTGTTCTTATTTACTGCTCTTTTGACATGAAATTTACCACATACTTGTCTTTGCCGATTATACACATACTAACATTATAAGAAATACCGGGCGAATTCGTTATCAAATTATATTAGTAGAACAACATATTTATAATCATGTGACTAATTTTGGACATGAGTGTACATACAGAGACCTGTTTACCTTTGTTAGGTGTTTGTCTGAACAACACGATCCTAAGGATTATCTAGTTTCTTTCATGCTTCTTGGCGTCCGATAATGTTACGTCTAGCAACTTTCTCTCAGGCTCATGCCAGTCAGCACGCCATCGTGGCAGTCAGCACCTTGATATTGGCAATCAGCGCCAGTCGTGGCAATCAGCACCAATAATTGGCTGTGGCAGTCAGCACCCCACTCGCTGGAACCACTGCCCTGTGTTGAAATTGAGTTGAATTAATACAACCATTTTTTACTGTGTAGCTTCTCACTTTAGGTACTGTATATTTACAATGAAGGAGGGTATACGTGCACCTTTGCATCCCCCTAAATCCGGCCCTGATTCCAAGTATAAACAGATTTTTATCAAGGGACAATTTCTACTGATCCAAAAGCCTTACATTTTTAAAGTATAAAATCTACTTCTTCTTTCTATACATTTAGGTAAATATTTCTACTATCACCTAAGCACTTCGGAAATCACTGCCTGGCGTGCCCTGTTGGGATTTTTTTATTTTTATTTTAATTTTAAAGTATCAATATGTCTTTCTTAACTTTCCAATAATGATAGTAATAGCTTGTCATTCTGCAAAGAACAGATTTCAACAAACCCAGAAATTTTCAATTTGAGGGGAGGCGCTGAAAATTTTCGGGCAAAACTATATACAACACATTCCTATTTGATGTTGTACATGAATCCAAGTATGCAAGTATGGCTATTACGCACACTCATACACACACACACACACACACATATATATATATATATATATATATATATATATGTGTGTGTGTGTGTGTGTGTGTAGTGGCGGATCCAAGGGGGGGCTAGAGGGGCTAGAGACTCCCTTGATCATATCCTGGATCCGCCCCTGTATTGTGTACATATATGCACAGGAGAAAAGTGCCAAGAACAGAGAGAGCCGAATTGGAATGGGGCTTTAAAGCGTTCCACTACAATTATAATTTTGCTTGTTAAAAGTGTTCGTTGGTGTGTGTGTTTGGAGATGGAGGTGAAGAGGGATGGGTAATTCTGTTGCAGATATGCTGCCTTTTGTTCTTCACTTCGACAAGAGACGTTAGGTGACAATTTCGTGAGTTTTTCTCTTATCGTTGTAAGTACATTAAAAAAAAAACTTTGCACTCAATGAGGGAGCTCGAGCCGGGTGCATCTCCCCCTAAATACGCCACTGAACAGATTTACATATTTTAGGGCTCTTATAGGTTGAAAAGGCTATGTCAGTTCGTCACGATATATGTGTGCACACTTAGATACTATACGGTCAATGTATCGGACCAAAGTTTAATCACGAGGTTGTGTATAATCTTTACTCCCGTATAAAAGTAATTTTCTTATAGCTGAAAACTTGAAATCGCTGTTTCTTCGAAAATGACTCGAACAATTATGATTGTGTCATAAACAAGTATTTCATCAACAGCTTCATGTAGTGTTTCACTGGGGAAATTCCCGTAGATTTACTGAGTTTCTCTTGAAGTAAGTTTGTTCGGATAATTTTCTCAAAAACGGCTCAAGCAATTATTTTTCCACATTTTGTAACATAACTCAGTTTAATATGATCTTGAAGCTTTGCTGGCGTCTACTATTAATCCAATGTTCTCGGGATTGCTGCCAGAGTGAGTGTTGCTGTGCTGAGCTTTCGTTACCATACAGCGGCAACATCTTCAGAGCTATGTGTTGAAGTGTGCTGGTCGTACAGATTATATTGTGGTCTTTAAGAATCGCTGTGTTCCTATTGGTTGTTTTTGTTGGCCAATGGCGTGCTCTGATTTTGATGGTGGAAACTGCTCTCTGATTGGCTGATGGTTCTTTTCGTACTGAGAAGCTGGATCCAGATGTCAGGTAGATGATAACCTTCGTCTCTGTTGATGGATGGCTTGTATGTACGGATGAATAGAGATTCATGTATTTTCCTGTCCCAGAACTGTTTGCTTTTCTTTAATACTTCAATTTGGTCCCACATGGCCGTATGATTGTATTGTATGCAGTGTTCGGCTATTGCAGATTTTTCCGGTTGTTTAAGTCTGGTGTGTCGCTGGTGTTCTTTCACTCTGTCTTCAATGTTCCTTCCTGTTTCACCTATGTAACTGGCGTTACATTCACAGGTGATCCTATAGATGCCTGGTGTCTTCAATCCCAATGAGTCTTTTGCACTTGGTAGTAAACTCCTGATCTTCGGTGGAGGGCAGTGTACAGTCTTGATGTTGAATTTCTTCAATAGTCTTGCTAGTTGGTTGGAGGTTTTTCCCATATATGGAATAAGTGCAATATTTTCCTTGTCTGCCTCTTTTGTGGTGCAGTCTCTGCTACTGTATTTTCTCATGGCTGTGTTGATCTGTTTCGACGAATATCCGTTGAATTTGAATACTGTTTCCAGGTGAGATAGTTCTATGCTTATATTATCTGGATCTGCTATTTGGTATGCTCTGTGTATTAGAGTATTTAACACCCCCATCTTCTGTGCAGGATGATGAAAACTGGTCGCATCGAGGTAGAGATCAGTGTGTGTGGGTTTCCTGTAGATTGAATGGCCTAGACTTCCATCTGGCTTCTTGTATACGAGTACGTCCAGGAACGGGAGTCTTTCTTCTGTTTCTGTTTCCATTGTGAACTAGATGTTGCGGTGTATAGAATTCAGATGCTGCAGGAATTCGTCGAGTTTCTGTCTGCCATGGGGCCATATGACAAATGTGTCGTCTACATATCTGTAGAATACTGTAGGTTTGTATGTTGCTGTTTCTAGCGCTTTGTGTTCAAAATACTCCATATAGAAGTTCGCTATTACTGGAGAGAGAGGAGAGCCCATTGCCACACCATCGCTTTGTTCAAAGAAATTGTCTTGGTAACTGAAGTAGGTAGACGTTAGGGTGTGTCTGAAGAGATGTACTATATCCTTGCTGAAGTGCGATTCCAGGAGTTTAATAGAATCTTCTAGTGGTACCCTAGTAAAGAGAGAAACCACATCAAAGCTGACGAGTATGTCATCTGCGTTTGTCTTGATGCTGTGTAGTAGTTGTACGAAATGGCTGGAGTTTCTGATATGGTGTGTACACTCTCCTGTTAGTGGCTGTAGCAGTCCTGTTAATTTCTTGGCCAAGTTGTACGTGGGGCCTCCTATGGTGTTAACTATGGGTCGTAATGGAACTTCTTTCTTGTGTATCTTCGGAAGGCCATAAATCCTTGGTGGTATTGAACCGGAAGGTTTAAGCCTCTTCTTTTCTTCTTCATTCAGACTGGAACTTTGTATTAATCTGGAGGTTTTCTTTTCGATGGCCTTGGTTGGATCTCTGTCAATTTTCCTATATGCTGGATCTTCCAGTAGGCATGTCAATTTGGAGTGGTAGTCTTCCCTGTTGAGAATGACGGTCGCATTCCCCTTGTCTGCTGGTAATATTATGATGCTGTCGTCTGCTCGTAGGTCATTGAGGGCTTTCCTTTCTTCTCTGGATAGGTTGTATTTCGGCTTCTGCTGCTTGGCCCTCATAAGGACCGTAACGGCTTGTGCGCGTATGTGGTCTGCTGCTTCTTGGTCTAAGTGTTTTATTGCTTGTTCAATACCGCTTACAGTTTCCGTGATGGGAATGTTTTTAGGTGTTGGAGCGAATTTCAGGCCTTTCCATAGAAGACTTGTAGCTGCTTCACTTAGTCTTTTGCTGGAGAGATTCACCACTGCTTTTTCTCTGCTCGGATGAGATGGTTCAGGGTTTTGTCTTCGGTTAAGCTTTTCGAATTTCGTCTTAAGATGAACTGTGTGTAACTCGTGCTGCCTGCTACCATATGCATACGTGATGGAATCTACCCATTCCCAGTCCCAGGTGTGGAGCACTGTTGGTAGATACAGAAGTAGATGCTTCATTTCCCTGTCGTGCTGGTCTAGTCTTCTGCGAAGTTCCTGTATCTGTTCCCTGACTAGAGCGTGGCTGGCCCTGATAAGGACCCGTTGTGCCTTCTGTGACTTGATGTGACTGGTTACCTTGGCGAAATCTGGAATGATACTTTGGTCTCTGCATCGTAGTAGGAAGGCCAATCGAGATAGCAACTTCCCTTTTGTTCGGCGGAGTGTCTGAAGTCTGTTTATCTTCCTGTAAATATCCTCCCCGTAGAGGTTTGTCAATATGATCTTGAAGCTTTGCTGGCGTCTACTATTAATCCAATGTTCTCGGGATTGCTGCCAGAGTGAGTGTTGCTGTGCTGAGCTTTCGTTACCATACAGCGGCAACATCTTCAGAGCTATGTGTTGAAGTGTGCTGGTCGTACAGATTATATTGTGGTCTTTAAGAATCGCTGTGTTCCTATTGGTTGTTTTTGTTGGCCAATGGCGTGCTCTGATTTTGATGGTGGAAACTGCTCTCTGATTGGCTGATGGTTCTTTTCGTACTGAGAAGCTGGATCCAGATGTCAGGTAGATGATAACCTTCGTCTCTGTTGATGGATGGCTTGTATGTACGGATGAATAGAGATTCATGTATTTTCCTGTCCCAGAACTGTTTGCTTTTCTTTAATACTTCAATTTGGTCCCACATGGCCGTATGATTGTATTGTATGCAGTGTTCGGCTATTGCAGATTTTTCCGGTTGTTTAAGTCTGGTGTGTCGCTGGTGTTCTTTCACTCTGTCTTCAATGTTCCTTCCTGTTTCACCTATGTAACTGGCGTTACATTCACAGGTGATCCTATAGATGCCTGGTGTCTTCAATCCCAATGAGTCTTTTGCACTTGGTAGTAAACTCCTGATCTTCGGTGGAGGGCAGTGTACAGTCTTGATGTTGAATTTCTTCAATAGTCTTGCTAGTAGACACAATTCGAGTCGTTTCATTGTGTGGTAAAGTAGCCTTCTCGTGGGAGACTACAACAACTCAGGGAACTCATCGAGTCAATGCAGAATACTGCCTTTCCCTGATATTGTGACTGTTTGGGACCGTCGTGAAACAATGTAGCAAACCGTGCAAAGGAAAAGATACATTCGTAAAGAAATGTAAGCTAGAACAGGACTGACCTTTTTCATCCGTACAAACTTTGTTTCAGATAGTGTTGTTTAAACAAACATGGGCCGAAATGTTTCTTGTTCACACGAAACAACAAGCAAATTGAACAAGAAACGTACAAAATGGTGTCCAGGAGTGGGCTTCAATCACAGGTAGGTTGTGCTTTTGATCACCAATCCAAGATGATATATCCTACACTCCGGAGTGAGGTGCCGAATTGCTGTTCCATAAGATATAGTCCTTTGTAGCTTATGTGGTCTCCAAACGAGTGCTCGTATCGCGGGTTGCAATTGTGGTTTTCACTGTTCCAAACGGAATCCCAATATCCTCGGAAGACATAATCTGTCAAGGCGGATGCACTTCCATGCACAGACACTGTTGCAGTTACTTGTCGCGTACCATTTACCGTGGGGTCTTCCCCTATTATTCTGCCCTTCGAATACACGTTTGTTTTGCCCCAGTCTTCTACACTTCGTCCCGTCCATACCATCACAATATGTTTTTTTCGCGGTTACATTATTGGTTTTCCTTTTGCATTTTACCTTACATTGATATATCATACACCCCGCTTCTCATTTCAATACCTTACGCTATATCCAAGATGTCGGCTTTCAAGATGGCCGCCAAGTCAGTGTTATAGCATAGCAAACATCTTGATATCCTGGTGCTGCCCATCCTTTCCGTTTCCGACATAAACGGGTATCTTGCGACATTTACCTTATATCATATTGTCGCGTGGTGCGTTATGTTGCGGAGCATATCTCCGGTGTTTCTGGATGGGGGCAGCTCCAATTTGGCATTTTTTCTTCTTTTCTATTATATGTTCTCTGGGCGAAGTTTGAGTCGGATCTGATTGTGCCTTGTTCTGTACGTTGCTTGTAAGCAGGCCCACAGGAGTAAGGATCAAGGTTCAACTTTTTGGACAGTCTGGGGAAGGCAATGGGTTTTTGTGAAGAAGTGAACAATACGTCGATTGTTACATACTAAGTATGTACGAAAAAAAAACACTTATCTCCCCAGAAAAAAAATACTCTGGGATTCTAAATGGTGCAACATCCTCGTAACTTTTACAATTTGAAGCTATATTTTCCAGATTATATTTTCCTATAACCTTGCACAAATATATGTATTTGAAGCAAGTTTATACAGTGGTCGAAGTGAGACGGTATACGGTGGTATGCCATACCTCCTCTGGTTTTGAGTAATGAGGACATACCGTCTCTGGTTTTTCAGTGATCAAGACATTTTTTTAAATAGCCGGTATGTTGAGTCAAAATCATAGTAAAACATACCGCCTCTATTTCCAGCCGATAACTAAGAGGATGGGTTAGGATAATACGGGTTTAATGTTTAAATTCTAAAACAAAATGTAAAAAACTGACATAAAATATCCCTTAAAATTTTCTTCAAACACTTTTCAATATTAGGATATCAAGGAAAGAAATGCCGCGCGAATCCTTCCCCCAAGAAAAAAAGAAATTCTATTCGTCCAGGTCTGCCTTTGCTTAGCATAGATATGCCTATAGCTGCAGACAATGGATATCTATATAGTTAAGGAAGGATTTCTGAACATCCATTCATCACAATACCGATTACTTCGGAGCTTAAATAAAAGAAAATACGATTTCTACTGAGGCAGGTGTATTGGGATCCTTACCCGTACCAGGGGCGGATCCAGGACTGACTTCTGGGGGGGGGCGGTGGGTTGTCATACTGCTACTTTTAAGGGCTCCAAACTTTGGGATGGGTTTTATTTATATACATAAAATAAGAAAGTTTCCTCTTCTGGGGGGCGATCGCCCCCCTCCTGGATCCGCCTCTGACCCATACCAAGAAACTCATAAAGAGAGGGAATGAACTGAAAGACGAAAAGTTAACCCCTCGGATTGGTTTAGTTGTTAGTGTGTGTCCCTTTGGTGCACATAATCCTGAATTCAATTCCCGGTGGGAGAGAAAAATTAGACTCCATTAGCCTTAAGGGTGAAATCGTGAGCTGTTATACTAAACATTCTTTTTTCTTAATTTTCACGAAGTACTTGTGTAGAATTTCTTCATACACCTTAATTACATATTTTAATATTAATATATTTTTTCGAATTCTTGTCTGGGAGGGGGCGGGGGCTCAGTGGAAGAACGCGTGAGGTCACTGGTTCGATTTCAGCTCGTGCCAAGTGAGTTTTGTGGTGGCAAACATCATTTGCATCTGTTTTCTTGGAGTTCTTCCGTATTTTTCTTACCTTCTTAATTTCATCATTTAATTCATTCTCATGATCGCAGTCTCATTTAGCTTGCACGGCATAACTGCAGAACGTAAAACTAATATATATATATATATATATATATATATATATATATATATATATATATATATATATTTCGAAACTGTAGTAATAGGCAAAGTACGGGGATAAACTAATAACCAAACTAGTCATTAGTTTTAGTATCGTTTATTTTTGTTCCATACTTTATTTAAGAACAATTATTTTTGTTTGATTCGTGAATTAGGATGATCTCACGCTAATTTAAGATTCAAAATTTACATATACAGTATTTCAAATTTAAAACGTGCAAGGTATGTGAAAGTGAAAAGTGTTTTTGTCCTGTGTACTTTATACTGACATATACTAGTGTAAACTGACATATCCTACTAGTTATCATCATGACGCCGATGGCTAAGAAATCGTGCCCAAGCAGATGTGAAGATTATAGAACTATTAGTTTCATATCTCACCAGAGGCGGACTGGGAGTACAAGGGCCCACCAGGAGAATGATCCTTAGGGTCCTTGATGAATACCGAGATGGTCTGGAGTCTGGACTGCCCTTTTAAGAATGAACCCTCAGCTGGAGACTTGGATGGTTAAACTCCCGCCCCCACTAAATGTAAAGTTGTGTATGCGTATCTATAGTCGAGTATTATTTATCTTTCTTTATTTTCTACAATCTGAAAATCTTTGCAATGAATCGTACATGTGCCTTCAAAGCAGGGACTGTTTATATTGAAAGAGGTCTGAATATGATACGATTCCATCTTCAAAATTATGAGGAATTTAATATTCATGAATATGCTAAGTTTATATGTTTGTCTCCAATTATTTCGACAATGAGATCTCGGAAACTACAAGAGCTAGGAACGTGCTGTTTTTGCTGGTCGATTCCAAATTTTGTGTAGATTGTACAGGTCTCATTGAACATTTAAAAAACGGTATTTCTTGATTACATTTTTTAGGGGTACACTGGAAGTGTTGAAATTAAAATAAAACATCATACCCTAAGGATTATACATTCCAACACAACATAAGGGTATACAGGGGTTGCATATCTCACAGGCGTTTTAAAATAAAATGGGCAAACGATACCGATAATGAAAAACAAAGGATAACCATTTCTCCAGTCTAACATGTAAGATGAATTTTTATTGCTTGGAGTGTTTTGCCTAATGAACACCATATATCACTGACATTATGATTAGTTATGTATGTAGTGTATTTGCTTATTACGAACTGCATGCGATAAGAAAGAAAACACTGATCATACATAAATTAGAAACTACAACTGGAAGTAGGCTCAATATTGCAAACGGTGCGAAATATTGAAAAAATAATCAAAAAAATCTCTCCTTTATGGTACCCCTTGCCGATTTTTGTTAAGACATCTTTGACTTTTGTCTGTAAAGGGACATGTACTGATGTTGAGGAATGACAAGGAGATTCATGCTCATATGTGAATAATGTGCTGTATAGAGAGCGAAGCTTCAGCTAGTCTATATATTAAAATGCTACGTTTATATGTTTGTCTCCAATCCTTTCGACAATGAGATCTCGAAAATCACAAGTGCTAGAAACGTTCCGTTTTCGCTGATCGATTCCAAATTTTTATGTAGATTGTCCAGTCCTAATTAAATATTTAAGGAAAAAACAGCCGTTATTTCTTTATTGCATTTTTAGGGGTATACTGGAAGTGTTGAAATTTTTACAAAGCATCATACCCTATGAGTTATACCCTATGACATTGTTGTATAAAGCGGTTGTATATACCCTTCAGACGTTTGTTTCATGGTCAAATGATAATGAAAAACGAAGGGCAGCCATTTCTCCAGGCTAAGATGAATCTTCACTGTTTGGAGTGTTTTGTCCAATGAACACCATATATATCGCTGTAGAGATGCAAGGGCTCGGAAAAAAACCGGCTTTTTTTTTAAAAAAAAAAAAGGTTTTTTCTGCTTCGCTTTTTTGCTTGGGAAATTTTGGGCTTTTTTCAAAATTCTACTTTAAATTGATAAATCAGATTTTGTTTCGCTTCTCTATAACACAAAAAGTCATTTAATTAGTGATTGATGCCGATAATAATATAAAACCTCGAAAATAAAATATGAATTTCGAAAAGATATTTCATACAATTTTACTTCAACATATTAACATTATGAATTCCAAAGGATTAACCAATGTATATAATAAGATTTTTTTAACCTCCTATATACAAAAGTAAGCAGGGTTGGGAAGAACCATGGTTGTTTTTGAAAATGCCAAAAACTCGTTTTTTGGGGGGATGTTTAAACCAGGCTTTTTTGGCTTAAACCAGGTTTTTTGGGGTTTAAATATTTAGCTTTATGTATTTATATTACATATTCACAGAAATAAGTTTCTTTCGCCTTGGTATTATTATGCAACAACGGGGTTATGCTAGAAGAGGTCACATGAGCTTAAAGAAGTCCGGTCAGTAAATTTCTTAAATTGGGAAACTCCCGCCCTAGCCATCGGGAAAATTCCGTCATTACTCTAAATGTAAAACAATAACGGAAAAATCCTGTTATTGCTTTGCATGTAAAATTTAAAGGTCAAGGTATCATAATCAGTACGCTAAAGCTGAGGTATAAAATTACAAATTTAGTACGTACATATCATTGAAAGTCCAATCCAAGCTAATGTTTGAAGCTACGTAGGCAATCGATAAATTATGCTAATTTCTATCAATATATTTAAGCAACCTTGGCTTCTTTATAAAACAACAGGCATTCAGGCATGCAGAAATATACAATTTGGTTTCGTTTCGTATGTTCAGGCTTAACATCCTTACGTAATACCGAGATTATCAAGGAGAAGACTTTCGCCTAAAGTTACATCCGAATCGCTACTTTGTTTACGCATGAAAGAAGGGTTGTGGTTCAACCGAGAATTGAATATGGGACACCTTGATCAAAAGGTGAAAAGGAAATAAAACTACTGCATATTGTTTGATGTGTGGAAACGTTACCATGTAGTTCACACGATTCGCATTTTTCGTTCTTTCTTTTTTTGGGGTTTAAACCAGTTGTTTATTAAAAAAAAACAGCTGGTGTAAACCAGCCAACCCTAAAAGTAAATACTTCTTTAAATAAAATACACAAATAACTAGCAAAATTCTATGCAGTATTTTTACTTCAAAATATTCCATACCCTCTTTTTGGAACAAAATAAAATTAAAATAAAACATAAGAGAAATACTTAGATTTATATAATACACTTACAGGATGCACATCTAGAGCTTTTGGTTCTGTATATTGTTGAAAATCTATAGTTTTGTATAACCGCCATCACGGTTTACTCAGTCCTCAAGTTTTCTTAACTTTAACAAGAGGGATTCAACATATGAAGGGTGTGAGGCAAGAACATGGTAACCCACAATTTTACTATTTTAAGAAATTAGAGATTTTCTGCTGCACAATCCATTTTGAAAGTCGGAAAGCTGATTTTTCACATAAGACTATACATGAAGGACTAAACGAAGCGGTATGCGTTGCTGTCTATCTGCTGCATAACTTAGCAATTGAAAATTTGTTGGTTACCATGTTCTTGACTCACACCCTTCATATCAGGGTTGGCAAAAACCATGGTTCTTATTGAAAAAAAAAAACAGTTTTTTTTGGTTTAAATAATTTACTCTATGTATTTATATTAGATATGGAGAGAAATTTGCTTGTTTCGCCTTGGTGTTATTATGCAACAACAAGGTTATGCTGGAAGGGGTCACATAAGGTAAAGCGGAATCCAAACCGTTTCTCGGCTTACATCCAAAAGAAATTGTCCATTTGGACACGAAACCGGGACTAATTGGCCACAAATGCTATTGCCGACTCACTCACGAGGGATTCCTGATAAAAATACGTTGTACTGATCTTTACATAGGCCTACTTGTTAATATAATTGTCAAGAGTAATTTCAGAAGGACAAAAAGATAAACAGTTACACAAGTAAAAACATTATACAGAATTATATACAAATCGGGAAACTCCCGCCTTAGCCATTGGGAAAATCCTGCTATTACGTTAAATGTATTTGTATGTAAAATTTTAAGGTCAACGTATCATAATCACTACACTAAAACTAAGGTATTAAATTACAAACTTGGTATGTAGATATCATTCAATAAAATAAAAACCAAGTCAAATCCAAGCTGATGTTGGAAGCTACGTAGGCAGTTGATAAATTTTGCCAATTTCTATCAATATATTTAAGCAACCGTGGCTTCTTTATAAAACAACAGTCATTCATTCAAGTAGAAATATATAATTTGGTTTCATTTCGTATGTTTAAGCTTAACATCCTTATAAAATACCAAGGTTATCACGGAGAAGACTTTCGCTTAGAGGGACACCTCGAATCGCTACTTGGTTTACACTTGAAAGATGAGTTGTGGTTCGACCGAGAATTGAACACGGGCCCCTTGATTAAAAGGTGAAAAGTAGATAAACGTAATGCGGATGGTATGATATGTGAAAACATCACCATGAAATTCACACGATTTAAAGCATTTTTGGTTCTTTTTTTTGGTTTAAACCATTTTTTTAAACAGCCACGGTTTAAAGCAGCCAACCCTGCTTCATATCATTACCGAACTCTCCCCACCCACCACCACAAAAAGGGGACTTACAACTGCACAACAAACATGACTGAGTGGAGCTTTTGCGCTTCTATCTGGAAGTTCGGGATTCAACCCAGCATTCGACCATTCTGACAAAGCTTTTTTCATTCCATCTGTGAAGTGAAAATAGTGCGTGTACTGTGAGTTGGCCGACTTCCCTTCTTATTGTTTTTAAATCGTTATTATTACTAATTACCAGCAGTGACGGTTTTGCGAAGGTTAGAGGGGCGGTCTTTCGGACTGAAGCCTGTTCCCCAAAATTACGGAATGTCTAAAACAAAGGAAATATCTATTAGTTATGCCTTTACTCATAAACTTTAAGCTCCCGTCAAATAAAAATTACGAATGTTTAGAAAATCTAAACATTAGTAAGAAAAACCCTCCCGAAATACTCTTCTAAATCCGCCACTGATTCTCAGAATAAAATGATCTTCAAGGTTGTATTCGGAAGATTATCGCTAAATATATAAACGAAACGAACTATTATGCCTGTACTCATAAACTTCAAGCTCCTCCCAAATAAAATTAGGACATTTTAGAAAACGAAACAATCAGAGAAACCCCTCCCAAAGTACTTTTCTCAATCCGCTACTGATTATTTGTATAAATTAGTATTCCCGGATAATTATTGCTAAATCGTTGCACAGCTACAGTATAACAGAAATGTGGAAGTACGTTTTGACGGATATATTGAAAAACGTACGCTTTGACGGAAATATAGAGAAACATAAGTTTAACTTTTGCGCTAGAAGCTAGAGTACTAAGCTCTTAGAAATGAAACACGGATGACAAACTATAATGATCTAGAGAAGAAAATAATGTCGATAACTCAAAAGTTAAATAGCCTCTAAAATTTCCCTCAAATACTACATTCTTTATGTTAGCTTTAATTCGTAAAACATGTGCTCCATCCATCTTGATGGTGAATTTCAGAGCGAAATATGGCATTTAGGTCATGGAATTCTTATCTAACTATAGAATATACTATAAGAAAGCTATTTAGATAGAAAAATCATGAAAATGAAAAAAGCCAAAATTTCCAAAATTCTCGTTTTTCCCCCAAAAAAGCCGGCTTTTTTGCATCTCTATATCGCTGACATTATAATTAATTGTGTATGTAATGTATTTGCTTATTTCATACTGGATGCAATAAAAAAAATACTGTCATTGATATTTATCAAGACATCCTTCACTTGTGTCTGTAAAGGGACATGTATAGATGCAGTGGCGTAACAATAGTCTTTGGCGCCCGTAGGCAAAATCCCTAGTGGCGCCCCCTACCCCATTGAATAAGCCCTATGCGTAACCATCTATAACTTACGCGTACGCGCAGAAACGGCCATAAACCGAGAATTATCAGTGGGACTTTATTGTCCGTTTTTCTTTTTATATCGTTGTGGTATGTGGTATGACTTTTAAAAGTAAACTACACAGAGTGTCATGTTCATTAAAAATATACTCGTGTAAGATTCGGACATTTTTTTTTTTTTTTTGCAGGGGTAGTGTAAATAAACAGTAATGTATCAACCAGTATTACCAAAAAAATTTCAAATAAATATATCTATATGGTATGTTTCAATTTTACATAATTATACAATAAATAATAGAATCTTGTGAAACCGCTTATAAGTATTTTTTCTATTTTCAGTATTTTTTTTTCAATCGACAAATTGTATACAAAATCAGAAGTGTTTCTTTCTCACTTTTGCTTCTGCAAATTCTTTTATCAGATTAGAGATGTCCAATCTATGAGCAACCCGGTCAAATGTTTTCCCCCTCCACTTAGTCATAGCCTATATTTAACTTTTTATTACAGTGATATTAGAAAAACGTAGGAACAAACCATGGTTCGACTAGGAATGCATAAAACTAGCAGAGAAGAGAAAACAGGCAAAATTACGCTGGCTACAAAATCCGAATGAAATAACCACACAAAATTTCGCAGATATCAGGCGGGAAACTTCCAAAACTTTTAGAACAAAGAAACGCGATTTTCTGAAAGCTAAAATTAAGGAACTTGAAGATAATAGTAAAAATAAAAACATCCGAGACATGTATAAGGGAATCAACGAATTTAAGAAAGGCTATCAACCTCGTGCTTATATATTAAAGAAATCTGACGGTACAGTTCTCACTGACACGGATAGCATCTTAAATAGATGGAAAGATTTCTTTGACGATTTGCTTAACACGCAACCGAAAACTAGTGTGTGTGGAGAAAAGGAGATACACACCGCAGAACCGTATATTCCAGAACCCAACCGAATAGAAGTAGAAACTGCTATAAAGAAATTAAAGAAATACAAATCTCCGGGTGTAGATGAAATTTTGGCAGAGTTAATTTTAGCTGGAGGCGAAAAATTGTGGAACAAGACACACAAACTCATTCTCCTTATTTGGAACAAGGAAGAATTACCACAAGAGTGGAAAGAATCAATCATTGTTCCAATTCACAAGAAAGGCGACAAAACTGACTGTGATAATTATCGAGGCATTTCTCTTCTGTCCACATCCTATAAAATCCTTTCAAATATTCTATTAGCAAGACTGACCTCATACGCAGATAAAATTGTTGGAGATAATCAATGCGGATTTAGACGGAATCGATCAACTATCGACCAAATATTTACCACTCGCCAAATACTCGAAAAAAAAGTGGGAATACAATACCCCGGTACATCAACTATTTATTGATTTTAGAAAGGCGTACGACTCGGTTAGGAGAGAAATATTATACAACGTTCTTACAGAACTTGGAATACCGAGAAAGCTAATTAGATTAAGATATGTTTAAATGAATCCCAAAGTAAAGTCCGAGTAGGAAAATTTCTGTCCACGAGCTTTCAAGTCGAAAATGGCCTGAAACAAGGAGATGTGTTGTCGCCATTATTATTTAACTTCGTTCTGGAATATGCTATAAGGAAAATCAAAGATAGCAACCAGGGCCTAGAGTTGAACGGTATTCACCAGGTTATGGCATATGCTGATGCCGTAAATTTAATAGGTGATGATAGGAGAACAATAGAAAGAAATGCAGATATCTTATTAAACGCTTGCAGGGACATGGGTTTAGAAGTAAATGCAGATAAAACTAAATACATGGAAGTGCGTCGGGACCGGAATACAGCAAATTATGGATGCGTTAAAATATTAAATAATACTTTTGATAAAGTGGATAGTTTCAAATACCTAGGATCAATATTAACAAAGGAAAATCATATTCACGGAGAAATTAAATGTCGACTAAAAGCAGGGAATTCGTGTTACTATTCGGTTCAAAATCTCTTGTCGTCGCGAATTCTGTCGAGAAATTTGAAGCTTAAAATATACAAAACGGTAATCATGCCTGTTGTTTTGTATGGCTGCGAAACATGGTCACTTACTCTGAGGGAAGAACATAGACTGAAAGCATTTGAGAACAAGATCCTGAGACGAATATTCGGACCCAAGAGGAACGAGAATGGGGAATGGCGGAAACTTCATAACGAGGAACTACATAATTTATATGGTTTACCCGACATTGTTAGGGTCGTGAAGTCTAGGAGGCTTAGATGGGCGGGTCATGTAGCTAGAATGGAAGAAAGTAGAAACGCTTTCAAAGTCTTGACTGGAAGACCAATCGGAAAACGACCATTAGGAAGCAGAGTTGGCGTGGATCAATGAAAACTTGACCCACGACCCACCGTGACCCACGACCCACTGACCCACCACCCACCATGACCCACTCTGACCCACGACCCTCCGTGACCTACCACCCACCGTGACCCACTCTGACCCACCACCCACCGTGACCTACCACCCACCATGAACCACTCTCATCCACTTTGACCTACTCTGACTCACCAAAATCCATCGTCATTAACTTTGAACACGATCCACGGCCTCTTCTGAATTGACTATAGAGTTTACACTTGTAATAAAACAAGACTGTGAAATTGTCACTAATCGGAGTTTGAATTTCTAGTCAATCTCTCAAGCACCACTCTGTTACAATAACGGTGGATCTGACCTTTACGATATAAAATGGTAAAGTGTTTGTCAGTGAGGAAATTGAAACAGTTCCAGGTGGGGGAGGGAATTAGTGTGTGTCTAAAATATACTTGTACTAAGAGAGTATTCTTGCAAGTGTTAATTTCTGAACGCATTCCACAAGAAACTTCTATTCGCAGGAAAATACCCCTGTACAATATGGAAAAGGTTATGGTTTCTCAGTTCACAGTATTTTTCTCACGAAAGACTTGAAAAATCAGTTGTTCATAGGGTATAAAGGTACTCGGGTACCCTATGTGAGAGCATCTCCATAAAGTATGCTCATAATTGTAATTTGTGTAATCACTAAAACACCACGTTAAATTTAAGTTACAAATATGCATAATTGCAATTATTATGAATATTTATTCAAAAGTAGTTTACCTAAAGCAGAGAAGAGAGTTACTAAAAAGTAGGTACAAAGTTGAATAACACAAATAAGCCATTAGTAATACAAGTATACATTTTCGGTAACTCGTAATTTTCCACCTTAAAACAAATCTGAAATCGGATTTATTTCCTGTTGGTAACTTTTTGGAGGTAAATCATCCGCAGTGGAATGATGTTCATCCTTCAGCCAAGAAATAACTAGCTCGTCTACTTTGAGCTTGTCTAGCGGTTGGCCATTAACATTGATGAGCAACAAGTTAGACAATGTTTGAGCACTTAATCTATTTCTAATATCAGTCATCTGTAAATTCGTAAGGGGAAATCGCAGTCATCTGTAATTCGCACTCTGTCGTGGAAATTGATAATACTTTTACCCGATTTCTGCAACTTCTCATCGACAATTTACTTGTTAGACTTAAGTCTGATAACGATTTTTCTCGGTCAGTTTTGAAACACTCAGCAAGAAGTATTGTCTCTCTATCACCATACAACATCTTTTCCATATATATATGTCAGTTGGCAATGTCGACCCATGTAGAACAGAAACTTCATCTACAACGCCTTTGATAGGGAATCTTGTGAATAAATTATCAATTAAAGCCTGATAAACTGATGATTTCTTATTTATTTATAAATTTAATTTTTGTAATTACACATGAAGGTTTGATACCATTACCAAGTTCCCTCCCTCGTCTAGAAAGCGAAAGGAAACGAGGTTTCTGGAAAGTATTCAGAGGTGAATGGGAATTTCCCTCCTTCTTCAACTTCAATTACCACACTGCTGTTTGCCATGTGCCAAATTACGATGAATTTCAGTTAAATTACCATAGTATAATTATTTCCTTGTTGAATTATCAATACTTTTCAGTGGAAAAAAGGATGAAATTTCAGTTCCAAATCAAAGTAAGTAGACCAACGTAAAGGGGAAAAAAGTGTAAAATTGTCCATACAATTATGCGTACAATCCAAACTTCAAACTTCCGTGTAACTAAGCTTACAGTACAAATTTTATGCCTATTTTTCTCACAACTTTATGGGTTGATTGCCCTGTGCTGTGAGCGCTCCATATAATACACATAAGCTTCAGCAATTATTATAGCAGAAAGCAATGAATATATGAAGCCAAGCACTGTATTTTTTGTTTCTGATTTTTTTTTCCTGAAATAACATCGATGGTTTCGGATCATTTTTACAAACCAACTCACTACCAATTTTCCATATATAGAAAGTGCCCCCCCCCCCCACATAAAGGAGAATTTTAAAAATGCTAGGACACATTCTGTTTATTTTCAATAAAGAGTTAATACACTGAATTTCAGCTCCGTAAGTTTAACGGCTTGCGAGATACTCATATTTTTTCGCAAAAATTCGAATCCTCACTAACTCCTTAGGATATTATGCATTATAATAAAAGCAATATAACATCCCAATTTGGATTAAGGCCTAACTATATACCAAAATTAATTTAATTTGACTTTGCAATTTGACCGTGATGATCAGGCACACATAGTTACATTCAATTTTTTATAAATAATTTATATATTACAGTGATTCAAAAATGTATTTTTTCTAGTAGTTAGCTCTAAAAGCCCACAGGTCTCGAAAGCCAAGTTGTAGTGTAAGTCCTATTGCTATTATTACTATTAAAAATATCAATATCCAAAAGTGTCCGAAGTTCTTTTTTCACTTGGTTAGATATACTCATCTCAGGTAAGTAGACAAACAAATGGAAAAGAAAGGGAAATGAAGGTCTTGAAAGTAAAACGGAGACAAATTTACCAGTCATCAGAAGATACTCTCTACAATGCAGTGAGCAGAGAGGGTCGGTAGACCATACTGAGTCGGTGGGTCGCAGTGGGTCACGGTGGGTGGTGGGTCACAGTGGGTCACATGCTGTTGACACACGACACACTGACCCACTCAGAAAACTTGACCCACTTGACCCACTGACCCACTCCATCTCTGTTAGGAAGACCTAGGCGCAGATGGGAGGACAATATTAAGATGGATCTCGCAGAGATTGGAATACAAAATAGAAACTGGATGCAGTTAGCTAAGGATAGAAGTCAGTGGAGAGCTTTTGTGAACGCGGCATTGAACCTCCGGGTTCCATAGGTCATAGAGTTAGTTAGTTAGTTAGATATTAGAAAAAAGTTCGAAAATTTATTTTGGGGTGCTCGTTTGCGCGCCCCTTGCAGTTGCTCGGTTTACCCGACCTTTGATACTTGTACTTGGTTCTGTGAAGCCGCGGTACGTGGCAATTGTACTGTGCCTCATAATCATGGCAACACTTTTTAACTCGTTTTAATACAGATCTTACAGATCATAGAATTTGTCATTATTGTTGAAAGCCTGTTGCGCAGGAGAATTTTAATTAAAGTTAGTAAGCTCAGTATATGTAATATAGGATTGATATCGTATTAATACAGGAGGATTAATTTCTTAACCACACAGTCCTATAACTTCGACGAGTTTAGAGTAATGCCAATAATTTGATACACAAATGTAGTAAATTGCGTGTGAACTGAGTAGAAATTTTTATTCTTACCATGTTCGGAAATGAAGACCGCGAAAACTTTGGACTCTATTTATATAATTTGCTTATTTTTTATTAAAAACCTGTGGCGTCCCCTAATATACCGAAACTCCCTTCCCCCGTAGGCAATGCCTACCCTATTGCTACGCCACTGTATAGATGTTGTGAGGAATGACAAGGAGATTCATGCTCATACGTGAATGAAGCGCTGTGTCGAGAGCGCAGATTCAGCTAGTGGTACATACAAATGAGTGAACAAATTATAATAAACTTAATTTTATTGCGTAAAATAATAGCCTATCTTTGTAGATTTTTTTACATGATATGTAATGAAGAACATTGTAACCACCCAATTATGAAGGTAAGAATAAAGAAAGTAACATTTTGAAAACAAAGAAAGTTTAGATAAACAGTTTTAAAACATTTCTGATAAAGCACGCTGAGTTTGATAAGAAATAATTTCTTGTTGACTTCTTAAACACTAACTAAATTGGAACCTTACTACAATATATTAGCATTACAGCCTAATATATTTTTTACTACTAACGGAAGTTAGGAATCAGAATCGCCCTCTCAAAATCATGAAAGAAAAACGGAACAAACAGCACGAACTTTTTATGTAAAAATTCATATACTTAGTGATTACATAGAGGTGATGACGCATTCGTCAGTCATGTTTTTGATGCGTTTTGCAATTCTTATAAAATACGTGAGTAATGAAGTTCATTAATCAAATTACAGCAGTATTTTTCTAAAGACAGAAGATGATTTCCTAATTTCATCGATAATTTCATCATCAGAAATTTTTTGCAAAACATCCTCTTCAATGGCTATAAGCATAAATGATTTGACAAAGACGAACGCGTACGAGTTTTAGTTCATTTAAGGTAACTGAATGCTCGCTGACACGATACTTGAGTAATTGACAGAGTTATCAAATATTTGTAGACAGAAAATCGTGTTTGGAAAGTGGAAATATGAATGTTATATCTTAGTAGCAACACAAGTAACACTGCTTACACGGATGATTTTCGTTGCACATCTTATAAAACTGGCCTAAAAAAGAGACAATACATTCCCCCTGTTCACTTTCGCCCCCCGCGGCACTACACTCAGTAGAACTGTCGCAGTAGTAGTGGTCGACGTATATTGCGCCGAGTCAGCAAAAATTTTTGTGACGTCATAGGTCAAAGGTCAATGACCTTGGCCCGGGGTCAATGACCTAGGGGTACCTAGGACCACCCCCTCTAAATTTTGGCAGGGGTACCATGGCCCACCCCCTAAATTTTGGCAGGGGTACATAGGACCACCCCCCTTAAATTTTGGAAATTGCCAAATCTAAAAATTTGGTATGGTAGCCTAGGACCATAGTATGTACCCCTATCAGTATTGGGTGTCTATGTCGTTCCCTTTCATGGGTAAAAAATTGCCAAAAATTCAAATTTCGGGGGTTTTTGACCTAATTTATCCCCTTTGATGAGGTATTATTACCCTATATAGTTATATGGGCGTATACAGGGGTCCATTCCCTTTCATAAGACATGGGTATATTAATGCACCCCTTTAAAAATTTGGAGGGGTACCTTGGTCCACCCCTTAAATTTTGGAAATTGCCCAATTTAAACATTGGGTATTATAGTACAGGACCCTAATATGTATTATGATAAATTTGGGCGGTCCACCTTGTTTCCTTCTAGGGGTACAAAATTGCCAAAAATATAAACGTAAGCAATACGTTGTACCACGTGTTTGGTTTTCGACCTAATTTATCTCCTTGGATGAGGTCCTATTACCTTATATAGTTATATGGTCATGTATAGTGGTCCATTATCTATCATAAGACATGGGTACATTGGTGCACCCCTTGAAAAATTTGGGAAGAGTACCTTGGCCCACCCCTTAAATTTTGGAAATTGACCAATTTCAACATTGGGTATTATAGTATAGGACCCTAATATGCATTATGATAAATTTGGGTGGTCCACCTCATTCCCTTCTAGGGGTACAAAATTGCCAAAATATAAACGTAAGCAATACGTTATACCACGTGTTTGGTTTTCGGCTTAATTTATGTGCTTGGATGAGGTCCTATTACCTTATATAGTTATATGATCATGTATAGGGGTTTATTACCTATCATAAGACATAGGTACATTTGTGCACCCCCGGGAGGGGTACAATGGTCCACCCCTTAAATTTTGGAAATTGACCAATTTAAACATTTGGTATTATAGTACAAGACCCTAATATGTATTATGATAAATTTGGGTGGTCCACCTCGTTCCCTTCTAGGGGTACAAAATTGCCAAAATATAAACGTAAGCAATACGTAGTACCACGTGTTTGGTTTTTGGTCGATTTTATCCCCGTTGATGAGGTCCTATTACCTTATATGGTTATATGGGCGTATACAGGTGTCCATTACCTTTCATAAGACATGGGTACATTAATGCACCCCTTGAAAAAATTTGGGAGGGGTACCTTGGCCCAACCCTTTAATTTTGGAAATTGACCAATTTCAACATGTGGTGTCATAGTACTGGATACTAATATGTATCATGATAAATTTGGGTGGTCCACCTCGTTCCCTTTTAGGGGTACCAAATTGCCAAAATATAAACGTAAGCAATACGTTATACCACGTGTTTGATTTTTGACCTAATTTATCTCCTTGATGAGGTCCTATTACATCATATAGTTATATGGTCATGTATAGGGGTCCATTCCCTATCATAAGACATAGGTACATTGATGCACCCCGGGAGGGGTACAATGGCCCACCCCTTTAATTTGGAAATTGCTCAATTAAACATTTGGTATTACAGTATAAGACCCTAATATGGATCACTATAAATTTGGGTGGTCCACCTCGTTCCCTTTTAGGGGTACAAAATTGACAAAATATAAACGTAAGCATTACGTTGTACCACGTGTTTGGTTTTTGACCTAATTTATTCCTTTGGATGAGGTCCTATTACCTTATATGGTTATATGGTCATGTATATGGGTCCTCGCTATCATAGTACATGACCTCAATATGTATCATGATAAATTTGGGTGGTCCATCTTGTTCCCTTTCATGGGTAAAAATTGCTAAAATATAAACATAAGCAATATGTTGTACCATGTGTTTGGTTTTTGGCCCAATTTCTTCCCTTTGATGAGGTTTTATTACCTTATATGGTTATATGGTCATGTATATAGGTTCATTTCCTATCATAAGATATGGGTACATTGATGCATCCTTTAAAAATTTGGGAGGGGTATCTTGGCTCATCCACTCGGTTTTAGAAATTGTTTAATATAAGCATTTGGTATCATAGTACAGGTCTCCAATATGTACCACTATAAATTTGGATGGTCCACATCGTTCCCTTTTCATAGGTAAAGAACTACCAAAAATCAAATTTCGGAGGTTATTGACCCTATTTAGCACATTATATGGGTATGTACAGAGGTTTATTACCTTTATATGTTTATGTTCCCTTTTAAATTTGGGAATTATCAAATAACAAAATTCGGTAAACGTTTTCTAGGACCCGTTGGTATTCCTCTTATGGCCAAATATTCAAAATTTAAAGGTTATTGACCGGCTTTATTATTGAATAAGTACAGGATTTATTACTTTTTTCATAACACACAGGTGTATTTGTGTACCAATCTTAAATTTTGGAAGGGGTACATTTCTTATTGTCGTATCAATAATTGGTAATTGTTCATTGGGTAAATCATTACGATCACGTGATCGGTTATTGACCTATGATGGGATTAGGAGTCCAGGACATTGGTACATTGAAACTTTGTAGGATAATTTGAGAATGCGTCATTGGTTTTGATTATTCCCGCCAAATATAAACGTAAGCAAGACGTTGTACCACGTGATTGTCCTTGATGAGGTAGTGTACAGGGATTCATTTCCTTTGTTGTGGTACTTCTTAAGTTTGAGTACACACACACTTCTAGAAAACAGTTGGTTCTACTCAGGTAAACAATTGACGGACATTATTGACCTTGTTGAACATATAATGATATGATTAACTCTAAGACAGGTATATCAAGAGAAGTATTCTTTAAATTTGGGAATGGTGATAAACAGAATTTTAACATAAGGTGCGAAATTTGAAACAATACATTGAACTTTAGTCACAGCTCATAGTCTAAGATCATTGGTGGTGATTGATTTGAAATCTGATAGCTAACCTTATTGAATCTTATGACTCATAGACGAAAGGCAATACATGCTACAACACTGGCAAAGTTATTGTTAATGCAATTTGATTGGTTGATCACTATCTGTCGTGCAATCTGATTGGCTGATCACTATCTTTCGTGCAATCTGATTGGTTGATGATTTTCAAATCTTTGCTGTATTCAGTTTTAAGTTTTGTTTAACATTTAAAAATCTTGGTTTCGTTCAACATTTTGCACTCACTGATAAATATGATCAAAACCGTTTATTTGTTAATCGAATAGTTAAAAACCGGATAAAGTTTGACGGTTAACCGTGAAACGTAAATTTTTTTTAGTTTGAAATTTTTTTGCTTGAAATTTTTTGTTTGAAAATTTTTTCGTTTCCAAATTTTTTTTGTTTCAAAATTTTGTTTGAGATTTTTTCGTTTGAAATTTTTGTTTGAAATTTTTTTCGTTTGAAAATTTTTGTTCGAAAATTTTGTTTAAAATTTTTTGTTTAAAATTTTTCGTTTCCAAATTTTTTGTTTGAAATTTTTTGTTTCAAAATTTTGTTTGAAATTTTTTTCGCTTCAAAATTTTGTTTGAATTTTTTTTTTGTTTGAAATTTTTTGTTTGAATTTTTTTCGCTTCAAAATTTTCTTTGAAAATTTTTGTTCTCGAAATTTTTGTTTCAAAGTTTGAGTTGACATTTTTAAAAGTTTGTGCACTTATTAGTAAAGAACCGGAACTGTTTAGAACAGAAACCTTTGACAACATTGTGGTGCAATAGTACACGGGGTTGTACTTGAAATGAAAAAACACAATTCATTGAAATGGATCATTTTATTACACTCCACATACATCCATACCAGATAGTGGTTCTGGATATTGTCGATACAATGTATTTTGAACTTCTTGCACTAGTTTGTCTTTAGCATATAATTTTAATTCCAATTGAAGTCTTTTAAGGTCTAATGCAATATCAATTGATGGAAACTCAATGTCCATTTGATCACAAATAAACTGTTTATCAATACAGGTATGCACCCACGAACGATGTTGACAACCATCACAATATCTAGATACATGTTGTACAATATGCATAACACATTTTTCAAAATAGTACTTTTTCAGGAATATACTAGTTTTGTTGCACACTTCCACTGCATGTTTCACACACTGGAATACGCTGATAAATTTGTTCCATTCTGTTTCCGTTAGATACACCATATTGCGAGGGACATGGAATGTACTCTTTTTACGTAACAACACCATCTTCTCTTCGAGGACTGTACGCAGCACCACTTCATGATTTGAGCCTAATGATTTGACTATGGTCACATTTAGCTCATCATGAAAATAATTGTTCATTTGGTCGATTCGTGCCATTCTTCACAGGTCAGTTGTACACCAAATTGTTCTGCTTTACCCAATCGAATCACAGGTTCAAATGTTCTAGCACTGATACCAATCATCACATGTTTTGTTTGAAATATATTTATTGGATAATAGCTTGCGAAGATGAACTCTTTATCGTTAGAAGTACACATCTTTCCTCCTGAAAAGCACTTGCTCAAATGATTTCGTGGGATGACACTGTATTTGCTGGTTTATAGTTATTGCTGACGTCATTGGTAAGGAATGTGCTGACGTTTGAATTCATGATTTCATCACAGTTGCTGACGTCATGCCGACCAACCAAATTCATACAACTACAGCTGACGTCATTGGAAAGAAATGTGCTGACGTTTGAATTCATGATTTGCTGACGAATCCGGCTGCATACTAAATTCAAGTTGATGACTTCGACCCAAGAATCCTTTGTAACATAAAGATACAGATCCAGTATTTAAGAAACGCAGCAGTTCTTCTTGTTTTGATGGTTCCATGGGTAAATATCTTGCTGGTAAAATTATATTCTTATCATTTTCAAGCTTCACTACGATTCTTAATCCAAACTTTGTAGGGATCATTTGGCTAGCTAAGATTCTATAAGGTACATTTTGTTGTAAATCAGTAATCTTGGTAAATGATTTCATCACATCACGCGTGTTTAGAAACTGCAGACAAGTAGCCATGATGATGTGATCATGAATACTAACTCGAACGATACTTATATATGATGCAAAACTGATGACGTTGCATGATCATGTTCTAACGTGTACTATTGCACCATGATAAACAACGTTGCCAGATGTTTTTGTTCTAAACAGTTCCGGCTATTGCATACCTGTATTGATAAACAGTTTATTTGTGATCAAATGGACATTGAGTTTCCATCAATTGATATTGCAATAGATCTTAAAAGACTTCAACTGGAATTAAAATTATATGCTAAAGACAAACTAGTGCAAGAAGTTCAAAATACATTGTATCGACAATATCCAGAACCACTATCTGGTATGGATGTATGTGGAGTGTAATAAAATGATCCATTTCAATGAATTGTGTTTTTTCATTTCAAGTACAACCCCAGGTTCTGACGTGTACTATTGCACCACAATGTTGTCAAAGGTTTCTGTTCTAAACAGTTCCGGTTCTTTACTAATAAGTGCACAAACTTTTAAAAATGTCAACTCAAACTTTGAAACAAAAATTTCGAGAACAAAAATTTTCAAACAAAATTTTGAAGCGAAAAAAATTCAAACAAAAAATTTCAAACAAAAAAAAATTCAAACAAAATTTTGAAGCGAAAAAAATTTCAAACAAAATTTTGAAACAAAAAATTTCAAACAAAAAATTTGGAAACGAAAAATTTTAAACAAAAAATTTTAAACAAAATTTTCGAACAAAAATTTTCAAACGAAAAAAATTTCAAACAAAAATTTCAAACGAAAAAATCTCAAACAAAATTTTGAAACAAAAAAATTTGGAAACGAAAAAATTTTCAAACAAAAAATTTCAAGCAAAAAAATTTCAAACTAAAAAAAATTTACGTTTCACGGTTAACCGTCAAACTTTATCCGGTTTTTAACTATTCGATTAACAAATAAACGGTTTTGATCATATTTATCAGTGAGTGCAAAATGTTGAACGAAACCAAGATTTTTAAATGTTAAACAAAACTTAAAACTGAATACAGCAAAGATTTGAAAATCATCAACCAATCAGATTGCACGAAAGATAGTGATCAGCCAATCAGATTGCAGGAAAGATAGTGATCAACCAATCAAATTGCATTAACAATAACTTTGCCAGTGTTGTAGCATGTATTGCCTTTCGGCTATGAGTCATAAGATTCAATAAGGTTAGCTATCAGATTTCAAATCAATCACCACCAATGATCTTAGACTATGAGCTGTGACTAAAGTTCAATGTATTGTTTCAAATTTCGCACCTTATGTTAAAATTCTGTTTATCACCATTCCCAAATTTAAAGAATACTTCTCTTGATATACCTAAGTCTTAGAGTTAATCATATCATTATATGTTCAATAAGGTCAATAATGTCCGTCAATTGTTTACCTGAGTAGAACCAACTGTTTTCTAGAAGTGTGTGTGTACTCAAACTTAAGAAGTACCACAACAAAGGAAATGAATCCCTGTACACTACCTCATCAAGGACAATCACGTGGTACAACGTCTTGCTTACGTTTATATTTGGCGGGAATAATCAAAACCAATGACGCATTCTCAAATTATCCTACAAAGTTTCAATGTACCAATGTCCTGGACTCCTAATCCCATCATAGGTCAATAACCGATCACGTGATCGTAATGATTTACCCAATGAACAATTACCAATTATTGATACGACAATAAGAAATGTACCCCTTCCAAAATTTAAGATTGGTACACAAATACACCTGTGTGTTATGAAAAAAGTAATAAATCCTGTACTTATTCAATAATAAAGCCGGTCAATAACCTTTAAATTTTGAATATTTGGCCATAAGAGGAATACCAACGGGTCCTAGAAAACGTTTACCGAATTTTGTTATTTATTAATTCCCAAATTTAAAAGGGAACATAAACATATAAAGGTAATAAACCTCTGTACATACCCATATAATGTGCTAAATAGGGTCAATAACCTCCGAAATTTGATTTTTGGTAGTTCTTTACCTATGAAAAGGGAACGATGTGGACCATCCAAATTTATAGTGGTACATATTGGGGACCTGTACTATGATACCAAATGCTTATATTAAACAATTTCTAAAACCGAGTGGATGAGCCAAGATACCCCTCCCAAATTTTTAAAGGATGCATCAATGTACCCATATCTTATGATAGGAAATGAACCTATATACATGACCATATAACCATATAAGGTAATAAAACCTCATCAAAGGGAAGAAATTGGGCCAAAAACCAAACACATGGTACAACATATTGCTTATGTTTATATTTTAGCAATTTTTACCCATGAAAGGGAACAAGATGGACCACCCAAATTTATCATGATACATATTGAGGTCATGTACTATGATAGCGAGGACCCATATACATGACCATATAACCATATAAGGTAATAGGACCTCATCCAAAGGAATAAATTAGGTCAAAAACCAAACACGTGGTACAACGTAATGCTTACGTTTATATTTTGTCAATTTTGTACCCCTAAAAGGGAACGAGGTGGACCACCCAAATTTATAGTGATCCATATTAGGGTCTTATACTGTAATACCAAATGTTTAATTGAGCAATTTCCAAATTAAAGGGGTGGGCCATTGTACCCCTCCCGGGGTGCATCAATGTACCTATGTCTTATGATAGGGAATGGACCCCTATACATGACCATATAACTATATGATGTAATAGGACCTCATCAAGGAGATAAATTAGGTCAAAAATCAAACACGTGGTATAACGTATTGCTTACGTTTATATTTTGGCAATTTGGTACCCCTAAAAGGGAACGAGGTGGACCACCCAAATTTATCATGATACATATTAGTATCCAGTACTATGACACCACATGTTGAAATTGGTCAATTTCCAAAATTAAAGGGTTGGGCCAAGGTACCCCTCCCAAATTTTTTCAAGGGGTGCATTAATGTACCCATGTCTTATGAAAGGTAATGGACACCTGTATACGCCCATATAACCATATAAGGTAATAGGACCTCATCAACGGGGATAAAATCGACCAAAAACCAAACACGTGGTACTACGTATTGCTTACGTTTATATTTTGGCAATTTTGTACCCCTAGAAGGGAACGAGGTGGACCACCCAAATTTATCATAATACATATTAGGGTCTTGTACTATAATACCAAATGTTTAAATTGGTCAATTTCCAAAATTTAAGGGGTGGACCATTGTACCCCTCCCGGGGGTGCACAAATGTACCTATGTCTTATGATAGGTAATAAACCCCTATACATGATCATATAACTATATAAGGTAATAGGACCTCATCCAAGCACATAAATTAGGCCGAAAACCAAACACGTGGTATAACGTATTGCTTACGTTTATATTTTGGCAATTTTGTACCCCTAGAAGGGAATGAGGTGGACCACCCAAATTTATCATAATGCATATCAGGGTCCTATACTATAATACCCAATGTTGAAATTGGTCAATTTCCAAAATTTAAGGGGTGGGCCAAGGTACTCTTCCCAAATTTTTCAAGGGGTGCACCAATGTACCCATGTCTTATGATAGATAATGGACCACTATACATGACCATATAACTATATAAGATAATAGGACCTCATCCAAGGAGATAAATTAGGTCGAAAACCAAACACGTGGTACAACGTATTGCTTACGTTTATATTTTTGGCAATTTTGTACCCCTAGAAGGAAACAAGGTGGACCGCCCAAATTTATCATAATACATATTAGGGTCCTGTACTATAATACCCAATGTTTAAATTGGGCAATTTCCAAAATTTAAGGGGTGGGCCAAGGTACCCCTCCAAATTTTTCAAGGGGTGCATTAATATACCCATGTCTTATGAAAGGGAATGGACCCCTGAATACGCCCATATAACTATATAGGGTAATAATACCTCATCCAAGGGGATAAATTAGGTCAAAAACCCCCGAAATTTGACTTTTTGGCAATTTTTTACCCATGAAAGGGAACGACATAGACACCCAATACTGATAGGGGTACATACTATGGTCCTAGGCTACCATACCAAATTTTTAGATTTCGCAATTTCCAAAATTTAAGGGGGGTGGTCCTATGTACCCCTGCCAAAATTTAGGGGGTGGGCCATGGTACCCCTGCCAAAATTTAGAGGGGGTGGTCCTAGGTACCCCTAGGTCATTGACCCCGGGCCAAGGTCATTGACCTTTGACCTATGACGTCACAAAAATTTTTGCTGACTCGGCGCAATATACGTCGACCACTACTACTGTCGCATTCTTCAACATTTACGTCGCGTTGTATGTTAGTACAGTCTTTATTGGATCAAAATATACAATATATTTCAGACAGAAATTTTCTTGTAGGCCTTATATCTGGAGAACTACATATACTGTAGCCAAAACAAACCTACCACTTAAATCAGTATGATGAGCTTATTCCGTAAAAAATATGAAATCTCGATTCAAGGTCCATTCAAAATTTTTCTGGTCCCTCTTTCAAAAAATCAAATATATTTCATTCAAACATATTTTTTTGTGCGCCTTATATCTCAAGAACTACATACAGTGCAACCAAAGCAAAATTACCACTTAACTCAGTATGGTGTGCTTACTCCGTAAAAAAAAAAAAAATATGAAATCGATTTAGAAACCATTCAAAATTTTTGTGGTACCTGATCCAAAAAAACATATATATTTCAGAAAGAAATTTTTTGTAGGCCTTATATATGGAGAGCTACATACAGTGCAGCGAAACCAAAACTACCATTTAACTCAGTATGATGTTCTTATTCCGTAATATATATATATATATATATATATATATATATATATATATATATATATATATATATATATATATATATACGAAATCTCGATTTATGAGCAATTTAAAATTTTTGTGGTCCCTGATCCAAAAAATCCAATATATTTCATTCAATCAAATATTTTCTTGTACGCCTTATATCTAGAGAACTACACGAAGTGCAGCGAAACCAAAACTACCACTTAACTCAGTATGGTGTCGTTATTCCGTAAAAATACGAAATCTTGATTTAGGGGCCATTCAAAATTTTTGTGGTCCCTGATCCAAAAAATCCAATATATTTCATTCAATCAAATATTTTCTTGTACGCCTTATATCTGGAGAACTACACGAAGTGCAGCGAAACCAAAACTACCACTTAACTCAGTATGATGTCCTTATTCCGTAAAAATACGAAATCTTGATTTAGGGGCAATTCAAAGTTTTTGTGATCCCTGATCCAAAAAATCCAGTATATTTCATGCAATCAAATATTTTTTGTATGCCTTATATCTGGAGAACTACATGCAGCGCAGCGAAACCAAAACTACCAGTTAACTCAGTATGATGTCCTTATTCCGTAAAAATACGAAATCTTGATTTAGGGGCCATTCAAAATTGTTGTGGTCCCTGATCCAAAAAATCCAATATATTTCATTCAATCAAATATTTTCTTGTACGTCTTATATCTGGAGAACTACATGCAGTGCAGCAAAACCAAAACTACCACTTAACTCAGTATGATGTCCTTATTCCGTAAAAATACGAAATGTTGATTTAGGGGCCATTCAAAATTTTTGTGGTCCCGGATCCAAAAAATCCAATATATTTCATTCAATCAAATATTTTCTTGTAAGCCTTATATCTGGAGAACTACATGCAGTGCAGCGAAACCAAAACTACCACTTAACTCAGTATGATGTCCTTATTCCGTAAAAATACGAAATCTTGATTTAGGGGCCATTCAAAATTGTTGTGGTCCCTGATCCAAAAAATCCAATATATTTCATTCAATCAAATATTTTCTTGTACGTCTTATATCTGGAGAACTACATGCAGTGCAGCGAAACCAAAACTACCACTTAACTCAGTATGATGTCCTTATTCCGTAAAAATACGAAATATTGATTTAGGGGCCATTCAAAATTTTTGTGGTCCCTGATCCAAAAAATCCAATATATTTCATTCAATCAAATATTTTCTTGTACGTCTTATATCTGGAGAACTACATGCAGTGCAGCAAAACCAAAACTACCACTTAACTCAGTATGATGTCCTTATTCCGTAAAAATACGAAATCTTGATTTAGGGGCCATTCAAAATTTTTGTGGTCCCTGATCCAAAAAATCCAATATATTTCATTCAATCAAATATTTTCTTGTACGTCTTATATCTGGAGAACTACATGCAGTGGAGCGAAACCAAAACTACCACTTAACTCAGTATGATGTCGTTATTCCGTAAAAATACGAAATCTTGATTTAGGGGCCATTCAAAATTTTTGTGGTCCCTGATCCAAAAAATCCAATATATTTCATTCAATCAAATATTTTCTTGTACGCCTTATATCTGGAGAACTACACGAAGTGCAGCGAAACCAAAACTACCACTTAACTCAGTATGATGTCCTTATTCCGTAAAAATACGAAATCTTGATTTAGGGGCAATTCAAAGTTTTTGTGATCCCTGATCCAAAAAATCCAGTATATTTCATGCAATCAAATATTTTTTGTATGCCTTATATCTGGAGAACTACATGCAGCGCAGCGAAACCAAAACTACCAGTTAACTCAGTATGATGTCCTTATTCCGTAAAAATACGAAATCTTGATTTAGGGGCCATTCAAAATTTTTGTGGTCCCTGATCCAAAAAATCCAATATATTTCATTCAATCAAATATTTTCTTGTACGCCTTATATCTGGAGAACTACATGCAGTGCAGCGAAACCAAAACTACCACTTAACTCAGTTTGATGTGTTTATTCCGTAAAATATACGGAAACTCGATTTATTCAAAAATGTTGCTCCTGACCCAACATTTAATTATTGGCCAGGATCGCAATCTTCTGAACCATTTCTCGGATCATTTCTAAAATTCTTGTTATTTGCTTTGTCTCAGTAGTCTTGCAGAGTTTTCTGGAGTTTTAAAAAACTTTTAGATTTGAAGTTTTTAAAATTTAGATGGCAGTGAAAGCAATCAGTGTGATTTTATGATTGAAAAATTTATTTTCTAGGGATTGGAAAGATGAAATAATGCTATAAAACATAATCACTGTGAAATGAAGTGTTAAAAAAATACCAGAAAGCTAATCGTTTCCAAGTTACAACAATGATTAATTGTACTATTTTTCCTTGATCTGTTTGCTTCGAGGCCCCCTTCGTATTAAATACCCATATGACCTGTGTAATCCATATTTCCTTAGGATGAATTATTTCAGGTAACACAGGCATAAATACAAAACAAATTATATTATTTTTGATGTTCTTATTAGTAGTGTAACTAAGATCGTGTGCCCTTAAACCTCCGTAATATTCGAAAATGTGCCCCCGTAAATATTCCTGCATTATTGTTAGGTATACCGAATTAGAAACCCCATCTTGCTATCCCCTTCCTCTTTATCGACTCGAACTTTTTAAAAAAAAACACTATGATTGCATCAGCAATGGAGACTTCTTTCTATCCTAGTTTTGAAAACAAGCAAAAAAATAAAATAAAAATCATAAGTTAAAAAATAAAGATTTGCGAGAAAGAAATGGTGCATTTCCATCCGGATTCACTATACCCCGTGAATATGTTCGATAAACGAAATTGTCCCAATCTTATGCCCTGTTAATTCCCACAACTTTGTAATGTCTTGGTTACTGTTAGGTAAGAACATGGAGAATATTCCATGAAAGTCCCACTACAGTAAGGAAACCGTGTTAGACATGTACTTGGAAACACGAGTCGGATTAGGATTTTAGATTGCTGGGCTTTCGGCATCTATGGCCATTTAGCCCGTCACGTTTTGAGGGATAACGTCTCTCGGTGAGCACACTATCCAGGGAAAGGGAAGGAAGCGGCCTGGGACCTATAAGATAGGTACCATCCTGGCATTTGCCTGATATGAATGAGGAAAACCCAGGAAAACCTCATTCAGGATGGCTGGCCTGAAAAAGAGTTTTTTTTTACACTTTTTCGACCGAGTGCCCCCATCGGCGGAAACACAAGTCATGGCGTTGTAAAGAACCGGATCCCCTGAGCACAGCGGTGATTTTAGAAATCAATTAAGTGGCCCGAAACCCAAGAATTCGGGACCCACATGTACCTTCTATTCGATATCAAATATATTGCACTGTCGCTTACTGACATGCACCATCACAGTATTGTCTTGTAATGTTCCCCTCGGTTGAATAACATTCAGGAAGGGTAATAAGGAAACTTTGTGAGCAAACATATGGTGAATATGGCATTAACATCCTTTGGGGCCAGATTTCTTGGGCTTTGGGCCCCGGACCAGATTTACATAATCACCGGAGTGCTCAGCGGAAACCGACCATTTCCAATGCAATCACCCACCTCAAAAACTGCATGTTTCATTAGTAAAAAGAAGGGACCCGACCCTATACTTTTGGGGTCCGATATCTGGAGACATCAGACCCCGGGCTTGACTTGTGACATCACCGCTGTGCTCAGAGAACCACAACCTTTCCATTGCCACCCTCCACGTCCAAGAACTACATATTTCATTGGTGAACAGAAAGGACCGACGCTCAAATCTTCGGGCCCGTTTTCTGACATCACCGTTGTGCTCAGGGGACCATTATCGCCACCACTCGCGTCTAACAACTCTATGTCTAACACGGTTTCCTTACCGAAGGAGAATCAGCTCCATGATCTTTATGTTATCGATTGCACATCACGTTCCTGAATACATAAATTATGGACGAGATTGCATTTTTAAGCTAATAACATACATGTATTTTTGAGACATTTTGTCTTTTTGATTTTTCAACAATCAAGGGTACGAATTGGGCAATAGTCCCCTTTCCCTAGTGCCCCCTTCGCTAGCACTGCGAGCTCGCTTACGCCGCTGGTTACTGTGAACGAAGTTTTGAATGTTATAACTAATCGACCAATATCTTAGTGATTTTGCAGATTGCAGGACCCACCCGGAAATTTCCGGGTATCCGGGCGCCCCAGTCCGCCTCTGTATCTCACGCAGCAAAAGTTTTGCTTCGAATTCTGAACAGAAGGTTGTACGGAAGAACGAATGAAGAAGCAGAGGAGGAAGAATTCGGGTTCAGGAGAGGTAAGGGCACAAGAGATACAATTGAATTATTAAGAGTGATCCGTGAAAGATTTATAGAATTTGCCCGCGCGAATTGGGAATTGTTGTTGGAAGTTTTAAATAAGGTTGTGTTGGAATGGAAAGATCGAAGACTCATAAGAAACTTATATATGAAACAACAAGTAAGTGTGAGAATAAGGGATGAAATGACAGAGGAGAGTACAATTGGGAGTTCAATGTGAATGCTCTATCTCGTCAACAATATGTAATATCTATCTAGGAGAGACAGTGAAAAAGACCCTACATAATGAAGACGATAGTTCAGGAGATAGAATTAGCTGTATACGGTTTGCAGATGATATGGCACTTGTTGTGGAACCTGAAGAAAAAATCAATAAGATGTTAGAAAACTTGAGGAACGGTGGCTCAGTGGTAGGGATTTTTCTTGTTGACCGTGGAAGTGTGTGGACGTGTCTGTGTGCTCTGCGAAGTTAACGTGTTTACTTGTGTAGTGCCTATCAAATGGAACTGCGAAGTGGTAGGTAAAGTGTGGCCTGTTATTTTGCATGTTCTTCCTGAGACAGCTACACATTTATATAGATATATATATTTATATACGATATTTGACGAACTTTTTTTTTATTTTTGCTTTTGAGTTTTTGTGAAAATGGAAAAGAATTTAAGAGAAAATACAATCAAATTTGCATTTGATAAGTCGACGAGTCGAAATAGGCCTAGCCCTTATGCAATACATAAATGGCTGCCTGATACGATCAACCTCAATGCTGATCAGGTGCAAGGTATACAATTAAATAGCAACGAAAGTGAAGGTAGTCAATCTTCCATTGGAGATGGAAAATCAAAAAATTGTCGCAACCTTAGGCAAGTATGGTGTAATCAAAACAGTCTCAAATGAACAGTGGTGAGACAAATTTGAATATAAAGTAAATAATGGCAATCGTATAGTACAAATGGAAATAAAACAACATATCCCATCTCGTCTTGTCATAAGTGGCTATCGTGCCTCGATTATCTATTATGGACAACCCCCCACGTGTTTTATTTGTGGATCAGTTGAACACGTAGCTAATAGGTGTTCTTTAAACAGAAGAAGAACTACAGTGACACAGCAACAAAATTTGCCATCTACATCTGCAGATGTTTTGCAACGGCAGGTAGTAAACTCCCTTCCAACAGAATTATTACCGGATGATGGACAAATTCAATCACCAACTACAGAACAAAAGATAACTGAACGAATAGAGGAAAGAGAACATATTTCAACTGCCAGATCAGCAGCACGGTACAACACACTCGATCCCCATATTTCCAAGAATGACGACTTCACTCTCTACGAGCACAATTTCCCTCCATTAGTTCAAGCTGTGACTAAAAAGAGTGCTGCTACCCTTCAAATTGCGGAACACATAGGTGCTTTACAGCCTGATCAAGTTAGTCTTGGCCCAGTTTTTACAAATGACAATCAAATGAAAGTATGTATGACTGTATCTCTTGACAAACCATCCGACGACACTATACCTTCTGTTGTGACAGCAGACGAAGATGATACTGTTATAGCTGACAAGAACTATGATATTGCAGACCCAGTCGAAGGAAAGAGTTTACCAGAGAAAGAAGGAATAAACGATGAATTGAATACGGAGAGCACATCACCTGAGATTTTGAATGAGAGTAGAAACAAGAATAAAAGAAGAAAAATTAGTCAAATTGGAGGAACAAACAAGCAAAGTGTACAGACATAGTTTTTGACGTCGAAAACCAATTTCTCTAGTTTCATTCCGTCCAATAACATACATTTTAACCAATTTGTGTGGTTTAATAGTTATTTATGTTCACTTGAATGCCATATGTTACTAGGTGCATTTCACTAAATATTAACAAACTACAATCTGAAGTAAAACAGTCCCTATTCAAACAGTTTGTTTATGAACATGTCGACTTCCTGTGTCTTCAGGAGGTTACGACTGATGATTTTTCATATATTTTTGGCTATACTAGTTATGTAAATCTTGGGGAGAAGCACTTGGATACTGCGACCTTAGTTAAAGATGGCATTCACATTACATATATTAAAATGTTAGTTGATGGTCGTGGTATTGCTTTATATTGGGATCAAACTGTTATTGTAAATATATATGCTCCGGGTGGGCATCAAAACAGGGAAGCTCGAGAAGTGTTTTATATTGCCGACATTTTATATCTGTTTACAGGCACCTTCAATAACATGATTTTAATAGGTGATACTAATTGTCACCTTCGACCACAAGACTGTCACGGTGTGCCTTCGTATAGTGCAGCATTACAACTCCTCATCGATCAATTCCATTTAGTTGATTGAGCTATTCAGTATAAACGAGATAAGCTATTTACATATCTCAGGAATAATGCTGGCTCTAGAATAGATAGATGCTATGTTAATCGTACTATCATTTCACAATTAGTTGATTATAATGTCTACCCTGCGCCGTTCACAGATCATTCTGCAATTAAACTACAGCTTGCCATTGGAAAGCCTTTTGTCTCTTACAGGAAATGTTATTGGAAAATGAATGCACAGCTCTTACAACGCCAAGACTTCAATGAGTTGTTTTCTGAAGAATGGAAATTATGGGTTAAGTACAAGCAGCGATATTCCACAACAATCCAGTGGTGGAAAACGAATGTTAAGAAAAATATAAAATGGTTTTGTATACAATATGCTCGGGAAATACAAAATACAGATAAATATACTATGGATTATTATATGAAATGTTTAGCAGAAACAACCAAATTTTCTCACGGCAATACTGAGATTTCCTACAGGGATGGGAAATATTTCTAACGTAAAATATTACAGCTGCAATGTAAGAAAATTGCAAAACTTCGAACTTCATGTCGAAATACTGATATTTTACCTGACGAAAAGTTAACATTATACCAGTTGATTAAACACCGTGAAAGAAGACAAAAATAATTGATTACCAAACTGGAAACTGATTCCGGCAATGTGCTATCGTCACAGGCTGACATTTCTTTATGCATATATGAACATTTCAAAAATTTATTTGACAAAGCATTTACAAAAGATCTAACTCATCTTGTAGACATTTCTGATGCGACACAAATTACACCTGCAGCTAATGATATGTTAATGGAATTGTATACAGAGAAAGAAATATGGGAAGTTATTTAAAATCTTAAAAGAAACAAGACGCCAGGGTTAGATGGTTTAATAGCAGAATTTTACCAGAAACTTTTTGGCACCATTGGAGCAGAATTCACTCAAATGGTGAATGAAATTCTTTTCGGTAACGTTAGTCATCCGAATTTCTCCCAAGGTGTCATTATTCTAATTCCGAAAATTAGATATTCACGTAAAATTAAAGATTATCGTCCATTATCTATGCTTTGTGTGGATCACAAAATCATTGCTAAATGCTTAGCCAATAGGCTAATGAAGGTTATACCCTCTATATTACATCCAATGCAAGCTGGATTTAATGATCGGAACATGATTGATTTGCTGATGGATTTAAAAGACACAGTGTCATATTTGGATTACAGCAAAACCCACATGGAATATTATCAATAGATTTTCAAGGTGCTTTTGATTTAGTAAATCGTGACTATTTATATCACGTGACGAGTAATACTGGGTTTCGAATGGAAGTCATACAACAAGTCAAAGCTTTATATACTATATCGAGATCCAAAGTGCAGGTTAATGGATATTTTACTCCATCTTTTGCTGTTAAATGATCAGTGAGACAAGGATGTCCATTATCCATGATCCTTTTTAATATATATATGATGCCGTTGCTTTATACACTTGAAGTAAACATATCTGGTATACAATTCGCTGATTTACAATTTAAACTTTTTTCCTATGCAGACGATTTAACTGTCCTTGTTAAAGATACAATTGAGTTGGATAGTGTCATTGCCAGTATTCATGCCTTTGCAAAATATAGTGGTGCACAACTTAATATGGAGAAAACAAAATTACTTAAATTTGGAAACTGGAATAATGAACACAATATATCAATCTCCCAAGTTGACAATCTCAAGATCTTAGGAATCTGGGTTTGTAGATCTGTACATGAAATGATTACTTACAACTGGAATGTGATTATTCAAAACATCAAAGTCAGGGCCGGATTTAGCATTTTGGCGCCCCTAGGCCCAATAATTTTTTCCGCTCCTAGTCTGCTTAAAGTTACTTTCCTAAAAACCTTTATTAAAAAATTATATCAGGTCTATATGTTAATTGCTTAAACACCACTCCACGATGCAATTTTATCATTGCAAGTTTTTTGAGGGATTTACTTGATTCTGGGCTTAACAAAATACCGTTAATGTATTAACAAAAGATTGGTGAATAACTGGTTTTGTTCAATTTAGCCATTTGGGCAAATTAATAAAAAAACTGTAATACATTATAAAATAGTTTTAATCTCAGAAACACAGCTTACATTTTTTCTCTCGGCCGTGCGCCCCCTGGGAGCTTGCGCCCATAGGCCCGGGCCTATTGGGAAATCCAGCCCTGATCAAAGTTACGTGCCACAACTGGAAAGATCGTAATTTCTGTTTAGAGGAGAGTTTGGATTTCTAATACATATTTAGTTGCGAAAATTTGGTTCGTAGTCCAACTCTTGCCCTTGCCATTACGTTGTAGTAGGCAAATTCAGACTGCACTCTATTGGTTTGTGTGGAAAGGGTCCATCTTTAAAACTAGTATGTATGTAATAACAACACAACCCAAATCTAATGGAGGATTGAATTCAGTTGATGTTCACATTAAGTGTAAAGTTTTGTATTTCCTTAAATGGTTCTACATTCTTCATTCAGACAAATCGTTATTTGTGAAAGTATGGAGCTTCTACTGGATAGAGAAAACAGGGACTGTAGCACCTCTTAATCTCACAGCGATTCCCTCTTGTGTCAGATACATTCAGGACAATATTTTTGAAAGTGGTTATAATGTTCTCGATCCAAGTGTGCCAGTAAGATTTAGTGTCAAAAATATGTATCAATCCTTACAACTCACACAGACAGTGATGTACAGAAGTCTCAAGTATTATCCAAATCACAATTGGAATCAGATTTGGGAAAATGTATATAATACAATTCTTAACGCCAAACAACGATCTCTTTAGTATAAAGTAGTGCATGATTTGGTACCAACAAAAGCCAGACTACATAAGATTCATCTCGCTCAATCCCCAAATTTTATGTCTTGCTCTGAACTTGATAACCTTCAACATAGACTAAGAACCTGCAGTCTAGATAGTCCCATCTGGCTCCTTCTCGGAACTATTTTACGCATTATATGTCGCTGCAGTATTGATACGTTTTCGCCAGACTATGTTATTTCCAGATTTTAAATACTTTCCATCACAAAAACACAATGCAGTGATTTGGCTTTGTGGAATTACGATACAATATCTTTTAACAAATCAGGAATATACAGTGGACAGTTACAAATATCATGTTTTTAAAAGAAAAATGGAAATTTTCTCCCAGTGTGAGGCAAAAGAACGTTGGCAATTTTCTTGTTGTTTTAAATGAACAATTAACACCATGATGTACTGGTCCGTAGTTTTTTAAAATCTTATTCTATGAGAAAAAGTGGTAGAGCGTTCACCTCCGTGGGACGTAAAACTTAAAGATTTTCCATTTGATTTTCTGTTTGAGGCTGTTATTTTAAATAAAAAATAGTGGAAACCTACATGTAAGTTTCTAGACGTCAGAATATATTTAAATTACCAACACTTATACTTCACTGCCTTGGACTTCAAACCTCTAAATAACTATAAATTTTGTTTTACAGGATTTAAACGTATCGCTCTTTTCTCCTATGATTAACAGGAAATACAAAATTAGCAATATACATGTACGCCATACGCCAGCAAAATTCCATATTCTCTTGTTGGGACTTTGGAAAGAATGTATCGATTTGAGTGTAGTATTCGCCGAAATACAGAGTTCTATCGATAACACAGGAATTGACTGAGTCTGATGTTATTTACCAAAAGAAGAAAGTTTTTGCTGGATTTATCAGTGATGTAATGCTATTTTTTTAGGTGGGTATACGCTCCATTCTTTGTTACACACACACATACATATGTATCTATATTAGGGATGGCCTTTTTCGAAAAATCTGTTTTTCGATTTTCGGAAATTTCATTTTTCGTTTTTTCGTTTTTCGCTTTTTCGAAAAAATTTTCGTTTTTCGTTTTTTCGAAAAATTTTTCGTTTTTCGTTTTTCGAAAAATTTTTCGTTTTTCGTTTTCCGAAAAATTTTTCGTTTTTCGTTTTTCGAAAAATTTTTCGTTTTTCGTTTTTCGAAAAATTTTTCGTTTTTCGTTTTTCGAAAAATTTTTCGTTTTTCGTTTTTCGAAAAAATTTTCGTTTTTCGAATAAAATTTCGTTTTTCGTTTTTAGTTTTCGAAAAAGTATTTTTCGAAAAAATGTGGCCATCCCTAATCTCAAGATTAAAGAGATTCGCAGTCACGTCCGGATGTGTCCAACACTGGCACTAGTACCCGTAGAGTATATTTCTGATGGTTTGTTGATCAACATGGAGGCTGTCCGATTAGACGAAGAGTCGAAGTCTTCAATGATTAGGAGCAATGGCTGGAAAATCGAAATTTTTCTCCGGAAAGTTGGAATTGTAGCAGTCACAGGAATCGAACAAATAAAGCAGTAGAAGACTGACACAAATGCTTAAACAAAATATTATCCAGAACCCCTGCACATTTCCAGTCTTGTGAAGAGTATTGAGGGAAGATTCTATATGTAATCATGTTTTCAGAAGAATGGAAATGCTGAGCATTACTCAAAAGAACGGAAAAGCCATGTATATGAAAGTTGACGATAGGATACAGTCAATACTTCATAATTTGAGAGAACATGTTGACCTGAGAAAATGTCTCAGTCGCTTGAGCTTTGTATGTACATAACCTTGAACAATTTCCTATGGGGGCGCGGTGGCTCAGTGGTAGAGCGTTCACCTCCGGTGCTTGGGGTCCCTGGTTCGATCCCAGCTCGCACCGTGTGGACCTTGTGGTGGACAAACACCGTGCTCGTGGGTTTTCTCGGGGTTCTCCCGTTTCCTCATTTCATAGCGTTGCACCATTTCATCCATTATTTTGCTCATAAGCATCTCCCTTAGTTACGCAGCCCCATTCGAGGTCCCTCGTGACTATATGTTTAGCGTATGCGTTTTCGGTTCGGGAGACCGGGTTCGATTCCAGCCTGGAGCTTAAGTGGTTTGTATCTCATGTTATGCTGAGTTCACGTCTCTATAGCTGAGTAGGACGCTAAACTAAAACCAATATCCTCATCATCATCGGAACACATTTGCAAGGTGTTGAGCTTAAAATAAAAACTAGATTGCGAATCTTCTATTTATATGTTTTCTTTTCACTTGAAAAATATTTTGAGTCTCTTTAAAAGAAGAAAACACAACAATCATTTGAGATTTTACATTTAAAGAAAGAAAAAAATGATTAATTAGGCTTATATTATATGGAACATCTCCACTTTATAGTATAAAAATTTGAGATGGGCCATTTATCTTGATACGCCCATGTAATTTTGAAACTAATTGACAAAAATGGCTGGAATTTTGTAAGATGCAAATAACGACAAGGGAACTCTGTCTAATAAACTCTGCAGTACCAATAAATTAATAGTGTTGCCAACATAATATAAAGTTATATTTTTAACGCCACTATGCCATGTTATTACATATCTCAAATCTAAATATTAAACGAAACCTTACAACACAAATTTGTTATTCAGTGTTGCAAATTAAGGACGCTGCAATATGACAAGCATCTAAACTTTAGAAACCTGATAATAGTATTAATAAAAGCAGAGGCGGATTCAGGACGAATTCAACGGTGAGGAAAGAAGGTAGTGAAAGATTCTGTTTTCTCTCTCACCGACTTTTGCAGCACTGGTGATTGTGAAACTCAGGGAGGTGAATAACCTTTTCCCCCCTGGATCTGTCTATGAATAGAAGTGAGACGGACAGTGAAATGCAAACCCGAAATACCTTAGTGTCGAATACTATGACCATGGCTTATTTCGAATGAATACAAGAAATTAAAAATTAGACTTTTTTCGAAAAATTTCTTACATAAACAGAACGTCTAATTACGTAGGTGATTCTCAAAAGACGTAAACTTCTCGGAGCCGTTACAGCAATTTGATATCTCAAATCGTTCAGGAGATATGAAAAACGTGAATACTGATAGTGATACTCCTAAAAATGACGTATTTGGGGATTGTTCGTAATGTATCTTGATCTCTTTGCTTTTATAACATTACAGAAACAGATTTTGGTACTTGTAATTACAATAAATTCTTGCAATTACATAATTTTAACCAGTGTTGCAAACTTTACCAATGTGTATCACATCTCCAGATCAGTTTGAGATATCAAATTGCTGTAAACTGCATTATGATCTTTACGTCCGTTGAAAACCTTCTATGTTGTTGGATATGATACTCATCCAAGCAGTTATCGAAATAAAATCTTTCTGGAAAAAAAGTCAAATTTTCAATCCCTTACGTGAAGACTAAGGAGCATGGAAGCTTCTCAGTTGCGGCAAGTGACTTGCCAATAATGGCAGAATACCTATGATGACAACTTTGTACCTATTTATTTGAAATAAATCATATCATGATCATAGTATGTAATGTGCTAATGTGCTGTGGATGTGCATGCCCCGTCCAAGTTACTATTTATTACTATTATAGAAGCCTAAAACATTTGGATCTTTGAAGGCCCGTGCTGGCCCACCGGGACACCGGGACATGTCCCGGTGCGCCCTCCCAAACATCTCATTATAAATAAAGGTACAACTTTTTTATATATATAGATCTAATAAATTCTTACATTTATTATTGCTAAAGAACTGGTGGTGAATACAGCGCGTTCTTTACATAAGACGCCCTCGCGAACTACATCAAAAATAAACAGTTTTATTTATTCTTCTGTATGGCACAATTTTGTACAATGAATACATACTGTTACTGTTGGTAAAAAACCCATGAAGGTTACAGTGCGCCCTCTATATAAGGCGCCCTTGCGGAACCTCACCAAAGATAAACGGTTTTATTTATTCTTCTGTATGGCATAGTTCTGTACAATGAATGCATACTATTACTGTTGGTAAAGAACCCGTGAAAGGTACAATGCGCCCTTTATGTAAGGCGCCCTTGTGAAACCAAATCAAAGATAAACGGTTTAATTTATTCTGCGGTATGACACAGTTCTATACAATAAATACTTACTGTTACTGTGGGTAAAGAAACCGTGAAGAGTACAGTGCGCCTTTTACGTAAGGCACCCTTGCAAAACTAGAGATGCAAAAAAGCCGGCTTTTTTGAATCGATGGTTTTTTTCACATAAAAAGCCGGCTTTTTTGGGGAAAAAACGAGAATTTTGGAAATTTTGGCTTTTTTCAACTTCACGATTTTTCTATCTAAATAGCTTTCTTATAGTATATTCTATAGTTAGATAAGAATTCCATGACCTGAATGTCATATTTCGCTCTGAAATTCACCATCAAGATGGATGGAGCACATGTTTTACGAATTAAAGCTATCATGAAGAATGTAGTATTTGAGGGTAATTTTAGAGGCTATTTAACTTTATTTTAACTTTTGAGTTATCGACATCTTTTTTCTTCTCTAGTTTGTCATCCGTGTTTCATTTCTAAGAGCTTTTAGTACTCTAGCTTCTAGCGCAAAAGTTAAACTTGCCCGTTTTTCTATTTATCCGTCAAAGCGTACGTTTTTCAATATATCCGTCAAACCGTACTTCCACATTTCTGTTATACTGTAGCTGTGAAGTGATTTAGCATTAATTTTCCGGACACAACCTTGAATACCAATTTATACAAATAATCAGTAGCGGATTTAGAAAAGTACTTTAGGAGGGGTTTTTCTGATTGTTTCGTTTCCTAAAAAGTCCTAATTTTATTTGGGAAGTGTTTGAAGTTTATGAGTACAGGCATAACTAATATTACGTTTCGTTTATATGTTTAGCAATAATCTTCCGGATACAACTTTAAAAATCATTTTATACTGAGAATCAGTGGCGGATTTAGAAAAGTATTTTGGGAAGGGTTTCTTACTAATGTTTAGTTTTTTTAAACATTCGTAATTTTTATTTGACGGGAGCTTAAAGTTTATGAGTAAAGGCATAAATAATAGATATTTCGTTTGTTGCAGACATTCCGTAACTTTGGGGAACGGGCTTCAGTCCGAAAGACCGCCCCCCTAACCTTCCCAAAACCGTCACTGCTGGTAATTAGTAATAATAACGATTTAAAAACAATAAAGAAGGAAGTCGCCCAACTCACAGTACACGCACTATTTCTACATTCACAGATGGAATGAAGAAAAGCTTTGTCAGAATGGTCGAATGCTGGTTGAATCCCGGACTTCCCGATAGAAGCTCAAAAGCTAATCACTCAGTCATGTTTGTTGTGCATTTGTATTTAGCTTAACTTAAATATATTCCGTAGTCTTATTTTTGGGGGGAGTTCCGTAATGATAGGTTGAATCCCTCTTGTTAAAAATTCAGAAAACTTGAGGATTGGGTAAACTGTGATGGTGGTTCTATAAAACTTAACTGTAGAATTTCAAGAATATACAGAACCAAAAGCTCTAGATGTGCAGCCTTTAAGTGTATCATATAAATCTAAGTATTTCTCTTATGTTTTATTTTAATTTTATTTTGTTTCAAAAAGAGGGTATGGAATATTTTGAAGTAAAAATACTACATACTATTTTGCTAGTTATTTGTGTATTCTTTAAAAAGAAGTGTTTACTTTTAGGGTTGGCTGGTTAACACCAACTTTTTTTTTAATAACTGGTTTAAACCAAAAAAATAAAAAGAATGAAAAATGCGAATCGTGTGAAATTCATGGTGACGTTTCCAGATATCAAACCACCTGCAATAGTTTTATTTCCCTTTCACCTTTTAATCAAGGTGTCCCATGTTCAATTCTCGGTCGAACCACAACCCTTCTTTCATGCGTAACCCAAGTAGCGGTTCGGATGTCAGTTTAAGCGAAAGTCTTCTCCTTGATAACCTCGGTATTTCGTAAGGATGTTAAGCCTAAATATACGAAACAAACCAAATTGTATATTTCTGCATGCCTAAATGCGTGTTGTTTTATAAAGAAGCCAAGATTGCTTAAATATATTGATAGAAATTGGCATAATTTATCGATTGCCTACGTAGCTTCCAACATTAGCTTGGATTGGACTTTCAATGATATCTACGTACCGGTACTAAATTTGTAATTTAATACCTCAGTTTTAGCGTACTGATTATGGTACGTTGACCTTTAAATTTTACATGCAAAGCAATAACAGGATTTTCCCGTTATTGTCTTACATTTCAAGTAATGACGGGATTTTCCCAATGGCTAGGGCGGGAGATTCTCAACTTAAGAAATTTACTGACCGCACTTCTTTAAGCTTATGGGAGTTCTTCCGGCATAACCCCGCTGTTGCATAATAACATCAAGGCGAAACAAACTTATTTCTGTGAATATATAATATAAATACATAAAGCAAAAAATCTAAGTCAAAAAAGCCTGGTTTAAACCAAAAAAGCCTGGTTTAAAACCCCCCAAAAAACGGGTTTTCGGCATTTTCAAAAACAACCACGGTTCTTTCCAACTCTGCTTACTTTTGTATATAGGAGGTTAAAAAATTCTTATTATATACATTGGTTAATCCTGTGGAATTCATAATGTAAATATGTTGAAGAAAAATTGTTTGAAATATTTTTTCGAAATTCATAGTTTATTTTCGATGTTTTATATTATTATCAGCATCAACCACTAATTAAATGATTTTTTGTGTTATAGAGAAGCGACACAAAGTCTGTTTTATCAATTTAAAGCAGTATTTTGAAAAAAGCCCAAAATTTCCCAAGCAAAAAAGCAAAGCAGAAAAAACCGAGTTTTTTTCCAAAAAAGCCGGTTTTTTTCCGAGCCCTTGCATCTCTATGCGAAACAACATCAAAGATAAAAGTTTAATTTATTCTTCTGTATATTGGTGGATCCACGACCACGTGGGGGCAGAGGGGGCGACCGCTCCCCCAAAGGTATTTTACTTCCAGTTTACTTTCGGAAATAAAAATATTGTCTTTTCAATCTGGCCGATCCAATCTGTGTGACAAGCCTAGCAGAGTCTAATCAAAATGTATGGTACTTAATACAGACATATTTGAATTGTGAATACTTCTGTCCCTAGTTCCTTGAGACTGTCACCATAAGCCGCAAACGAGCGAGAATGATTTATTCGTTGAACGAACAGCTGTAGGAAGAAGGAAAGATGGATCACTCTTTGAACTAAAAATGTATATTTTAAAACTATATCCTAGAAAAAAATGATGTGTGATTCAAAACCCGAATCTTCAATTACGTTTACTTTGAATAAAGAGTAATATAGAATATTCAGCGCTCCTTACCGAAAAGCTCTCTGAATCTAAAAGGAGACTTTTCGGTTGGTTGATTGCTTGATATGTATTTATGTCGTTTGTCAAAAGCGATGCTTTACAGAACGAGAACTAGAGTTTAAAGTTGGACCTGAACCACTGCAGTGCGTTCTATGTTCACTTACCTTGTATCAAACCACAGAACCTCATGCATCAATTATCAAAGGTATGTCCGCTAGCTACTACATCAACAAAGAACTGTGACTTTTGGGGTTTAACACGGAAACATTCATTGTGACTTTTAATGGCATTTCATCTTTTCTTAGGAAATAATACAAGCTACAAGCTGTTATTGTAATCATATATAAAGAAGTCGTCCTGATCTTCGCACAGGCCAAACCGCTTAAGCTAGAAACTTGAAATTCGGACAGTAGATAAGATTTTCGATCTAAGGTATCACTAAGGAAGGATTTTTGGGAAATTCAAAGAAAGGAAGGGGGAATGGGGTGGGAATTATTTTAATAAGATGGTCATCTCTCCGAATCCCTTAAGGTTAGAAAACTGAAATTTTGATTTTGATTTCTCATTTAAAATAATGCGTTTCAACATTTTTTGATACTTCAGTAAAATGGGGAAAAGAGGTGTAAAGAAAAGGGGGCGGGGATTGCAATTATCATAATAAGATATCAATATCTAAGAATCTTTGAAGGTTAGGAACATGGAATTAGATATATGGACTTCTCACTTAAAACAATTCAATATATATTTCAGCGTTTTGTATTATTATTATTATTATTATTATTATTATTATTATTATTATTATTATTATTATTATTATTATTATTATTATTATAAGATGCCTATATTTCGGGATTCCTTACGGCTAGAGACATGAAAGTTGCTAATTTGATTATTCATTTAAAATAATGAAACATGTATTTGAGCATTTTTTGCCACTTAACGTACAGTAGAAAGGCAAAAAAAAAAAAAAAAAAAAAAAAAAATAGGTGAGGGTTGACTAAAATGCCTTGCGAGGTGTTTGAATTTCGTGACAGCGTTTTAGCTCGATTCAATTATATGTATATGAAAGACACAGAAGGGAGAACGCAAAATATTGTGCCACAATACACGTAGAAGCATTTTCTACATTGTACAGGGCCGTATTACGAACAAATTGGGGGTCTGGGAGCGAAATCCCACCTAGGTAAAGGCTACTATAATATAATTTTATTGTTGTTGTAGGCATACATGTTTCTAAATGCTGCTTTTAAGAAATTAATTAATAGAGCCAATTTCCAACACCCTTTTCCTCGTCTGGTCTTTTTTTTTTTTTTTTTTTTTTACATACTCAATTATACCACTGCAAAAGCAGAGTATTCGGACAAAATACCCTATACGGTGTTTAAAGTCCCCAGTTTGATTCCCGTTGAGGGTACATTTCAACGAAAAATGTGGTTCGGATTCCATTACAATCAATAAGTGCACGTCTCCTTTAGCCGTCATGTCACTACCATGGAACGTTAAGCTCAAGCAACAAATCAAAATACCCTATGTATAGAGGTCTACACTTTTGTAATAGTGTCCTATATTTGTCTTCTTGCTCTCTCCTGCTTAAGTTTAAAATTCCTGAATGTACCAGAAATTGAATTCCTTACACATTCATCTTTAAATGCATCAATTGAGTATAGTTGGGAGCTTTTCTTGAGAAATGAACTATTCCATGCACACATAACGTCAAGGTTTATCAATGACTCCCCAACTCCTCGTGAATCCTGGGTTCTATACCAATCATAGAAATGTTTTCTTCATCTTTGATACATCAGAAGATTTTGGTACGACTTATGTAGCCGCAATCTTAACGCGCACTTAAGAAAATGTCAATAATGTTGATAAACTGAAATCATGGTGAAATATTGAGTTTAGCAAAACGAAACGTAACGGAAATCCAACATCTTGCCCTCAGGAAATGTTCTTTCCATAGCGCCATAGATCAAAGATCAGATCAGAGAGACAGTGAAAAAAAATGTCATGGATAGGGGTCGACGAACGTCAAGGCATTCTATTGGATAATGAAATTGATAGTTATATCAAACTTCATGTTTTCTTGCGATCACTTTAGTGAAACAAAGGGAAGCTATATTTATATACACAGAGGAGATATGGGAGAGGCTCGTGGCAGATAACAGGTGACATATAAATGCAATCGTCAATATAGTACTTTGTGTAAGTACTGTGCAAGACAGTGCATCTGATATATTGTGGTGACTAAGTGTGAAGTGAATTATGATACCGCCACGCCTCCGAAACGGAAGTTCGTATTTAATTTAACTCTAGAGAAAGAATATACTTTCATAATAATAATAATAATAATAATAATAATAATAATAATAATAATAATAATAATAATAATAATAATAATAATAATAATAATAATAATAATCGGGTCACAAAATATAATCTGAGAATCAGGTTTACGCCCCCCCCTCCTCTCCAGCCCCGGATTCATATGTGTCCCATTTTTGCAAATTAAAATTCTGGTCACTTTTAGGCTATCTCATCTTCCAGAAAGCGAACCGCACCTCCAAACGATACCTCTGGATCCGCTAGTGCTTCTGTATGGCACAGTTCTATACAATATACATACTGTTATCGTTGGAAAAGAACTCGTCAAGGCACCCTTGCAAAACAACATCAAAGATAAACGGTTTTATTTATTTTTCTGTATGGCTTAGTTCTATAAAATGAATACATGCTGTTACTGTGGGTGAAGAACCCGTGAAGGGTGCAGTGCGTCCCGCGCATACAGCACCCTGCGAAACACCACGTTAGAGGGAAGTGGTTTTAATTGTCCTTCTGTATATCAGTTCTATATAGTAAATTCATATAGTCATTGGCGCAAATCCCGAGAAGATGAGGGGGACATGTCCCCAACCTTGGAACTACGGGGGACTGTCCCCTCAATAATTCGATTTGAAATGTGTTTTTGGGGGAGAAATGTGATGATTTGTGTCCGACTGCCACAAAGGAAAGTAAGATGAAATTGATGTCTCTTGGCTTGTTTCATTTTAAAAAAAGAATCGTATTCTTTCATATTTCAAACTGAACTTCGTATCCTGGCGTATTTACGTCACACCAATCTGTATTAATTCAGCTCCCGTTACTTGGACACAAATTGCAATAAGTGTCAGAAAAGGATATGTGCCTCTCCTCATGCTGGAAAATTGTATCAGCTGTATATAGGGCATAAATCCCGAGGAAATGGGGAGCCTGCCCCCCAATTTCAATACATTAAATTCGTCTTTAATTATTGTTAGTCTATTTATTTAATTCCTGTAACGATTCCTATAATGCTATTGAGATCATCATCATTTTTCTCAAATAATAGTATTCTTGCGTCATACATAATTTATTTTCTTTCTTCATAGTTTTGGGAAAGTCATTATTTAAGTTATTATAAAATAAGTGTCCTAAAATTTAATGCGGTCTAAGTAGAAGCATACCAATTACAAATATGCATGTATTCAGATTTCAGAATAAGTTCATGGCACTGATTTGTAATACTGATATTTACCACTATTTCATCTACATCGCCTGATATATAATATACATGTTCACCTCAGAAAGCAGATTCATCTGAGTCTCATCTGCCCCTTCGCCACCAAAAAAAGCCTTAAATCTGCCCGTCTCCCAATATTGAAGACAACTGTGCTCCCCCAGTTTCTTTGGGAGCCACCCTTGCACCGCCACTGCACTTTATCCGATTGTACACTAATGGAATCTATGACTAAAAATAATGGACATTCACTTTTGCCCAATTTCAATCCGACATTTTGTTCTGGAGTATGTTTTTGCATTTTTCCGAAAATTTTCGGATGATCATCGCTCCGAGGCATTTCTACACCCAGGTTGGTCTATACTTTTCTTTTTATCTTGGAGACAGGAATTAAATCTTCCAAAAGACACAGACACACACACACAGACACACACACACACACACACATATATATATATATATATATATATATATATATATATATATATATATATATATATATATATATATATATATATATATAAAACGTAATCACGTTTGTATGAGCGCCCTCTTGGTAGACTTGTCCACCGCCCTCATTAGTAAGCCAGCACGGGCCTGGATCTTTGTGGATGTTTGTGATACTGTAGCATCCTTAGTTTGTAACAAAATTTCAGCCTTTTTTTTTTATATTATTCTAAAAGTTACAAGAGTGTAAAGATAAATAGTCCACTAAGTGTGTTCGTGTCACGTTATTTTTTTATTTTTACTCTAAGGGTGTCAAACACGAGTATCCTCTAAATAAATCTTATCTACCCCACTCGGGGAGGGGGTTAGAAGATTCAAATGACACCAATGTACAATCACTTACCTCTGTTTCTTTTGTGGCTCCATCTCTGGATCACCCTCGGCCTCAATAATCTCTTCCAGTGACTGCTATCTTGATGTTTCCTGTATAACACCAACGTGTCGTGATCTTAAATGGTACCACAAGCCAGTCGTTGAATTTCGATTGTGGATAATACTTCGACAGTAATTGCATTTTGAAGAAACACCATCATTTTCACGAGTGAAATGTTCCCATATATTCGACTTTCCCATTGTAAATACTTCCCGAAAATATCTCTTCTTGCAGTTATCTTATATAGTTCGAAACAAGCTCTGCGTTGGTAACTGATATAATGAACTCAGTTGGGTATTCCTCATAACGAACTAATGCTTCTCCCACTAGGCCAATAAACATATCAGAAGTGTTGATATCGTAGGACACGTGTCCTTTCTCTAAACAACAATCTTTTATTGTTACCAAAATATTCAGTCACAGCGAATACGAAACCACGTACCGTATCAACAAAGGCGAGTACGAGATAGCTAGCTAAAAGCAGTCTCAAATAGCTATTACGATTAGAACACGCCGCATCAGCGAAATAAGATACTATTCAATTTCAGTCAGGGAGTAAAGCTTATCTGTATGTAATGATGCGTTTCTTTTCTTTTGTTTATAACTTCAATCAAACCAGGCAGGGAAGGAAATGTTGCTCTTTCGCAACTTCAAATTTCTCATCAGTTTCGTTTCGTCCCTTCGTGTTCCATCTCCTTCTGTTTCGATTTTTTTCGTTTTTCGTTTTCCGAAAAATTTTTCGTTTTTCGTTTCCGAAAAATTTTTCGTTTTTCGTTTTTCGAAAAATTTTTCGTTTTTCGTTTTCCGAAAAATTTTTCGTTTTTCGTTTTTCGTTTTTCGAAAAATTTTTCGTTTTTCGTTTTTCGTTTTCGAAAAATCCATTTTTCGATAAAGTATTTTTCGAAAAAATGTGGCCATCCCTAATCTATATCTATCTACCTATATATATATCTATCTACCTGTATATAGCGTATTCCATAATTACTATTACAGCGCTTGGAGGTTGAAAGTAGAAAAACAAGTTTATTACACCGAAGTCGAAAGTGGTATCCTTTCAGAGTTATGAGCACGGGAAAGTGTTGAAAATTGAACTTTGAGCATTAATAGCGCTAAGACTAATGGTGTTAGAAGAAGCAGTATGACGAATTTTAGAGGAAACCTGTATTTTCGAAAAATGCCACATTCAATCCACAATTATCTATGAGACTTTGACTTAATTTGAGAAATTCTGTATCTATTTGGGTCGTTCACAGAAATGTAAATTCCAATAATAATAATAAATCGGTCAAGAAGGTGTGAAAAAAAACTTTGCAGATCAGCCATCCTAAGCGAGGTTTCTCTTCATTCGCACCAGACAAATGTCAGAATGGTACCTAACTTGTAGGTTCCAAGTAGTCTCCTTTCCAATGCCTTTAACGAAGGACGTTATTCCTCTGACATCTTCGTCATCAAGCCGGACATGCTATAATAACCTTTATAATTTAAGTAAGTCTCCTCGGGCTATCAGCTAGGTGAAGATATTAACATCTGACGTTTCGAATGCAGTCATTCCATTCATCTACAAGGATTGTCAAAGGACCGGAGTCAAGCCAAGTCAAGTCAAGTCTGTCTCCCCCCCCCCCAAAAAAAACGGGGAAGGGACGTCTAGCCTTTAAACGCCTACTTTGTCCAATGTGTATATTTTCTGTTGATGTGTTTATTGCGGACGGAATGTTCTGGAAGTTAAGGAGAAAAATACATTTTGTGTAGATAGGATTTCATACTGGAAGCAGAATTAATCATCTTAGGTAGTTCTGAATCATATTCTTTAAGTTCATCCATACACACGAAGAACAGGCAAAGCTCACAACATGGAATTGAATTGAAAAACTTTTTATTATAACTATTTTAATGTTTTGCGAGTTTGGCTATTGTCCCCGAGTTTTCTGTGATCTTTGCTTCATCGAAATTCTCCTTGTAGAAATTTGATTCTACTAATCTTGTAACGTTTTTACTTTCGTTACATTCCCTGATTCAAATATTCTTTGAATATTTATAAAGTCCACGAGATTACATCGAATTACACCACAGTTATGCACTTTTTAATATGTGTATTTTTTCAACATATACCTTATTTGTCACATTAAAATAATATACATCCAATTCTAACAATACGGTTCTTCGTTCTGTATCTTTCTGCATTACCATATCAACCAGATAAAACAAGTTGTCATAGCAACGAAAACGAGAAAGATTTCGATATAATACAAAATATTTTAAATTATATCTTTTATGTATTTTCTTCTTCTTCTTCTTAATAGCTTGTGCCTTTTAAATAGCACTTTTGCCCGTAAATAGAAACAATACTTAGAAGTACATGCAAAATATACGTTATCGTTTTAACCTGGTTGCCAACTTTTTGTTAAGGTGCCTTATGAAGTCTTCTAGTTTTGTAATGTTGCATATGCGACACGCTTCCTCTATTTCTGTATATTCTCTGGTCATTCTGACCCAGAAACTTTGTGCTTTGTAGTTGTTATATATCCTGAAGTTTAAATCAAGGATGTTATAAAATAGAGGATCTGCCCACACAACAAAATCGTGAAGCCATACGTCACAGCTTCGCCACACCTACTTTGCCCACTCCGCGCCACTAAGATCGCAATGTTTCGAGCCAAAAATCACGGCGGAAACAAGAGTAGCCAATTAGACGTGCCGGCTCAGACGATGCTTAGTTGTTTTTTGGCTTCACTGAGTTCATATGATAAAGATACGTATGGGAAGATCCTCTATTTTATAACATCCTTTGTTTAAATAGTGGGGAGCCATATGTTAAGTTTGTTCCTATTACTGGCTTGTATATCCCGCTATTTATGTTGCTGAAACATTTTTGTTGATATTGATATAATATCAGAACAAGACACACAAACTCATTCTCCTTATCTGAAACAAGGAGGAATTGCCACAAGGGTGGAAAGAATCAATCATTGTTCCAATTCACAAGAAAGGCGACAAAACTGACTGTAATAATTATTGAGGCATTTCTCTTCTGTCAACATCATATAAAATCGTTTCAAACATTCTATTAGCAAGATTGACTTCATACGCAGATAAAATTATTGGAGATCATCACTGCGGATTTAGACGAAATCGACCAACTATCGACCAAATATGTACCATTCGCCAAATACTCGAAAAGAAGTGGGAATACAATACCCCGGTACATCAACTATTTATTGATTTTAGAAAGGCTTACGACTCTATTAGGAGAGGAGCATTGTACACCGTTCTTACAGAATTTGGAATACCGAAAAAGCTAATTAGATTAATTAAGGTATGTTTAAATGAATCCCGAAGTAAAGTCCGGGTAGAAAAATTTTTGTCCACGAGCTTTCACGTCGAAAATGGCCTGAAACAAGGAGATGCGTTGTTGCCATTATTATTTAACTTTGTTCTGGAATACGCTACAAGGAAAATCAAAGATAGCAACCACGGTTTAGAGTTGAACGGTGTTCACCAGGTTATGGCGTATGCTGATGATATAACTTTAATAGGAGATGATAGAAGAACAATAGAAAGAAATGCAGAGAAAATTAAATTCATGGAAGTGCTTCGGGACCGTAATACGGCAAATTATGGATGCGTTAAAATATTAAATAATACTTTTGATAAAGGGATAATTTCAAATATCTGAGATCAATATTAACAGATGAAAATCATATTCATTAAGAAATTAAATGTGATTGAAAGCAGGGAATTCGTGTTATTATCCAGTTCAAAATCTCTTGTCGTCGCGAATTCTGCCGAGGAATTTGAAGCTTAAAATATATAAAACGATATATTCGGACCCAAGAGGAACGGGAATGGGAGGAAACTTCATAACGAGGAAATACATAATTTATACGGTTTATCCAACATTGTTAGGATCATCAAGTCTAGGAGGCTTAGGTGAGCAGGTCATGTAGCTAGGATGCAAGAAAGTAGAAACGCGTTCGAAGTCTTGACTGGAAAACCAATCGGAAGACGTCCATTAGGAAGAGCTAGGCGCAGATGGGAGGACAATATGAAGATGGATCTCGCAGAAATAGGAATACAAAGTAGAAACTGGATGCAGTTAGCTAAGGATATAACTCAGTGGAGAGCTTTTGTGGACGCGGCATTGAACCTCCGGGTTCCATAGGCCATAGAGTGAGTGAGTTAGTTTCTTGATATAATATCAACAGAATATTAATTCTTTCATTGAAGACATCCTCCGTTGTTGTTCTTTGGATATTTATTAGGTCCTGTAGTTCGTCTTTGTGCAGTGGTGTGAGAGTGCTACTCACCCATGTTAGGATATTGCCCTGTAATATCACCCTTAGGCTTCTCACTACTTGGTTTCTGCTACTCACCCATGTTAGGATATTGCCCTGTAATATCACCCTTAGGCTTCTCACTACTTGGTTTCTATGTTCATCTTTTCTATATTGCAGCGTTGAGACTTGGGTGTTAGGTGGTGTGACCTTTTTGATCTGATTGGCAGCGTTCTGGAATGGCCTGTCTGCGCATCTGCTACTTCCGGTTTTGTGGTAACTAGATGTGCAGGTGCTCAGTGAGATTCCCCTTCATATACCGGAACGCCCCTTACAACGCACGTAAAGGTTACTTGTTGTGGCTGTTTGTCGGAGTTGTCGATTTTCACATAGTCGTTTGTGTTCCATTATGCGTTTTTTCCAAAATCTGTTGTTTGGAAGGCATCTAGAAAACTTCTCTTGTCCTTGCTTTTAAAGATTATATTCACTCTACTGTTACGGTTTAGGTAACTTTTTTGTTGTGAAGTCGTTATGTAATTGCTCTTTTCAGGGCCAGTGGTCTTGTTCCCTATGGGTCTGAGTTTAAAATGCCCACTGAAAACAAAAACTGTTATTTATCTTTGTGGCCGTTATTGTCTGTTGATTTTGAATTTTCTTCTGAATTTGATGTGTAGTTGTTTCCCTGGATAGCACTCCGTTTCTCTCTATAGCATGTTTTTTTTTTTTCCTTTCTGTCTGTTTGGAATAAGTTTATCCTACTTGCACTCCGACTGTCGGCAATGCCTGTACGTACAGGAGTGCCTACTCTGTGCTCTGTCACTCAAGAGGGACAGGAGTGCAAATAGTTTAAACTCCTCCTTTCGGTTTGTCAAACGTCAACACTGTCGGGGAAAGAAGAAATACCTTAGCTCTTGTCTCTAAAAAGAACCGGATAAGTACTGTTCTTTGAAGAACAGAATGATCCTTTTTTCGAGTCGAAGTCTGGTCTTAATAAAGACCGACAAAACCTGTAGTATTGGAAACTAAACTGGTTATTAGTAGCCTAACCGGACGTTGGTAATCAATACTGTACTTAGAGCGAACTATCGGTCCACTGCTTGTTCCAAAAACTCATTATGGTGGTATGCACTGTTGTTCAAGTTTCGTGCTGACTGTGCTAGAAAACAGAAAAATTATAATTAAGGACGCCCCTCAGGAAAGCCCGCGCCCTGACAGAGAGTAAGGCATCAACCATCTGTCTACATGCCTCTCCTCATATGCAATTAATAAACTAAAGTATATGTCGGATGGGAGTGTATGTCGCGGCTTCTATCTTTAACGGAGACATTTACACGCGAATCTAAATGTGTAGAAATAGAAGGAAAAAAGGGCAAAATATGGTGACTATTTAGGGGCGGAGCTATGAATGGGAGCTTGTGATTGGCTGAAGGAAATGCTGGCTTCTGATTGGCTGAGGGAAGCTGGCTGCTCCTGATTGGTTATTGTTGTGACTACGAGAAATGGTTTTGTTGAATTTTTTTTCGGTGGTGTTGTTCCTGAAAAGGATCGGCCAGATAGGGCTGAGTTAAAACCCATTGTCTCTATTGAGAATGTTCCTTTCACTTGAGACAGCTATGGCTTCCTTTACTATTGTCCCAAAAAAAATGCTGTGCTCGACTATTATGGTGGTATTTTAAAAAATCAATTCTGTGTTCTTTGCATCGTTATTCTATTGTACGTCCAGTTTTTCGTATGTATGATCTGCCACATTCACATGGTATACATCAGAAGTGCGCAAGTGAAGGTAGTCTTTTACTGATTTGTGTAATGATCTGATGTTGGCTGGAAGTTTATGAATAACCCTTATATTATGTCTGAAAAGGCAATCTGCTGAGTTTGCCAGAGGTGCGGCCAATGAAAGGCAATACGGTAGTAGGGAAATAATCCTCACTCTTAACTTTTTTTGATCACTTTGTGTTGGAAGTAACGGCCCTTTTTATGGCCATGTTGATATCTGCAAGACTGTATCCATTGTCTTGTAGCGTCGGAAGATGGCTGAATTCCACCTGCAAACTTTCCTGGTCATTAACGGGGACTGCTCTGTAGATCAAAGTGTTTGGCACTGTAAGACGACGTGACTTTTGATGGAAGCTAGTTGCGTTGAGATAAGGATCCGTATGTGTCGGCTTCGTATGAACGCTATATAAAATAAATAAATACATATGCTTACATCTTTCTCTGTAGTAGTAGCTGGCAAATTAACATGTTCTTTGTATTTTTCTTCGCTATTTCTCGAAGTCTGCTTTTACATTTTCATGAACGGAATTTACAAAGGTATTGTTTCTTTTCCTCTTTAACCAATTTTCGAGCACCTTCTTCGACATCTTGTAAATTGCGAAGCAATTCTTAATTCGTCAACTCACAAAGTTTAAATATTACTAAGCGAAATTTTTCGAAGTGACGGTTTTACTGAAATGGTCAAAGATTGCTGTAACATGCTCTCACGCTACAAGTCTTTCCTGTTTTTTGTTCTCTACCTCCTCCTGTTAACAATATTTTTTATCTGAATGAAACGAAAACAAGAAAGAAACTGTTTATTTTCACGCCCTCCTTTTTTTGCCCAGTAGGTTGCGGGAAAACTACTACTACAACAGTACTAGCTGCTGAGTATTTATAAAAATAAATTCCCGCTTTCTTTGGTGTCAATTGCGGCTACAAATGAGCAGTACTATTCCAAGGTTCACCGTTGTAGTTGATAGTATTGGGAATGACGGTGAATGCTTCAAACTAGACCGACGATGTGTCACATGTTTTATTATTTTTGTGGAGGTCAACGATTTCTTGACGCATATGTATTCGTTTAATTTCCTCTTAGTCCTTGAGCTAAAGTAATGTCCACATTTTTCAGAACCCTCTTAAGCGATTAAAAAGGAGCTGGTCCCATCCCATATCGCCTCGCTCAAATTGTATCCCATTGGCAGACTTTGAATTTGCATCAAAGAGGGCGTGAAAACTGGTCATTTATATCTCATAACAAAAAAAAAAAAAATCAATGTCACCCCATGAATATAGGCCCTACTCCTCACCCTTAACCCTATCTCCCGCTGATCTTTAGAAACAAAAGTTTCTAAGAGTTTCCATGAAAAACATTTGGAAACAGCTTAGCTTTATACAGTAATACCAGAAGTCAGTTTTCAGAAGGTAGGGACATCGCATATAACATCTTGAGGAAAAACCACTGCAGGTTCAGAACAGAATTTTGCATCTGATTTTTTTGGAGTGATCTAGGATCTGATTAGAGACGATGGCGCTGTCGTCGAGGAACTTCTTATGACTGTGGATACCTAACGGTGACAACTAAGCAGTCGCTACTCATCGAGAAGCTTGCAATGCTGCAGCGCTGAGAATAAACAAGATTTGAAGCAGTTAGACGCCGCAAGAAGAAGACAATCATTTTAAGTGATAATAGCAGGATAGTTTTTAAAGATAATCCTGCATTCAAAGGAAGAGACTGTTATGCAAATAATAAAAAAAATGCTTCCACACACACGCCGTTTCCTGGAGAAATAAGCATTGCTTTCCGTCGGCTTGACCCCCTATCGTGCACCAAGATTCACTCTGGCCGTATAGGCTGAACAGGTTTTGCCGACAGTCGGCTTACGGGAACGCTCTATTATCTCTCTGGGATAGCATTAGTGAAGCACCTACAAAAAATTAGACTTTCCCTCAATCAGTGTCCGGCCCTTATCAGGCCCACAAACACCATGCATAGCACACAGAATCACCATAGGGACGGCACACCATAAAGTTGAAACATCCAGAGCAGCGCCATGGCCAATGCCGTGTTACAAATGCTACCAATATTGGCACCAGAGAGAGTGCAAAAGCAGAAGTGTGTGCCATCGTTGTGGGAACACGAAGACACTTGTAACAAACCAATTAATAATAACTTCTATGCAACCTGTAGAAAAACCGGCCACAGCAGGAAATAGCAATTGCCCAAGAAGACTACGTCAAACTCGATCCATAGCCGTGAAAATAATCAGAAGACCAACTTACTCAAAAAGAAGCAACAGCAAAGCAGCAAGGAGAATTGGACGATGGCCCTAGTAAGGACCAGAATAACCAAAAAGAAAAATAGTCAGCAAAGAAGAGGAGGAGAAACATTACAAATCGCCTGCAGAAACCCTCCAAGAATGGATCGATGACGCTATGCACATAGTCACCAACAGAATCATGAAATGGATAACTTCAGTCTTAACAATAGAACCGGCAAACCAACAGCGATTAACCAAGGTAATACAAGAAGCTACAAACAAAATTTACCGGCAATCCATCAACCCTATTCTAACAGATGGGCAGTTATACGTTCCTTCTCTGCAACGCCTCAGTGGAGCCAACGCAGAATAAAAAAAAAAAATGCAGAGGAGACGATGACACAAGCACCGACTAAAGGATCAAGAAGACGGCCAAATTTTCATGTGCATGTTAAAAAACAACAGAGTCCCTTACTAACAAAACACTCACCACTTACAGACATTTTAACATATTAATTTAATACAGATAAATTATTTATTACATAGTAACATATTTTACATGGATTTTTGCCACGCCTTTAGTGTGGTTTTGCCATGTAAATTGCCTATGCATGCAGCATGACCGACAATGTTTTTTTTTCCTGGTTCCCAGGTTTTTTGTCCCTCTCTCAAATCAAAATAGCTCTTCTACCGCGCTTTCCTATCTTTTATTTTAACCTTCTTTTTTAAAATCTACACAATAAATAGAAACACGTGTAAATGTCTTTCTTATAAGATAGAAGCCGCAAGATACATTCCCCCCCCGACAGATGGTTTAGTGTACTAACTGCATGTGAGGAGAGGCATGCAGACAGATGGTTGATACCTTACTCTGTCAGGACGTGGGCTTTCTTGAGGGGCGTCCTTATTTATAACTTTTCTGTTTCTGTTACTGGAGGTTCAGAATGCTGTTTTACATCATAGAAGGAATTCTCTGAAAACTCTATTCCCATACCCTGAAAAACCAAACATTTTAAAAGAATTTAATCATCCGCGGCTGCAGCCTGACGACCAGTTATTTAATTTTTTTTCTTTTTTTTTTTTAAATACAGTACATGGAAAGCAGTAGTTGTTTTTTCCAATGATGTGAGTATACTATGGATCGAATGTAGCGTATGCCCGCGTACTTCCTAAATTTTAGGTGGCTATGCGATAGTTTCCAAAAATTAGAGGCGAGTATACGCCGTATACCTGTGTATACCCTCTATTACATCCCTGGGATTTATCAAAGTAAACTATGCGGTTACAGTGTCAAGTTATATAAATTGAGAAGACATTTATTGCGATTTGAAAAAAGCATTATGAAACATTATGCATCAATTTTTTTGGGAATAGGTTCCTCACATCACAATAAGAGAAAAGTTAATATGGTCTGTGATCGGAAGTACATAGTTTCGTAGTTATAGGGTGCCGAAAACGTGAAAGAATGAACTTTAAAGGTCCATAGTCCCATCACTATAGGACCAATCGTAGTTGGGTCAAGACATCACTGAGGAACTAGTATGTGAACTATTCAAATATCCATCGTTTAGAACCTCCGGTACTTGCACAATCCTTTTTAGAGAGTACTTGATCACCCTCCACCTAACGAAAAATTGGTGTGCAAGTACTGGAGTCTTCTTAAACATGGATATTTGAGTTTAACGTCCCTTCTCAACAGTGAGGCTATATGAGACATGGACCTACTGATTAACGTGGAATCCGAACCACATGAGCTCCCGGCGGGAATCTAACCCGGGTCTCCCGCGCCAAAGGCGCGTACGCTAACTGCTTAGCCACGGAGGAGCTAACATGGATATTTGGATAGTTCACATACCAGTTTCTTAGTGATGTCTTGACCCGACTACGACAGATCCCATAGTAGTGGAGCTATGAATTATTAAAGTTAACTTCTTTCACGTTTTCGGCATCCTATAACTCCGAAACTATCCACTTTTGAGCACAGATCTATATGAACCTCCTCCTTATTTTGATTTGAAAAATCTGTTCCCAAAATATTGTGGCACATTTTTGCAACACCCTGTAATATTTATATAAAAGATACGTGGAGTTCAGGTCTCTCTTGAAACCTAAAACCATCCAGTGTGTTCTGCAGAGACAAACAAATGATAGCCTATGTCAAGTCCGGGCTATACGATGGATGCATTGAAATCTCCCAGCCAAGTTCTCAATCTCTGATATGTCGTTCAAGATGTATGCGATCTAGTGTTGTCGGAGGATTTTCAGTCAAGTTTCACTAGTATTTGCTTGTTTTTTCTTTGTTGGCGCCAAGATTCTATACTTTATCGTGGGATTCCAACCTGGGACCGCAAGAATCATGCGTACCTTGTACATCAATCGAAGGGACCAGCAGTTTAGAACACAACTTCTATATCAGTAATTTTCTTGTGCACAATACGTATCATAACCTGGAACAACTTACGAAGAAACTGGCGAAATTTCAGCTATATCCAAAAGAGAAAACGAGAGTAATGTAAACCCTACTATATACAAAAAGGTAGGTTCAGGTTTATTGTAATGAATTCGATCGCGAGGCAGTAGCACGCGTAAACACTGCCGAGACATTAATACTGGTAGCTCCAAAGTGCTGCGTTGGGACTTGCAGATAGAACGGCTGTTTTTTTTTCTTTTTTTTTTTGTGTGTGTGTATATATATTATATATTCACAATATATTGTGTATATATATATATGTGTGTGAATATATATATATTCACGTCGCTCCGAATAAAACAGACACCTTCTAAGAGGCTTGCATTTGTGTCGTTTCAGACATTGCCTATAACTATAGCCAAATAAGTGAACGGTCTAAGACAAAACGTTTCCATGTATCAAAGAAAGGAATCAATGTTGTATTGAATCACAACAAAACGGATACCCCTATTGTCGCTAGACCGTTCAAATATTTGGCATCGTTGGTATCGAAGGCCCATGTGTACCTCGAAGTGGAGCAAAGAGTGAGTTTCTTGTTGCGAAGTGAAAACCTATAGTCTCAAAAAAGCAAAAACAAGGACAGTAGAATGTTCCGACCCCGAACGTAAGTCGTATAATTGTGTGCGATTTACACCTGGTAAAGAAGCATAAGGCTTAAATTCATATGCTCTGTCCCTCGCATAGCATGAAGACGATGACGAACAGTCGAAAGCTGTACGAATGCAATCTTGCATGGGACTAGTGAACTGGACGAGGCATGCGTGTATCTATTAGAATGCGATAAAAAGAGCATTTTCTATCGTCCACGTGATTCCATGGGTTGTTCTGATTTCGAATGTGCAAAAGAAGTTTTCCGCGCGATTTTACCGTTGCTGATTGTTACTGCTATAATGTCAAACTTAAGCTACGCATTGTGAATATTAAAAAGGTAAAATCAATGTATTTTATTACTAGACGAACAGATTGAAGCTACCATACTGCAAGGATATGCTATCCTTACGCGGCAGTGACACGATATCCAGTGATACGGTGACATACATGGAAGAGATGACACGTAGAACGGGAATTTACTCAATCTCTTTTACAGAAATTCCTATGAAATCCCCTGATGCATCCCCAAGGATTTTTGTGGGTTTTCATTATTGAAACGAGCGTTGAGCCATCGACAAACAGCGCACACTCGACGGTCTTGAGATGGAACAGACTTGATCAAAGTATGCTTCCGTGGAAAGTGAGATGCATGGCGATAGCTGACAGACGGCTTGCACACCAAGAAAACCAACTAGTAGTAAGGGTACCAAATTCGTTGCCATAAACCTGAAACTATCTTCTGAATTACTTTTACGTATTTCTTTGTTTTGATTTTTATTAAATTCCACTCTTTCAAACTTCACCCGCTTCATACACTGACGGCAAATGATCTGCTTTCAAGTGAGATGAAGGATACCAGTTAAGTTTGGAGAATTTCATAGGGAAGGAGGGCCAGAGATGGTCCATGTAACCAGTTTATTTGTATATTTTCTTACATGGCATATTAAAAAAATTGTTCCAAGTCCACTAGAGCATGTGGCTAATAATTTCTCTTGACATCTCTTGAACCATAGAATAAGTAACAAAATATGATACATATATATAATTGTGAGAAAACATCTGTATGATTATAAAGTTTAACTCTCAACTAACAACAGGAGAAGGCATTCTTGTCACATGGAACTTGAATGAATGATGAAAATGAGTTGAATGAAGAATATACTTTTCAATTTTGGATTATCTGAAACATGACAATGTCAACTCTTTTTTTTTTTTCTTTTTTTGTACTTTTTCCTATGCATATTTATCACTCATACCACAGTCATAAGATATGAACTGTTTCTTGACAATTTGCTTCACACAATCGTTTTAAACACTAATCAAAACAATAACAATATATGCTTTGTTTTATCGCCTAACTCTCAAAAGCACAATACACTGTGTGGTGGTGTTTTTCTTTTTTCTTTGAAAAAAAAATAATATGACTCAGCTTCATAAAACTCAAACACTCAGCTACAATATGTACACAAAAATAAATTATCAAACATAACTAGGATCTATGGCAAATTAACTGTATTAAATAAAAATCACACTAAATTCTTAAACCATACGTAAGCAAGTAAATTTTAGATACAGAATGAGTGAAAAATAAATCATGTACACTACAATAAAACCTAAAGCTACAATTGGCAAATGTGCTCAGAGCAATACACAAAGAATGTGCTCATCTTCGTGCATGCCATCTTCCGAGAATTTTCAATTTCTAATTCATGAGATTTCGAGTTTTTTTTTTCCTCTTCCTTTCTTTTCAGAAAACAAATGTACCAAAAATTTAGCACCAATTTACTTTTTTCTTTTTTTGTTTTTTGCACACATATTTAGAATGAAAAAAAAAAAATCTTACTGAGAGTTTGCACCTCAGCCCTCCAGGGTGTGAACAGGAAATATATTGGTTACAGAAGGGATGCTCAAGTCCCTACTGTTCACGAAGAAATAGGAACGAAGAGTAGACGTGATGGAAACAAGTGAAAAGTTTACAAACAATTCTGAAATCCTTCTCAAGTTATGGAAATTTTACATCATCTGTATGGAACTCTAGAACTAACAGAAGCTACGGAATTTAACTACAAAATTAATGTAGGGAAATAGCCGCATACATAATGATATAAGCTTTATACAGCAATATTGAACATGTAGAAAAAAGTTGACACGCCAAATACCATAAAATATCAATTGTCTAGTTATGTAATGCACATTTTATACAAATTGGTAGTTATGCAATTTTATATATCAAAATACTAATCTTAAGATATATTTACATCATAATAGGACTTCTAATAGAAGATAACAATATCTACAAGACTTTATTATTAGACAATTTCTTTGAAGGTTTACTTGTAATATGCACGCATTTCGCAATGTACGTAACTCAGCCTATTACATATATTTATAATTTGCTTTCAGATTTAAGGTGTTTAAAAATGTCCGAGATGCTATGCTGTCATTAAAATGTCCACGAAAATGCACTTAAATAATTAACTTTATTAATTCATAATTCTAATAAAATACATAAAAGTTATTGAATTTGAGCCATCTTTCTTAAATCATGAATAAGCCATTCTCCTCGTAAACTGTTTACAATGTTCAATACTTCACCATAAATGTCAGCTCCCACAGAAAAGATTTGTACTGTATCCGATCGACCAGAAATCGCTGCGTCGCTTGAGCTGAAGACAAATCGTCAGATGCTATCACAACCATAACTTGAGAAAGATATCTTTCAACAATTCATAAATTTATTTTTCAACAATGCAGATTATTATAAATAGAAGGTGAAGGTAGGTTAATTTAAATAAAAGAATGGACACCACATTTTCAACAAGGTATTGAGACATTAAAAATTTATTTTGTAAAAACGATTAATAGCCATTAACATTGGATGGAAATAAAATTTTTTAAGAAAAACATAATACTTATGTGACTGGAGTAGAAAAAATCAAGAACACTGACTGCTAATCCCTGTCTACAGCTAACTTAAAGATATCAGCTGCATACCTGTTTGGAGATTTTGGTAGATTGTTTTCACAACATACAAAACAGGCTTCACCTAATGTGGTCATTTTTCCTCATCATTATAATGATTTCATAAAATTTAAAATATTTGACTTTGTCAAATTCTACATAAGCTTACAAACACAACAGGTAACCTTTGTCCTACTGTATTTAACAGCAACGGGAGCAGAAATTGTGCCAGTCTGGGAACAAGTAATTTATCCCATCCCAGAGACACAGGCTGTTGATAACCTTGGACATTCATTATATTACAAGGCTCAAATTAGTAGGACTAATATAATACTAGTATTTTGTAGGTCAAGTCTACAAGGAGTTAAAAACCAGCCTGTGCAGACAAAACCAGTGACTTTAATTCTAAGTAGTGAATTTGCTACGGTACATTTGGTGAGACTAGTATTTCTCTCCCTCTCTCTCTCATTCTCTCTCATTCTCTCCCTCACACACACACACTCTCTCTCTCTATCTCTCTCTCTCTCTCTCTCTCCATTCCCCTCAACCTGACAGATGCAAACTCTATCAGTCAATTATTTATTACTTGTATTTACTGTAACAGCCCATGAAAAGTTCTTATAAACTAATGCATATTCGCGACACCTAGAATTTCTCCTCTTTATACAGACAGAAAGTTGCAGTCACACAACAGAGTTACAGAGTAAACTAGAGCACACAGAGGGACTTCTCTCGATAGGGTACAGGACTCCAACCATACTGGAAAGACCTTTCAATTAGGCATTCACACATGCTAGAGAATCGGTGTAAGGTCCACCTAGCTCGATTATAGCAAGCAGCCACTCCACTAAAATTTATTAACTATACATTGCTGAACAACCCATAGTCTAAGAAAACTGCTGATAAGAGTATTTTTCGCATTTATATTATATTCAAGAACATTCAACAAGTTTTCTTCTTCTTCCGATGTATCAATCAGAGGAGAAAAAAAAGTTAACGATAACCACGGATACACTGCAGTGATCTGTATTGCTTCACAATTCCCACAATGTACACACTCATTCCACAAAGGGAAATTCTGCTTCTCTTCTTGGCACATCAAACTGCTTTCAGAGAGTAACAATGTGTCCTTCCAGCACAATCAAAATTATCTTTAATACACTCGGCAGCTAATAATAATAATCATAATAATAATAATAATAATAATAATAATGATAATAATAATAATAATAATAGATAAAACAGTTTTCAACATGAATCTAGCTGCTAGCAGGAACAAATTACACCAAGAGGAAGTCAATAACAACCCTTAATGCTGGGAGCTGTGAGGTCAAACGTTACCATACAGCTACCAGTAGACTCGTTTTGTTCATTCACAGGAGAATCATAATCTACAGACTAATTTCTTGCGCTTCATTTGTAAAACAGGGGAAGCATATGATAAACCAATCTTATGTTTTAACATTATTTAACATTTTAACACGGATATAATATGCCTCCCCTCGTTGATTTTTTTTTTTTTTTTTTCGGTATACTGACTTTCTCGCTGAGTGAAACTATTGTATAAGTATATGCACAAGAAGACCATCCCCCTAATGTTTGCATCGCTTTCCTGTTCACTTAGAATTGTAAACGATTTTTAACAGTATGTCATATTGTAGTTTCTCCAACTTAAATACTAGCTATTCGGTGACAAGGGTTCCTTAAGTTTCGAATATTCTAATGAACATCACAAAGGCAAAGGTGAACCATGCTTCTCTCCAACATCACAGACATTACGGCACTCGCATTTCACACTTCAATCCAGTTGAAATGTGCCACAGTATCTAGACTCATCGCCACTATAAGTACGTTCAGTTTTGTATCAACATGTGACTGGCCACTTACATCCATACCTCTAAAAATAAATCTGCGTTGCAACAGCAGCAGCAGTAGTAGTAGTAGTAGTAGTACAATAATAACATAAGCTGGAGTGGAAGTAGATAACAATAAGTAGAAAGTCCTGAGTGGAAACATGTGCTCAAACAAAGAGATGACCTTCCTGTCACTTACCTTTATACAGATTTTGGACTTTGGATTAATTACTCAGAAACAGGGGTAAATATCAAGAGAACTTATTGGAACTAAGCAGGATAGCAGCGGCACTATTTAGATCCGAATTATCTTACTAAAAATCGTTAAGTAAATCAGTTAAAAATGTGACACAACTTCACTGGCAGTGTTCACTACTTTTATTATTTATTTTTTTGGCCATGTCCTTTCAGGAAAATATCGAGGGCTTTTGCCTTTTTGTGTGTCTTTAAATTGGGGTAAAGGCTGCCCTATAAGTTTCTTTTCGTATATGTTGGGTAACTTGAAAACTTTCAATATCTAAGTTCATCACCCTCACATTTATAATTGGGCTAACGAGATCCAAAATCTCAACTAAAAAACAACGTGAAGTTAGCATTTTCTTCACCCACAACAGATAAAAAGAGATTTTATTCACTACTTATATTAGGATGATGTAAGCTGTCTTCTTTCAATGTCCTCACTGCCACCTCCTCTTCTGGGGAAAGGCTTTATACATAAGGAGAAGAGGTTCAGTTAATCTGTCAACATGTAGTGGTGTTCGGGGAGTTTCAAAGGACTAAGATGGGATTATTGGAGGTTGTGTTCCGCCCATTGGAAGAAAGCTAGCAGAAACTGAACGGGGAAAGGTGGAAGGACTAAACTGCTGTTTCCGTGTGACTGTGGGAGGATAAACGTTCTACATCTATTTCAGGGACTGTCAGCTCATCTGGAACATTATCTGCATACTCAATGGAAGAAGTCTGTGATAATCGCTTACTAAGAGAAGACTGCTTTTGAAGAAACCCAGCAAAGGCAGGATTGCCACGTTCGGTGTACCGAGCATCTACACCTTGACGGAAAGCATTAACTACTCGTATCTGAAATAAACAACAGAGAAGAAAAAACAAGGAAAATTAAAACAATAACCAAAATAGAGGTGATTGGGAAAGCAGAACACAAACATGCGTAGTGTTTCAGATTAACTTCAGAAAGCTCATGCTGCAGGAGAAAGAAAGGGAAAGAGAGAGAAAGAAAAGACATCAAATTACAAGGGATGTGGCCATACCTAAAAAACCTGGGCACTTCACAAAATCTCTATTTTATGATGCCTTTGTACATTATAAAAATACGTTTCTTTCACATGTTCCTACTAAGGCTAAGATTCTCGTAATGCCATCTCATACACAGCTAAAAATCACTTAATCTTATACCACAACTGATTTTTCACCTCTCTGCTCTTAAAGAAATAATAATAATAATAATAATAAAAACTTTCTTTTTCAGGCTTATGCAATAACCTTGTATTGCTTGCAGACATATGCAAGTAATACACCATATTAAATTGCAACCGCAAGACAAATAGCTTATTGAATTACACTAATGCAACTCCGAGGAAGGACAGATATAGGATTATGTATTATATAGGGTGTCTTAAAAGTCCCCTGACATAGAGTAGGGTAACTCTTATTATGAGACTTACAGTAAAATGTAAGAGGGGAAACCGTTTCCAAATATGTTGTTTTCAATCTAAAGTGAAGGATTTTTTTTTTTTTTTAAATCGGACAAGCCGTTTGGGCTGTACACTCTTTATGCGCCCAATGTTAAATGAAAATGCAACGTTGCCGTTTAGCTGGGGCTGGGGCAGGAAAGAACGGGACGGGAGAACTAATTTTGTACGAGTATGGTGAATGGGGGCTGGCCATCGACACGTTAGCATAACAGACAGTAACGTCATTCAATTATGTTGTGGAGGCCCAGGTAAATGAAGTTTCATTTTCGTTTAACACTGGGTGTATAAAGAGTGTACAGCCCAAACGGCTCATCCGATTAAAAAAAAAAAAAAAAAAAAAATTAGATTGAAAACGTTATACTTGGAGACTGTTTCCCCTCTTACATTTTGTTGTAGCTCTCATAATAACTGAGTTACCCCATGACATATATATTTGAAGCCCAAAATTAATAAGCTGGAATTTAATTATCACACATTTCTTCATTAACGTCGCTTGTTAGACTATTTCCGCTTCTTTCAAAATGAAAATAACGAAGAAAAGGTTGAATGAATTCACTGATTAATAAGTAGAATTAATAAGGTAGTTTTAAATAAGAATGTTCAAGTATTTCCAAAATTGACAGACTACAGAAATAAGAATTTGAACCGACTGTATGAATCTAAGAGTATTTTATTTCCTTCGAAAGCATACACTGTTTGATGGTGAAGTATGATAGTTTGCTTAAGATGACGCATTTTGATAGCAATTTCTGGCGAAAACCGTTTAATTTTAATCGACTTTTTTGATTAGTACAGTACGTTTCATGCTTTGCAATAAAACAATAAATATCGGCTTCATTCCCAATCCCTATTTTTACAACGGAAACTGTTTTAAATGATGCACATCCTTTGTAGATTTAACCGCAATGAATGATGGCATTTGCAGAAAAATACTTTGTAGTCACGGAAGAATGATTATCTCCTATTGTTATCCTTAGCTTTATTTTTTAACTTGATTTCTTGCTAACTTCACTCAATTTGCTGATAATTTAGTACCTACGAAGCAATCCTCTGATGTGAAAAATACATCTTCAGATTTTAAGGCATTTGTTACTTCTGATCAACATGCCACAAGATCAGTTGTTTTGAAGTAATTTCAAAGAAACACTTCTGCAGACTTCGACTGTGAACCAACTCTATGCTCAATCATACCACCACACAATTCAAATAATAATGAAACAAGTGAAGTTTATTTTCGTCGGTCTCTGTACTACAAAAAATAGCAGTCACCTACCTGGAGACCATCTAGATCAATCAGACTCACTACGGAATCTTGAAGCATTAGTTATGATGCAGGGGCTAAAATTATACACACAAAACTTCCCGAGACCCCATTTCTTTCGTTTTTATGTAGCAGAAAAGTAGAAACTACTATTTTTTTTTGGGGGGGGGGGGGGACTAGTAGTCTCACAGGAAGCCTTTCAGCTCACACAAGTGGCCAATTACAGAAAAATAACATACATTTAATTCTTCAAATATGTAGTCTAAGTGGCCAATATGTATTTCCAATACTAAAGAGAGAAAACACCGACAATGATTTCAAGTAGTGACTTACACTCTCATGCTGCAACATTTTGATTTCATGAGCAAACTGTTTGCATCCTGTTTGGAGTTTATCACCAAGGCAGTATATCAAGTACACCTTCAATTGAACGTGGGATGCGAACTAAATGAGTTTTTAGAGGTAATCTTTGACTACGTATATAATATTTCAAATACACTGGTTTTGTCATTGTAGTCTGTATCAAACAGTTGAATTTAAAAAAATGAATATCAGGTGTTTTACCAAGAGAACTTTTCACCATTAAAGAAATGCATTTACCACTGAACAGGATACACGCTTAATTTCTATCCTTCCTCGTGCTGACTTCGTAAAAGCATTACATAATAGATGTACAATAAAGGATTAATGCAGACAGAGATGAAACGCCTTCGTTAGGAACCAACGAAGAGCTTAAACACAACTTTACACTGACGAAATTAAAATTAGTATAACTAATTTCGAAATTCAGATTGGAGCAAACCATAGACACGCTAAAGTCAATCTTTATATATCAGGGAAGTTCGAAGAAACAACTTTGTATAGTTACATTCAAAAATGCATTCCCTATTACAATATTTCTATTTGTTGTCTGTTAGGAACTGACCTAACTAGTAAATTGCTTTGTATTGACTTAGAAAAGCTTTTCTTTAATTAATAGGAAACACTATATGAACTGTCAAAGTTACTAAAAAAAAAAAAAAATATCTGGGGGAATCCACTTTTGAGCGCTACTGTCCATAGGTCTTCTTGCAACCTTCCTTGAAGCAGCTTTGATACTTCCACCGTACCTACCTTAAATACATCAACGTATAAGAAACAGTCATTTACGATTTTCCAGCAAAGCTTACAAATTTATTCTATACTTCAAGGATGGAAGAAAAGAAAGAAGACGAATGTTGGAATTGATTTATAGAGGAACGAGGATTATACATTACATAAACGTTTCACGCCATTACAAAACATATCATTAAGACTAAGTTGACTGTCACAAAATCATCATCATCAACAGATTAGTATACGCTTACCGTTCCCCACACTATTTTCAAAATACCAATGGAACTCTGTAATTTGACAGAACAGCCTGAAGATGGTTTCTCAATCAAATTACCTTTCTATTTGTATCTAGTGCTAAAATTGTATCTTGTAACTACCCCTTACCACGCTACTATTGTTATTATTATTATTATTCCCATTTCATATTTCTACATAGGAAATCAAGAGCATGTCATATCCCTCCACTCTAAACACAGGAAACTTATGCTCTGAAGCGAAACTTGGAGATGTTTTGCTGTCGTGGATTAATTTGTGTGTGGTTTAATCTTTTCCAGCCTATCTCCAATACAAGCTTACCCCCGTTTTCATTACCGTTTCTAACAAAATCATATTTTCGTTAAATATTAAGCTTATTAATGTTCGAAGTTTCGATAAATTCAACTTCACATTTATAGAACAAAACGAAGTGCCGTTACAAGTGCATCGCATTCATGTGTTAGGTGATTATTTTAAGATAATCGTGCATATAAAGCGTGATATAACTGAATAAATTTCCCATACTTACTAAACATTTCGATTTAAGTGATGCTCATTATACCACGAAATCATGTTGCATTGACATGTAATATTAAATGTCCCTTCCCCAGGTTATAAAATACAATCTTGAACTACGCGCAACGTTACAACATATTTTACTACACTGATCAAGAGACGTACACAATCGCCTGCCATTTTGCGCGACAGTGCTGCATCAGGAGCCATATGGACTCGGAAAAATTCCATCAAGTCATTCAGAGTAAGTTCCAATGTTCAATCGCTATCGAATTTAATAGGCATGAATCAGATGGAATCCTTATTAGGTAAAAGTATTTAGTTCTTCGAGCATATGGTGGCTACCTGAAAGCAACACACACACACACACACACACAAAAAAGAAATCTTTAAGTTTTATGTCCCAACGGTTATGCCGGCTAGGCTAAGGGAGACTGTGATGATGAGTAATGAATAAAGTCGGAGGAAACGGGAGAACCCCGACAAAACCCACGCACACGGTGTTTGTCCAACACAAAGCTCACTTGACACGAGCTGGGATCGAACCAAGGACCCCATGCACCAGATGTGAACTATCTACCACTGAGCCATCGCCGCTCCGAGCAGTACAAAGATTCAAGAGCCAAGCTAAGATATAGGATTCCAGAAAAAGTTCTTATGATGTATTTTCTGATAAGGATGTGAATTTAAAAACTGTATTTATTTCAAAACAGCTTCAGTAACTTAACTTTGGCCCTTTGAAGCGGAGCATTTGCGTGCGTTGTACATAAAATAGAGCACTCGCTGTTTAGTACTTCCCAAGACTTGCGGTCTATTTTCATTAAACCGTCAATGAGCAAGAAATACCTATTTTATACCGCTTTCTTCTAGTTTTCAGTACAAAAACAAACCCACAAAAGTTGTACTTTGAGATGTGTTAAACATAAATACAGTAGAACCCCCCCTAATTCGTCACCTTTCAGACTGGGGTTATAGTCGGAACGCGAAGAGGTCGGATTATCAGAAAATACGGATTTACAATAAAATAATTTCTGAACTCAAAAATGACTCTATTGTTCTCTACAGTAAAAACAAATGAATAATAAGCACTAAAAACTGCACATACAGTACAGAAAACACGCACAATGAAAGAAACGATAGAAGAGATGACAGAGCACTAAAGCGAACAGCGGTAACAGCAAGTAAACAACAATGCTGCGACGGCAGTAAACGACAATGGGCCTCGTGAGTCACCGACGAATCTGGACACGTTCGGCTCGAGCACAGTCGGATCGATCGGATCAACCGTAGTGGCGGACCAGCGAAAAGTGGACGAGAGGGGTTCTACTGCACTGCTTTTCCTCTATCATTAAGCACCGTAAAAATGTAGTAAAGATACAGAACGAGTTTAAATCATTAACTATAACTTTCGTGACAGAAGTTACACATTTAAAAAGACTATTAACATGCGACTGAATTACTGAGGTATGTAACATCGCTTGATCGTTTATTTGGTTGTCGAACGTTAGAATGGGGAAAGTATAACTACTAAACTAGCAACAGTTGTAACTGATAACAGGTTTTTGGAATTGTAAGGATACCTATTGTATTTAACAATAACTTTATTTTACGTGCAATTCAAAGGCGAATGCAATTTATATGATTAACGACGAAATTTCTAGCAAGAAAGCAACACATACTTCAACTGATCTTCCATTTTTTCATTTATGTGGATTTCCTATAGGAAAATCCATATATAGAGTTATTCAAAAAGCACGCCAATTTTGTCACATCAAATTATGAACTTTATTTTATCAAAACACACTAACAAAATTCATAAAAATGTTCATCACACATTCCAATTTCAGGTATGGTGAATGGCGTCGGGCATATGATGACGACCTTTACTGTGCTGGCATGCAATAACTCTGTTAGTGAAATTCGCTGAATGGCTAACAGCCACATTGTTATGAATCACTGCAATGTTCTGCTCAGAACGACCACTACGACGACGCTCAAAACTTTTAATGTTCACTGTTGAACCCATTTCAATAATCTTTTTCATAAGTGTGCAAACTGTTCATTCATTCGGTGCCTCATTTCGCCCTAGAACCGCGTGAAGTCGCCTGACAGTTGTTGCATAACTTTCTCGGTGATCCGTTCTGATAAAAAGTTTTCACAATTAGCACACGTTGCCCTATAGTAAACTGCTGCATGGCTAGACACAGACTGAAGAAATGCGAAAAATTCAGACTAAGGCCGACAATCGGAATGTTTGTGGATAGAGTAACAATACAAAACAATGTCGACGACCGAGAAACAAAAATTTGCCATACGATCTAAAACCGGCGCGCTTTCTGAATAACCCTTTATAAAGAAATATATGGAAATCCATATAAATGAAGAGAAATTTTTATATGATCATTATATTTTGTCTTCGTTTGTTACATCTTTGCTTTCCTGTACTACTAACGACCCACCTGTTCCATTACTTCTATCTTCCTCCATTAAACTCTGCACTATCACGTGACTCTACATTCCAAAATGGCGGCCAAAGCTACTATTCTGTTCTGTGATTTTCTCCCCCCCCCCCCCCCACTTTCTATTTCATAAAGTGACTGCGTCGTTTCCAGTTTGTGAGAAAATTTTTCACTATTTTCTGGTAATTCATTCCCGCATCAGCATTTCTTTGTTCCAAATAACATATATGGCATATAATAGCGATGATGTTCCCCTGTTGTGAATCTCCTCTACGAAAATGGCACGAAATCGTCTTTGTGGAGATTTTAATACTTTACTCTGAAATAACTTAATGATCTCATTTGGAAAAACAAACATTCATATTTCTTTAGTTTAAATCCATCTATGGACAACATGGATCTTTACAAAAAGATAAGAGTTTTTTTTTTTTTTTTTTGTTTTTGTATGACTTTTTAAAAAGCTACAACTGTATTTGTTTGCATTAATACAGTAATACAGCACTAAATAATTAGCTACAGTAAGTTATTCTGTGCGACTAGTGTAAGACCAGCACAGTAATCTTCAAGACTGGCAAAAGATTAATTATGTCTTGCTATTATAAAAGAAACATCGCTTTCTTGGATTACACGAAATGAAATGCCGAAGACAATGATATTAGTACACATTAAAGTTACACGATTTTTTGTATACGACAATATTCTAATGTTAGTTTCAAAGGTCAAGTTCGGCACAGTTCAATCTCTCGGAGAATAAATGATCATAAATTGACTTTACGACAAGTATGCATTATTCCAAGTAATTGCACTAACAAATACGGCTTAAAACTAAGATTGTTAAAGATTGAATCATGTTCCACACTTCTCTTAAGATAAGAATTCAATCTAGAAGTAGGAACTGATTGTGCCTAAAAGGAATAGGAAATGTCCTCTTAAATGACACAAGTGCGAGCGAAATCAGGTGGGATATTAATATTTTAAAACGATATCACAGAATTTCTCTCCATGACTAGTTTTTCTTCCCACGATGGCAAAAAACATGATTTTAGTTGTTTATCACGGTAGATGAATGAAGACTTCTTTTTGAATGAAATAGTATTTTAAATTGCTGTTCGCTAGCAAGACGTTAATGCGTTATGCAAATTTATATATGGAAATTGTGTCTTGATCGTTGGGTTGTATTTTCTTTTCCGATAACAATGAATACATGAAAGGAAATATACTTCAGAAAGCATGACTTGCAAATACTTTAAACCAAATAATTTTTTGTTTAATTAGTCTTATCATATAACGAAGTATCGAGAGTTGTAAAAAAAACCATGGTAAACAACATATTTAAGACAACCCTAAAAGGAAAATTCAAGTTTTACACATAATATATGTGATTCATCATATTATTCAATGAGTAAAGCATAATATAAATAAGAACACAAATTTATTTTAGTTATTGTAAAACCAACATACGAATTATGTTAGTGTTATTCTTTCTTCTACTGCCCGAGACTTCACAGGAAGTTTAATCACCATATTTAAATCAGGTTCAAGCTATAATCTAATATCCAATCGTTGAAGTTGATCGTTGTGTATTATAACTTGTCATCAAATTAAATTAAACAGTATTTCATGCACTCTTTAAACATGGAATATGAAATCCAAATAAAATGTAAAACTATGTCACAGAACTTTAAGTCGGAAAAAAAAAAAAAAAAAAAAGTGATCCGATCAAATCTGCATGAATAATTCTCGATTTTATAAGTCCGGCTAATTATCTGGTTAGATAAAATGACAGTCTAAAACTGGATAATTTTGCCCTTTTTTTATTTTTGACCACTAGTACGATGATAAAGTTAAATATCTCTCGGCAATACGTTTACATTGCATACAAATGCATAAAAAATTTTGCCGAATCAAATATTATACATGAAAAAAATTGCAGCTAAAAAATATTTGATATCGATGGCTGCGTATTAAGATTTAAGACTTCAGAACTAATGACTTCCGGGCAAATTTTGTAGATTTTATGCAGATTGACGTATCGCAGGGCGCAAAACTATACAACTTCGTAGTGACGGTCGAACGGAAGGAATACATACTGCATTACGGTCGGTGGCATGATCTTTACAGTTAACTTTGCTTTAAGTTTTCTCGAAGTGACGTGATTATCAGTAGGTATTTGATCAAGGAAATAACTACAAAAAGCACCTAATTTTACATTTTGCCTGCGATCTTTCTTTTGTACTTTACAAGTACAAGTTTTTAACATTGCTGCATAAATAACTTTTGTATTTATTATTACAGATTACCAATAATTAAATTCATGTAGCTTAACACTCGATGTACTAGCAGTATATCCTGACACTAAGTATTAAAATAACGCTAATAATCAACTGTTTGAATGACTCTTTTCAACACACACCTGCAATCTAGCTTCTTTGCTGTCTTCTAACAATGAAAACCAGAACTTTGAATATTGGATATTATTAATCGGAAAGTTAATTTTGCACTGATAAACACATGTTACAGAAAATTTGCTGTGCCCTGTCATTAGGCATCTACAATACAAATCAAGACTAAAAGTAGAATTAGTATTACCCTGGAAAGAATGGAAAATACACACTTCTGTTCTATGTGTTTACCTGTATGTGCAAAATCTTTACCACTGATCCAGAAAAGAAAGAAAAAAAAAACTGTCAAAAACTAACGATAATTCCTTCAAAGTATACTTCTAATATATTGTCAAACTAATAATAAAACTAATAAAGAAACATAATAATACTTATCATATTCTCCATTAATAGGAATTGCTTACTTAAAATAGTCATATTTGTAATGTTAATCTCATTGCAATATGTGCATTACTAGCAACAAACACTTTATGAATGACAGGATATAGATTTTTGTAATTGATTCGAAATTTCAAGTGTCCTACTACAAGTATCACTAATTTTATCGGTAAAAATTTGCAGAATACAAATTTTCTTTCCCTTTCTTTCAAAACAGATCTTATATTAGAAATTTTAAAATGAATACAATTTTAAACTTGTGACAAGACCAATAAAATATACGAATTAATCATTTTATACAGCAATATCAGCACAACTATATGTTCCTTCACGTAAACTTACAACTCAGAACATATCTAATTTATATAAATTATGCATTTTAAACTGTCATTGTTTCTGCAAATCTGAAACACTATATAATACCTGTTACACACATAATTGACAGATTATTCACGTTCAATCCTCGAAATCAATTTGCGCAAAGAAAACAGATACATTGAAATAATTTCAAGTATTACTGCACTGTTATAGATTGTCTTCCTGAACTTTAGAGAAAATTCAATCAAATATACTGAATGTAATCTTTTACCTAACTGCCACTTACCTGATATTCTGTTTTTCTTTTAAAGCAGAACAATGCACAATAGCCTAGCCAACAAATTACCATCATCATCATTATTATTATTATTATTAAAAAAATAAAAAAATGGAAAAACTACAAATAAGACATCGTTACAGCCTGCTTCTACACTAGGGGTAACCAATACATCACTATGCGAATGCCTAGATCAACAGTAATATTGCACTACTGGAAGTAAAAATATGTTTCATAAAGAAATTATATATATATATACGTGCCATTAAAAAAGGCTAAAACCTACATTACATATGTATATGGCCACATCCCTAGAAAAAAGGTCAACAGCTGTAAAGCTGAACCTTACATGACACGTTGCCTTCGCTTGAAACAGAGCAATCAAAGCTCGTGATACAAAATGAATGGCGCAAGCAATTCCAGATTTCAAAGAGAAAAGTAACTACAATTAATACACAGTCCACAAAAAATGTGAAATATTTTGCCAGAAAAAAAGAGAAAAGACGAATTAAAAATGGGTGGTATACAAATCACACCGTCACCTAATTCAAATGCATATATATATTTTTTTATACTTGTAAAAGGAAAGCACTAGCAACTAAAGTAAGGAAACAAGTTTTAAGACGAAACGTGCAGTTAAAGACAGCTGCTTTCTTAATTTTCTTTTTAAAAAAAATCCATGAAATTGAAATAATCAAGCACATCCATACACAGATGGAGTGAACAGCCGGGCAACATTTATATAATTAAATTCAAAACGACAACACCATGCCACACTTCATGGGAAATGGATATCTCATGCCATAAAACACACACCACCATTTTCGCCCCGTGACATGTGCGAAGCAAGAGATTCAGAATGACGAACCTGTTTTTACCAGTTACCAGTCCTTGCAAGATTAAAAACACACGCACACACAGAGAAATGTGAAGCCAATTTTGAAAGTTATTACAATTTTTCTACTTTTCAATCCCTTGATTATCTCATTTAAGAAAAAAATAAAATAAAGTAAATTCTACTAGCATAAATTGAGCCCATCACCATATTTTTGCTAAGCTCAGAAGAATATTAACTGCCTCATAGAAGTGCTAAAAAAGCAGTTATGGGCAAAAGCAGCACTGCACGTCTTATTATTGTTAAAAAATGCATAACGAATATTTTTGAAAATTATTTCATAGAAATATTAAATTGTCAAACCACGCAAAAGCTGAATCCTCCTTATCAATACTAGACAGTTCGTAAGTGATCTTCGGTAAGATTTTCTTTTTTGTATAAAAGTACATGCAAATTTCAACTTATCTAAGTGAGGGCACCATCAAAATTGAGGCACTCACTTCGCAGGTAAAAATTACATGCAGCATGGAATGGGGTATCTGCAACATTAACGAGGGATGGGTAAGAAGGATACAAATAGCGAAAACGAAGGGATAAGTAGGACAAGGTGAAGTTAACTGGCAACGCAAGCTGCGTATAAAAGAAGTGCAATGAGACCAAAGAGCTACAAATCAAAAAATACTCAATATGCAACTAGGGCAGATATTCGTGAAAAATCTGAAAGGAAATTAAAAAAACATGCACTCTAAATACCCTATTACTTCACCTACCTTGAAAAATGATCGAAAACTTCCTACTAAAACTCCAAAAACAGTACTACATGAAACACCCAACACTAGACAGAATTAAAATATTTGATAAAAAGAAAACACACACTATCTACAAGTGAGAAATCCTACGTGAAGAAACGACACTTACACACACATCAACACTGAAAGCGTCACCACAGTCGAATAGTGAACGCTAGTGAAGCCCACAGGATGACCAGGAAAGAATCCACACTTCACTCAATGGGCCATGCTTTGGATCAGTTTACTTAGTAACTAAAAACTTTTCAGTTTTTTTTTTCTTTCTTTTTTTCTTAAGCGAAAACAAAATGATTTCGACTTTGAGCACAGGTACAAAGGAGGTACAGTAGGAAAGAAAATTTCGGTACAAGTGTGGATTAACATAGTTGGTACAAAAAGAAACCTTTCAAAAGGATCATCATGTGGGCTCCACAGGTTTAGTACATGAGCGGACAAGAAGAATGAAGGAAAGCAGCTTACAGCTTGGTCTGTGGAGCTCTTGCTGTAGGGGACCGGAATCAAACGTTCTTGCAACTCACCACCTATCACCTTCAAGAGTAAAGGGCAACAACGGTCAGAATACAGCAGTGTGAGTTGAAACCAGGACCAGAGGATTAATCTACTCTTGGGGAGGGTCATACAAAGGGCTATGGGCAGGTGCTCAAACATCTACTCAAATTCTGGGAGAGACCTTGTGAGATGGAATTAACGTAATTTTTATTTTACTCCATTTTATTTATTTATGCTTTTTTGAAGAAATCATGCTAGAATATTACAAATAACTGCTTAGTAGGACATTAGTATTAATACAATAGTAGCAGAGAACATAATTTCATCTCACAAGGTCATTTGACTTCCGTGAGAGTTATTTTTGTGCACAAAAGGTTTGTTTAGCTCAATGAAGTAATAAGTGGTCAGTAGATTAACTGAGTATAGATGTATACTAACACTCAAACCCTAATATTTGACCATACCAAGTGACTTAATAGCTGCAAATGAAAAAAGGAAGCATTAAAAAAAGGTGAGATGTCTTCAGTGGACACACTGTTTCTACACAGAAAAAACAAGGTGGTGAAGAAGCATGTTTGTATGTACAGAAGGAGACCAAATTCTAAAAGAGTGTGAAGTAAGGTTCTACTATAACAATACTGTGTTTTGATGTTAAATGCAAGGTGTAAAGGGAATCTGCAGGCTCTCACACTTTCACATACATTCACAATACAACACTCAACTAAGTGAAATGAAATAAGGAAGACAGAGGTTACCTCGTTGCAGCACTCCCATCCCACTGCTGCCAGAGGAAAAGGGTGGACAGAAAACAAACCACCAACATAACGGAACAATTTTTTTTTTTAATTTTTTTTAAGTAGGAAAAGGAAACAACACTCCAGAATACTGATGTCTTCCAAACTGTTAATTCATTGTTTCTTTCCCAGGAAAGTCAATACACTTAGTTCTCTCCCAATCTTAGATCTCTAAAGGGCAAGCCACAGGGCAAGCATTTGGCACATCACCAATGTTTCTACACATGGAGTAAGACATGCAGTGCTATGCTATCACCCTTTCCAGATGTAACACCAACAATGGGTGCCTGGGTGAGACAAGGGGTCCACAGCATCACCACCACAAACCTGATTGTCCTGCCACTACCTGATCAACAGGATTGAACGAGTGCAAGGTCAAAGATGATGTAAATACAAGGTAACATTCTGTACAAAGAAAGCAAGCTCAACAATATTTTCAGTTCCCTGAATAGAAGAAAGGAAAAATATGAAAAAATATATATATATATTATATATATATCAACACCTACTTTTCTAATATGGAAACTAGAGTGATACTTCCTCAGGAAGCTCTTGCCATGCTAAATACTAGTTTCGTGTACTAGCTTCGGCAAATCGGGGAGCTGCTGCGGGAACTGTGGACTGGAGGAATTTAATGTTTGTAGGTGATGAGGACTCAAGGGTTGGTATGGGGATATTCTTTGTGGGTTATTTTTTGAAACTAGAACGTTCCATTGGGAACTAGGTGCATTAAGAGAGTTAATGGCAGGAGTAGAGTTATTCGTAGTTGTATGAGTAACAGAAGGAATTTGAAGTGACTGAGGCGCAGGAGAGGGTTGGGAAGTTGTGATGGGATAGTGAGAACTTGGCTCAGTACTTTGAGTGGCAGCCTCGTTTACAAGTCCATGCGGGGTTGCGGGAGAGGAGGGTCCCCTGTCCACCAAGTAGTCGGTCTCCGCAGGCACCAGGTGGGGATCCTCGGCAGGAGATACCATCTTCAGAATCGAGGAATTATTCGATTTATCACGGTCGTTCAGAGGTGACGGCGTTTTGACAGGGTCCTCATCTATGTAACTGATGTCAGACAGGGGGCGCGGGCCAGTGTGGCTTCGAGAGCTGCGCAAACTGTGTAAGCTGTGTAAACTATGTACAGAGCGCCGTTCCTCCAGGTCTTCTAGTGTAGACTTGAAAGCCCTGATTACTCGCAGCTGCAAACACAGGGAAGGAGACTCATGAAGGGGGAGGCTCTACTCACACACACACACTTGTTTCTTAATCAACATTTCCATCACATGAGCTCAGTTCACCACACCAGACTAGCAGAAACACAGACATCAACCAGTAACGTCGGCATGCATTTCGGGGCTTCAAATCTCACTCGGTTAGAATGACTTTTCAATACAGCCAAAACAAAAATGTAAATTGTTATATAAATGAATTTTCGAACGGATTAATTTTTCAAAAAGCACAGGGTATAAGATATGCTTATGCTGATGCCTGGTGTTAGTGACACTGATGTATCACAGATGGTGTTCATTGATGTTTAAAAATACTAGATGTGAAATTTGCTTTGCAAATTCTATTGTAAGTCCAGCTACTGGGACAAGCAACAAAATTTAATAATGTATGTTGAAGAGAAATTCCAATCAGCAAAAACTAAAACACAATAATGCGCCACTAGGAATATTGTGGTTTACTAAAGCTATAATAAGTACAAAAATAAGACATTTTTACTAGATCAGAATTTAAAAAAAAAAAAATAAATAAAATAAAATCTGCCTTGAACAAATGCCATTAGTAATACAGTACCTAAGAGTAAACAAAATTTACGAGTAGAGAGAAAGAGAAAGATAAACCTGGCAGAAATAAAATTAGACTACAAACATCAATGAACACCACATTTGCTACTGTCAATTGTGAAGATTTTTCTTAACAGCATGGCTTGGCCAATCAGGGTTACGGCAAGGTATTTGGTATGTAGAAACATGCTGAGTAAGTTAAGTAACTTAACTACAAAAGATAACTTAACAGAAAATATATATATATATATGTTTATATAATTATGTAATAAAGGCAAAAACAGAATAAAAATAGAAATTAATAACTAAGAACAAAATAAAATAAACAAATAAATAATCATAATCATAATGTACAGTTAAGTTACTAAGACAGAAAGCTGAGCATGCTTTGTCATGCTTCAGTAGTCTTAACAGGATTAAATTTGAAGCAAACGAAAATGACTAGTAACCACACACCCCTTCAGTATGGCACACTCGAAATTTTTAAAAGCACAAATTCATGGCAGGTAATTTCACACCTAGCAGCTACATTAAGGTTGAAAAAATAATAACATTTCATTCCAAATAAAGATTGAGTTCTTTTCTTGAACATACCATTTGAACATTGGGTTTTTATATATTGCTAATCAGCAAGAAAAAAAAAAAAAAAAAAAAAAAAATACTAGAGCTATGTCTGGAGATGCCACTATTGTTAATGCTCTAAATAATGGCACACATCTTGCTATATACCACCTTCACCAAGCACAGCTACCATACGACTGCAAATGCTAGTAGCCCTGTGAAGTGCTTGCCACTGTTTCCAATAAAAGTTGAGATATTAACAGTAATTTTATGTATATTTTAAAGTACCAACAATAAGCACAGGGAAGTCCGAGAACCTGTCCGAGAATCAATCTATTGAGATACAATGGGACTGAAAGGGTGTACACATGAAGGAATGGACCCCCGATGCCTCCGAGATTGTGTAAGGAATTGAAGGATAGAAAAAAAAGAAGAAGCAGAACACTGACAATGTGTGTGCAATGAAGGACAGAATTTGAAGAAGCTTCTGTGCAGAAAGCAGTGAAGTGATCTGTTGAAAGGGAAATAGAGTATCATATATATATATATATATTTGTATATAGTTATTTATTTTATGTTCATGCCTAGGTCAACTACTCTATAGCAGAAATGTAATCACGTCTGCTCACAATTTAAATACTTGGAACGTTGACGGAAATAATTAAAACGTATTGTCTGTCACGAATAATACAAGACTACATTTCTGCTATAGATTAGTAATGTCACAGAATCTATGTGTATATGAAACAGTAGAGGCCAAACTTCGTCATTCGAAGAAATCCCTTTATCCAAATTTACATATCAAAAAAATAAATAATACATATATTGTATGATCTTATACCGTATTTCTAAAATATGATTTATGTATTTCAGTGTAAATATATTTAACAGGTATATGACGAATAAATTCGTATATTTAATTAGACATAGGTGTCCCATAAGGAAGTTTTAGCACTATTAAAACTTGTGTTTGGGCCTAGGTACACATGTAATTCAAGAAAATAAAATATTCCTGACCCAGAAAACGTATTTCTATCATATCTTACCTAAAGTTTGAAACACGGATGCTAAAACTTATATTCTATTTTAGCTATGGATTTGAATATAGTAAGGTTAGGTAAAAAAAAAAAAAAAATAATAATAATAATAATAATAAATAAAATAAAATAAAAAAAATAAATAAAAATCAGAATGCATTATTGTAACCGTGAAAATTTGTGTGTACATCAACTGTTTATTATCTTCGCTTCTATCAATGCTAGGAAACTTACAATTCTTCGTTGGTTTCTTTCCCTAGTGCCATCATAATCTACTAAGCAAGTTTATTACAGCTCTACTCACATTGTTTCATGGAAAACTGAGAGGTGAGTTACACACGGTATTTACATAGTATGTATAAACAGTACTTTACCTCTTACTTTGCGACACATTTGCTGGTTGTATATTAGCTCCAAACTATTATTTTTGTTTGTTAAACCATTAACAATCTCAAAAATCCACACGTTCGATCACTTACTATATTCCATATTTGCACACAATAATGAAACCCCTTAAACGCAGTTACACCATGGTCTCCCTATCTTCTTGCCTAGTCCCACCACCTTCATCGGAATACGGATTGAATAGAATAAGATTGCACCCATCAAATTCAGTAGAAACGACGAGTTTTTTCTTTCGACCCACTGCAGCGACACTTTTGCACTGAAAGAGAACTTAACTATGCTGTACCCTAAAACATTTATCTACTACATAGTTTCCTGCATAATAAATCCTTAATGTAGCGCGAAAGTGACTTCAAATATATATTACAATAACGTAAGGTAAACTGTTATGTACATGTCAAAGCCAAGATGACTGGGAACGTGTGCAAGGGATTACGGAATATTCGAAAGTAAAAGTACGTCTAATCCTTTGCGCACGTTCCCACTTATCTTAGTTTTGTCATTTTTGAAAACTAAAGATATCACATTCTGTAAAATTCATCATACCGTTTTCTCTGGTGTTGTTAGTATCTGCCTTATGGCGACTAAGTTAATCCCCCCCCCCCCCAATATTTCATCGGTTCAGAACTCGGAAAGGACGCACTCTGCAGCATTTTTGTACAAATACTTTCTAGTTTGTTCTCATGTATAGACTAACCCCCCCACCCAGCTTGTGTGTATAATATTACATACATCTTTATAAATATAAAAATTGATTTATGTATGTGTGTCTGTTTCAGCATAACTCTGGAACGCCTGGAGCAATTTTAAACGAGGCCGGTACACATATTAACTACAGTATGGAAAACACTACTGTCGGAGTAAGACCTTTAGAACACCTAGGGAGGATGGGAAAGGGGGACATATGAAAATGACCGATATTAGTGTCGAATTCATAGTTTTTCGAGTCCATGAGCTGATTTGTGATAGTCCAGATTCCGTTTAAGTTCAATTTCAGCACCCCAATGAGGGTAAAACCTCAGAGCACACCTAGGGGTAGTAGGAGGTGTGACATAAAAATGATCGAAAACGACCGATATTAGTATTTAATCCATAATTTTCTGGGTTGCTGAGATAGTGACACACCAAATGCCGTTGAAGTCCGATTTAAGCCCTCACTGGCATCGGCGAGGGTGAAATGGTGACAAAAATATCGAAAATCTCATCTTTCGTTGAAACCGTTATTTGTTGTCTACTAACAAAAGTACCTTTGATTAATAATGAGTAAGACGACATAAATAATTTTCTTTGCTAGTTAATACATATCTATATTCCCATACTTTTGCCACAAATGCGTGTTTTGTATTAATGCCACTAGCCGAAACAGTAACATATACCTTCTTCCTGAACCAACTAAGGGAAACACCTCAGTCATGGACACTATTAAGAGCACTTTTGACAAAATATGTTGTAGACTGAAGAGAATTGCAGTATTCTTGTTATGTAGTTGTAAGCATAGTTTACACTTGCGTCTATTAAATCATAGTATCATTACTGCTATAGAAAACTATTAGAATGTACTATGTGAGTCGTTCTTGTAACCCTATTTTAGTAACCAGTGATGGATATTAAAAAAAAAAAAAAAAAAAAAAAAAAAAAAGTGGATGCCCCAGTTACGGACACCCAGTGATTGTCATACAAGAGAAATCAGCACATTTTGATAATAGGGTTGTGCTCATCACTGGTGTGCCACACTTGGTCACTATCGATCCAAGATGTACATTTTGTGAGGGCAGTCCTCACCCTCACCGAAGTTTCAACCCTCAACCTCACACAGTTTACTAGGTTATCTCCCCTAGTCACCCTCGCCCTCGTGAAGACTACTTGGGACTCGCTCTCACACACCTCACCCTATTTACTCTTACGCAGATCCCTCACCCGCACATTTATGACAGGGTGAGAATGTTCTCATGACGAGGGCCATCTTCACAAAATGAATATTCGTGCTCTCGATATAGAATAGCAGTTTAATGTGTGCGATACATTCTGCACGTGCTTATGCTTACACTTTCGCCATGTTAGCCTTTCATACAATTACGATATCTAAAATGTTTCAAAATAACTATTACAACTCTTGGGGGGTGATTTCAGTGGTCGAAAGAGACAAACATTTATTTGACACGTTTTCCTTGGGGCCTCGTGCCGTTGGTAGGGCCCCTTCAGGAGTTTATATTTTAATTGTATTTTCGGCAACTGTAGCTTAACATGAGGAATAAAAATGGTGTGTGATATTAGCAAGAAGTTGTACAGGACCTATTCGTTAAACATCATCCCGACATTTGTCCGTTAGAACTCAGGCATGGAAATAAACTGAAATCTAATTGGGCCGTTTGTTTGTCTGTCTGAGTTCCAAAGGGAAAATGCCGGGATGTTATTTTGCGAATAGGTCCTATACAATTTCTTGCCAATATCCCACACCCCTTCATTGCCTTACATTCAGCCAAAGTTGCCGAAAAGCCAAACATATCACTCACATTTGGACTCTTTTAAGTTGCCCTACCAACGGAACGAGGTCCCATAGGAAACAACGCCAGATACATTTTTGTCCTCTTTTGACCTCTAGAATCAGCTAACAACCGTTTTAGTAATTATTTTGAATCACCCCGTATATACGAACTGGAATGTGCGAAAAGTGTCCATAATTGAACCAAAGTCGCTAACTTACACCAGTAATACACAACCACTGTCCATTACTGGTAAACGTCACAAGCTATCAGTTTCTTTGAGCCAGTTTGTTCATGTAGCTTTGATGGTACTTTTGCAGCGGACATTTGTGTTATTGATACATTTTCAAATTTTACCAGTAATGGACGGAGGGTGTCCAATATTAGCACATAGTACTTGTATCTTACCAGTCATGGACACCCTTAATATTGACAGTTCAGGTTTATTAATATACATTTTTGCCACACACATGCCTTTCCTATACCTATATTAGTGCGTAGAAAAATACACACCATTCAATTTGTTCATAGCTTTACTATAACAAAGGTGCCAAGTGATATCTTACCTTATTCAACTTCTTAACATAATGTGAAAACAAAAGTGCGAAATCGACACCACGCCTTTACCACAACAACAGCGTCCGTAGATCTAACTGACGACAGCCTAACGACCTAGAGTGGAACGAGTATATTACGTAGATAATACCCAACACAATGCAAACTTCCCTGCGTTAGTGAATGTCTTATTTTTTACACATTTCCGCCAAAGTGTCCATTACTGGCGGCGAATTTATCCATGTCCATGGTTGGGGTGTTTCCCTTATGTAAGGAAAAAAAAAAAAAAAAAAAAAACTCACGACGGAAAAGAATTGATTGCAGAAACCAAATGACTGACAATGCCACCGGTGACCACACGAAAGCATGGACAGCCAGTAGTAAAAAAATAATTTTAAAAACTTTCCAATTCCAACGAATTTATAGTTTTCCTTCTATTACCAAAAGTAGACTACCTGAACAACTATATAAATGAGAAAGAATGAGGCATTAAATAGTAGTGACTTCCTGCTTATGTAATTGTATGAAGATCCCACATTTACGCGATTGTATGAAGATCCCACAAGACGCACTTTTTGTTGATTTTTTTTGCCTCCAAAATCAACGTGCCTCTTAAGATTTGAGTTATGCAAATTTAGGCCAGATTAGATGGAGTGTTGCCAAAAATTGCTAATCCCGTTAGTCCCGGTGTATTTTGTATGTATTCAGCCATCAAAAGTGGAAAAAATAGTGATGCCGATGAGGAAACAGATGAGCAGTAACGTGTCAATGTTGTTTTTGCAAGTGAGACTGCGAAACAGAAGAAAACAAACAAGTTTAGATAATTGCTGCAGAATTACTTGTTTGTTTGTGTGTCTATCTATACACACTGGTATAATATGATAACGATAATGGATTACTATAAAACTGACGCAAGCAAGTGTTGTACTGTAATTACATTAGGGGGGAAAAAGTACCAGCAGATGCACATGAATATACCGTGAAGTCCAAGAGTACATTGAATAATTATATATATATATTCTTTAAAATCAATGCAGTGTAAGTTTTTTCAGTTTCGCCAAGGGTGCGTCTTACATTCGCGTAAAATATGTATCACAGCCACGTGATATAGTACATCAGAATGTACATGTTACTAAACAAAGTATCATCACCTTCTTCTCCTTCTGAAGAAAGAGTAATTATAGGAAAATGTTCATATTGCAAACTAGTACTCCAGTATTACCGATAAGTGAGTCATTATGTAAGAAGATAATTTACCACTACAATATCTTATCAATATTGTAATGTACATATTTTATTATATTCAAACAGTACAAGAACTACAAAATACCATATCCCTTATGTCTTGCATGTCTGTTTTATGGATACTAGGTAATATTCGAGTGGGTATAATGACCAGAATTTGTAATACTCTTAGGCGAGTACTGTATTGTTACTTTTCTCTTCATAACTAATTTTATTGCCCAAGGCACTTAAACATTCATCGCAATAGCGAAAACATCTCCACTGAATTGGATTCTCTGGCCGTGTAAAACAAGTAGAATAGTTGTGATGATCTTATTTTATATATTACTCAGCAGAATATTCGTTCTTTGCACAGGGAGAATACGTTTCATATTAGACATAAAGCGTTGAATTTGGATTTAAACGGCATTAAAAGTCTCACTGTTCACCTCAGCGACCCCGAAAACAACAGATTCGACACTAATATCGGTCATTTTTTAATATCACTCCCCCTCCCCCTTCCTTAAGTTTTCCGTCAAAGTGAAATGATAAAAACCATCCCAGACCCGAACGTCACCTATGTTGAAAATTTGATCGAGATCGGTCGTGTTTCAAGAGTTATTAAGTTTTATTTATTTCTTTATATATTTCCCCTATACTTCAAAGTGACATTATTATTACTATTCTTCTTCTTCTTCTTCTTCTTCTTATTATTATTATTATTATTATGTACCTGCCTATTGGCAACTACTGGGACTAATTGAGGGTTTTTCTTTCTTTCTTATGTTTAGATGTGGAAATGTTTCCTGTGAGTTTCTGGATTACAGCTTCTTTTAACTCCTAACATTTTTTTTTCTGTTTTTCAAATCATCAATCAACTGTGTTCTTTCTATTTCTTGCTTTCTTTCCATCTTTTCTTCTATGGCGGTATGAGGAAAATTTATTCGCAAGATGTGTCCAATCCAATTGGCCTTCACACGAATGATGCTGGTCAAAAGTGTCCTCTTCTCTCCTACCTATCTTAGAATATCTTCATCTGTTACTCTCTCCGTCCATTTATCTTCTTCATGTTCGTCCAGCACCACATTTCGAAGCTCTCTAAATATTTGTTCTGTAACATCAGTAATGTGCAAGTCTCCGAACCATACAATGCAATACTCCATATACAGCACCTGACTATATTTTTCCTTAATCTAATGTTAAGCCTGCTAGTTAGAAGTAATCTTTTCATGTTGAATGTCTCTTTGGTTATTGAACTCTTGACCCGATCTCTTTAGCGCAGTAAGCGTCTATCGTCTAAAGCCATCCCAAATAACTAAACTGATCGACCTCTTCGAGAGCTCTCTGCTTTACTCGGATCCATAAGAGCGTTTCCACGGGATATTCTCATGACTTTTTTGAATTTTCGATATTGATTTGCATTCCATATAGTTTCCCAGTGTCAACTATTTTCTCCTTCATTTCCTCTAGTTCTTCTTCGGTTTTAGCTATAAAACCATGTCATCAGCATAACTCACCTTGTTAATGAATGATCTGCGCTCCAATCTAGAAATCTCCAACTCCCACTAATACTTTCTTCATTAAGCATTCACTGTAAACGTTACATATTACATCTTTGTCTGACTACTCTTCCTATCTCCACTCTATTGGTTCCTCCTTCATTCAAGCGCAAGTTCACTCTTTGTCCTGTGTATAGATTGCGAATGAGTCGTCGATCCCTTCAGCTGAACCCAGTTTTTTTAAAGTAGTTTCACAAGTTTGGTCCAACTGACCTGGTCGAAAGCTTTTTACCAGTCGGTGAAGCATAAACGCAATTCTTCCGTTACGTCAAGAACTCGTTTAGATATAATTAACCAAAAACATTAACACGTGCGAAGAACTGAATTTTTCCAAAGCTCCTTTGATACTTGAGAAACTTTCGCTAAGAACAATATTACATTTCCTTTCATTTCTAATAACTTATAAGTTCCCAGTAAATTTGCACAAAAAGTGTAATATTAATGCATTTGCTAAAATCTTCCACAATATCATTGAAAGTTGTTGCAATAAAGTATACATTAATCATATGAGTCACGTAAATTAGCTTAATGGAAATTATAGTTATTGGTATGGAACTTGTTCCATTACATTTAAATTTCAAATAGACTTGCTACTATAGACCTTGTGAGCAACTTCCTATAAAAGTTCATTCACACGAAGACTATGGAAACTAAAAAATGTGATGTCAGCAAGACACCAGTATCACCTAGTTCACTTCATAGTGTATTAAGTTGTTCTCACTTATAATCAAGATAATCCATAATTAGTAATTTCCTGTTCATTATCTGTACTTATTGTATATATATTATTTACAGAGACTATTGGAATGAAACAATTCATAGCATAGGTAACATCTCATAAATTTGTCATCAGAATTATTAGTAACAACAAAACTCATCATGAGAAGTTTTTCAACGAAGATTTTCTAAAATATTCATAGAAGTAAAATATGAAAAATGAAGTTTTACGTCCCACAGTTATGCCGGCTAGGCTAAAGGAGACTGTGATGATGAGAAATGAAGGAAGTGGGAGAACCCCTACAAAACCCACGCATATGGTGTTTGTCCACCGCAAAATTTACGCGGCTCGAGCTGGGATCGAACCAAGAATCTCATGCACCAGAGGTGAACGCTATTCCACTGAGCAATCGCGGCCTTAGTACAAAACTGTGAATATGGTTGCCCAAACCAAGTTTAAGGGAGATAATTGTCCTGAATTTTAAAATAAGCTAAGAGTGACCAGACAGACGATATGATTTCCATTAAGTTAATGTAGATTATTTTTGACTGATTTACATATTATTGTAACGAATTTCATTTACGATGTCCATTCCAAATTTTAAGGGATATATTTAATATACTTCTGGCCAAATTTAGTGAAAAACCCTATTTTTAAATTATGAAACTGGATGAAAACATATTATTGTTTGTAAATACATGGTAGTGGATAATCAGGAAGCTTACGAAAGCACAAGACAGCATCAAATTGTGAGATTTTCGCTGTTACTATCAACATTTAAGTGCCTTTGGCCATAAAGTTAGTGTATTAGTTATTAAGAGAAAGAACATCACGTGCCAAGGAGTGTTTCAAATTCTAAAAATCATGATGTTGAATCAATCCTGGCGATCTGAAGTATATTCGACACGTGAGAAGTCAATATTTTTACGCTGGCTGATACTCGAAGAAAACTTACTTGAATCTGATTATCACATTCACACTAACATTATCTAGGATGCATTTAAAACAACGGAAGGCGTAAAATATTAGTAACTATAGAATACTAATATTTTACGCCTTCCGTTGTTTTAAATGCATCCTAGATAGTTATTCTATAGTTACTGTGTTAATATTGATAAAATATTATTGTGCCAAATTATCTTCTTACATAATGATACTGTGGTAATACTTGGTACTAATATAACAACAACAAACTTGAGTAATGTTACTTTTTTATGTATAGTTAGGCGATATTTCCAGTACTTCCCACGGGTACTTTTGTTCTACATATTTGACTTCATATACTTACAATTTATGTACTATTAAAATAAAGAGTATTTCCAATGCATTCAAAAAACCAGTAGTGACAACAACCTCCCCTTCTCTCTGCGAGTTTTTATCAATATATATACACACGCATCCCATGCCGAACTTTTTTTTATATTTTATTTATTTATTTATTTTTTTTTAAGGTCATATAGCAATACCATATATAATAACTGACAGAGATAGCTTATAAGCAATAGAAGTGCACAAGACCATACTATACTCAAATCTATAGCTGTACTAGAGAGAAGTCAAAGGTTGGCATGCTTGTTACCGAATCCTATACTATGACGATGAGGTTAGCTGTGAATGAATTCAGCTAAATAAAGTAAGTACAGTTGGAAACAACAGAGGGAGTTTTCCCCTTGTCTTATTTACACTGCATTTTATGGGACACCTATGGTTAAGGTACTGGTAAACATGTATCTATCTGGAAGAAATTTAATTATTAAACACAAGAATAATGCACCAAGATGCCATATCAAACACTAGATAATCCTCTATAACCTGAAAGGGATATTATTTTTTTACAACACATTTTATTCATTAATATAAATTTAAAAAGAAAAAATCAATCCACAGCCACACTATCCTGTAGTTGAAAATTCATTTCCCTCAATACACACACGCACGCACACACACACCACACACACAAGAAACCAGAGTTTCGAGCAACTGTCTTTAAATAATTAGTTAGTAACCACTTCACCAGCATCAAACATGAAAATATCCATCCCTTTCAAGAGTTAAGCAGGTTTGTTAATGTTACGATCCATAAATCAGGCAAGGGGACTCACTTAAGGAAACCATTCAAGACATTTAAAATGAGCGAAGTTATTTTTTAAGTACATTGATTTATTATTAAAATTATTACGAAACCAAGTGAGACTACATTCCTTGGCGGATATCAGTGGAACAAAGACTTACAGAACAGAAAGACAAGGCAAGTCTGACATACAAACTTCGAATGTGCCTCATTATTGAAACTTTCAACCAGCATATTAGTTATTTTTATTGTCACTTAGTTTTAACTAACAGATACTGTATTATGTTCATAGCTCATGGAATGACTAACGAAATATTCACTTTATTCGCCCACAATGCTATCCACCAGAAGCTTCCATATTCTGGGATCAAACCAGGTGGAACACCCAAAAAATGACATCTATTTGAAAGCTGTTGTTCACAGCAGCTTTCAACCGATATCGTATGAGAGCATTCTTTTTTTCTACAAGTTATAATGTAAGTGTTTCTTTTTTTTTTAAAAAAAAAAAACTTATTTGTGCTTCACTTCCTTCTTATACCTCAAAACATCACTACTGCATTTCTCATTACGTAACTTTGATTATGTTCCCGAACATCCACACGCAAACCTTGCCTGATTTTCGTAGGATTGAAAGCAAAAAAGCAGAATACAAATCCACTGGGGATGTGTTACCTGTGTTTGTAACCTTGTAAGGCCTCGAATCCACAATATTTGACCTGCTCGTGGCTTCTTTTCTTGTGAATCTGAATCGAACTTCTCCTCACCAAGTGCAACAGTGTCGGTGTATTCTTCTGGATGACCCCTTCCCCAACTGAAAACAAGTGACATGATTTTTCATGAGTATATCTACACAAGTCATTGTGCGTAAATATATTTCATGCAAATCAACCTTTTGTAAATTAATTTGTACAATATTCTTAGCCTGTAACGAAAAACAACGTTCAAAGATGAGACGTATACCTATTACACAGTTAACACACTGCTGAAAATGGTGTATATGTGCAAAATATTTAAAATGATTGTTGTTTTCTTTCTCTTTTAAAATATTACAGCAAAAGCTTTGAATACTTGTAATTACAAGTTCTCGCAATTACATGATTTAAACAGTGTTACAAACTTCACCAATGATTTTCATATCTCCGGAACGGTTCGAGACATCGAAGTGCTGTCAACGGCAAACTGATTTGTTTGCCAATTCCAAACGATACAACTAGTTTTCCAATATTATAGTTATCTAAACATTTTTTTTCGAAATAAACCCTTTCAAAAAGTTCCAATTTTCAAGCCCTGTAACTTCGTTCCTATTCATTCGAAACACCATGGCCAACGCTAAGATACTTTTCTGTGCATTATCCTGTACATCTCCGTTGTGTTATATGTGTGACAGAGGCTTCCAAACTTTGGATGTTTCTTATACTATAACATCCTTAGTGTGCAACACTGAATAATAAACGTAGTATTTTAAGTTTTCGATTGACATGTTGATTTGAAATATGTAATAATCTGACGTAGTGCTATTTGAAAAAAAAACGTAACTTTATGCTGGCAACACTGTTCATCCGATGATGTTCGAAAATAGCTAGGACGTTCTCCCACTCCCTATAGTTCTTTGGTTCAAAATTTTGCTTCTCTGCCTTTTATGATTTGAGATATTTACTACTATCATTATAAACAGACCACTATGTATATATACACCCATATTTATATTTACACTCACCCATATTTATATTTGTTAAGTTTAATGAGATCTTTCAATTGGTATATGTCTCATCTTTCTGTAAAATGTTACTAATATTGCAGAATATGATATACAGTCAGACATCAAAAATAATGGAAATATCGTGACAAAAATTACTTCATTAATACAGCACCGGACCACGTTTTATTTTGTACTTCAGCTTGCATTTGTGCCGGAGTTGAGGTACAGAACTCATGAGAATGGTATATAGAAGAGTATTCCTTATAAAGTGCAACACTTGGTTACGTTGGTGATGGACGAAACTGTGCCGGAATATCTGCTCCAGAACAGTTTAATAAGCTCTTTGCCCGAAAACTAGTGAATTTAGGTTCAATAATGTTTAAATCGGGGGATTATGCGGGCCAGAGAAAGTATTGAAGTAAATTCTGATGTCACAAACACCTTGAACACAACGGAATGTGGGGATTGGCATGAACAGCATCTGTACTATAGGACGCACCTGGTCCCCCAAAATGTACACATCGCCAGTGACAGTAATCTAGCCTTCGTCAATATCAGCTTTAACGGTAGAAAGTACGCATTCTGAACCATAAATCTGGTCTATGTGACTATTCTCTTCAATTTTCGGCAATTCCTTTTACGTCCACTATTTCCCCATCGCTGGTCATGTTTTGCCCCACCACCATTGATACGTATCCACAAAGTGTCCTCTTTGAAAATCTGATAGGTCTTTTTCCCCATTTTCCACCACCATCGTCTTGCCTATTACAGACACGAATCCATACTATATTAATCCGTATGTTCTAAAAGAGAAGCACTTCACGAATGTCCCATGTTATTAACTCACAAAAATTGTTTGTAACAGTAAATCGGTCTTTCCATTATTTTGATAACTATGTACAAATCCATAATAACTGTGCAGATAATGAGATTGTATATATATATATATATATATATATATATATATATATATATATATATATATATATATATATATATATATATGTGTGTGTGTGTGTGTGTGTGCGAGATTTTATATGTATTTTGTTTCCTTTACCAAAACAAACTTGGATTAATTTTACACTGTCTCAAAAATATACACTCACGTACACGAAGTCTATTGGTAAACATAACCTAAGTAAACAATTTTATATTTCAATCAAACGAACAATATGAATATTAGGTAGGATGGCCCTTACTTTTCGACTTACGAGCTTTTTTTGAAACTCACCCCCTAAAATGGTTGTATATCAGACCAAAGTAACTCATGAGAAAAATTAGCTCAAAATTATCTCGTTATATACATGTATGGAACAAGATATCTCACTTTTATTACTATGTGAATTCATACCACATCTTTGGCTCACTTGACACTATAAGATAAAATAGAGCTTAATTAAAAGTTCTAATTAGTTACATTTAACCTTTTTTTTTTTTTTTTTTTTTTTTTCGACACCCAACTACCTTGCTGTTATGCAAATATTAATGTTCAAATCTAAAATAGTTACGACCCTTGTTCTATTTTTAAATAACTGAATTCAAGCAATGCAGTTTTAATTACAATTAAATGATCACAATAGCATTAAATGGGATAACTGCTTACAGCTTAACACCCTCTTTGGCGTCAGTAGGCAACAGTACAGCGAGCGACAACTATTAACAAAGACTAGCCTTTGGCTAGCTGGGGCCTTTACCCCCAAAACCCCGGGTTTGCTCGGCCTACGGCCTCGCATCTCACATGCAACAGTAACTGCGATAATAATAACGTAAGAAATCAATAACCGTGCAGATTAACAATACCGTAACGACACAAAACAACTGTAACGAATACGTTCCATTAACTCGTTTTAGCTCGGCCTACGGCCTTGCACCTCGAACTCAAAAATCTAGCAAAGTTTCTTTTCCTATTTCAACTACCTAAAAGGTAAGATTTTGTATTTTTTTTAAGCCCATTTAAAATAGCACTGAGATTTTTCATTTCCCTTTTTAACTCTTAACTATTCACTTTTGGCAGTTTTCCTGTGGGTTACTCCCAAAAAGCTACATTCAGGCAGATAAATTTAATATGGATTTTATAATACAACACGAGGTCCACGGCGATAGAATTCTTTACACAATATTAAAAAAGAGTTAATGAATTCTTCGCTTATTCAATTTGTTACTTACTCCCGGCGAGAGCTCAAGTGGTTCGGATTCCACGTTAATCAGTAGGTCCCGTCTCACGTAGCCTTGCTGCTGAAAGGGACGTTAAATTCAAATTCAACTCAATTTGCACTTACATCTTTGTAATTTGACTTATGTACTTTCATCTAATCTTTACGCAAACAAACTGAAATCAGTTTGTGCAAAAGGAAAAATAGTAGAGATGAAACTTTATGAACACTTTCTCTAACCTCATTCTTAGTTAAAGGATAACATGAAGCAAGACATTACCAACCAATTCTTCGTTTTAAGTTTGTTCTCCTGTCAGTAACAATCATATTATACTTGGAAAAGAATCTCTTGACATCAACACTTGGGACTGGCAACCATATTGAACGTAACGAGCTGACAGCAAAAGACCCGTGGTTAACTTTTAAACTGTTTAACAATGATACAATGTCAACTTCCTTACCCTCACTCTTCAATAACCTTACTTTCAACTTCAATAACCTTAAATTCATGGTAAGCGACCAACAGATCATGGACATTTTCACCACAGTCAAGGATTTTAATAACAGTTCAGTTTTGTTGATGTCTACCTCTTTATCAAGTGAAACAGTTTCTGGATCAAATAACTAGCAGAGCTTTTAAGTTAATATTAGAAATACGATTTTTAGTTATTATGAGCAATAATTAGCAGGAATTCTACTTTTTCGTTTTTATTCGCATTTATCACAAGTAATGCAGAATTTCTAAAAAATTCGCGATAATATAAATGTCATTTCTGGCTCTAAATCGAAAAGTTTGAGGTTTCTGGAAACACATATGCATTTTTTTAAACGTATTCCACATATTGCAGTAGCAAAAAAGTTTTGTCTCTAAAGATTAGTCAATACTAAAATATGATTCCTATTAGTTTTCTTTAAAAAGTTATTGATCTATCTTAAGCTTTCTTTCAATATGACTGCTATAGTTCATTATTTCGAACACACAAAAAGGAAAGAAGACATTTACTTACTACCTTTCAATATACTTACGATAATATTTTTGGTATTTTTCTTGTTGGTATTGTTGTTACGATCTGGCCCCATAGAAGGGTACCTACTCCAAAGAAAAGGCACCACATCCACTGTTCTACGGTTAGGCTTTTGGTTGAGAACGCCATTCCTCCGAATTGAATTATGACTACCTGGTGCAAAGAAACGACAAAATGTTAGAGTAGAGTTAACGAATGGGGATTGCTAATGAATTTCCTTCATTGTTGAGCATTATTCTCAAATCTATTTACATAGTTTATTATATCTAACGACTGTAATTAAAGCCTGAGTTTAAGAATCCCCTCAAGTACTCAGTTACGAAGTTATTTCTATCAGAATCTCGATTTTGAACGGATGCGTCAGCGGATTTCAATAACTACTGATCACAATTGTAATTTTATCTTATTAAGCAGAAACAAAAGCGAGTTTTCGCACAAGTTAAACTGAAGGTCTTGTCCGTAGACCGTCATCATCATCTCATAAGTAATGTCCGGATTTGTATGTAATTACATATTTTTCCCTTCATATGTAGGTTCGTCAAATCCTTAAATGTTTGTGATTCACACCTGTAGGGTGCTTTAACTCAAGTTTCATATTACATATTTTTAAATATTTTGACCAATATTACATATTTCTATGGTTTCTACATATTTTTTACATAAAACTGTCTTAAAATTTTGCGTTTGCTGAAATTTTAATTTAAAATAAAATAAAAAAATAAACTCTCCAACTGTGCAAGGCTTGCATCTAGATTCAATTTTGTCATGTATATCTTTTCATTTCTTCACCGAAAGAGAAATATCTATCTTTTATATATATATATATATATATATATATATATATATATATATCAAACCATGTTTCGCAGAATTTTCGCCGATAACAAAAGAAATATAAGAAGAAACTAGTAAAAATCCTCCCTCCGGGGTACATTAGCAGCGCTCTTTATTCTCATCTCTGGAGGAAAACAGATGACGTGCCTGACAGGCGACTGGCCAGGAAATTCCTAAAATGAAGTCTATTTGATTGTTATCGGAGGTCGAACGGAAATAAAGATGAAAGCAAATCCTGCAATTCAAGTTAAAACTGTATGCTAGTGTGCTTCCGAAAATTTACTGCAAGAATTCGTTCCAAGAAGCTGGCGACAATGGCAATATCATAGCAGGTAACCTAAGCTTTCAAAGAACTTCGCTTGTTCAACTGAATGACAGGAGGACAGTAGTATTGCAGTTGCAAAACGCAGGTGTTCTGTATTGACCGTCGAAATTAGAAATGGCTCCGGTTGCTTCAACTTTATCCGCGAAATTGCGGTCGTGGGTAACTATTGATGATACGTTTACTAGGGACAGTAAAGTGATGTTGTGCCAAGTGTGTGATAATAAAAAAAATGGATGTTCAATGAAATCTCAGAACAACATGTACGAAGTGCACTCCATGCAAGAAATAAAAATTGGCGAACTGCAAAAAAACAAGTACTCTTGACACAAATGCATCAAGATACTTCAGTGAGTGAGTTTTTCAAAGACTTGTGCCAAGCAATGATAGCAGCAAACATTCCTTGGAACAAATTTCAAGTGCCAAAATATCGTGCTTTTCTGGAGAAGTACTGCTGGCGTCGAATTCCTGACGAATCCACTCTTCGAAAGTGTTATCTTGAAGTTTGTTATAGGGAAGCTATAGATACCATTAGGGCAGAAATAGGTAGGTCATATATTTGGATTTCTGTGGACGAAACAACAAACGTTTTGGGACGTTATGTAGCAAATTCAGTGATTGGAAAGTTAAGTGAAGATGCTCCATCTAAATCCTATCTTATTGCGAGTAAATTGCTGGAACGTACGAATCATTCCACGATTGCTTGCTTGTAAACGACGGTCTTAAACTGTTGTGGCCGGGAGGAGTTCAGGAAGAAAAATGTCATTGTTCTCTATACAGACAGTGCAGAGTATATGTTAAAAGCGGCTAGAGCACTTACAGTTTTTTACCCTCACTTAATTCATTTCACCTGTATGGCCCATGCTCTTCAGCGTGTTGCTGAAGAGGTGAGGGACAACTTTTGCGAAGTAAATAAACTAGTTTCTTCCACGAAAAAAAATGTTTGTTAAGGCGCCACAACGTGTTCAAGCTTACAGAGATCAACTGCCAGACGTGCCACTTCTTCCGGAGCCTGTGCTAACACGATGGGGCACTTGGATACAGGCAGTACATTTCTACAATGAACATTTTCAAAAAATTAAGCCTGTTGTTCATTCATTTCCATCGGAGTCTGCTGTGTCAGTTGGCATTGCTCAGAAACTGTTTAATGACTCAAAAGTAGCGTGTGATATCGCATACATAGACAGCAATTTTGGTTGGCTACCTACAAGCATGAAAAAGCTAGAGACTGTTGGAATCCATGGAAATCATAGAGAATGCAAAGAGACTGCTGCAAGGTGTGTGTGGAGATGTAGGAGAAAAAGTTCGAAAGAAACTAAATGCAGTGCTGAAAAGAAACCCGGGTTACGACAGCCTATTGGCAGTGTGTAAGATTCTTAGTGGTGAAACAAGACACCCCCCTGAAGATATTTCCCCCAACTACATCCCCCTGTTGAAATACGCTCCTGTTATCTCATGTGATGTGGAGAGATCATTCTCTGCATACAAGAATATTTTATCCGATTGTCGACAAAATTTTACTTCTGATCATTTGAAAATGTACCTTCTAACCCATTGTGCAACAACACAGTTGAACTGCAGGCACATCTTTTGTAAGTACTTTATTTCAAACTAAAAATGTTCATTAGTGGAAATATTCTTCAATCTTAGTTCAGCTGGTATTGTTTAAAAGATATAGGACTGCTTTTCCCTGCACGAAATAAATATATTTAAACAATACATTTCGTCTTAAGTTGATTTTAGTATTTAAATTTGTATATTGCGTATAATTCATTTCAAGATTGGGCCGTGGTGACGGATGCGCATATAGTGTAAAAGGTTCTAGATTTGAAACGGGACCACACCACACTACATGAGATTTCTGACGTACAAATGCCGTTTGCATTGCTTTTCTCGGGGTTTCCTGTTTCTCTCTAGCCGATTCACATCTTCCTTCATTCGTGCCTGATTTTTATTATCCTGCAATCAGTCACGTCAGTGACGTATGACTGTCTAAGCTGTTCAAGCATTTCACTTCATTGGGGGACTTGCATTAAGCAGGATAAAGTGTAGTACATTTTCCTTTTTATTTTCATAATTCGTTTTAAATATTGCATACTCATACGCGTGTTAATATTACGTTTTCATAAATATGTAACATGTAATATTACATATTCTTATATATTACATATTTCTTACATTTTTAAGCGAAAATCCGGACTCTACTCATAAAGTAACTGCAAATGACCATGGGTTCACCTTGCCCACGGATCTTCACGTCAAAGACCTGCCTTCGGGCAGAACCCCACATCATCGCCCATAACACTTCACTACAACATGTTATCAATAGGACTGCACATCAATACCACGCGTCTCAAGGGAAGAAGAGCATAATTACGGCCATTCTTTCATTTAACATCAATAATGTCATTTGTCTTCCATACCACACTTACTGTAGTTGCAACTGAACCGCACCACAATAGCCTCTGGAGGCAAGATTTGAAACTATTCTTTTCCTGGAATTGTGGGGGGAGATTGCAACTTATGAGCAATGGACAGACTAACATTTAACTTAGTTTTTGTAAGATATCCAGGAATTTTAAAGGGAGCTTTAGCCCAAAACCCTCCCCGGAAGTCTGCCGCTGCCCACGGGGTGCAATGTCACGAGTCCCACAGAAGAGACGATTATAGCCTTTTTTCTCGTTTAGCATTCCTAGTATCGTTTTTCGTCCATGCTGCACTTACTTTGCGTTGTGCAGCGCCACAATTACCTCTGTGGCGAACACTGGGACTAAATGTTTTTTCTACACCAATCATTTCTGCATGTTTCTGTATATAGTCCTACTAAGTTTGGTTGCATTCTGTCAAGTGGTTACGTCTCCAGAGTTCTCTGAACAGCGATACTTTTTTTTTAAATGACAACCTGGTATATAAAATGAGGGGCAATTGGGGAACGTCAGGAACAGTGTCTTATTAGCTTTCGGAGTCTCGAGTTAATGCTGCCAAGTTGAAAACTGAAAGAGAGTCCAGTGATGAATTTTTATATTTCTGCATTAAATTAAACTTTTAACGCAGTACCACTAACTCGTGACTCCAGAAGTCAATATGGCACCGAATTTTACATTCCTCAGTTAAAGCTCTTGTTTTGAATACTTTTTATTTCATCTCTGAAGTGTTAACGAAACACTTATAGAGTACAATCATTTGCGTCAGATTACGACTTTTAGAACAGAGTAATCTATATTTACCGACGACACATCACATGTTAAACAGCGTGAACAAACCAGAATAGCAGCTAATGAGACCAAAAGACAAAGACTATCAAAAAATAAGCAGTCTCGAAAAAGAAAGAAAAAATGAAATATCGAATTTTATTGTTTCTCGTTCACCTATCAGTGAAAAAAAGAAAAATATATATTCTAAAAGTACTTTTTAAAATATGCCTTAACAAAATGAGATTTCATAATACCACATACCTGGGCTGCGCATGTCCCAATCCAAATAGAATAAAATATAGGATTCGAAAAGAAGCCTTGGAATACGTTTCTTTGTCCATGAATTTTTCTCGCATTTATTTCATTAAATAACGTCATCATAACAAACGAATTAAATATGATAGTAAAATGCTGACTTGGTCCAGCACCAAGCTCTGCCCAGCGTCCTGATTCAATATCTAACATTCTATCCCCTGAAACAAAAAACCAAAATTAATTCGTCGAATGGAAGAACCTTAAGTGTACTATAGAATCACGTTTTCATAGCTAACTATTGCAATTCCATTATAACCGGTAATAGATTTTGCAAATTGTAAATAAACAACATTTTCTGGAACAAGATAAATGTACTTACTGCTGGCGAAAGTAGTTCATCAAAGTCTTGATAACAGAAACTCGGAAATTTTATTTATTTATATATGTTTCTGGTCATTATGGGCATCTATGGCCCTAAGCTCATCACATATGAGAGATGACGTCCCTTGGCGAACACATTATCAGGGGTACGGGCAAGATAGGAAACGACCTGGGACCTGTATGTTGGGTACTATCCCAGCATCTGCCTGGTGGGAATGAGGAAAACCCACGGAAAACCTCACTTAGGATGACCTGAAAAATAAGTTACACTTTCTCGACCCAGTGTCCTCATCCAGAAGCTTGGAAAAGCCAGAAACGAAATTAAATTAGAAAAGCACTCGAGAAAGCGACAAAATCTCAAAACTTAACAACTGACAAATAGCTTATTAAACACGAGAAAATTAGTTTTTTTTTTTTTTTTTTTTTTTTTTCGTAGCACCGAGAATATACAAGACGGGAGGTGGTGTTAAGATACAGAACAAGTGACAAATAATACCTACTTTACGCATAGTGTTCTTACTTGTCTAATGGCTAACGAATGTACGTTTGGTGTGAGTGGGGTTCCGAGTTCGATTCCCGGTGGGAAAGCATCGAACGAACCAGTGATTCACAACCCACTTTAACTGTACATCCCGAGATTTTATATATATATATATATATATATATATATATATATATATATATATATATATATATGTATATGAAGTATCCGGCCAGGAAACGACCATACTCTGAGCAATGATAGTATGGGTTCTGACAAGTAAAATAGTCTAATAAACCATAGGTCCATTCCGCCGCTTCGTTGTCACGATATCGAGATATCGACGAAAAGACTATTCTATGTCGTACACATTGCTTTGAAGGTACATGTTTCCGGAACTAATGAAAATATCTGAGTCATTCAAAAACAGGTAGGTAGCACACGTAATAGGCATTAGATATTCTTTACTCTCACCGATTCCAGTATCCCGGAATTAAAAACTTCCACATTTTGACCCTCAAATCTGGGTATCAAACCCTAATGACTCAGAATGTAATGAGGAATCTCACCATCCAATGTATGCTATAATACATACCATGTAAATAGCCAAAACTGTGTCGTAATACGACTAGTATCGTAGGGGATGCATCATAAAAAGGAATGAATCAATATCAAACTTCGAACCATTGAGTCATTTGAAAATGTACTTCCTGCTGTATCAAAGAAAACTGAGCGATTTAAAGCAAGCAGAATTGGATATCAAGTGTGTTAACGCAATATTATGAAACTATCATGCATGAATAACAACGCAACATGTTGTCATATGTACTTAGTTTCTCTTGGTTACCAAGAGATGGCAGTATTAAAAAGAATTGCAATTGCATGGTAGGACACAATAACGAATGAACGGAAAGCACTTAACGTCTTTCAGTTCTTATCTGCAGGACAGTCGTAAGTGTTTACTGCGTTAGAAATTACAGTAAATTTTTCGAAAATACCTCTCTTGTCTTCAATACACTTACCACTTCGTGTTAGGACATTCGTTGTAGCCCGTCTCAGATCAACCCGACGTTCTCGTATGGTAACAAAGGCTTCATTAATTCGGGCAATAAGATCTTCGCGTGTACGAAATCTACTCCCATACACAATCTCCTTTACCCAACCCCATGTACACAAGTCTACAGGTGTTAAGTCTGGTGATCGTTGTGGCCACTGGACGTAGCCACCAAGGCCGGTTCATCAACTGTAATTGTACGAGTATAATGACCGTGTCCCGTCCTTGTTGGAAAAATGATATTTTTCGTGTGGCTAGAAGAATATTTTGTAATTGCAGTGGGAAATCACGCTGCAGAAAATGCACGTAGTGTTGACCCGTCATTCGTTCTGATAACAACGGGGCCAATAAACAAATCAACGATCCCACAATACATGTTTACTGCAAAACATTCCTGGAAATTTGTCTGGACAGTTGCATGCGGATTTTTATGCATCCACTGATGTGCGTTGCGGGTGTTGTTCACGCCTTGTCAGGTAAAAGTAGCTTCGTCCGTAAATAGAATACTATATGGAAGTATATCTCTATTTGCCTGCACCCACTGACGAAACTTCACACGCAGCTCACCGTCCCCTGCATGGAGATGTTAACCTCGTTGTATATCAAAAGTATGTAAACCATCTTCGAGTAAAATCCGATGCATATACGATCGTGCTACACGTTCGCGTTTGGGAATCCTGCATACGCTAGTTCTAAGACTTCTTCGGACCAACACTAAAATATTGTCTTCCTCGTCGGAAGTGTGCTGCCGGGGACATTCAGATAGCAACTGTGCACTTGGCAGCATGCCAGTGTTATGTAATGTCCCATACATACGCGAAAATCTGCGCCTATCAGGTGTTCTGCGATCAAGGTACCCTCGCCTACATTCTTGTAATACACACCTTGAACTACAGTTGCAAAAGCCATAGACAAAAAGCATGTCTGCATACTCGGCATTTGAGAACAAATGCGGCATTTTGTATAGTTTATGCTATTTAGTATTGACTATACAGTCACCTCGTATAATTCAGCTCAAATTAAATTGTACTAGTTAGTGAAAGGTGTGAAATTTTTGTACGCTGAACTTGTAGACGTCACATCAATATCTATAACATAAAGTACTCAAACAAAATTAGAAAGCATGTAGCTGTATAGAAATACGGATAATTCTTTACTTACCTACAAACAAAAGAGTAAATATTACTGTGAGCTGGTATACAGCCTGCCCTAAGATATTTTTCATCATTGTTCTTGATATAAGAGGTTTTGTTCGACCATAAGGCTTTCTTAACAAAAGATCTGGCGTAGGCAGCTCTGTGGCTAGAGCAAGTGATGCTAGGGTGTCCATAATGAGGTTCACCCACAACATTTGGACAGCCTGAAAAGAATTTAAATTGATCAATTTGAAACAGAAACTTCGACTATTTTTAAGAACATAAGACGCTACACAATAACAACTAAACTCACAACTAGACTATTACTTCAACTGTGTAAATCGAAAGTGAAAATATTCACAACCAAAACTACTTCGACTTCTAAATCAGAACTACATTCATTTCTCTATCTCCGAATTCGGCCAGGCACCGGTATTACACATGCACCATGTGTTAACAGAATTCCACTTTTGACCAACACTTCATCAAGAGGTATGATGCACCTACCCGTAAAATTGTCCTACAAAAGCTATATCTACTTTTAAATTTTACAACGGTGCTGATCTTCAATAGCCACATTTTCAGTGTACGGAATAGATTAAAACCTATTTTTCTTGGATAAAGTATGTACTTTTTATACTTATGGTTAGGTTAACTGCTTTGATTCTTCTTTCGATCCCCTTAAAACTTTAATGACGCTCTCTGTTAATGACTTCCCACTGTAACCACCCGCTTTTTCCCAGTATACACGCTTGCTAATGTGAGAAATTTTCTGCCCGATTTTAGTTTCTTTTCGCCCTTGACAGTACAATGCTGATTAAAAGTGTTCACCACAGTTTATTTCGTTACATAAAAATACAAAGCACCAATGGTAACTAGTGTAATGTCATCCATTAAAAGAAAGAAAAAAAGTGTTCTTGATTACTTACCTTTAAAGGGCTATCTTGAACAGCACAAGCTCCTATGAAAGCAACAATAACAGCGACTACATTTACTGTGAGCTGGAATTGAAGGAACTTTGCTATACTGTCATATACATTTCTGCCCCACATCACAGCTTTTACTATGCTACTGAAATTATCATCTGTGAGGATGATATCAGAAGCTTCTTTCGCTACATCTGTTCCTGCAATACCCTGGAAAGGAAAATTCACTTTAACGACTTGTTACAAACACAAAAACTACATTGCAATACTTCTGTTTTTCGGTATAATGAATGTAAAACTGATCGCGTTATAAACTGTATTGGCCCCATAATGTAACAGTAATTGCTAGTCAGTACTTCGGTAGATAGACCTTCTCGACCAAAAATTTTATTCGTTACCAAGAAAGTGTCAGCACATTTTCCAACAGAAGTTCCTTGCCGTCTTATAACCAATAAATGAAATAACTTATGGTTTACGTTCTTATGTAATATTGATTTCACGTATTGGACCAAATATTGAACTGGAATGAGTTGATTTTGAGTTTAACATCCCGTTCAGGAGCGAGGCTATATGAGACGGGACCTACTGATTAACGTGGGGTCCGAATCACATGAGCTCCCGGTGGAAATCGAAACCGCTTAGTCACGAAAACTGGAGTAGGAAACTTTAATCAAGTAACCGAGGAGAAGTGCTCCTAACAGAGCTTCACTCCACGAAGATGAGGACAGAAAACGAGTGATCTAACTACAGGGAAACCTTTCGAAACAACTGATATGAAACTAAGTTACATTTAATACGTTACAAATATGTAGAGTAAAATCAGCTTATGTAGTAGCCGACCATATCTTTACAAACCATTTTCATAAAAATATTGAAGCCTATGAATTAGAAAATAAAAAAATTAGATTAATGAAGTAGTGGAATAAAGAAAGTGGAGGAAACAGGAGAACCCCGAGAAAACCCACGCACACAGTGTTTGTCCACCACAAAGCTCACTTGACGCAAGCTGGGATCGAACCAAGGACCCCCCTATAAATTAGAGTGTGAGCTGAATATTGTAAAATCATTAGTCTTCACCATACTTAAAAAAAGAAAAGTTTATAAGATGGATCTATATTCTGTAATTAAGAACTGTACAAATATATTGCCCACAAACTCACAATCATCACTTTCCTAGACATTTGTTGTAATTTTTTGCTTTTCAGATTATTTTAAATGCATTCACTGCTAAACTCGTCAGTGTTTAAAATTTCCTTCACTGATACTGATGTAATAAAGAAAAGCGCAGTACAAACAAAATCAAAGGATTAGCCGAATACTGCCATATATAGAACATAGGAATGAGTTCCACAAGTTTCCGTATGAACAAGTCGGAAAAGGTTAACTGTTCGTAAAAGATTACCAATACACCACGAAGTGCAAATTAGAAAAATTAAATGAAATCTTTGTTTTACGTCCCACGTTTGTGCCGGTTAGGCTAAAGGAGACGGTGATAATGAGAGATGAGTGAAATGGTGGAATGAAGAAAGTGGGAGGAAACGGGAGAACCCCGAGAAAACCCACGAGCACGGTGTTTGTCCAGTACAAAGTCCACACGGCGCGAGCTGGGATCGAACCAGGGACCCCAAGCAGCGGAGGTGAACGCTCTACCACTGAAAGTGCAAATTACCATACGAATTACAAGACAAGGGATGTCCATAATTTACGGCTGTCTCATGGTTAAACGATTAAAGTTTCCGCCTTTGGTACGAAAAGACTCGAGTTTGATTCGCAGTGGGACTGCATTTAGTTCGGATCCAAGATTAAGTTGTGTTTATGTCTCATATAAGATTGATCTTGAAACGGACGTCAAATTCCAAATAAACAAAGCTGATAGTTTGGTAGTCTCTTCACGGACACTAGGTTTCACTCAATTAGTTTTAAAATTATTATTAATATTTACTATATGCTTGAAATTACAATCTGACTGACTCATATAACAACTCAAGACATGCTTTTTTTTTTACTAGCCTGAAAATATTGAATCCATTCAATCCAAATAACACGAAAAATACTACAGAAGGGATTAAATGAACTTCTTCAGAAGGCCTTTTCAACCTTTTGAATCTCGCAGTCATGAGAAAATCAAAATCTTACAAAATGTTTGTTAATATTTCCTATTTCCACCTTCCCCTCTTAAATTTTCGCGGTACGCCATTTACCTAATGGTTATAAACTCAAATGTTTTGATGTTCTTCAATAAACCTGAGAAATGCGTGAAACTGAAGTTTGTCATTAGAGATTAAAACAAATACAGCATACTTCCGAGTATCCGGCCCAGTTTTCTTTTATCGTAATTAAATGAAGGGAAGGCGTTACATTGGCAACATTACCAAGGCATTGGTAGCGGGCGTCTGCTACGATCCTCCTACGTGTCGTGTGCAAAATACAAGTTGTGACAGGAAAAGAGCAGCGGCAAGCGGCTACGCTTGCCACTGTTCCTGATTATAACTGTACAGTATGTAGAGTACTGTATTCGTAAATTGTTCTTGGGGTATGCTTAATGTTCATAAAGAAATAAGTTCAGAGAACTCCGGTCTACTCGGGAGTCTACTGTATTCACAACAAAGTAATTCAAAAGTTTCAGGCGGAAATTCAATAGGTATGATTACTGTATAGATAGTATTTTTTTTTTTTTTTCACGTACGTTAATCCTGAAGTCCGGAAAGAAATGGCTACATAACCCTCCACCTAACAAAATATTGATAGGGCCTGGAAGTTGAGGAAAAATCCTCTTTTTAACGAGTGCCCGAAGACGAGGCTTAGCATAATATATGTTCATTTTGGGTCATTGTAGGCAAAAAAATGGTGGATTTTATTTGTCCTTTTTTGCCTTTTTCGGCGATTTTTTATTAGTGTTTTTTAAAGCTTTTTATAGGTCTTAACGTCTTTTTTGCAGTTCTTTCGACAATAAATTTACTGGCCAATAGCTCAAATCACCACCACCTCATAAACATATTTTCTTTAGTAAAGAAAATTCAAAAGATAAGACATTCATCACGGACTGGATTGATAAGACCAGATCTGCAACAATCACAAGTCAGATAAGAAGGCGTAACAATATCCTCCAGCAGGGGGGTGAAGGTGAGGAAGTTTTCTTATTTTACTTTGGACTTTAGTTTGTGCAAGGACAGACCGTTAACATGCCTAAAATTAAGTCTAAGAAAACTTCCTTTTTGCGTCAGTTTGTGTTTGAATTTGGAGCACAAGTTTTTTCTACGGATGGAAATATTCTTTTCTGCAAATATTTTGAAGTGAAAGTGAGTACAGAAAAAACTATTCCATATCCAATAGCCCGTTGGACGTGAGAAACACGTGAAAGCAGCTTCCCGGGCCGCGGAGAAAAAGGAAAAGCAGCTTCTATTAGGACAAAATACTAATGGACATTCTAAGTCGTCTCGTTTTACAAAGATCTTTGCAGTGCCTTAGTTGGAGCAAACATCCCATTGGCAAAGATAAACAATGAAAATTTCAAAATGTTTTTAGAGCAGTATGCAAATCGAAAGATTCTTGACGAGTCGACCCACCGGAAGGAGTATGTGCACCGCTGCACCGTTTCTTACAACTGTATATTGTATACTACCAGAAGTATGTATTTCTTGAGCATTATATTCATGATATTCTTGAGCATTAAATATGTAATTTAATTACATTGGGTCTTGCTTTTACGTCCTTTTTTTTTCAGTTTTTAGGTTCTTTTTTTTTTTTTTTTTTTTTTTTTTTTTTAGATATTTTCAGGCCTTTTTGGTCCTATTTGAATTTTTAGGTCTTCAACTTCCGAGCCCTAATTATTAAAATAAAATAAAATTAAGAAAAAGGAAAACTGACATTGTTATTTACTTACCATAGCAAAGCCAACGTCTGCTTTCTTTAAGGCAGGACCATCATTTGTACCATCGCCTGTAACAGCTACCACTTCTCTACTTTCACTCAATTTACTATCTATTATACCTTTCACCAACGTGTATTTGTCAGTTGGTGAAGACCTGGCTAATACTCGTAGTCTCGGCCACACTTTGTCTAACAAATGTTGTTGTACCTACAGAGAACATGCAAATGATTAAATTGACACATGTATATGATTCCTAAGTAAGAAGTAACGTTTATATTTGAACTCTACACTTGTGTTTTACTCTTCTTACGGAGATACTAATTTAAGTCCTTGTATTACCTGGACAACGTTGCCATTTACCTAAATGAATGAAGTTACTGTCCTTTACGCTAGCATGTCGATCACCAGCTCCCCCCCCCCCATTTCAAACATGACCCCATTCACCATACTCTTACAAAATTTATACACCTTCCGGTAAATGGCAACGTTGAATTTTCATTTAACATTGGGCGCATAAAAGAGAGTGCAGCCCAAACGGCTCGTCCGATTAAAAAAAAAATAATTCACTTTAGATTGAAAACATCATATTTGGAGAAGGTTTTCCCTTTTACATTTTGGTGTAACTCTGATAATAACAGTTACCCTATGACAGGGGACTTTCGAGACACCCTGTATATTGGATACAATGCAATGTACTGTGAAGATATTGCATCCAACAGGAATATCTCCTATCAGAAAGCCAGTTCGGAGAAATGTGACTAGCTTAAAAATCTAAAAGAATGGATACATTCTATTTCTTTTTAAACTTCCATTTAAAAAATCTAAATAATTAAAATAAAACTTTCGAGAATCAATACAGCTTCGGAAAAGACAAAAAGAGGTTAAATTGTCCGTACGTTCTAGGTCGGTAGGCACTCTGAGATTTCAGACAAAACAAGAATAAACTACTTGCATGTTTCAAATCGAACGTGACTTCAAGATCGATTTTACATAATATAAGCACTACCGAACATGTTTCAAACACACTTTGTTACTAGTTACGTATCTCGAATTACTTTCAAGGATCCATTCCGATTTGGTGAATTCAATTGCTGACAATGGTTGCTAGCACTGGATTCAGCACCAAAAGAAACAGAGAAAAAGACAGTGTTTATTGGCAAGACCGTATACAGGGTGGGAGACGAATGAGGGTAAAAAGATAGAACTTAGACAATGTCTAGAAATGCCACGTTATTTTTGAAACGAGTAGAGGGATTGAGGTCAAGTGTTAGATATGAAGAATGCATGCAGAATTCCACTGAATAGGCGTCATGTGAATCATGGGGAACATCTGAAAAGCCGCCGTGTTGGAACTAGTGCAAGAAGAATGTACGGGAAAGGGATCGTGTGACATATGCCTCTGACGCACACCGTCTATTGAAATCAACAGTGACCAACACAGTTTGAGACCTCTGTTTAATTCCAACTGTTATGGACCTTCAGAATGTCTGTACGGTTGATACAATAATGGAGACAACAGTGGGCACATTTGAAAAATGATAAGGATGGACAATGGGCCTCGTCACAGCTGTCGCTGGTATTGAAATTGAAGCACTAGGCGCATTCATGACGCGATCGACAGGTACTGTTTGCCAATATCCAGTTTTGTAGAAAGCATATCTAATCATAGCTTAGAACTTTGGTAAACTGGAAGTGGGTGTGTGATTTTAAGTTAATGAAGTTGCCCCGCTGCCATATTTTGAAGTCAGAGGACAGAAGAAAGGTGTCTTATAATTTTACGAAATTCTTATACAGACGGAAGAAAAACACATCCAGCGGATGTATGAGCGACGTGCAACCAACATGAATAAGGAGTCCGGTAAGTTCAACATTGTCCGGTTTCTTCATCTTTATTGGTTCTCCATGAATCAACGAGAAGCAGCAGTTTATCTGCTGTATTGACGGCCAGAAAACGTCCATCATGAACTCTTTCAGGTTGTCCTTGGTCATTTGCACTTTTACCAGCATGTGAACGGATATTGGATGGATCGGGACGTTTGTTGGAAGGAAAGTGACCACCTGACTCGGTGCAGAAGAGTTACCTGGGATTTTTTAATTTCCCATCCGTGGAAACAAGATATATCAATATACTGTATTGGCCACTACCGATTTCTATAGATGATGTGCGTCAAGAGCCATATGTCACATGATCCCTTTCTCGTATATTCTTCTTCCGCTAATTCCAACAGAGCGGCTTTTTAGATTCCTTAATGATTCACATACGCCTATTCAGTGGAGCTCTACATGTATTCCTCATATCCAACATTTGACCTTAATCCCTCTACTAGTTTCACAATTAACATGCCATTTCTAGACATTTTCTACATTCTATCTTCCCACTTTGCCCTCATTTATCTCCCACCCTGTATACGTTGATTTTGATTGATTGATGGATGGATTTTGAGTTTAACGTCCCGTTCAGCAGCGAGGCTATATGAGACGTGAACCTACTGATTAAGTGGAATCCGAACCACATGAGCTCCCGCTGGGAATAGAACCCGGGTCTCCCGCGCCAAAGGCGCGTACGCTAACCGCTTAGCCACGAAGGAGCTCCTCATTTATCTCCCCCCCCCCCCCTGTATACGGTCTGTCACTAAGCACCCTCTTTTCTTTCTGTTTCTTTGGTGCTGAATCCAGTGCTAGCAATCATTTTCAGCAATTGAATTCACCAAATATGATGGTCCCTTGTTACTTCTCTCTGCCATACAAAATAATTGAAAAAAAAAAGGAAAAAAAAAAGAAGCGTCAATAGTATAATTAATGAATCGTGTGTGCTATATAATTCTATTACTACTTCCCCAACACAAATCAAGTAAGACAAACGTAGCGCTTATTACTTGTCATTAGGAAATAGTTCTCAATAGAGAAAGCAATTGATTACTATCTGTAACTGTAATATTCAACTAATTTAGCGGATTAATAATCCTGAGGAGTTACTTTAAACGTATTTCAATACCGAGACAGCACCTTTAAATTTATTGTATTCTTTTCCTGAGCATCCTCTTAAAATCATTTTCCTTTTACTTGTTTTGTATACCTTTTCCTGTTTAATCTCCATGGCATAAACAGAATTTTAGAATGAGACCAAAAATTTGTAATTGGAAATGAATTGTAGGTTTTTTTTTTTTTTTTTTTTTTTTTTGTGATAATCTCACCTATAGTTTTACTAAGCTCATGACTATTTCGCAAAGAAGCAAAATTTAAATCAAGAACACACTATGAAAATTTATGGTTTATTTTACTAACGAGGGAAAGGTGTGATGTCACTCAGAGATAATTGCATTAAATTTAGTATGTATATAAATTTAGAGTAGGAGTAGGTAATGGGAATAGAAAATAATATGTGGAAACATTCGTTTCGCAGGCGCTCGGAATCAAAAATAATGGGCCCTACAGTACTACAGAAGTATGGGCTGTCAATCAGACATTGATGGGACGGAGTCTTTGCTTGCTGTTACGGCCAATGCAGAAGAAGTCAAATAAAGTTAAATCAAAACATAAAAGATGATCTGAACAGAAAATGAACTAATGTCCACCCTCAGTCCCACTAGGCGAATGCCGGGATACTAAATATATATCAACTGCCCTTGCCATTACCCTGTTTTCTGAACTGTTTTGTTTATAATGCAATAGTTCCAAAGCACGTGTTGAAATTCTGACATAAACTGTGCACAAATCTGCTCTTCCAGATCTGTTTATGCCTCCTTACCACAAATCAATTAGAGCTTTGATGGTTGAGTAACTCTCAACATTCCATTGCCAGTTCAGAAAGTACAAGTCGCAGATTCGAGCTTCGTCTTCGGTATCGATTTATTTCTGTGTATATATCTATATATTAAAATGCTAGGTTTATATATTTGTCTCCAAAGAAAAGTTTATATGTTTGTCGAGATGAGATCTGCAAAACCACAAGTGCTAGAAACGTGCCGTTTCCGCTGGTCGATTCCAAATTTTGTGTAGATTGATCAGTTCTAATTGAATGTTTAAAAAACATGGCTGTTATTTCTTTGTTACATATTTAGGAGTACACTATAAGTGTTGAAATTCTTAAAAAACATATCCTACGAGTTATACATTTCGACACAGCATATTTGTATACAGGAGTTGCATATCTCTCAGTCGGTTCGTTGATGCCTAAATGATAATGAAAAATGAAGGATAACCATTTCTCCAGGCTAACATGAATCTGTATTGTTTGGAGAGTTTTGCTCAATGAACACCATATATCACTGACATTATAATTAACTGTGTGTGTAATGTATTTGCTTATTACATACTGCATGCAAGAAGAAAGAAAACACTGATCATATATGAATTAGAAACTCCAACCGGAAGTAAGCTCAAATCTTGCAAACGATGTGAGATATTGAGCAAATAATCGAAAAAAAATATCCCCTTTATGATACTCCTTGCCGATTTTTATCAAGACGTCTTTCACTTGCGTCTGTAAAAGGACATATACAGATATGAGCAATGACAAGGAGATTCATGCTCATATGTGAATGCTGCGCTATGTAGAGAGCGCAGGTTCAGCTAGTTTTATTTATTTTCTTAATATAATTTCATTACGCTAACTAGTGATACATACTCAATGGTTAATGACAAGGGCAGTTATGATAGGTTTAGTATCCCAGCATTCTCCTGGTGGGACTGAGGGCGGACATTACTCATTTTCTGTTCAGATCATCTTTTCTGTTTTCATTCTACTTAACTTCTTGTGCATTGGCAGTAACAGCAAGCAAAGGCTACGTCTCATCAATGTCTGAATGACAGGCCATACTTCTGCAGAACTGTAGGGCCCATTATTTTTTATTCCGAACGCCTGCGAAACGAATACTTAAGCACATTCCTTTCTATTCCGATTACCTACTTCCACACCAAATTTCGAGCAATTATCTCTGATTGACATCACATCCTTCTCTCGTAAGTGCCTGTAACTCGGAACAATCAATCTGACTACAATCTGGAGATACTTATGAGTAAAATATAACTACAGTTTACATCACCGAGCTCAACACAATTTCAACACTTGCAATGACAGAACACATTGATAACAACTGCGCAAGAAAGTCAGTTGCAAACTCCAATGAAAATAAAATGTTATCTTAAATGCTCCCTACAAAAGACGAAAACCTGATATTCTACCTGGTGACGCAAACATTCCACTCATAGCTTGGGACATTCCACTATGTAGATAGACCTACTCATTTTATCGTTTCAAGTGGCCTTAGTTGTGAACAAACACCGCGTACGTGGGTTCTCACGTTTCCTCCCACATTATTCATTCTATTATTGCATTCATTTATCATTATTACCGCCTCATTTAGCCTAGCCGGCATAATCGTGGAACGTAAACCTGGAAGATTGCATTTTCATTTTTCACTTTATCGTTTTTCTACTCTTTTACCTACGCCTGATGTCACCAGAGGAAATATCAGCTTTTTAATACCAACTATTTTATCGGGAACATTTAAGGTAAAAACTTCTACTTCCACTAAATTAAAAACAAACTTTATTCAAAATATTTCTTTGCAACCTTACACTGTTTTAAGATCATTTAAGTTTCAAGAGGATCAGTTATTAACATGCATTTCAGGAAACCTGCAGTAAACGAGGACACTTGCCATCAAAACTCAACCGATTGATACGTACTACCGCATAAGACTTTTCTAAATGGCTAACAAATTGTGGGGAAAAAATGAACTTCTGCACCAAAGTATTTAATGTAATCAAAGGAATATCTGTTCTCTGCTCTACTGCTTGTTTTCGAAAAAATATGATGTTACACTTTGAAGCAAAACATTCAGAAGTGGCCAAAAGTAAAATTTCCAATAATCGTACTTTATTTTGCATTTCGAACGAGAAGCACAATGTTATAAATTAAGGAAAACAGAGAATAAAATTCCTGGAAAGCTATTACCGTAGAGTACCGCCAACGCGAAATTTGCTCCCAATGTTGTATTTTCCAACGAAATCAAACAAAACTTGTACAGACAAAAATACAAATAGTGATAAAGATATGGTAATGTTATCCTTTAGATACTAAAACAATATTTACAGGAAAAGAGAGAGAGAGAGAGAGAGAGCAGCTTTTGAAAGAAAAGCTGCTTTTTCAAAGCACTGAACTGAATATTCTTTAACAAGATCTTTATTCAAACTTCTTAGCATTCCAAACAGTTTTATTATTTTTACTGGAAGTTTATGTATTGTTCTGATGTTGCACCTGGCGAATAGTCTGCTAAGCTTTCCAGAAGCGTTGCCGGTGTAAGGGCGATAGATTGTGTTTTTCTGTTCTTAATTTATCGATTCTACTGTACTTTTTTCATTGTTGTTAATATTCTTTGTTTTGGCTCTTTTCAGGACATATTTATATTTCTCATTGAGTATCCACTCTGGAGCATGGTGGTACGAAGGTAATCAAGTTCCCTTGTTACACAGTCCTTGTCGAAAATGGAGAATGCTTTATGTGCTAAAGTGTTGAGAACTAAAAGCCGTTAAGCTTTGTGATGGGAACTGTTCACGTTCAGATATAAATCTGTATGTGTTGGTTTCCTATATACACTATGGCCTTCTGTATACCACGATGTCAAGAAATGGGGGACGATCATCTTGTTCAACTTCCATCGTAAATTTAATATTCGAATGCTGGTTGTTGAGACACTGCACATCATCAGAACAATACATAAACCTCCAGCAAAAATAAAAAGAAACTTACTGCGACCAGCCAAAGACGATCTGGGCCTTCGAATACCTAGGATTTATCGCATTGCATGTGAATGCGACAAGGCATATATTGGACAAACAGGAATGACCATTGAAACCAAATGCAAAGAACACAACAGTTACATCAGATTAAACTAACCAGAAAAATCCCGGCTGGCCAAACATAGAATCAATCAGAAACAAGATTTTGTTCACAGGTGTTAAAATAATAGCAAAATGCTCAAGAGTTTGGGATAGGAGGATAAAAGAAGCCGTTGCAATCATGCAAGAAAAAACTAAACTTAACACAGACACAGGATTCCAACTGAATCAAATATGGACACCAATTATATCCCGCCATTTTATTTCAACCACCAATCAGAAGAGTACAGACACATATGAAGTATATATTCCACGCACTCTATTGCCCCATCATATTTGCCTGAAGATGAGGACAATCTCAGCCCCCGAAACGTTGCAAGATACAACAGTATTTACCTGGCTGTTAACCCGAAAAGACCTGTTTGCAATACGTCGCCACGAAAGCTTCAATGGATATTTTAGTTTACTGTATATTTATAAATACATAATGAAAACGTAAATTCTTAATATGATTAAACAACAAAAATTATTCATGAGCTGATTCTACGGGAACTACTTAAAAGAAAGGAAACTACCTTAAGAAAAAATAAATATTTCAGTTTTACTTTCCATGATTATGCTTCTTAGGCTAAGGGAGACGTATGATTAACGCAAGAGAATCATGATGGAAGAATTGGTGAAATGATAATGTGGAAGGAAACCCAAGGTCACGAAGTGCTTCACCACAAACTTATTTGGCCATGGATCGAACAGGGACCCCACGTACCAGAGGTAAGCACTCTAACACTGAACCAACGTGATCTTCAGAGATTTCAGAGACTAATTTGCTTAACATTGCAGAAAGAGGAAATTCGTAAGGAATGGAGAGAATCCGTAACAATGTATTTAAGGAAAGTGGCAAAACTGATTGCATAAGCTATCGGAGAATACAGCTACAAGATCTCGTTCAGTATTCTTGTAGCGCGGTTAACTCTTCTATAAATGGTCACCAATGTCTTTTCAGCTGTTATATATCAACACCCGATCAAATATTCTCCATTAGACGCACATTAGAAAAAAAAAAGTAGGAATATGCCAAGACAGTTCACCGACTACTCGTCAACTTAGTAAATAATAAATAAATAAATAAATTGCCTATGATTCGGTCAAAAGAGGCAAGTGGTGTATCATGCAAGAATTTGAAATTCCCAAGAAGAGTGTACGGTTAGTAAAATCGTGGCTCAGTGATACAAATACGTTGCAAATGGGAAGGAAACTGATTCTTGTAAATGAAATGAAATATTTAAATTTTACGTCTCATGGTTATAAAGGATACGTTAAAGGAGACAGTGATGAGAAATGAGTGTAATGGTGGAATGAAGAAAGTGGGAGAAAATGGGAGAACCATGAGAAAACCCAAGCACACGGTGTTTGTTCACCACAAAGCTCACTGGGCGCGAGCTGGGATCAAACCAAGGACCCCATGCACCAGAGGTGAACTGTGAGTTCTGTGTGATTTAGAATAACCTGAGAAAAGGGACGCCTTAACCTCATTACTAGAGACCTCTTTTGTATACAGGGATAATATAAAGTCGGTGGAAGACAATGCAAATATCCTTCTGGTGACGTGTAAAGAAATGATTCCAGGTGAATGTTACGATAAAGTACGTACGCTGATCAATCAAGACTGATCATCAGTGTTTATGAGGTGAATACAACAGCAAGGCACAGAAAACGAAACACGTTTGTGTGGTGGGAGAAGTGATGAATAGATCGAGCAAGTTTAAAGGTCATGCCGTCAGGAATGAGACCTCGGCAGCCGTTCAAGCACACGTAGTTTCAGTTTCGCAACATGGAAGTGACACGCGAAGAACAGTACAGAAATTCTGTTGACTATCTTGCAAAGATCAACGTTCCGTATGTACCCCATCCTCCATTTAGATCTGATTTAGCCACTTTTGATTGATTTCTTTGTTTTTCCAACTTAGAAAAAACACCCCTGGGGACGGCGTTTCGCATCTTCAGGGGTAGTGGTGAAAGCTGAGGAAGCGATTGTGAAGGATCTATCCATAAATGCCTTCCAGCATGTCTTTGATGATTAGCAATAACGTTGCGACAAGTGCATTGCAAGTAATGGGGACTATTTTGAAAAACACCAACATTTGAAGGATTGGTACAGCTAATTACCGCATGTTTTATTCATTTAAAATAATTTTTTATTGATTAGTCCTCGTTCATGATAATGAACAAACATCGTAACCAGTAATCTAGATGATGTGAGTGAATTTAAATCGTTAGCTGTAGTGCTAACAAATAGGATAGTAAAGAGAGAAAAATGGCAAGATATAGATGTTACTACAGCATTCAGCTGTATCAGTAATTATGTTCGTAAATAAAAAATAAAATAAATAATTTATCAATACAACTAGTATCGATGAAAATTAAAAGTAAAAATTTAGGAAACCACAATTCTGCTTCTCGTACTATATGGTTGATAAAAATTGGACGCTGACGCGCAGTGAAGAACAGCGACGAGTTCCGAAAACTTGAAGAAAATTTTGAAGAAAAAAAAATATTTGGAGCAAAAGGAGAAGCGAATAAAGGAAAGGAATTTGGAAAGCTGAAGCTTTACAATCGCTATCGAATATCATACGGTTAACAGTCGATTCATCAAAGGTGGGCAGGACAAAGTGCAGTGAACTGAGTACTTGCCGGAAAACCTAAGGGAAAGAAACCTTTGGGCAGACCAAGAAGAAAGTTGGAAGATAGAACCCAATAGAGCAATACAGAAGTTTTGTTCCAGCGGCGAATGAACTTTCGGGTTTGAGAGACTTTGTTACGAAAAATTATGTAGAACATTTTACTTTTGGTCACTTCATTCAATAAATAGATCTAAACAGTTAGGGATCATCTCAAAAAATAAACAAAAATTAAAAAAAAAAAAAAAAAAGTAAATACTGTGCTGCCGATTCTTTATTTTAAAGCAACTACAAAGAAAGGACACACTAATGAATCAAGAACGAATCCTTTGATAACTTTTCCCAACCCACGAACTTTTTCTTTTGAGAAGATCCCAGAACTGTTGCTGCTCTTCATACAAATAAACAAATGTAGATTTTTTTATTTGTTTTTTTTTTAAGTGTGACTCATTTGTAAATTGTTCCAGTTCTGGTAGCACTTTTCTCTCTCTCTCTCTCTCTCTCGTTCTGTCTTTCCACTAAGTATTCACAGCCTTAGTACAAATTCATATTAACATTTTCCAGCATTAATATTAAATAAATGCTATGATAACGGAAATAGTCATTCTTATATAAAACTAACTCCAATAAATTGTACGTTAAGTGCGGAATTTAGCATTAGAAAATACATTAGGAAAGTGGGTTGGAAAAAGTGATCAATTCTGAGTAGCACAGTATTTTGTTGCTTAAATATTAAAAGTATTGCTTCCCATCGACTGTAGGCAAGTGGCCTCAGAGTTTAACAATTGAAACTTGCTTCAAACAACTCACTTACATCTAGTATATTACGGGATAAATTTATACTCACCAGTTTGAAGAGAAAGAGTTAAATAGTTAAGTATCCAAGTCATCCTTTACAATTTTGTTTCATTTTTTTTCACTAAATAATAGTAATGAACGAATAAGTACTGTAGATGTTCATACAATGTCCTTTCATTACAATTCCCAGCTTATCCCTCATTAAGATGGTATTTGTAGAAAATTTTATGCACATCACGTTTCTATTTCTTAATTTGCCAGGGTCAAAAACTAGTGTCAATGACTCAGTATCAAAACGACTATAAAGAATATATTTGCGCAGTAGAACTTGTGACCATGGAACATGTTTATAACCTTTATAATTACTGTAGATAATTTATAACAGAAGTGTCTAATATATTCGTATTTATTATCTTTGCTGTTTTTTTTTTTTTTTTTTTTTTCTCATTAGATTTTATTTGCAAGACGTATGACTATGATTGTGCATTAGTTTTTAAAAACAGTTTTCTTGTTTTCAGTTGCTGTTTCAACTGAAGTAAAGTATTCAAAGAAGCATTCAAACGAAACAACTGACGAGGATGCACTTGAGAACTGTACTCAATAAGATTGTAATCTATCACTTTGAACCACCTGCTATAATCTAGGTTTCCTTGCCTTCTTCGAGCATTATGGTTTCTATGTTTTATGTCGTCCTTCAAGAAAACAGGATTTACTATTTCTTTATCTGATTATAATTTGTCGTATGATGTGATAAATTACAATTGATAATTTATTGTATTTATAGCGAATGTAAATTTGTATGTTAGTACTTTAGAACGTTTTATTGTCTCAAATATTCATATGAATGTTTTGAAGAGAGAACGGATTGTTGTATAATAAACAGTTGGCTTGACACTCCTCGGAGCTAGTTAAAATCTCAAATATTTGTTGTAGTTCTCATATTTTAGACTCAAATATGTAAGAAATGAAAGAGACGAATCAAACAATAGTAGGCGGCCATCTCACTTTTATTCATTTACTTTCATATGATGATTTGGATAAAGAAAATACTTCAGTCAGAAATCAGAATCACATTCACAATATAAAGACGATAATGCCTGAATCTCAATGCATGTATACAGTATTCAAACTGATATCCTAGAAAAAATATAAATTATAGTTTCCTCCTTATTCCAATCAAGAATCCAAACGGTATGAATAATATGTTCGACAGATCCACCAGGTTTGATGTGAGATTTAACGTTCCTATATTTCACTGAAACATTACTTTGTTTTAGTAATATTATTTTTTGATGCAATTCAGTTGCGATTTCCTGTTAAATAAGTTAGTCATTTGCAAATAGATTTCACTATGAATTTAGCCATGCTTGTTCTTTCCACTAACGTTAAATGCAAGTATTCTGCTTCATCTCTTAGGAATTTCAAATTTCAGTACTACAAAAGTTGCAAGGTTTTGTTTTATAAATCTTTCCATTTCGACCACATACGAAAGTATATTTTAATATATATCACTTGACTTTTCTGTTTAATTTTGCTTTTGTTTCCCCTCCCTATGTGATGAACATTTTATTACTTTCTCATAAGTACTTCTTATGTATTATATACATTTTTTTGTTTATTTATGTATTTATTCAAGCCAACAAAATTATATTTTCTCATATACTCTGTTCATTTTTAACCCACAAAATTCCCCTCCCCGCTGTCAACTTAAGAAGACTTTGTTATATTATTGTTAAATAATTCATTGGAAACTACTTCAGCTGGTATTATATATATATTTAAAATTTTATAACTGGCCATTATGTTCATTAATAAATATTCGTAAATTGCACTTGCCCCTAATTTATATTTCATGTCCCCATTTTTTTTTCTTTTTTGTTTTCCTTTTTTCTTATCCATTGATATATATAACTTTTAATTTAAAATATTTGTATCCATTTCGGTATTATCTCATACAAAAAGTCTGTAATTCATTATATATGTATGCATATAGTAAATAAGACCCTGACAAATCATCCTCAATCCTATTCTTCTTTTATCTTATTATGTCATAATTCAAAAGACCACTTTCTGTATTTTCAATTGAGATCTCGTATGAAATCCATTGTCTTTTGTGTTGTCTGATTAAACTTAACTGAAGGTTCTTGCTACTCTAACAGGTTCACTTGATTTGGTTTCTTTACTGAAATATTGAAAGAGACACTTCAAAAGGTTATATTTATTTGTGTGTGTTTAATATAAATATAGACATTTTTCATATCCATGTATTAACAGATAATTTGCTATTGGATAATCTCATTGGTCACCAATTTCATGAAATCCATTTTTTATACGGCTTCACGAACCATGTTCTGAAAATTCTGAAGGTAATTAATTATGCATATGATAAGAGAGAATTTTTCTTTGAAACAAATATTGATTTAGAAGTAGTTTGTACTTTACTTTTTCTTTTCTTTTAAATATGTATATATAAATTACTTTTTCATGAAGAACGAAAAACCATTTGTAAGATATGTCTTTCCTTTGAACAGTTGAGTTTATTTTCCATGAAATTCACTAGTTCTCCATCGTCGATTAAAACGTGAATGTAAATATTAAAAATTGTTGATTGTCAATCTGACGATTTCCTATCCGCAAGAATTCTTCGCCACCATCAAAAATGAAGACCACAGTCTCAGGTTTCATCAGCTTAAAGTTCCATTTCATATGGGAAACAACATATGGTCAGAACAGAAAATGAAAATATGAAAGTCCTCTTCACCACTGTAACAGTATTATTTCACTGTTCCAATATACTGTACAGAAGTGACAACCACCAAATTAAGAAGTCCTAGCGAGTCACGAAAAAGAGAAACGAATAATAAATGCCTTAAATTAAATTCAACTATGGAGAATGTATCTTAAGAACTATTACTTTCTGACCATAAATGAAGATGAGCTCTTACTGCAAATTTTTCATATGAACATTACTGAACATATTTGCCACCACCATACTACGAAATCTTGCCGATTAAAAGGGCTGAAGAGAGTGTAGAGCTCGGAGCATTCTGCCTGGTGGCTATGATTATTGGTCAGGACGCATTTAACTCATTACAGCTAGAGCAATAAGTGAGAAAGAAAGATGAAAACCGCAGCTGGAGAGACCTGGACCGTAACTCACCTGGCCAACTTGCCTTATTGTTGAATGGTGTCAACCAATTGTAAAACATTCTATAAAATTATATACATACATGTTTCCCTAATTAATTTCAATGTTTACATTTTACTATTGCCGATGGGCACTAGCCTCCTGGCAGCAGTGCAACTGTGCTACCACACTTTTTCCAACCCTGGCAAGAGGATGTGAACTCAAGAGTTATTGGATCCACGCATCATGACAAAATAAACATTTAGCTCATGAATAAAGAAATTGGCACCTTGTGAGTTATATATATAAAATAAATGACATAACTGCATGCATGGATTTAAAATTATCTCTATAATGAATATAATGAAACATGAGTATGGATCTCATGTTTAAATCAAATTGATTTGAGAACACAGCTGCTAACACTTGGTGCCATTAACTTGAATTTCGACATTCTATTTACTATTTACTATTTCTTATTCTAACTCCTTACTTCTCCATGCGCGTCACGTATCCTTCTATTGAATTCTTTTCCTTCTAATATAAGGAAATCTTCTCCTGGTTTTAGAATTCCACATTTTGAAGCAATGGATCGCGCTGTATTAATGTTATCTCCAGTAACCATTCGTACAGTAATTCCAGCTCTTTGGCACTTCTTAATTGCCTCAGGAACCTGCAATTTGAGTTAAACGGTAAGTTTTAATAATTATTTTCTGTACGAGAAATTCAAAAAAGTAAACTGACAATTAATTGATAATAAACTGACAACTGTATTATAATAAATACACTTGATAAACTCGAGATAATACGCAGAATATTTGCACACTAAAAGCAGCAGAATATAGTTACTACTTGCCCCTGCCTTCCGACGATTAAGAAAGTAAGCTATCTGGAATTTGGTAGATTAACTATTATCACAACAATGATATGAGAACATTTCGGTAAGTACAACACGCCTAAAGGAAACAATGTGTACTGAAAAGCTGAAAATAATGCATAACTAGCAAAATAAATTACACTCCGGAACATGCGTATACATTAGGAAAATAGCCAAATCGAAAACAACAAATGGGAAAATACAAGCACGGCAAAAAGTTTAATAAATGCCGAATTCTGATGTAGTCAAATATTGCACTGAGCTAATTTTGATCCAAGAAACAAAGGAAGGAAACAAATATGTCAATACCTGCAGTGAAATCACAGGTTAGAGAAACGGAGAATTTGTCAAACATTAATGAACTTGGGGTTGCTGTGCAAAAATAAAAACAAAAAGCTCGACTCCATTTAAGACTTGGCTTACACAGAAATACTGTATTACACAACAACCGTAAGTTTCAGATAGCTCTGTCGTTTGTCCACCAGAACAAGGAATGAAAATAATATTATTATATGTTCCAATGGCAAAGTATGGATTTTGTAACTCAATTTTCTCACTTCCAACATTGTTGAAAATAGTCTCACCAAAGACAGTGCAGTTTGAAAACATGATTATATTAGAAGTAAATGGCAGATATGAAACCCACTAAACAGGGAAACATATTAAGAATAAAATGTTAACGAGTCATCCTCAACGGCGACAACTCAAAAGGAGATAAAAGCAGAAAAAGGAATAATCTACGAATTACTACATTATGGAATGATATTGCAAGTTGAGATATTACCATGTCACAGCATAAAATAATACTTTACATATATATTTAAAATAATAATAAAAGTGGTTTTGAATTATTGACTTTGAATCAAATCTTCTAACTGTATTTTGCTGTATTATCACCCTACTTGTTTAAACTCAGAATAAAACTAAGTGCTATAGCCTCAGAAAGCACTTTTGCTTTGTGCAATTTCTTGTGTCAATTTTTTTGGTTTGAAAAAACGAAGTTTTCTAAACTTAAACAGAGTGTGACGGACGCTACACATGACATTAATTTAAAAGATCTTAACTGTGTTAGAGAACACAATGTACAAGGACGTGAGAAGAATCCATTCATAGTTTTAAATCAAATTCAAAAAATATATAAATATATACACAGTAACTTTTTTTTAAAAAAAATCGTAAAAGCCAAGATACAAGTACAGGGTTTGAAGAGGAAACTTTTTTTTTCTATGAAAAAGAGATCAGTGTCAATGATTTAGTTTGCATATAGTCATATACAGGATGTTTGAAAACAACAGCGAAAACGTTTGGGAGGTGATTCCTGACACCAAGGCAAAAATTATACACCAACTTGGGTGCACAAATGCTTCCTTTCGGAGTTATATGTTGCCAAAAACACGAAAAAAAAAAAAAGAACTTTAAACGTCCATAGCTCCAAAACTATGAGACCTAACCGTAATCTGATCAAGACTTCACTTAGGAACTACCATATGCCCTATCCAAAAATACATGTTTCAGAATCCAAAGGTACTCGTGCAACAATTTTTATAGAGGTAGTTGATGACTACTTCAAATTATATGCCCGTAGCCAAACTATCTCTATAAAAATTGTTGCACGAGTACCTTCTGAAACATGTATTTTTGGATAGGGCACATGGTAGTTCCTAAGTGAAATCTTGATCCGACTACTGTTAGGTCTTATAGTATTGGAGCTACAGACCTTTAAAGTTCATTTTTTTTTCGTGTTTTTGGCAACCTATGAGTCCGAAAGGAAGCATTTGTGCACCCAGGATGGTCTATAATTTTTGTCTTATCTTGCTGCCAGGAATCATCTTCCAAACGTTGTCGGTGTTGTTTTGAAACACCCAGTATAATTTCGTTTCTACGATTGTTAGGTATTAATTGCACACCACGTATCATTAAATTTCAATATAAAACTAAGTAAACCATTAGAACTCGTTACTATACGTAAACAATAAGTATTTCATCCACATATTTGGGATTCAACAGAAGGATTTTGGTTTCTAACGAAACGAGTTTATAATTACGTGATCATCATAATTTACATTTGGTAGACAGTTACTTAACTTCCAGAGGTAGCTGCCGTGGGATACCCACTGTACAAAAAACAGGCGAATCTGACCTCCATAAAGTTATAATAATCAATGAAAATTATACATGAATTTCATACAAACTAAAATCCTTCGGAAAATAAAAACCTCACGTGGTAAGCTTCCAATATTTAAAAAACTTCCTATTTCGTCGGGTGAAGCTAAATAGATTTAAGATAGATTAATGATAAAACTAACATTTGGATCAATGTAACAGTGTTTTATATATATATATGGGTCAGGAGCTAGTCTATCTTTGATGAAGCCCAAAAATATGGAGATATATTACTGTGAGCTAGTATGTTTACTTAATAGTACACTAAAATTACTGCTTTATAGTGTGCATATGATAAAATTATATTTCTTTTATACTTTCCAAACCGAGCGGTAGGCGTTGGTCTGAATCTGTTCGATATCAGGTTCTAGCCATCAGAGAAATTTCCTTAGGCATTACTATCACGTGACTGACCGAGATGATGTACAAAATGTCCAGTATAGCTGTCATAAGGTTAATCAACAAGATAAAGGAAATAAAATGAACTTGCTAGTCACTTGGGTAGTAAGATCTCACCAGTAAATTTGACATGCGAGACTAGTGTTTCACTCAATAGGAACAGAAGTTACCTCAGGCCTAACAGGATCTTCAATTCCAACAACACATAAACAGGTAAGATTATTCACAATATTTTCTTCATCGTCCCAATTTGGTTCAGTTTCTATATGCACTTGATTGATTTCTGCTTTTCCAGGCACAAAGTCTCGGTAAGCTACAGAAATTGTCCTTAAACCATCACATGCCATCGGTTCAATTATTTCACGCACTAATCGATCTTGCATTTCCTTTGAGAAGGTCTCTAAACCACCATCTCGACCATAGATGAATGAGCATCTGAAAATTAACACAAAGTTCTTTATTAGTCCCGAAGTATTTTAAAAAACACAAGGATTAAAAATTAACAATAATGTAACATGTTCTTCAAACAGATTTCAACATCAATTCTCTTCTATATATTTATGTATTTATTTTAATTCTCGATTTTGAAAACTGTTCCAAACAAGACAGACAAACATACGTTTATGTGAGTCGTTCCGGGAAGAAAGGAGGGGGGCAGTTGCTCAATGGTAGAGCGTTCACCTCTCGCACCAGATGAGCCTTGTGGTAGACGAACACCATTTGCGTGAGTTTTCTTGAGTTTCTCCCGTTTCCTCCCACTTTCCTCATTGCACCATTTCATTCATTTCTCATCATCACAGTCTTCTTTAGCCTAGCCGGCATAACCGTGGAACGTAAAATTTAAGATTTCGTTTCATTTCCGAGTAGAAAGGGCGAATTCAACAAAGCCCTGTTTTTCCTGAAAATGCACTTTGAATGGTTTAAATAATTTTTTCATTTATTTTGAAAGTATGTTTTCTAAGGAAAATGGGAACGATTTCCACAAAGTATACATATAGACACGGAAACTGGGTCTCGTCAAGGGGGCTTTCTGGTGGACAAACACCATATGTGACGATTTTCTCGTGATGTCCCGTTTCCTCCCAGTTTCTTCATTCTCATCACCACATTCTCCTTTAGCCTAAGTGTTCAATGGAGGGACGTTAAGAAAATAATATTAGTACATTCCCCTATAGCGGGGAAAAAAAATTAGTCCTCCATTGATCTTTAGACGTCTTTAGTGTAAATGCACACTGCGCTTACTTCCATTAACAGGTTTTAAAGTCCTGTCTGTCATTATGTTCCCACTATTTTCTGGTAATTCATTCATTTTATATATGGTTTTGAACGAGAACGTATCAAATAGCATATGCTAACTTAATGACTAGTATAAACCTACAAAACAGACCTAAGTGGTAAACTTAAACGAAAGTCAAATTTTAAAGATAAAATGCGGTAATTTTTGGTTCAGATGAGGAACGTAGGAAGAAAATTGATACTTTAGTTGTGAACTTTTTAAAGTTTCATTTGTCTTAAAATAACATGGAACGTTAGCTGGTTTCAACAAGCTTCGAAGCCATTTCAAGAGTACTGCGAGGAATATCTAGCTAGTGTTTGGAACAAAACATTTTCTTGCATACACCGGAATCCGAATAAAAAGTACCATATCGCATTTTCAAACTCTGACTTCCGTTCTCTCGCAGAAGTTGAAAATTTTACACTTTAATGGCGAATTCAGCATTTAGCTATATCTAGTATGGATAAATAATGAACACTTTCTATTCAACACATTCAATTTCAGGTCTGTGTGCATCACAAATTTGGCATACGCCTTTTGATATGTCATTTTTTTTTTTTTTTTTTTTTTTCAAAACTATGTGCAATACGAACAGTTAAGAGCCTGCTACAAATTAATGTCCTCATTACAATAACTACATAAATAAAACTAAACTACAAGTGCTTCTGCTGAAAATGAAATATATATATATACGAGGAATATTTCCCACCTATACCATATTTTAGGTTTTCATTATAGCTTCCGTTTTACTGTATGCATTTCTCCTAGCGAAATTAAATTTTTAAGATAATTTTTAAACAACTTTTTTTTTCGGAGTCTCTTTTACCCAATGGTCTAAAGCATGTTTTACATCATTTAAAGTTCTTAAACATTACATCACAATTAACGATGCCGGAAGATCGATAAAGCAAATAACATGGTTACGGAGGTACCTCCCGGTACAGGGCTTTAAAATTTTCTTCGTTTGTCGAACAGTATGTGGTCTTTCATTATCATTTTGCAGTCATGATCAGTTATGGACCTTTTCTGGTCAGTTTTTTGATAAGTGCTTATCGCAACGGACCGGACAAAAGGAAAGAATAATACCCTCAGCAATTATGATTTCCTTTGTTTGACTATGTATCATTTGGGGCCGTGGTGGCTCAGCGGTAGAGCGCTTACCTCTGGCGTATGGGGTCCCTGGTTCGATTCCAGCTCCCGCCAAGTGGGCTTTGTGTTGGGTTTTCTCGTTCTCTTGTTAGCTCCTACTTTCGTTATTCCACCATTATCATTCATTTTATCAACACAGTCTTCCTTAGACTAGAGGATATTAAACATCGTAATTCTTCAAATACTATAATTATTACCTTTCAAATGGAGTGAACACAACATGTTTTAAGTGGAGGTCCTATCTCTAATCTGCGCCACTCTCTGGAATGTCTTTTGGTTTCTGATCCATGTTTCATTAGTTTTATTTAGTCGTTATCGAAGTAAGTTCCTGTAACAAGTAAATAGCTCTTGAAATTGACAATTAACGAATCGACGCAGTTTCTGGTCTCGTCCCAACGGGATAACTCAGCGGACTGACGCTTTGCTAATGCTGTGTACACACTCCTACACACATACATACCTCACGAATACTTATTCGTCTATTTTCCTGCAAGACGTTCTTTACAACTGTGTTTAGGATCATTCTTTAGGTATATTCTTACTATATTTAAGTCAATTAACACAATAATAAACTATATTTTGGACTGTTTAGACTTGCCAGATAACTTCTAACAGCTGAACAGTTTCCCAAGTTTCAACTCTCTCTGTGCAGAGAAAATAGGAATTAACCGCGCCTTCCATATTTTCACAATTAACACTTATAGAGCATGTTTATATTCCAAGAAAGGCTAACTCATACCGGCCGTCGTTGACTAATATCTTTGGACAAATATGTTGCGATTTGAATGCACACGAAAGTATTAGTTACTCAGCCATTTATTATTCAAAGACATAACACCAAAACTTTGGAAAGATCCCTCGTACATACACTTCTGTTTAAAACTGAGGATAAACTCACTTTTTTAAAACCATTTCCGAAGCTCCTTTCGTAAAAAGTCTGTAACCACCACCTTCGCGTGGAATTACAGTACTCATGGATTTCCTTACAGAGTTGAACGTATAAACACGGGTAAAAACTTCTTCTGGTGTATCATCACGAACTGTCTGGTAATTTTTATTGAGGTCCAGAACAAACCCTAAAAGTGAACACTCAGTCTTGTTTCCAACCTGCTTTGGGAGATCTCCTGGTTCATCTGGAGGCTGTAAAATAAGCAATTGCAATGCAAATATTTTAAAAAAGAAAAAAAAAATCTTACATTTATTTGCTACTATTCCAGCAGGAATTGTTTCCATACTGTCAAACTAAACAACACCACACTAAGAAAGGCTATGTAATAAAAATATATGAAACCCAAACATGTAACAATTTCCACACACTAACTGGGTCTTCAGATTTCCACTCCGTGTGGCATCTTGGGAGTTGATCACCTCTTACATCTCTTATATACCCTCCAGACATCCATCTATGGGCCAAAACTCGTAAGTAATCCAGGATTATTACTATTTGGTTGAAGCTACGTCCATTAGATTAAAATTAAGAATGGACATGTAAATTGAAGGAAAACATTTTAGTATTATGAAGATATACTATAGTTTTACAAATATAACACATCAATAGTTAACAGTTTCGTGCCTCTGTACTTCACCTTAAATTAAGAACCCTTTGTTAATTAAGAACCCTCGTATACGTAATTCAAACAAAATAAGAGAATAATTGGTACAGTTTCGAGAAGAAATGCAATATTCCTTTCTGGAAATTTAAAATGAATATAAAATTATAAGTGATGATTACGACAAAGGAACCCAAAAGTTAAGTAAATAAATCTGTAAACATCCACATACCAATAAAATTAATCGTAACATGTAAAACGCTCTCCATATGCAAAGTACGAAACTTTGGCATTCTAAAAAACTTAAGTAAAACTATTGTACAATAAATAATATACAGTAGACTCCGAGTATCCGGCTCTCGACTATCCGGTCCAGTTTTCTTTTGTCGTAATTAAATGAGGAAGTCAAGGCTGAGCATTGGCAACATTACCAAGCCATTGGAAGCGGGCGTCTGCTACGATCCTCGTACGTGTTGTGTGCAAAATACAAGTTGTGACAGAAAAAGAGCAGCGTTCTGCTCCTTGTTCATTGTTCATTGTTTCGTCAGTGTGTAACTGATCTCAATATAGTACGCCTGCCACTGTTCCTAATTATAACTGTACAGTACTGTATTTGAAAATTGTTCTTGGGGGATGCTGAGTGTTCATAAAGAAATGAGTTCATAGAACTCCGGAATATCCGGATTTTTTGTTATCCGTCCTGCCCTTTAGCCACATTAGGCCGGATACTCGTCAGTCTACTGTAGCTTTAGAAATTAGAAAGCAAACGGTGGACCCTCCATCCCCTCCCCTCCTACACACACACACACACACACACACGTACAATTCCAGAGGTTTCAGGTTACCCAATGGATATGGACTTTTCTGCTTCGAAGTTCTGTCACAAATTTATACTATGAAATCTGGAAGTTGAATAAAATCTGTATAATATTGTCCATCTGGTTAGTTAGGTAATATTAAATGAGAATCCACAAAACCTACCATTACACGTGACGTGTATGCAGAATTGATTGCTATCGCCTCGATTAACAGTTCTCCAACATGAGCTGGAATATCTGAATATTTTGGAGTAGACTTGTGGTGTTTGCCACAAATATATGACTGTACAACTGTCATCCTGTAATCAAAAAATAAACTAAGTTAGAAACAGCGCGTCACTGAACATAATTTCCAATTATATGTTGTGATTTTCTGATTTAAAAACTTGAAGATACATTATCATTATTTACTATTGGGTTAAGGAATATATTCGTAGCGTTTAGTTTTCTTTTGTTTTACTGCGATTTGTTTTCTGTTTGACGAAGTGTTGATATTTAATCGAAAGAACACTCTTTCTGCTCTACAAAACTGTGCTAATCATTGTTTAATCTGTTTTCTCTTCAGGGCTAGAAATGGAGTATCCAGGAGGTATAAAAATAAGCATTTTCAACGTCTGCTTTTCTTCACTTTTCATCGAGGTCAAAAGGAAAGTTTTTTGCACGGAATCATAACGGGAGATGAGAAATTATGCCTACACGTTAATCTGAAACAAAGAAAAGAGTGAGTGGCACTTCAAGCTGAAGAGACCCGATCGACAAGGCCAAACCATTCTCCTTCACGACAACGCCAAGTCCCATGTTGCATAAGTCACAGCCGCACTCCAAGAGCTCGAGTGGAAGGTTCTTCAGCATCCAACCATACTCTCCGGATCTGGTGCCAATCGATTACCACCTGTTCCGCTCAGCGTGTAGAACCAAATTAGGGGCGTTATCTTCAACATCGAAGAGGACCTCAAAAACTGGCTGAACAACTTCTTCGACACCAGGCCGGACGATTTTTGGTAGAACGGAATCAACGAATTGGTCGAGAGGTAGGAGCAGGTCGTAAACAGCAACAGCGAATACATTCTTGATTAATTATTGGGTTTTGTTCCAACAAAACTCTTTAATAAAAACGCTACGGACTTATTCCTCAAACCATTACTTCTAAAAGAGTAGTATATTCTATGTTGATAAAGGCAGTCAGTACAATTGAAAGAACGATCGGAAACTACTTACTGAGGCAACATAAAACAAAAATAAATACGAATACTTGTCTAATATACGTATCTTTAAGGTTGGTGTAAATGGACAAGTTTTGCCGATAGATGTCACTAGTCTTCGTATCTCATGTATTTTTTACCTTTCACGAAAATTTACAATTTCTCTTACAAATTTCGATCTAGAGACTTCAAATTTTTGGAGAAGGAATTTGATAACCTATCGAAGACAACAATCCGTGCGGATTTCTTATTTAGAATTTTCTTCATTGTTGAAATGGCTTAATTGTTGAAAGGGATATCCAAAGCTTTAACAATATAACTCCTTCAACAATGAAGAAAATTCTAAATAAGAAATCAGCACAGATTGTTGTCTTCGATAAGTTATCAAGTTCCTTCTCCAAAAATTTGAGGTCTCTAGATCGAAATTTGTAAGAGAAATTGTAAATTTTCGTGAAAGGTAAAAAATATATGAGAGATATACGAAGACTTGTGACATCTATCGGCAAAACTCGTCCCTTTATAGCAACCTTAAGCAATGACTAAACACTACTTTATCGTCCGACTGAAATAAGGAACTTCAAGGTAGCCTGAACAATTTCTTTGTCAAGTCAAGTTCTAAAAGTATTTGCTCATTTTTTCCTCTTTTCTATACCAAACATCTACGAATCAGATTATTTATAAAGTAAAGCTAATTCTCATTCTCTTGTTATATGACGTTCTTTCATTTCTTTTTATTATTTTTTTTAATGCAATTACTTTATTATTTACCATGACGGAGACTATAATGTAAAGGTTAGGTTGTTATCGTGATACACAATTAAATTTCAAGAAGACAAACGCGGAGTACGAGAGAAAAATTTAGGAAATTACACGAGAATAGTACAAAATTTTAAACAAACTCTAGAAAGCTAGGAAAGAATAACTGAAATGAGCTAAATGCTAATCAGAAAAGAACTAAAATATGAGAAGCTGTCATTGTATACTTTCTACTTTTTGTATTAAAAAAAAATAATAATAATAATAAAAAAAGCAATGAAGCCGCAAGATTCATTGAATTTTCACCACAATTTTGTATCCACCACCACAGTCCTAAATTACGAATCTTTTAATTCCCCATCGCAAACTCCAGTCATTTTCCGAACAAGACTGCTAACTACAGCCGAAGCTTAAAGGAAATGATTTTAGCAAACAGAAAATATAAGACTGAATTCCTTGAAATAATACCGTAATTAAGGTGGATACAATACGACACAGAAGCACAAATATTGAAGACACAACGGAGGATAAGAAATAGTGTGATGATTGGATAAACCACTTAAGATGGACGCCTTGCTATTTCGTTGTCCCAATGTGACATTGATTTGCTGTACATTCTTCCGATATAACATTCAGAATAGTCGAATGACATGACCAGACCTCTTACTTTATTTATTTATTTACTACCGTCAATTATCCGTTTCGCTGGGTTAAAATAAGAAAAATTAAAAATATGTTCCGTTAGTCAGCCATTTTTCTATTACTGAAGAGCTCTCAAATCGATAGAAACAAAGAAAATATAATGAAAAATCAGAAAATAATAAGTAGTCTATATAAATAAAAAGTAAATATTACTATTGTGGGCTGAATTTGGATTTAAAGGACATCGGAAGTGTCACTGTTCATCTCAGCGACCCCGGAAACTATGGATTCGACACTAATATCGGTGAATTTCCATGATTTTTAAATATATTTCCCCGTCCCCTAAATTCTGCCATCAAAGTGCAGTGATAAAAACTATCCCAGGCCCAAACCTCATCTATGCTGAAAATTTGATCTAAATCAGTCGGGTGGTTTAAGAGTTATTAAGTCACAAGCATAGCCACTTTTATTTCTATTTACATAGATTTTTAGTTTTCTCCCCCATCTCTCTATACACTCCATCGATGAGCTATTCTATGCTTAAAAGCTCAAGGTGTCCAGTCTCTTTGGTGCATTTCTGTATTTAGCTATCTTGTAAATATCTATTATTCGGCTTCACTTTCTGTATACACCATGACAGCTCCAGCAGTTTCAAGAGTTTCCTGATTAGCCCATTTGCTACTTCATTATTTCTTAATTTCTCCAATTTGTGCTCACAGATCTGCACTATTCTCAAACAATTAGACATAAGTGATTGCAACTTCGCGTTTCTTATTTAACTGCATATAGTTAAGTAACACTTTCTTATATATAAACCACCTTCTTGACCCGTACTCCTCAAGACTGACAGAATTAAAAATTGGAATGCATTCGAAATGCTTTGGATAATCTAATGAAATGTAACAGAAAGTACCTGTTCGTGGTGAGGGTTCCTGTTTTATCAGAGCAGATGGCAGTGGCATTTCCCATTGTTTCACAGGCATCTAAATGTCTCACTAAATTGTTATCTTTCATCATTTTCTGGAAAAAAATAAATAAATAAAAGTATTTAGAAATGCATGTTTACTAAAAGAGTACTACAGAGCACAGTGTTAATATTACATCACATTAGAAAACAAAAAAAGCGTAATTGTAGTAACGAAAAGTTAATAATGATCTGTTTTCCCTCTTAATGAGACTGAGACTTTTGTCTTTTTGACAGACCAATTTATTCTACACTTTCTTATTTTGCAAATAAACTGTGCGTGAAAAACTAAAGTCATTTTCAAACTTGTCTGTATAATAATAATAATAATAATAATAATAATAATAATAATAATAATAATAATAATAATAATAATAATAATAATGTGAGGAACAAAATTTTTTTAGGCCTGTGTGACATTCGCGAAAATCATTAACTTCTTTTTTCAGACATTTGAACGTTACGCGAGATAGAAACTTAATTACTAGATCTATATCTGTTGTGTGTACAAAATAATTCAGTCTTGTTCAAAAGATCCTAGCCCACCCCACTCTCCTTAAATAGCCTTGTACTATTATCTTTATTTCAAACTAAAATACTACTGTATTATAATTCTATACGTCTCTGGGAGAATACATCTTTTTAAAGAGAAGTGTGTGCCCAGAATTTTTTTTGAAGATTGTAAATGATATTCCTTGCATCTATGAAAAGAAAAGAGGGTTCATAAAATATCCCTCCCTCACTGATAGGTACGCCCCTCGTTGCACTAGGATGGAATCATAGGTACTAACGAAATGAGAATGAAGTTTGAATTTAACATATTTCTAAGTATAGGAAATTTACCTGACAAAGTTTTAACTTTGAATATTTTTTTTTCTGGCATAAACACAAATATCAAACTACGGGTGAAATTCTCGCTGGAAGCTATACATAATAATATCACTATTATTAAGATACATTCCAATACAATTATTATTATTATTATTATTATTATTATTATTATTTTTCAACAAGTACGTGGCCTAAGTAAGTTTGTGTGCAGTATTAATTGTTTTCTTACGCGAAGTTTGGTCAACATCAGACGAGTTCTGTAGATACCATACGATATACACCGTACTTGGATTTTATTATTTGCGGGGAGAAGGGGTGCTGGGAATTAATGAAAAAACGATAAAAGGTTACAATATTAATTCAGAAAATTCAAATACATGATTTGTCATATTGTATAATAAACTATGAAAATAGGGATTTAGATGGGACCCATTTCTACGAACAGGTAGAAACCTTTAAAGAAAACAAGAATTTTACGAAAACCAACAATGGATCAAAAGATTGCGATCTTGGCCAATAATTAGTTCTTGGATCAGGGGCCACAAAATTTTTGAACAGCTAAATACAGTTTTCGTATCTTCTACGGAATAAGGCCATACAAAGTTAAGTGATAGTTTGGGTTTGGCTACACTATATGTAGTTCTCCAGGTATAAGGTGTACAAGAAAATTTTTGATTGAAATATACTGGATCATTTGATCCAAGAAATATTTCAAAGATAAAAATATATATTTTCTTTTCTTAAAAGTAAAATCTGACAAAAGCAAATCACTCTTAATAAATAATAAGTGTTATAACTCGGAAAGATGTTGCCTTCATCAGACAAAATATCTGGTTTCAAAGGACTTGATATAAATTCTATTTCAATGAAATTACTTATTACCCCCCCCCCCCCCTCCCATGGTCTCACATTTTGTAATTTTTCATCTTATTATCAGTATAAAATTTCGAAGTTCTACAAATAATAGTTTTGAGGGATTGGAGATCAGGAAAAAAGTTTTTCAGACTCCCGTTTTCGCTGTTTGGAGGTCGCACCTCGCAAAATTCTGTATTATCTGCAGCGTAACAAGAAAGAGTTTGGCTTAAACTTCTAATAGTTACGGAGATCTGCTAATAAGTGAATCAGCGAGTGAGTCAGTTGATCTACTCTTGTATGTTCACAGATCTCAAAGTTGAATCAAAAAGCTTTCTTCCTTCATTCCGTCCCATTATTATTGGCTAGAAGTACTGCATCCATTATAACTGTATTTGAAGTACGAAGTATTGAATTTTGTAGTCCATTAAAGGTAATGTACATTGAGAGAAATAATATAGAAATAAAATTATTTTTTACTTCCTGTTTTTTTTTTTTTTTTTTTTTCGGCTGATTCAATATTTTCGGAAATTTTACATCTCTACGCTGGTGAAACACCAAATCCTTGTGATATAAGAGTATTTTCAATGACAAAAAGTAATAAACTTTCGTAAGTCTTTTACATGAATTGTTTACATATTATATATATATGACGTATAAATATAACGTCAACTTAGAATCGTTCGCTTCAACGGAATAATTGGTAAATAACCTAGGCAATGGCACTCGAAGAAAATTTTCTAGGGGAGCATCTCCATGGTTGCTATATTATGTCTGGTATTTATTATACGTGGTTTGCTATATTACGTATACCTTTTCGTGAGCCAGGGGGGCTCGGGCCCCACCTTGCCCCCCAGGGGCGGATCCAGGACGGACTTCTGGGGAGGGGCGGTGGGTAGGAATACTGCTGCTTTTAAGAGCTCCAAACTCTGGGATTGGTTTTATTTATATATATAAAATAAGAAAGTTTCCTTTTCTGGGGGGAGAGCGATTGACCCCCCACTGGATCCGCCACTGCTGCCCCCCTTCGGCCACTTATGAACCTAGATCTTTCTACCAGTTGTAAAAGTTGATCTTATACGGAACTATTTCATACCTACATTGGCAATCATGAAATTAATTTATATTTCTCAATTCTTTTATAAATTACTTAATGCTTTTCTCTTCTCTATACTTTTTCACTCTCAAAATTTTGTCATCTTTCAGAATACAGGGTGATCCAAAAGTAGGTATACACCCCCCTGCGTTGATCAAGTATAACATTCTAGTATATGGATTTTTTTGCTTAGGTTCTTCTGAGCTTAAGATATAAGTAAAAACACATTAAGAACAAATAATAAAGAAACTAAGTCTACCTGATCTATAACAATGAGAAATGATATAAAATGCAATGAGCTGATCAGTACGGTACTGTATATCTACTTTTGGGCTAGCCTGTAATTTTTGGAGAGTTTTCTACATTTAATCACTTTGTTAGAAAATGAATTAACTCACCCCGCAATATTTTCAACCAAGGTCAGAGCGGAAAGCAAAAGCAGGAATTATATGCAGTGTGGTTACGTTGTGAAATATTTTTAATTTAACCTTTTGTGCCGGAAAATGAGAATGTGAAGATTATGTTACTGTGATCATCTTACCTTAACTGAATACGCAAGTGAGAGAGTAACAGCTAATGGAAGCCCTTCTGGAACTGCAACAACCAGTACAGTCACACCAATAATTAAATGCTTCACAAGCTCATTCGCGTATGTACTCTTCCAAGGCTCTTGTTTAATAACAAATTTATCCACACAGAATTGAATTACTAAAATAATAACGGTCAGAACAGCGATAGTTGAACCTAGCAAATGGAGAGAAAGAATTTATTTTAGATATAATTCAACACAATATCACTGATAAGTATAAATAGCATTCAAACACTGTTCATGCAACAAAACAGGAAATAATCTAAAGAAAAAAAAAAAGGTTTCTTTAACCCTTTCCCTGTGTAATTTTCTGACTGGGGTCTTCTGTTCAGTGTGTTCGGCGTAATAATACGCTCGTGGTCGTTGTAGCTTATTTTGTGTCGGGCGTAATAATACGCTCCCGTACACAGTATAGTTAATTTGCCTGTGTTGAGCGAATTAATACGTGTTTCGTGATACACTAAACTGATGTTGTAAGCTTTGCGCAGAAGTTCTCAAAAAAATTACACACTACGGAAAGAGTTTCGCTCAGGAAAATAGGCTGTAAGTTCTAGATTGACCGTGGGCGTAATAATACGCCGAACACAGGGAAGGGGTTAAAAACGCAAATTTTAATGATAAGAATATGATACACAAACAACTCTTTGCAACTGCTTGAAGTTGATGGCTTGTTTAAAGGCAACAATTATCCATGACATAAATCTTACTAATCTCTTGAACAGAAACGAAACCAAATAAATAAATAAAAATTTAGCCTCACTGTCAATTGATTTTTTATTTCATCTAATTTATTTATTACTTATCTTCAAAATAATCTTTTACTTTCAATAATATTTTATCGAACTCGCGACTACATAAAAAAAAAAATAATAACTGCATTAACTTTTGAAAATTAACAGAGTAATGAAAATTCTGATCGCGAAAGTACAGTACAAATTTTGCTAGGCATTTGGAGTTTCTCTTTCTATAATACGAGGTGTGTTCGAAAAGTATCGAACCTTTGGTTAGCAAAAACACATTTATTGATTTGGAAATCCGAAAACTAATCCACTTCAAAGTAGTCTGCTTGGTAATGCACACATTTCTTCCAGCGTTCCCCCGTTGTTGGAAACACTTCTAGAACGCAGTTTTTGGAATGGTGAGCAACCATGCCATCACATTCCACATTATGTCTTCTTCTGACTCAGATCGCGTCACTTTTAGTGGAATTTTCAGTCTGGGAAGTAACTAAAAGTTACACAGAGCCATGTTGGGTGAGTAGGGAGCCTGACGATATATAGGAATGGTGTGTTTGGCGATGAAAGCCTGAATCAAATTTCGTGGACACTCTCCTCATACCCAAATTCTCGTTCAAAATTGAATGTACCGATCCGATTGAATGGTTTCTGCTTGAGTATCGCCAAGCTTATGGCAAAAGGATGCAATATCGGCGCTCATTTTTTTTTTTTTTTTTTTTGTCGTTTTACAAAAAAAAATGAAATCCGACTACACGTCTTCAGTCATTGGCCGACTGCCAGCAACTGACGCTTTCTTGGCTTGACTTGTTTTGATTTTGAGTGTAACGGCGCGTTCAGCAGCGAGGCTATATGTGACGTGGACCTACTGATTAACGTAGACTCCAAACCACCTGAGCTCCCGCCGGGAATCGAACCCGGGTCTCCCGCGCCAAAGAGTGACGCTTTCTGTGGGCGCGAAAAAATTCAAGACTACGCATGAGTGTACCCTCTACATCTACACTGAAGAAAGTCTTCCGTGCTTCATTGGTTTGCGAGAGAAAAAAATAAGGTTCGATACTTTTTGAACACACCTCGTATATCAAACCGGACATTTTCCAGCATTTTAGTTCGAGAAAGTGTATCAACTACTTTCTTGTTTTGCAAAACGCCGTGACAGGAAACAAACGAAAGGAAAATAAATTACATTTTTTACCTCTGTAGGAGTTTGATATTTCATAAGTACTGAGAAACAAATATATTGCTGTACTGAAAATCTGTTAAACAATTTATCTCAGCCAACAGTTGAATGGTGTAAATATAACTTTCAGTGCCTCCAAAATATTTCCACTACTTATGTTACTAGATTACTACATCCACTACTTTTGGAGATGATTTCAACTGCAGTCACTGCATCCTTCAACCTGATATGTTAAACATCTAAGTGACCGATCATTACAGCTACTCTAGGAATTCAAAAGGCTGAGAAAACAAGGAAATCACATCGACTATTAACCTCGTCGGTTGATTAAGTCCATATTCCACAAGTGGTGAACCTGTAGAACCACCTTTAACCATCCTAAATAATTAGGCTACGTCAGTCACAAAATAAATATCATGATCCCAGTTTGGCGACAATTGTATGCTTGTTAACGAGGCAACCAAGAGTCAAACCGAAATAGTTTGTTTATTGATGACCCGGTTTCTCTAAAGTGAAATGCAAAATGAAATCTTTAAGTTTTACGTCCCACGTTTATGCCGGTTAGGCTAAAGGAGACGATGATGATGAGAGATGAGTGAAATGGTGGAATGAAGAAAGTGGGAGGAAACGGGAGAACCCCGAGAAAACCCACGAGCACAGTGTTTGTCCACCACAAAGTCCACACGGCGCGATGTGGGATCGAACCAGGGACCCCAAGCACCAGAGATGAACGCTCTGCCACCGACGCATCCTAAGGTGAAATGGATGTTACGAGTTACTGTAATTAAGCTCTAAAATATTCTTGTGGTTTGTGATGTCTATCGAGCCTTGAGAATTAGTGTATATATATATTTAATGTGTCAAACAATGTACGAAACGGTATGTAATAATGATAATGTTATTAAACGTGATGTTTATTGTAATTTTAATTTAATGGTGATCGGATTAACTACTACCATTGGTCTATTTTGCTGTTTACTTTTATAGCCAATTTCTACTTATTTGCTGCTATTTCATATCCTGACAAACATATCAAACAGATGTAATTTTAAACTCTACTATTGTCCTGGGAATAAAACAACAAAAAGACGGTTAAATAAGCTTTCTGATTCAAGACGCACGCATATGATCTGAAACAACGTAAAAAGGCTGATCTCACTTGAACACGAGTATTATGATCTGACGAAAATTTTCTCTGCATCCTCAGTTCAATCCCACATTCTAATGCTGAGTATGTAAGGACATTCATGAATATTTCGATTCTAGTAAACACAACAACTTTCCGAATTTGGTTGCTCAGGCTTTATACCTACAAAGAAAGTTCTCAACGATACAAATACAAGTTTTCTAATTCGAAAGTATCATTTGGATCATTTTAATTATTGTTCTATACAACTGAGTTTTCAGAATGTACATATATAAATGGCCAAAACACTCCGGAACATAAGACAGTGTCTAACAGTAAAAAACCAATGAGTTCTGAGGTCAAACAACGATTTGAACATAAAAACAGAAGAACTGTTTTTTTTCGACAAGCTATTTGTTTGTTTGTTTGTTCTCATGCCTACGGGGGGATTATCGTCCAGTGATAGAGAGTTCATTTCTCGGGTAAAAGATTCTAGTTCGATTCTAGACAGATTCATGTGGTGGTTGTAATTTTTGAGTCTTTCCCGGTCCTTCGTTTACTATTTGCTCCAGCTCCCCTGCATTTGTCGTTAGTTTAATTTTCCCTACAGGGCACAAATGCACCGATTAAACTAAGGGTTTCATTTTATTTAAAATTCACTGCAATTTAATATAAAAAGTAGGTGCGGAAGCATCAGATCTCCGAAATAATTTCTATAAAGACCTCACAACCATGTCATTATTAAAGACGTGGTCCATGATATTATAGAACAAAACAGAAAAACACTTGTAGACTGACTATAAACTCCGTGCTAAGTGCCAAAATGAAAATGTTGAGTAAAAAGCCCAGATTTTACTTCAGAACTGGTGGGACATACACCCACGCGCATTCTTCTGGCGATTATTTGAATTACTTCCACAGTGAATACTAGAGAGCCCGTTTTTCACTGAGCAGTGTTAGGTTAGGCACATAGGCCACATCTTAACAATAAACCGAACTTTTTCCTTTTTGACACTTTGCACGGATTTTATTTTCAGTCTACATTTATTCCTATTTGAACTGACAATCCCAACCTCGGCAGAGTATTACTATGAAGCAGAATCAGAGGAATACCCAAAATTCTTATACGTAAAACTTTCAAACTGGTGTTTACTTATTTTCTACATAAAATGAACGAAACCTATTATACTTCTTCTTAGGAACTGGATGCCCTAGCGCACTGGCTGATTAAGAACTTAGCCAATACATACCTGCATAGCCAATCTGAATTGCTAATTTTGTCAATTTAGCTTGTAAGACGGATTTTTCCTTCTTGTGGCTTTCCGCATGAGTACTTCCAGACGTGTGATTCTCAGTTGATTCTGCAGAGACATGTTTATTCGGTGTATGATCAGCCACTGGTGCATTTACATGGCTGTTGCCGGTGACAGGCTCTTCCTCTTCACCTATGAAGCAAGCAAGCAAATTAATGGTATAGAATCGATTTTTAGACCTAAATAGATGCAAAAAGAAGTTTCATAAGACAATTAACTTTACTACCTATTCAGTGCCTTCAACTAATCAGTTTCAGTTGAAGGTTTGCATAATACAAACTTCTCTTAGCAGATATACGTTTTTTAACACAGCTTACGTTTGATATATCATGCACCCAATCTTAGAACGGTTATAAAAAATCACCACATCTTTGGAGAATTAGTGAAACTTCGTGTTACGAAGATTAAAGTAAAAATTGAGGAATATTTTTAATCGGAAAAAATGTATTATCGATTATGAACAAATCAGTTCTTTTGCTGTGAAATAGTTCTGATGAAGGTATCTAGAATATATGGAATATACGTAAGAATGTCATTAGGTCAAAAAATACTTGGGTCTCTAATTTTAGCTACAGACCGTGGATAAAGTGTCTCAGCTGTCAATAATAATAATAATAATAATAATAAAGTTACAGATGGGCATACTTATTAATGGTTCATATTCTACTGCTCTAGAATTCGTACAACGTTATGATACAGGTTTGCTGGTAGTAGTCTACAATGTTGCTTGCATTCCTATGATTCTGCTTTCAACTTTCTGCCTTCGTGACTAACTTTTGTTTTACGCTTTATATGTGGAAAGGAAACGAAGATAAGTTTTCTGTAAGCAGCAGAGAAACAGCTTTGACTACTGTGCTTTCAGAATGAGAACACAAACCTGTACAGGAAGTGAGCCCAAGACGTGAACTTGGTGTAACCGAACCGATCTTAAAACTTCTTCTCATTGATACCGAATTGACATTATGTCCTCCACAAATATTGTATCCATTACTATGGTATTTGCTAATACCTAATCTTCATTTTTACGGTGGAATTAAGTTGCTTGGTGCCATCAGAGATGGTCGGAAACCAGAACTGTAGGAATGTGAGTTGTATTGTGGTCACCACTAAACTTGTATATTCGAAATAGTAGCATACTGAACTATTGGTACAAGATGCTCGTTTGTAACTACTTTTTGACAACGGAGGCATTTTTGCCGTGTCCTGTAGTTAAGACTAGAGACTTTTTTTTCTCATCATTATTTTAAATTTAGTAATACACCAGGTAGATAAGGGAAAAATCAAACATTGTTCAAGAAGCAGCTAAACAATGAGGAATACACCTACAGGTATGTGTAACAGAAAGAGAGTACAAAAAACATATACTGTGTAGGCACAGCATTGAACATGAGGAGTGATGTGACGATGTGACCACAATAAAGCATAATAACGGTAAGTATGCAGGGAAACCCACAGTTAGTTACTGACGATTATTCATATACTTCGATACCCTTGTAATTTACTTATTGTGCTTTCACTCCTGAAAATTTTCTGTCTGAACCAGTATATATTTACATTTTTCGGGAGAAGACGGGAGCTATTCTTTACCAATGAGGAGGTACCAGATCATGCACAAGAATAAATTTGGGAACGTATACTGTAACAAAAGTTAAAACCACATATATTTTTTTTTTTTTTTTTTTTTTAAATCACAGCATTTGGGCTTACCGTCAATTCTCTTACTCCCTCATTCATGCACACATTCCCATTTATTCACACATTCATACATAATATTCTTTTGAGCAAAAAATCGTGAAAATTATGAAAATATGGGAAAACACTTAATGTTCTACGTATTAAGAGAACTAAAACTGGTCCATAGCAGCTGAAATATTGATGCTAATTTAAACCTCACAGAATTTTAATAGGCTCCTGTGACACAAAGGAATAACATCTTTTGATGAAGAAAGAATTACCCCCTATACACATACTCCGTAAACTGAAGAACTTCAGAGAAATACCTCACGATGGTATACTAATAGTCACAACATACGATTGGTACTCTCCCCAGTTCGATATTCAAGCTAAATTATCATGTTACGTACTAACAATAGACATTACATCAATAACATATCTAAAAGAGAAAGAATTTAACAACCACCACATACAGAGAGATTGTGCACACTACTGTTTCGTCTACTAATACAAAAACCAGTCTATCATCAAGATTTCTTTTTTAAGCATGCAATGTTGATATGCACAACACAAGTTTTTCATTTCATTATACACTATGTATAATAAAAATCACAACCTACTGTCAAAAAAACTACACTCCTTATGCGAAAAATTGCGCTCGTCATGCACTTGATTTCGCCACTAAGGAATCACCCTTATTACAATCTAAATTGAAATTCATACAAACTTCTATTGCGTATACAGCCGCATAAATTTCTCTGTCATTTCTTTAGAAATAATCTGAACTGCACTAATGTTTCCAATATATAAGGTGTCTCAGAAGTCCCCTGACATAGGGTAACTGTTATTATCAGTTACAACAAAATGTAAGAGGGAAAACCGTCTCCAAATATGATGTTTTCAATCTAAAGTGAAGGATTTTTTTTTTTTTTTTCGGACGAGCCATTTGGGCTGCACACTCTTTATGCGCCTAATGTTAAATGAAAATGCAACGTTGCCACTTGCCTGGACCCCCACAACATACGTAAGTGAATGAAGTTACTGTGTTTTACGCTAACGTGTCGATGGCCAGATCCCATTTCAAACAGTAACTTTATTTACTTATGTTGTGGGTCCAGGTAAATGGCAACGTTGCATTTTCATTTAACAATGTGTGAATAAAGAGAGTACAGCCCAAACGGTTCATCCGTTTTAAAAAATTCCTTCACTTAAGATTGAAAACATCATATTTGGAGACGGTTTCTCCTCTTACAATTTGTTGTAACTCGGATAATAACAGTGTTACCCTATGTCAGGGTACTTTCGAGACACCCTGTATATTAATATAATTTAAGAACAATGTACTCAATCTCCCTATTACTGCTACTACTTGTACATAGTTTGAAAAGAAAAACGTATGGTTGAAGTCAATCATTAAAACGTGGCAAGGAAGTATTCAGGTTTTTCTAACTTTTACAACAGATCGTATGTACTTTCTGGATTAAATATTAGTAACACCACTCACTATTTCCTTGCTTTATAGTTTCCCGTCACGGTTTATAATTTCATATTATCCAGAAGTTATTACATTAAAAATACCACTAATCACTCCTAAATGAGAATACGTTGATGCAGCCTTTTAACACGCCACTATCTATATGTTAATTATTCTTCTGTACTTGCAAAGTTCGTGTAAATGTATCAACATTTTTGCATCATACATTTCACATCCGAAAATTATTTGCACCGATTTTTCTCTAGTAATTACCATCCATTCCAGCAATAAATTCTTGATTAAATTACATCAGTGGCTTTTTGTATATTTTGTTTTTTGCGTCGCAAATTGCTAAACCACGCTCGCTAACTTTGTCCTATAGATTATCTAAGGTGGTAGCTGGATTTGAATGTGTCTATATGGAATTTTCTATTAAATACTGAGTCCAAAACGGAGGACTGTAATTATGCAGTCTACGAACTGAAGCTTCATTTTTACCATAAAGATACAAAAAGTTAATTTCACAGAAATTTTCATTTCCTAACTGATACTGTAAGCTAATGCTACTGGGATCCAGTTCAATTTCCCAATTTTCCAGAAGTTCTAAAGACTTGTGTTCTTTCTCCATTTTCAATAGAACCCTAGAGGGCTTAGCAAAATTTCTGGACCAATGTTGGCGAACAACTAGGTGTATCGTTTATGAACTCCATATCAGAGTTTGAAGTAACTAAGAAAACCTAGAAGGGTAGAAAAAAGGGTACCTACTACTGTCCCGTGTTCTTGCGAAATCCTGATTCCGAAATTTTATTTTCAAATGAAATATAATGCCAAAGTACACAAGATATCTTTGCTGTCATTCCTATAGCCATTCTCCAGTAATTATGGTATATACCGGTAATCCGTAGCGCATTAGTTTGTACTATTGAGAACCCAAAATACACACAATGGGGAAACATTGAATTTTCGAGCAAGGGAATATAAATAACTGAACATTTACTACTACTATACGTGACATTAAAAAACCTGCCTTGAAGAAAAAACAATATACCGTTCTGTCGTAAAAGTAGCTCACTTCAGTAATAAATTCAAATAGTAGGTGTATCGCATTATCCAATACAATATTTTATTGCAGTGCGTTTCTACGACTTTGTATTGCACACTGCGATGCGATACCGCTTTTAAGAAACACGATGTATACACAAGGTGGTACAAAAATTTTGGAAACACCCTAATAAGTGGTAAACGCTGCAAAATATACCCAAAGTAACGATGTAGATGGGAAATAGGGATAGGGAAAATGTCTAAGGACTCATCGCACTGCCGCCTGCTATCTTGAATTTTATGTAATTGTCTTAAATCGAAAGCATAACATCTGATATGTCATTTTAACAGCAAATTTTCGTAGAAATACAATGGCACTGTTATTTACTACCTACCGCTAATCATTACGAAATGATGACTGTTTCTTTGTGTGTATCGTTACAGGTGACTTTCTAGCAGATAGCAGACTGCATTAAAATCCTGCTGATCTTCGGGGAACGAAGCACCAGGGTGATTGGAGATTAGTTTAACCGCCGTCATCCGGAAAGGACTCCATCAGCAATGGTGCTGTATTAAAAGTGCTGAAGAAATTCCAAAAAAGTGTATCTGTGGCAGATCAACCCACGACTGGTAGACCACACACGGCGACACACGAGGCAACAACTCTGGCAATGTTGGCATCATTCAGTAAAAAACCAAGAGAGAAACGCCCGTAGTCGTACCTCAATCATTTGCATTATGTCAGCGAATAAATGGGACTCTTATAAACTGGAACTTCAACACCTTACAGAAGATGATCCAGATATCTTCATCTAGAAATTGCTCAACGGGCCCCAGAGCAGCTACGACAAATCCCACAATCGCTTTTCACGTATTGTTTACTGATGAGGCAAATATTTACTTGTCGAGCGAGGTTAACAAACAGAATGTGCTGTACTGCTCGGATAGTAATTCGCATTGCTTTCACGCACTCGCAGGTGTTCCCAGCAAGGTGATGATGTGGTGTGTGGAGAACTCAGTTGTAGTTTGACGGAACACTAACGGTGATAGATTATCGGTGCATTTTAGAAAACGATGTCTTGTCATCACTGCTGTCGGAAGCTGGCTCATTCCCTAAGTTTTACATTATAATTACATACGCTTCGAGTCCAAGTCTACAGACGCGAATTGCACTGTGGCAAGACTGCAAAGATCCATAGACTGGCTCTACCAGTTCATCAAATAGTTACATCGATTCTTCCCAGATGGCAGTTAGAGTCGAAAGACGTTGAAACTAGCACCACTTATTTGGATAACAATCTATGTAACTGTCTGATGGATTCGTAGAGCAACGCTAATGGCTCTAAGTTAATATGCGACGTTGCCACATTGTGAAATTTTGATTCACCAAAGCAGCTGAAGGTAGCCCTGCAAATTATACTGTTCTATAGTTTTTTCGCTTTGACCTGAATAGCCTGTTGTTTTACGTGGACCCCATTTTTAGAACATACGGTATATGTGTCTGTGTGTGTGAATTTCAAGACAAAAGTTTTAGGTTCATTAATGTGAGTCAATGTTCAGAGATTCTACACAGCTTAAAACCCCGATTCTTTTGTGTATATCCTCTGTGCTCTTCTATACTTTCAAGCATATTCATTTTTGTTATTCAAACGCACTGTTTAACAAGTTTCCAGTCCATTTCAAAATATCAGAAACTATTAATTGGTCTATTAAATAACTTTGTATCCTGTTAACTGTCTTCCAATATTAGCGGGGTAATGTTATAATTCCTGATTTTGAAAAATCAATTTGATGCTTTTTGTCATCTTTAAAAACGAAACTAAATTACCTTTTTCAGTTTTTTGACTGCTCCCGGCGTACGAATACGGGAAATTATAGTTGCGAGAGAGAGAGAGAGAGAGAGAGAGAGAGAGAGAGAAATTAAGTAGGTAAGTAGGGAGGTAGGAAAATATGTAAATAAGTAGGTAGGTAGGTAGACAAATAGGAAGGTAGCTAAATAGGTAAATAAGTAAATTAAGTAAGTAGGCAGGCAAGTAGGGAGGTGGATAAGTAGGTTTGTACGTGTGCACGTCGGGAGCTTGTGAATTTGGTTCCCAAAATGTGTTTCGTTTATTCATTATGGAGTTACTTCCCTGTTTACGTACTTATTCTTTCCGATAACTCATTAACCATAGTATACTCTACTTCATTGACGGAATACTATGGCTAACACTATTTCATTATCGCGGTCCTGTTGACAAGAATAGCGCAAAAAGAATCACACAAAGAAATTACCAAAAGTTGGTTTTGAAACGATATATATATAAAACTAGGAATGCCAAAGATGAGAGCCCCGTTTCTAGATTATAAAAACGTCTGAAAAGAACAACTCTTCAGGTCAGAAGACTGAAGGTATTGAAAAGATGTAAAATGACAACAACAAATTTCAGGACATTTATTTCTTCACAGCTAACTATGTTTCAAAGCAAAGTAAGGAAAATTTGGATACAAATTTTTTGACGCCGTTGCTACGTTAGTTTATTGATATACAAAGTACGTCGTGAAGGGGGATAAAGATAGTTAAAATGATGATGATAATTAAAAGCTTGTCCCACTGATGATGCCGTTTGAAGCTGATGGTGAACTTTGACAACGCATTGCTCTCTACACTTCCAAACGTATTAGCAGGTGCTCGAAACACTTAAAATGTTCGTTGAAGTAAATGGTGAAGTGCAAACAAAGTGCACTAATATTTTTATTTCGAGCGACGAAAGGAAAGAAAAAAATATGGTCATCGTGAAAAAAATTAATTTGATATTTCAAGAGATCTACACGTCTCATGGTCCAGTGATTTCTAGATATCTGCCGTTTGTTCGACCTGATATACACTCACCTGGAGTCCATACCGTTTAACGTATCAAAACCAAATTTTAAACTCAAGGTTTTTATGTGATTCTCCAGGGGAGTTTTTCGAATTTTCTTCCTACTCCTAAAAATAAGGGTAGTTTACTGAGGGGTGAAAATAAAATACTGCGATTTTCTCAAAAACTGCTTTAACAATTTTGTTTATATTTCATAAATAAACTTTCAATAACAACCCCATACTATAGTGTGTCATTTATCTTGAGGATGTTTTTTTTTTTTTTTTTTTTTTCGAACCATTTTCTCAAAAACGACTCAGGCGAATTTCTTCATATTTCATAAATCAATAATTAATAACCTTATAATATAGAATAATTCATTTGTCGTGACAAAAAATCTACGAGAAGTAGTTTATTTTTGGGATTCAGTAATTTTCAGGCGAATTTCTCAAAAACAACTCACGTGATTTCGTTCACATTTCATTAATGGCTCTATAATGTTGCATCATTTCCATCAGAATATCCACAAAAGATAGTTCACTCTCGGAGATATTTTTAAAAAATCTTATGAAATATGGCTCATACGAATTTGTAGGTATTTTATGAACAAATTTCATTGGAGTGAGTTTTGTTTGGGTCTTGTTTTCCGAAAAGATCTTATAATGTTGTTCGTATGTTACAAGAAAATGTTTCATTATTAACAGCAGCCCGTGATTTAGTTTAATGAATTGGAGCTAGAAAGTTTAGTGCAGTGGTACGTATCTTTTATTGTTATTGTAACAATATACCAATTAACCCATTGATGTATTTCTGCTACTAACTACTGGCAAATTCCATCAGTGCAATGTTGCACTATGATGTTGCAAACAGAAAATGAGCAAAAAATTACTACTGGTTAAATATATTCCAAAATGTTTCATTGTTGTTGAGAAAATCTAACGTATGGCTGACTAACAGCGAGCGAAGTAGCTCAAGTGGTAGAGCGTTGGCTTCGCCTTCGGGAGGTCGTGGGTTCGAATCCTGCTACCGACCATCCTGACTGAGGTTTTCCAGGGTTTCCCTCAGTCCTACCAGGCAAATGCTGGGATGGTACCTACTAAACAGGCCCTGGCCGATACCTTCCCAAATCCTTTCCATTGTTGTTGTTGTTGTTAGATATCCAGTGTAAAATGGCCTCTGAGCTGTATCTGGTGATTGTTAAATAAATAAATAAATAAATTACAGCAGCGACATTATTTTTTTGTATATATATCACTAAATAGAAACATTAAGATTTCGAGCCACAAACGGATTGGTTGTAGTCTGAATACCAAGTGATGAACATCTTTCTGATTCTGTCTTCTTTATTCCCCTCTCCTATCTACATGGCGAGAAGCCATTTGACGAACGAAAAATCAGTTGTTCTGAGTTATGTGCTATAAAAGAACCGCACAAGATTATTTTGATTTCCGCACGTATGCCGTAGGATCCCTTTGTTTTAATTATACATATAAAACATCTATTTATACAAGCTATAAGGGCACATATTCATAAGAAAAAGACTTGCCTTGCGCCTCTGTGTAAAATTAATTGAATCTCTTTCCCTTCCGGGAACGTCTCCCAGAACCATTTTTTATTACTGCGTCACCGGATCCTTGCTTTTACATTTCCTATTGTAGTTTTTGTTTTCTTTCAAAGAACAACTTGTACAAATTGTTCCGTAGAATGAAATTCGACATTTTTTTTATTACCCTTAGTAATTGTTTCTGTATTTACAGTCAATTTGAAGTTTTCTTTCCACGAAAATAAAATCTATTGTCAAAATTAATATCTGTTCCTCAATTCACTTTTTCGCTGTTGTAAACAGTAATTTCGCTGACACATTTAACACTGCACAAAACTTGGTAAATTTTAGGATTTAAGTAGTTGAATACTTATTTTGGCTGTGTGTATGTTGTCAATATGATTTCTTCAAGCAAAATATAAAGTTCTACACTGTTAAAATATCAGGTATTGGGTTTCGAAATAATCTTCAACTGACAATTCCACTCGCAGCTCCCACTCAACTCTGGCAGCATAACTAGCGTTTACAACAGCAACAAGAATTTTAGAAACGATTCAAAAAACGGATCAAAAGATAGCGACCTTCGGCAAGAATTTTAGGAATGATTAAAAAAAACATCAAATGATTGAGATCTTCGCCAATAATTAGCTTTTGGACCAGGGGACACAAAATTTTTGAACGGCTCCTAAATCAAGTTTTCCTATTTTTCTACGGAAGAAGCACATCATACTGAGTTGAGTGATAGTTTGGGTTTGGCTACACTATATGTAGTTCTCCAGGTATAAGGCCTACAAGAAATTTTTTGACTGAAAAAAATTGGATCTTTTGATCCAAAAAGTAAATTGAGGGCAGCCGCATTAGATCAATAAATTCAAGGTATATTGTGAAATTCCACATAAATATTAAAAATACCTTTCTCGTTAAAAGGAAACAGCGAATTAACTGTAAACAAAAAGAAACAATCGAATTAAGGGTGATAAAAGTAAAATTTCAGTTTACGAAATATTCTGTACGAATTGTCCTTCAAAACAAAACAGCAGCAGGAGATGTAAAGGTAAGGATCTGGCAGTAATAAAAATGGTGCTGAAGGTATTTCCAAAGACGAAACAAATATTCAACTCAAGTAACAAACACAGAGGCACAACATCAGTCACTTTTCTTATACATATATAGTTTATTACGATTGAAGATTTAATTCTTCTTGGTGCTCCAGTTGCAGAAGAATACTATAACGCACACATTTTTCGTGAGCTTTCACAATACAAATAACTTATCTACAAGCTAATCTCTGCACGATGCCCTATGTGCACCAAGGAGGCTGGGTCACTGAACTAAAAAATACCATCCAACCAGGTAAAATATGCATTTGAAAGCAAACACATTATGGTTAAATTTCAACCAGATGTGGAGGGACTATATTGTTGTATGTGTGCACAAGTCATGCTTATACTACAATCATACAATTAGTACTGAAACAAAAGACATACTACACTCCTATGTCAGAGTGAAACCACAAGTTCTGGGGTTAGAAATACAATACTTCAAATCTTTCAAAATCTTTTAAGCAGTAACAGGGATGAACTAAGAGAAAGCAAAATTTCAAATCAATACCATGTATTTCTAAACCATTCTATTTGTGAACTACGTAAATTAAACAATAACTATCCAAATACAGCAGAAACTTAGGATGTACCATCAATTGTTTCGCTTTGATCTGTTAAAGAAAATTAATTTTTCCGTAATCCGGTATATGAGACATAGTAGGTATTCCCAACAGATCAATGTTGGATCATACAACACAATGAAATGTAACTGTTCTATACGGAACTTTTGGCAGAACATTTCTAAAACGTAAAGCAACCCAGAACTTTTCAGTTTCACTCTCTATTTTTTGTTGTTTTTTAAAGTTTCATTAGTAAAGGACTAGTGTGCGTTAAAAAAAAATACAACTGCTGGGATTAAAAATTAACAGAATTGCAATGCACACTAAAAGGGAAATGCAACTCAACAGGAATTTAGTATCTGAAACTACTTTAATGTACTGATTTAGGTAATATATTGGTAACAGTTTTCGTTAAAAGCAATTTTTAGTGATATGTCTTCTTTCATATGTTAATCTCTGTTACGGTTTAGAAATCTTAACTCCAAAGATTAGTCTTCCTGCTCCATACTTCACAACAAAAATTGAACTTGCATACGTTATAACAATTACGTTTTACGTATAAGTATTAATTTATAATATTACATTTACTTGCCTCCTTATACTTCACAATCAATGAATATTAAATACTATCCAAAAAAAAAGGTAAAGATTTTAAAAAGTGTCTGAACAAGGTAAGCATCTTCCAAATATTCTTGTTCTTAGTAAGCAGAATCCTTACACCATGCTTACGATTATATTTAATTAACGAATATCAACCATGAGAACCCAACGTTAAGAAAGAGCTTTTAGACACCAGAAGCAGTTCTAGTTAGTTAGAACCAGGCTCAAGATACATTATTAGATATGAATGAAATATATATTAAAGAAAATTCACCTGTTAGGCTCTTCTTCTTCCGTTGCTTTTTAGCTTCTGTGGAGGGAAGCATGCAAAAGGAAATTCATTAGTATTGTAGCACATATCTATTCTGCGAATTTGTTGCTGCATTGTACTGCAGTAATAAAACTCAGCTTCACAATAATATAAAACTATTGTATAATCAATGTATATTGAAAAAAAAAAACTAACCATGATTCAGTAAATCATGATATCAAGTATGCAACAACCTCTTCACATCTATATTTTCACAAAACAATGGAATATTATTTTAATATCTGATTCATGTTGGTATTAGATTTACATTATTTAGAATTAAATTGATGAGCTGTCTCAGTAGCTCTTATGATTTTGTTTTTCGGTAAACATTTAAAAGAGATTTAATATATTTTGACCCAACGAGTAGGTTGTGCAATTAGTTTTAAATTAAAAAAGAAAAACAGGGTAAAATAGGCTTGTGAAATGCATGGGACACACATCTATTCAAAATAAAAGGTTATCTCATGCTTAACAGAACAATCGATACGACATGCATTTGAAAGTGTGTAAAGTTAACCTTTCTTCTTTTTCTTAATTTCAGCTTCCTGTTGATCAACCGCCGCACCAAGTAACGTGAATATTATGCCTGCTTGAGAATTGACGCCAACAGCTGTTACGAGCATCTTTCCGCTGCCCTCCATCACATGCGTACCTAGAAGCAGAAAACAACATTCAATTGTCAAGAAAACAATCCAACTTGATTATTAGTTCAATGTAATGCAAAATACTTGAACGATACAATTTTCGAGAACATTTAACACAGACATTCTAATCATAAGCTTCTAATATTTCATTCAGATTCTTTTTCTTTTTGACAGACAAATCAGGATAGTATTGTGAACAAGGTCAGCTTTTCATTTCTCCTAACGAAAAGGAGAGCTGGAGTCTAAATTACTGTAGAATATAGAACATTTGTAAGATTTTGCGTTTCCACTTTATACTCACCTCACAAGAAACATGTAGCAATCCACTCATAAAAGTCTCATAAATCACATCTTCCCATTCACAACTAGATTGAATTGGATAACCAAAATTAAAATTATTCAGCACTTCGATACTAACAGAAATGGAGCTGTATTAATATTTTCATTAAGAACGCAATGAAATGTCCAACATGGAACTATGAATGACCGTCATAACACTGTTATTATCCTGTCTCCTTGATATAAATTCTTAATATTACTAACATGTATTTTAAGAAGGTAATTATTTTATAAGGTTAGTTAGCGGACCTTTACATCTCACGATTATACCCATCAACCTCCGGTACACATACATCTGATTGTGTAACTTAATATATTAAAACGAATTCAGAAGGCAAAATGTCAGGTTTTTATCATGAAGTCACCTGCTAAGTTCTAATCTGCCTCTGGAAATTATAAATCAGTAGAAGAACCAGGATTAGAGAGAAATAATAAAACAGAACAGTCTTTTAATAAAACAGAAACCTCATCCACCAAGGTACAAGAAAGATTTCATGACCTGTAAGAGATGTCAGCTTCTAACTGGTTGGTTGTTTACATTTGACTTCAGGGCTCCTTTCAGCACACGGGCTATATGAGAATATGAGACATGAGCCTACAGCTTAACGTGGAATTCAAACCACATGAGCTCCCATAGTAATCGAACCCGGGTCTCCCGCGTCAAAGACGCGTCCACTAATCACAGATACGAGGCAGCTCCTTTTCTAACAGACGTGCTGCTGAAAATGTCTATCATATTTCTACCAAGATACATTACTACATGCTTTTAGGGAAAAAGAACGGAAGTGTTGGAAAGCATAGGTCGCCAGTAATGAAAATACTAAATACGCAGCTCAATGTCCAACTAAATGCAAGAAGATGGGTCGCGGTGGCTCAGTGGTAGAGGTTTCACCTCTGGTACGTGAGGTCCCTGGTTCGATCCCAACTCGCGCCAAGTGGACTGTGGTGGACAAACACCGTGTGCATGGGTTTTCTCGCGGTTCTCCCATTTCCTCCCACTTTCTTCATTCCTATATTTTATTCATTTCTCATCTTCACCGTCTCCTTTCGCGTAGCCGGCATAATCGTCGGCGTAAAACTGAAAGATTTCATTTTAATTTTTTTTAAATGCAAGAAAAGACTAATTTGTAGTCGAAGTAACTTTGGCCATTTTTATTTCCCGAATTACGGCAATACCACCTCCCCACAGACTAGTTTCTAGAAGAATATCCATTAACGAGCTAATGATAAAGAAATCCTACAAAAGATCTGTCCTCTATGTTGCGTTACATTTACGTGGTGTTATTTTCTCGGAGATAGCAAACTACGTTAAAGGCACCGGATAGTCCTTGTGATCATCTAATTTATCGAGAAGTGAAATCTTTCTCTAATCGGAATTCTTAAACAATATCACGAAGTACAATAAATAAAGTTAACTTACTGACGTAGAACTCCTAACTTTCAAGTAATTCCAAGAACAACTGACATACTCTTGGTTGCCTTCACTACGAAAATGTATTACTTCATTGCGTCTTTACAACTACCTGAATTCCGTCCAATATTCTTGAAGTATTGACATACATCGATAGTACGAATAAGAATCTAGGTGAGAAAAAGTCTGCATGAACCTACTGGCAGTTATGGTACGGTGTGAAAGTCAAAACGTACAATTATCAAAAAGGATTTTTGTCTTGCTTTTTAAGCCAAATATACAATACAATATAACCTTCTAAAGATGCACCAAACGTACCTGATAGCACCATTGGATCAAATGCTTCTCCTTTCCTTACATGGTCTGACTCACCGGTAAGAGAAGATTCGTCTATTTTTAAATCATTGCTTTGAATTAGTACCCCGTCCGCTGGTAATAAATCACCATATTTGATCTGGAAAGAAACAAGTTTCCGCATTCACTTTCTATTTCATGGTACAAGTTCTGATCCACAAAACAACTTACAGAGCAAATGAAGGGACAGACTGTGGAAAGAACATGCCAAGTCCAATTTTCAGATTTTGCAGAGAAATTTGAAGTGAGGACCTGACATGTTCCTCCTTTGTGTCACTTTTTGTCCCCCAATTTTTTTCACGATTATTAGTACATTTTTGAGTGTAACGGAAGAAGTATCTAAAATCCGTATTGTGTCAGTACTACCTCAGAACATGAGATATTGGACTTAGCACGCTCCTACTGATTCCTCCAAATAGTCTGTCTTTGCAAAAAACCTTCGTATAGCAATAATATATCATGCCTACACAGAAACATTTTATTATAAATGATCTCTTACGGTAATTACAAACATAGCTGCCGTACGAGGTCCGTGAAGTGGACACTGAACGCAACTAGTATTTTAAGTTCTTTGTTACAAGGTGAATTCATAATCTAATGGTGATTTATGTTTTTCTTACGAAATAGCTCTAAACAGCTCTTGATTTTATCTCTAACAACTGAATATGACATTTCATCAACTAGTTCGCCATTAGTTCAGCAAAGACTCGAACGAAATCTAAACGTGTGTCAAGTATTAAAATAAATAAATTCATTAATTAGTAAAGCATTGTAAATTTCTGGTAATTTTTGCAATATTAATTGCAAGTACTTTGCGTTTAACTAAGCGTACTTAGAAAATGAAAGACTTACACATCTTTAATTAAATAAACAAGAATTTCACGTACTTGACATATATCACCAACAACAATATCTCCAACAGAAATTTGTTTAACTTCTCCTCCTCGAATTACGGAAAATTTGTGCTCTCCCTCAATTCTACTTTGTAAGCCTCTGAACTGCCTTTCTTTGGTGTAATCATTAAATGCAGTTACAATAACAACAACAATAACAGAAATCAGAATAGCCAGCCCTTCAATCCAACCATGTTTTTCGTCCTCATCCGCATGTATATCTGCAAAAGGTAAACACACTATTGTTAATATTCCACCTTAAATGGTATTTTACAAGTGAACATCACAAAAATGATAAGCGAGACAAAAATAAATAAATAAATAAACGAAAACAGAATATATATATATTATCAACATTCAAATTAACAACAACGGCAAAATAGTATGATTTCATTCGAAAATAGGAAATTTTCATAGTTCCTTTCCTTATAGGGTGAAGTTCACTTCCAGAGAAGAACATTATATCATATATTAAACAGGGTGTTCCATAAATGTTTTCACAATATTTTGGGAACATATTTCTCACATCACAAAAAAAAAAAAAAAAAAAAAAAAAAAATCATATGGACCTGTGGTCGGAAATACTGTGATGTGAGAAATCTGTTCTCAAAATATTGTGACACATTTATGTAACACCATATTATATTATATATATATATCTGTGGCATGGATCTAAAAGGGCCAATGCCACTTTTTAGCAAAAATGAGATGTTCGTCAATTTTAACGCCTATAGAAAGGATATTTTCTTGTGCAAGAAAGGCAAATGTTAATATGAATGGTATATATTCCAAATGATTTCGTGTTGACATTTGCTCTTCTTGCACAAGGAAACATCACACACTATAGACGTTAAAATTGAAGAATATCTCATTTTTGCCAAAAAGTGACATTGGCCCTTTTAGATCCATGCCACAGATATATATATATAAAGAATATTTACATCATTGACACAGAATCTTAATTAAAACATTTCTATCAGTCGAGTTATGTCTGCCATCTGTGTCAGAGGTTAAGTCAAGTAAAAAAACAATGAAATGTCGCAACAAAATTTCAGTTTTCACGAGGTAAGTTCTATGTACAAATATTTCATTAAAAAAGAAAAGAAGTTCTTAAAATACATGTTATATACGAAAACAAACATTCGCTGTCACACACAATAAAAAGCAACATGAAGTGCTGTACATAATAAACTACATAAAAACTACTGACAATTTCACCGAAAGATTTAACTGAGGATCGTTAATATTTTTTTGAAAATTACGATACTTGATTAAAATAGGTTTGCACTTTTGACAAAACTATTTTAAAGATAGTACTATGTTTTAGAGGCTTGCAAATACTAGGGGGAAAAAAATAATTCGTTTATCCTGGGTTCACACAATACTAATTTGTCGAAACCACCACAATACACAGTTTTTCTCCTTTCAAGACAAAACCAAGCCTCTGGAAACATGTATATCTTTAAAAGATAATTTGTTAAAAGTACAAATCTAGAATCAAAAGACTCAGTTATTTTAAAATCTTTTACTTTATCAGTGGCAGTCAACGTGGGAGTGTGCGAATACACAGAATGCTTGGCTTGAGGAATGCTGAAAGATGCACACAGAAAAGTTCAATTAGACCATGCATGTTTTTCCTAACACGGAACATCTGTGGTAGGAGAACAGAGTGAACGCTAAAACTAATAGAAGTGTGAAGAGAATAAAAATATGGATCACCAAAGGACGCCTCTAAACACAGTAGAGAAGCCATGGCTATGGAAGCTTACACAAGACAACGAGAAATCGACGTCTCTCCATATTACTTGCACAAAGCACCATTTTAACTGAATTGCAGTTTACGAAACTTGTTTATTACAATTATTACAACCACAGTAATTTATTGACGGAGAAAAGGACTGAAATGTATGAAATGTATGGAAAGAAGGAAAGAACAAAAAGATTTCTTTTTTATATTTTGATAGCATTGTTAATTTAAAAGGTGTTAATATTAGTTATGTCGTTAATATTGGTATATTGTCTCAACTTATTAGCGTCTAATGCTCGTAAAGTAATTCTTCCTTGACTTAAATATTGTAAATAATTATATACAAATCGAGTGTAACTACACTCAACATCTACATTAGTGTGAATAAGCTGGGTAATTCACAGAAATAAAAAAAATCACTTTTGTTTTTCATGAATTGTCCGCTCCAGAATTACTAATTCTTCGACTCTTTCTTCGCACCTGTTCTGACATTCTTAAGCAAATTATATAAATGTGAAACTGGCTAATGTTCGACAAAACTGTTGAACTATTATTATTGTCTACTGTGTATTTGTAATCTTCAGAAATTCATGACTCGCTAACCGTTCGCAAGCTTGCAATCTTTCGCACGTAAAACAATGTGCTCATTGATAGTGAATCTAAGAATAGGAAAGCAGTCAAAAAGCAGAACGAACTCTTAGGAAGATGGAGTGAGCTGCCAATAATAGACGAATACTTATGATGATTATGTCTCCTACGTTGTTTTTGCAGAGTATTTCTTTGGCCATCTCCTATTAACATATCTCATACATGCTAGACTTTTCCCCATAAACTTGCAAGAAACTGTTTAAGCATTCACAAAAGAATCACATACAGAGTGTCCCAGGAGGAAGGAGAAATATTTCGGAAAATGGTAGTATGAGTGATTCTAAGCAAAAATTTTGATATAAACATGGATCCTAATCTTAGCGGTTTGAGAGCTACAGGTTGTGAACCACTTTTGAACTTATGTTGCGTATTGCTCACTTCGTATTTATTCTACAGAGGTGAGACAGAGGATTTGAAAGGTGATAAAATGCCCTTTCCAATGATATACAATATGTGGCAGTGATATCTTTGGAAGGGAAGCTACTGAGGGAAATTTGGAAAAGATAAGGCTATTTAAAGAAATCGGATGGCAACAGTGATTCCCAAATATCGCTTAATAACTTCTCTTCCAAAGACACCAGTGCCACATATTGCATATCATTGGAAAGGCCATTCCATCACCTTTCACATCCGCTATATCTCACCTCTGTAGAATAAATACAGGGTGAGCAATATGCAACATGAAGTCAAAAATAGTTCACAACCTGTAGCTCTCAAACCGCTAAGATTAGGATCCATGTTTATATGAAAATTTTTGCTTAGAATCACCCTTACTACCATTTTGCGAAGTATTGCTTCTTCCTCCTGGGACACGCTGTATATCTATTTCCCAAAATTATACTTAAAAATACTACCACAAATCATAAACAGTTACTTAAAAAAAAAAAAAAAAAAAAAAAAGTTTGGCTTCACATTGTGGAATTATGATAGTTTCAAACTATGGAGATCAAAAGGTGGTAAAGGCATAAAGACGGCGACAGAACCTATTATTGGGGGACAGTCCATATTTGAGACAGAATTCTCGTTATCCCTTACTACTTTTGGACTATAGATAAAGAGAGAGAATCGTTGTAGAAGTATAGTTTGGAAGTATGAAACCTTCGTTGAATATCAGAACAGTAGGGACTAACTACTACGTGCAATTGATGAAGCTGAGCTGTAGAAAACACTGTAAAAGAAACATTCTCGTGGATTGGGTTTCTGAGAAAATCGCTCTCGAATATTTTCCGCAAACTCCAAAAACTAAACTTTGTATAGAAATTTCCAAAACTGCACAATGAACCATTTCTAGCTGCTGCAATTCACAGCAAATTTCATTGCTATCTGCCTGACGGTTAATGAAACGAAGACCTTAAAATTCATGTAGACTAAGTTTGGAAACAAACTGTTCATTTATTATTAAGACTTAAAAGGTGAACACGACGTAAAAGATTCTGATGTTTGGGAGAAAATGTGCATTAGGAAAGAACAGCTTCATCTTAAAAAGAAAAATAAAGATGTGGAAACGCAGTGAATGTGCAATGTATATACGTTTTATTTGTTCCGAATGTAAATTCGATAGGTGTACGCTAGAGAAAGAGTTGCATACATCCAAGATTATAATCTAACGTGAAAATAATGACACTGAAGTAGCAATGAGTTAGATACGCTGCAAGAAAGAAAGAAAAAAAAATGAACGGTGAACTGGGGGCTGAAAGCAACTTACGAAAACCGTCCTTATACAATGTGGTGTGACGAAATAAAGAATATTGTACAGTAATAATAAACACAACTGGCCAAGATAAAGGGTTGTGCGGAAGGATGTAGAAACCAACCCGAAACGGACTGACAATGCTTCAATAACTATTGTTCATAAGTTAGCGAAACATTATAAATTGCTATATTTTCACAGAGACATTGGCACACTCTTGAATGATAGTACGAGGCACGTCCAGAAAATAAGTGTACTAGATTTTTGTAGGTTCAAACATTTATTTAAAATCAAAGTTTTACATGCTTACATCAGTATATATGTGAACTACTTTTCCACGTAGTCGCCATCCCTCTCGATGCACTTAGTGAGGTGAGGGACTTTTTTTTTTTTTTTTTTTTTATGTCTTGGTTATAGTAGTCTGCCGCCACCTCTATTGCCCAATTTTTCATTTCCACCTTCACTTCCTCGCCACTTGAAAATTTTTCCCCACCCATGTGCATCTTCAGACAAATGAACAGATGATAGTCTGAAGGCGCCAGGTCAGAAGAATGTGCATACCAGTCAACATCGACGGTCTTCCACTCCTTTTCTCATCGTGCACATCACTACGACTGTTTTTAGATCGGCGACACCATTTCAACACACTCGTGCGATTCATAATTCCTTCGCCATAAACTGATTTGATCTCGTTATAAACTTCAGACGAAGATTTTTCTTCAAGAACGAGATAACGGCTGCGAATCTCGAACTTGACGGCAAATTTTATCACCATGTTTCACGGAAGACGATACTGTGGCCACATTTTTGGTCATATTGACGCGTGATTGAGCTCGCTGGAAAGGGTAGGAGCTGAGCTACACGGCAGTGTGACCAACATAGCAATAACAAATTCCCTCTGCCCGCGACAGCCCTAGTACACTTATTTTGTGGACGTGCCTCGTACAATCAAATGAAAGAAAGATACACTCATATAATTATGATTCCACACAATACACGTCTATTCCATAATCCAGTCAGGCCAACATCCAACTCAGCAGATAAGAGACGACTCCTGATGGCAGCTGTAATGGAGTATCGCAGAACACGTGTGTCAATTCTATGTGGTGCAAAGACTGTCCTTTACATAATCCCAGAAGAAGCGAAACGACTATCTTGATAGCTAATGCTGAGAGTAGATGGTTTATGTGCCGAGATATACGAAATCCTAAGATGAGAAAATTATTCTGAACATATGGTGGCGCACCTTCTAATTATAGAATGAAGTATGTCATAAGTAACTGTTGTGTCAACCAATAAAACACGGCTATAGACATTCCTCTCGAACATGGCGTACAACACGATTTGACAAATCCCAAGCATGTTCAGCTGTAGCATGGCGTCTTATAACCGCCACCGACGGTTTACGTGTCCCAAAATGTGAAAGGTTGCTTCTCTTCCATTTCGGCTGAATGCAGAGCACAATTTATGTTGTAGGTAATTAAGTGGTATCCTTATTTTAGAAGGGTTTTCCAAACAACTTCATTGCTATCGTACTGGTGGATTATTTCGGTATTTGAAACAAAATGATCTTTTCAGATTTGAAATGGAATTACAATGAACAGCAAAATGCTTTACCCGGATTGTTAGCGCTATTTTCTATTCATACCTGTGTGGCTCTGCCGACGTTCACCAGTGTAACAAGAAAAACAATGCATGCAGTTCATAATTTGTCGGGTAGATATAGAGCTTCTCGTAAGTATGTGGTTAGCCTACGCGATTTTGGCGCAGAATACTATGTTTAATTCAGAGTGTAAGCTCATGTGGTTTAAATGCCTCGTTAAGGTATAGGCCAACGTTTCGTATATTAAAAAGGGCCAAACTCCAATCGGTGAGCGTATCTTCTATTTTATTATCATTCAAGAGCATTTCTTTAAAAACAAGGCAATTTGTAATGTTTCACGGGCTCTCCAAATCTTTATTTTACAGCCTTTGGTATTTTATCTATTGTATACAGGGTGAGGTGGTTAATTCGTATCAGGTCTTCACTCAGCTCGTATTGCACTCTCTTGAAATAAAAACATTGCATCAAATTGCATGTTCTAAATGTAATTATGGTATTCCGAACTTATAAAAACAATCAGAAGTGGTCTATCTGGATTGGAAATCAATTTCTGAATGGAAAGCTGCAATTTTTGATCCAGATTTCGAATATATATAAGAAGTACGAAACTTCTGTTTCAAGCATTTTATTTTCTTTCTTGTAAAAAAATAACAATGGAAATGCAACGAAAAATATGCTTAATACACAGGCTACGGATCATTCACCTTTCTAACGTTGAGAAAAGTGACTTTTGTCGAAATAATTAAACTCTGATTCTCCATTAGGTGCTGAATTTTTTAACTGGGACAACTGATCAGAAGCTGAACTTTTATAGGTGCAAGTTGATATCTCACACCAGCGGACCTTTCATATTAGATTTTCAGCTTCTGGGTATAATTTCCACCTCCTGGTATCAAACTGACTTTCTGATTAACTGATTTGAATTATTACTCAAAGCCATTTACTTTGCTGGTGGGGAGGATTAAGACTTCCTTTATTATTATTATTATTATTATTATTATTATTCAATTTCGACTTCCCTTGAAGATCAGACGTTTTCTCGTTCCATCAGAGGACGAAGACATACTTTTAACATTATCCTAAGTCCCTACCATCTTTTTCCAACCATTCTGATATCTACTAAATGGCCTATACATTTTAAACAGGGCTATACAAATTAGTAGTAGCAACGTAACAAGCTTATCTCTTCCATAAAGTTCAATTTTATAGACCAGTCAAAATTGCTATAACTTTCGTGAACCTCTTCATTCCATATTCCTGCAAACACTTTTAAGTAAAACATTTTCATATGGATAAATATGTGTACAACGTAACAGCTATATGCATTAACATTAATCATAATCCATTAATTATTACAAATCTTTTAATTCAACTCAACAGAGGCTAGAAATGAGTTTCTACTCTGGCATAACCACCAACAAGAATTAAAAAGTATTTGCAGCAGTAATATAGCTCTAAGAAAGCAGAAAAGAAGTTTTCAAAATAGAACATTAAAAAATAAGTTTGCTAGCTCTATACAGTGGTTTTTACGTCATTTCTTCAAGCTAATATTACCATATAACTTTCTTTACTTTTTTTCGAGCGAAAATAAAGCTTTTTTCTTAAAATAAAAAAAAGATTTCTGGTGTGCACCGTAAAGTGCTGAAGAGGAAAGAAGGCAAAAATGCTACTGACTGGTCATAAATTAAGTGAAAGGTTCAAACCGAAGAAATGGTTGGAGGACAGAAGCAAAGTGAGTCATAATAACACATGTAATCCAACGATATGTCTTACTCTAAATAAATTTTAAAGTGTATAGCAAATTAAATATACAATTGTTATTAAGAAATCAGTATCGTTAATGGAATTTTCAGTAACTGTGATATTGCGATGTTTATTACAAAGTAATAGCTATACTGACAACTTTAAAAACTGACGGTTACTAATGCAAATGAGGTGCTTACATTTGGACGATTGATCCATTTAGCATCAGTTTTCAGTTCTTGATCATATTGTTATATAACATGCCTTTTTACTTTCGTACATGTCACAGAATTTTTATCTTCTAATACGCTTTACTGTTAGTCCCTACAATGCTCACAAAATTATGCCATTTTCTGATGTTTTAAAAGGGGAATAACAAGCATACCATTAATCTACACTTATTTACTTGAACATCGTAAACAGAGCTGGCTATACGATTGTAGGACTCTCTACTACGTACAGTAGACTACCGAGTAGCCGGCTCGCGACTATCCGGCCTAGTTTTCTTTTATCGTAATTAAATGAAGAAGGCAAGGTGCTGCATTGGTAACATCCTCCTACGTGTCGTGTGCAAATATAAGTTGTGACAGGAAAAGAGCAGCGTTCTGCTCCTTGTTCATTGTTTCGTCAGTGTGTAGCGGCCCTCAATGCAGTACGCTTGCCCCTGTTCCTGATTATAACTGTACAGTACTGTATTCGTAAATTGTTCTGGGGGTATGCTTAATGAGTTCATAGAACTCTGGCCTATCCGACTTTTTTTTAAAAAAAATCCGGTCTGCCCTTCCTCCACATAAGGCCGGATACTCGGGAGTCTACTGTCTTAACATCTGTGGGATACGTTAAATGTTCATCTAATGTTGAAATTATTATGTTATTTGAAATTAACATGTTTAAAATTATTTTCGACCATAAGATATTTACGGCGCAAGATGCTAATCCTATCTTTCGAAACTTACCACGGTAAAGGTGGAAATATTACTTTTACATGTTTCTGCGGTTATCTTCCTTATATTGTATCATTATGAAGAGTAGTAACACTGAATGTACTTTTAATTTGTGTGTGATCAACTACACTTCCGATGCATTAAAAAAAGTTCTAACGTTATCTGTATTAATAACTATTATTATTAGTATTATTATTTTTATATGCTACCAAATTACAGTTTTAAAATGTTTGATAATATGTATCATTTTAGAAAGGGTCTATTCAAGAGGGGAGAAGAAAACATCGGGAAAAAGAGTTGACTTACACCAAGCATGGAAAACATCTAAGGGAGTCATCACAACAGTCACCAATTCTACTGACACCGAAAGCCATTTTAGTTACCTTTGGGATCTTCATCATCTGAAGTTGGCATCCAAAAACAAACAAACATTAAATTAATAGCTACAATTATACGTACAGATTTTTCTGATAATGCTCAACTCAACCGTGGATAAACATGAATCCAGCAATTTCTTTAAAGACATATCCTATGCTATAGTAAAAAAAATACGAGAGTTTAATATTTTCGAAGTTTTTCAAGCTACCATAAAATTCGAGAATAAATAATAGGTAAGAATCAAATATAAGCTTTGAAATTTTTCCATATTCGGTTTACATGCATATATGTTTAGATTTTTTGAGAAAAAAAATGTAAGCATTGTGTGATCCTCTCAAAATTAAAATAATTACCATGCCCATTCCAGGCAATGCAAGACCCTACGGTTCCCAAACATAAATGCTATCCATTTTTCTGCAAATTACCATTTTGTAAATCGGGGAACGTCCTGCGTCCCTATTATGTTTGTCCGGAAAAATATTTTTCCGCGCAAAGAATCAGATACAGATTACGATGGACATGCATGTCAAGAAACTATTCGAATTGGAGGTTTCTGTAGAAGAAACATGGAAAGCAAGCGATACCAAAATTCAACACATATAAGAACCAAAATGTAATACAATTATGACAAATACCTCAAGATACTTTGAGTGTCCCCTCCAACTCAGAAGACCAGCTCCACTTAAGAAATAATGATTACCCATACTAGAAGATATTAGATTGTTTTTCTCAAGTTAAAGCAGCTCACCATCGAAATCACACTACCTCTACTGCCTTTGTTCTTCAGATATGTTCTTACTAGGAATGAGTCCAAAGTTGAATCTTGAATCTGGGGACAAGCTATATATTTTCCGAAAGGGTTTTTTGAGCAAGTTCCAAAACAGGTTTCAATTCCTTGCCCGGAAGTGACCCCACTCCTTCAGGGTTCGATATATATAGAACGTATACGTATGTCCTATATATAAAATTGCTCCGCATGACTAATAGATTAAGAATATAATATGCACTACCCAATTATATCCTATATCAAAAGTAATAAAACCAAAAAATGATTATTTCACCACAAATATCCTATATTACTGAACATCATCATCACGCCGTAGAGTGATCGTGAGGCGGTTTGAGCTACGTGGCTCTCATACCTAAAAAATAACCAGGACCGTTATATGTAAGTTACATGGCTCCCACATGTAGCCAAAAACAAAAGCCAAGCTCCGGCAAACAACATCTAGCCGGAGCCTTCCCCCCTCCCCTTCCTCATTACCCGGGCCTTGTTGTGACTACAGGGCTTAAGCCCTGAAGAATGACCAATCGAATTTATATAGCTACAAAGAAAGAGCTGTTCGGATCGAGTAAATAAGATGGTATTACCAATGACTAGTTTTCCCTAATTAGTAACTCAAAATCTATTGAACGTTTTTGTACCGTGTGAACTACCAAACAACTCTTCTAGATAAGCAGTTGACGAATATATATAATGAATGTACTGATCTGATAACGTATATACTGTAGGTGAAATCGTGGAAAATATAGAAACTGGAATACGTCACCGAATGTGTCACATCTAGCCATAACAATGAGTCACACTTGTTATTATACCAAATGACTTGCTGGTGACTGGATATTATGGATATGTTTTTGTCAAATTTATAGGTTCACTAATATAGGATATTTATAGTGAAATAATCATGTCCTATAGTATTCATTACTGTAGGACATAACTGACAAGTAAACCTTACGTTTGGGTGAATCGAGTTGCTGACTGAGACACATATGAGAAAGTAGTACTAAATGTGGTCAGTATTTCAGTGAAGTTATAGGTGCGAAGCTCCAGGGGTTTAGGAGATATAGCTACCAGAACATCACATGGAAGTACAGAATAGTCTTCATACAGTTGGAGGTAAAAGCTCTATAAGACCTCTTGTAACGACAAAAGGTGAATAAAAAATATATGGGTACATATTAGGACTAGGTGGAAGTCATATAGTAAGGGTATCCTTGACGGCGGCCATCTTGAAATCCGCCATTTTGAATTAAGGTTAAGTTTTTAAAATAGGAATAGGGTCATGTGATACATGATTTAAGGCGCAAATTTAATCAGAAGAACAATGGTGCCGTTAATTTCGATTTACGCGCAATTGGTAAAAAGTTACAGGGAAATTAAATATTGTTGCAGCATATGTATTAGACCTTTACCCCACCTTGTAAATTTTGTGTTAGTAATAATAATTAAATAAAAAGCAGGTGGATAAATATTAGGTCTATGGTAAGAGTTGCCTTGATGGCGGCCATGTTCAAATCCACCATTTTGAATCAGACAAAAATTTTAAACAAAACGCATAACAGTGACATCTTATTAATAGCAAGTTTTACCATAGCTCCAACAGTATAACCATTTTTGGTTTGTCATTAACCAGCACAAAATTAAATGGATCGCTCCTTACGACTACTGCTTTGACAGACATGTTAACGACAAATGTGTCAAGTGTAACTCGATTGCCTTTGTCAGGTGTGCTCACTGTGAGCAGAGCATTTGTGCAAGTCATGCACTCTTTTCTGAACTACATATTGATTGTACTAATTGAGGACTTTTCTGGAAAAAAGACCCAAGTTCAATTATGACTCAATTCCACTTTGGTCATTTTTCCTTAAATTAGCTACTTGTTTATGCGATAACAAATGCTGGTTAATGATAAAGCAAAAATGGTTATACCGTTGGATTTATGGTAAAATTTGCTATTAATAAGGTGTCAATGTTATGCGTTCTGTTTAAAACTTTTGTCTGATTCAAAATGGTGGATTTGAATATGGCCGCCATCAAAGCAACTCTTACCATAGACCTAATATTTATCCCCCTGCTTTTTATTTAATTATTATCATTAACACAAAATTTACAAGGTGAGGTAAAGGACTAATACATATGCTGCAACAATATTTAATTTCCCTGTAACTCTTTACCAATTGCGCGTAAATCGAAATTAACGTCACCATTGTTCTTCTGATTAAATTTGCGCCTTAAATCATGTATCACATGACCCTATTCCTATTTTAAAAACTTAACCTTAATTCAAAATGGCGGATTTCAAGATGGCCGCCGTCAGGTATACCCTTACTATATGACTTCCCCCTAGTCCTAATATGTACCCATATATTTTTTATTCACCTTTTGTCGTTACAAGAGGTCTTATAGAGCTTTTACCTCCAACTGTATGAAGACTATTCTGTATTTCCATGTGATGTTCTGGTAGCTATATCTCCTAAACCCCTGGAGCTTCGCACCTATAACTTCACTGAAATACTGACCACATCTATATATATAAAAGAGAACGTACAAATCCTTTGTCCGCTCATCACGCTAATACGGCTGAACCAATTTCTTTTATTTTTGGGGGGTTATTAGGATTTGGACCCTAGATGGTTTTTATCATATCACTTTAATTTTCAATTACCAGTGTCTTGAGATAATTGACCATTCAGGTGTCCATTACGTACAAATCCTTTGTTAGTTCATCATAGGTATAAAAATAAACGTATTTATATGCAACCCGCATGACCGTGTCACTCGGCGGGTTAACATACATGACAGGCGTTATAATGGTTTTTATCATATCACTTGAAAGCGAAAAAGTAAAAATTATCTAAGTAACAAAGTTTATTGCGTTCCGGGGTGACCGCAGCGAAGCGGGGCGGGTTAACATAAATGACAGGCGATATAATGTTAACATTTACTGCAATCTTCTATGGTTTTTATCATATCACTTGAAAGCGAAAAAGTAAAAATTATCTAAGTAACAAAGTTTATTGCGTTCCGGGGTGACCGCAGCGAAGCGGGGTGAACGCTGCTAGTCTAGTACTACTTTCTCATATGTGTCTCAGTCAGCAACTCGATTCACCCAAACGTAAGGTTTACTTGTGAGTAGTGCATATTATATTCTTAATCTACTAGTCATGTGGAGCACTTTGATATATAGAACACATAGGTCAATTTGTTCTATATATTTCCAACCCTGAAGGAGTAGGATCACTTCCGGGCAAAGAATTGAAACCTGTTTTAGAACTTGCTCGACAAACCCTTTCAGGAAATATATAGCTTGTCCACAGATTCCAGATTCAACTTTGGATTCATTCGTAGTTAATATTCCTGAGTTATTTTTAATTAGTTAACAATGCGCATAATTGTTTCATAAATTAATTCTGCATTGGATTTCCCTTACTTGTATATTTTGTTTATAAGTTTATTAGTTGCTTCTATCCTGCAATCACTTATTTTAGGTGGTATATATGGAGGAGAAAAAAAAATAAAATAAAAAGCAACATCTCAGTTGTGCGCTGATACTGCGCTCATACTTCGCTCAGTAGTTGCCTAGTTACAATCAACTTGCAGTTTTCCACTGATCATCCCATTCATTTGAAATAAAGTAGCTTTTCTCTCTCTCTCTTGCCTTAAAAAGTATCTGCTTCATTCCTTAAACTTTCGTCTCATTCATCTGTAATTTGAAGTATACATGTACGAGGGTAATCCCGAAAGTAAGGTCTCCTACTTTTTAGAAATACAAGGAAACTTTTGTTTCCAATAAAGTTTGCATCATTTTAAAGCTTGTACATTTATCTACAGGATGCTTCAAAATTACTTTCGGGGTTTTAAGGTTTTGTAGTATTTATTACAACTAACTTAAAATTATAAAAATACATCAAACGAAAGAGCAAATCAAATAATTTTGTACGCACGCACTGTTTCCTCTGTCTGGCGTTAGAAAGCGCTAGTAGCAAAGATGACGACTAGTGAACATAAAGCTTTCTGTGTTTTATATTTTGCAAAGACTGAATTTGTAGTTACAGTGCAACCGTCTGTGTGCAGAATTTTAAGGAGACGCTTACAACTACGTCCTTATCGTTTGCAGTTGCTACAAGATCTAAAGCCTACAGACTACGGTTTACATGCCAACTTTGCAAATGAAATGTTGCTGCAGATTATGAAGATTTTATGGATCGTATCGTCTTTAGCGATGAATTGACACTTCACCTAAGTGGCGATGTGAACACTCATAATGCTCGCATCTGGGGGTCAGCTAACCCCCAAAGATGGTACAGTTGCAACGAGACTCCACTAAATTGAGTGTGTTTTGTGCCATATCCTGGCGGAAAGTTTATGGGCCATTCTTGCCTATCGACTCGATGTGTGCCGTGTGACGAATGGTGCTCAGATTGAAAACTTGTAGCAAAAACTGTTTGAGTTGCTCTTTCATTTGATGTATTGTTTATAATTGTACGATAAATGTAATGAATATTACAAAGCCTTAAAACCCCGATATTCATTTTGAAACACCCTGTATTTTTCTACGTGATCGCCACTTTGGTGGAATTCATTTCTGTAGGCGCTGTAGCAGTTCTTGTATGCCCATTTGATATCAGCTCGCCGCTGTGTGTTTAAGGAAGCGTTGAACATCAATCTTTCACCTCGTCCTCATTGCTGAAGCGCGTTCCCCTTAACTATTCTTTCAACTTAGGAAATACGTGCTAGTCACTGGTTCGCTCAACCTTCGAGAATGTTTCGTCAGAAACTGACAGTCTTCTATTCCTTTTCTTCGTCGTGAATTTCAGTACGACCAGCTGCAAACGCCGTACACATCACTTAAGGACTTTTTCGACATTCAAGCACACAATTCACCATACAATTACCATACTTCCGCCAATTGGTGATGCATTTCAATCGGTTTAATCTATCGCCATTTCGTTCGAAAACCGGCTAACTACGCGACCTTTGCACAAAGTGGGAGCTCCATTACAAACGTCTTCCAAGTCAAGAGTCAGAGCAATGTGCACATATGCTTCTTTAGGATCGGAGAAAACTACAAACACAACAGTGCTGCCAACAGGAGGACGAAGTTTCCCCTTCGTCCCCAGTTCTCTTTAAGACATTATTTTTGAGATTATCCTTGTACTTGAACACTTAGAAACGTAACAAATGTTCATTAGCTGAATGAACTAAGGATTGTGGTTTAATGGGGACGTCAACAGCGAGACTATCCCCGTCACGATCAATACAACTACTGAAACAGCACAAAACTTGAATGAATGATTATGGTTTAATGGGGACGTCAGCAGCTAGGCTATTTATCCCCGTCACGATCAATACAACTACTCAAACAACACAAAATTTAAATGAATGATTATGGTTTAATGGGGACGTTAGCAGCGAGGCTATTTTTATCTCCATCACGAGTGTGCATTAGCTGGTAACATATGTATAACAACATAGAACAAAGAAGTCAGTTCGCGAACGGTCAATCTGTTAAGATTTGTACTGCGTGAATAGTATGTACTTCCACGTATGTACTCACGTTAGCATTTAATGTGTGTGTATTCCAGGGTAAAAATAATTAAGATTTAAAAAAAGAAAAGAAAACAAAAGAGAAAGAAAAAGTCCAACTTTTATCGGTCGGAATCATTTCAAAATATGATGTTTAAATGTTTGATATCATTGAGAACAAATTATTTTTAAACGCTTTACATTATATAGTGTTGTAAAAAATTAATTAGCTACATATATAGCGAAAATGTTAAAACGTTTCGCAAAACGTTTTTCATAAAGAAAAATAAAATGAAATTTTTAGGTTTTACGTCCCACGATTATGCCGGCTAGGCTAAAGGAGACTGTGATGAGAAATGAATGAAATGCTGAAATGAAGCAAGTGGGAGGAAACGGGAGAATCCGAGGAAACCCACGCAAACTGTGTTTGTCCACCACAAAGTTCATTTGGCGCGTGCTGGGATCGAACCAGGGACCCCAAGTACCAAAGGTGAACGATCTACCACTGAGCCACCGCGGCCCCCTCGTAAATAAAGAGGACAATATTTGGATAATTAAACGTTTAATAGTAAACACTTTGTATCTATCACTAAACCACTGTGGTCTGAAAAGACACTTTTCTTCCAAAGGCAAAAATCAAGCTAAATTGGTTACTCAGTTCGAGAAATTGTAGAATCAAATTATTCTATGGGAACAATTATTGAAATTAACCCCGGTTTCATTATCTCAATTCTTTTGTTTTCTGCTTCTCCCTTAACCCTTCCCTTGAAAGTATTTTGAGCACGGTGAAAACTGGAAGACCTTTGGCACAACAAATTTTAGGTGGTGTTGATATAATAAATGTGCTTTTAGAAGGTTACAGTCTCACGTTATTATGTATTGTACCTTGAACGTGAAAAACCAATCGAGCAAGAAGAATAAAAAAATAATAATGAAAGGATAAACCAGTGAGCAACTTCATCCAAATGTCAACAATCGCCAAACTCATGCAGAATAACAAGTACGCTTAATGAAAGTATGTCCATTTGCACAACTGCATACGTGACTACTATCCAGATGCCATATTAACCAATCGTAATACGAATGGAAGAACATCCTGACTTGTAAGTTATATGTACAGCTTTCAGTTTAACGTCACAGCGTCTTAGTATTTAAACAAGACTATACAAGGAATTAACAACAACAATTCTTTCGGTTCTTGCTTTAGTGGACCGTTCTATTCAGAATAACCTGGCCAACCACTATTGTTTCAAAGGTTATATTCTCGCATCCCTATATGAGGAATTTTAATATCGAAACTAGTTTGAAATAAATAAATAAATCTATGAATACTGATAAAGAGCGTTCCCAAAAGAAATGGATGGCCCGACATGTAAAACAAGACTATATTTCGTATCAAAACGAGAGACCTGCCTTCACAGGATGGTCCATTCGTAATTATTATTTATTAACCCTAGGAATCTCCGGTTTATTTTAGGTTACAGGTCATCCCAAGGGGGGGGGGGGAAGAGAAGTCCTCGACTCCACTTAGTAATATTTCTCATATAGGGCTACTATAAATGATTCATTCCTTTTTAAACGGTTCTATTTTCAAAACTACTACATGTACAAACCTGAGATATACCAATATATACGAAAACTCACCAAATTTCCTGCACCTTCTACAAAACATTCTATATGTTCTCCTTTGGTTACACAACACACGTCCAGACGGTTGTCGACCTCGTTCCACACATTCTATAGCGTCATCCTGTCAATGGTTTGCACTTCAGAATAAACGAGTTACCTGAGCTTGACTAATGACTCTAGTATGTAAAGGTCATTAATGCACAACGAGTTAAATCAGGTGATCTGGGAGGGGGGGGGGGGTGCAACGGAACAAAAATAGATCATCCTCACCAATCCAGCAATGCAGAAGTTCATCGTTTAGGTATTCATGAACTTGGATGTTTTAATGAGGGGGTGCTAAGTCTTGTTAGAAGACAAACTCCTGGAATCAGCAGCCAGTTGCGGAAACAACCACAACATATCCATCAACTTGTACCGATCACGGTTTTCTCAGAAAAGAAAAACGGCCCATACAGCTTCGTCTGTGGCACTGTACAGGAAACATTCACCTTTAGTGAATCTCTCAACTGGCACAACTGCACGTGGGTTTTCAGTGCCCCAGAATCGCACACTATCACAATAAGCAGAAAGTTACTTCATCGCTGAATATCAACTTTTTCGTCGAAATCGTCATTCTCGGATGATCCCTGCATTTTCATGCAAAATTGCAGTCAACGGGCATAATCCTCCGACTTTAACTGTTGCAGGAGTTGCACATGCAACGGTTTGAAATGTAACCGGCGACGCAAAATATGACACAGCTTCTTATGGTATTCGAAGTTGACTTGATCGGGCCGTCGATTTTTGTGGATTATGCACGAAACTAGCCTTCACTCTGTTCACTCTTTCATCTGGCACTTTTGGTCGATTGATCGTTTTACATTTACACAAGCAACAAGTGTCGCCGAATTCCAGATAGCACCGCAAAGTGCTTTGTTTACATTGTGGTTCTTTTCCGTACTCTCTCCTGAAAGCGCATTGTACTGCTACTACAGACGAACATCCCGCATATTTTAACACACAAAAACTCTTTTCTTGCTTTACCTCAATTTTGGACAGGTACTAAACTCGTGCTGCCATCTAATGTCACTAGCAATACACAACGAACTTCGTGAGTTTGCGGTTATTTTCATCTCTCTCTTGTTTGTACGTGCGATATTAAAAAAAACTTTTAGAATGAATCATTTATAGTACTTCCGTATAATTGAAGGTAAAGGAGTTATTTTAAATTTTCACACGTATTCTCGTACATAAAACACACAACATTTATTTCGTTTTCACTCCAGGAAGTCACAATATAACTGTTATGGCTCATCAAAACAGATTCAGCTGCTGCCAATAGTGCAAACTGTTGCCTGTATGGTCAGTATGGCCAGATACGTCTTTATTTAATTTGAACACACGGAAGATAAAATTACCTTCTATATTCTGGCCAGATAAGTCTTTTACTTAAATTACATATGTTAATGATATTCAAGTGGTTCCTCGTAATCTCAAGAAGGGAGTGCTCGTCGGATGAATCACTCGATTTTCTAAGCACTTAGAACTTTTTTCTTAAATCAATCACTTCGACAAATTGTTCAAGTAACCGCAAATGACAACTTAAAGAAGAACAACTGTCTGGTAACATTTTGTTGGGACTTTTTAACAAAACAAAAACGTGGGTTCGAGAAGCCCCCACCTCTAGATAAAAATACGACTAATCCGGTTTTGTCTTGCTTGAATTTTCAGATTCATAAATTGCGTTATTTTATATTAAAATCTCAGCCATATCTGGGCAGAGCTTCTGTAATTCATGAATAGTTTTGTGGATGATTTTACGAATACTGTGTATTTAAATTAAATACGTGCTAACCATTTTTATTTTTTATTTCTGTAGACTTGAAAATATAAGCTCGAGTAATAATTTTTATAATATAAAAGGGGAATTTTTGACGGTTCCTGTGTGAAACACATTCAGACAGAATATTCTATACGCAAGTGTGCAAAACTTTTGCTACTAATGACCTTTCTGAAAGAGGTCATTCACGTAGCTTTTAGAAGCCATGCACTCTTCAGTTTAATCCGAAAACGCAGAGGAAAGTGGAAGGGGGAAATTTACAAAAACACAGAAACATTTTCAACAATTTTCTAACATTTTGATATACTGTATATTAAAGGATATTCCAAAATATGATTTGATTTGATCTGAGTTTAGTGTTCCTTTCAACACCGAGGCTAAAGGAGACGTGGACCTATAGTTTAACGTCGGGTCCGAATCGCATGAGGTCCCGTGGGAGTCGCACCGCGGTCTCAAAATGACAAAGACGCGTACTCTAACCGCTTAGCCATACTCGAACCGCTGAATGTTTCCTGAAAACGGAAAATAAAATGAAATCTTTGAGTTTTACGGCCAAGGCCACAATAATCTTGTATGCTAACCCACATTTTCCTATTTTTAAATTAGTCTATGTTTAGAATCATACAACGTGATTATTTATCTCTAACTTGAGTATCGCCAAATGTTTTGTTTACATCTTTATACTGATCTTTATTCTTCAGTTTGAAACTTCTAAAATGACGTTTTAACAGATGTATTTTTGTTTTTTGTTAATCTTAAAAGCATAAAAAGCAATGTCGCTTCTTTGATAATAGTAAATACGTGGACACAGTTTGCTGATAAGGCGGGTATCCAAAGATTTAGCCAACATTTCCTTCATTAGAAAAACCCACAATGGCAGTTTTGGTCTTTTCACCCCAGTAATGTGCACTCCCACGTGAAGCCTCCCTCCAAGAGAAAGGCTCAGTAGTAGTTAAACCTCACTAAGTACACTGTTATGTAATTAAGTTGTCTAAAGTGATTAAAATACGGCTTCCTTTAAGAAGAAACAATGATATCGAAGCAAAACTTACTACAAAAAACATGCAATATGAACTTAATACGTACAGCTGAATTAGGAATAATAATTTAAATTCAATTCATAAGCAATCCACTTGGAATATACAAGTGTTGTTGTCTACAGTACCAAACATATGTTTCTCAATACTAGAAAACTAAAGGAACTTTACCTGGTTCTGCATTATCCCAGTTAGTCATGAAAAGAAATAATAATAATATTAGAAATTATTAATGACACCACTGGGTGTCTCCGATGCAGACTACAGCACAATTTGTGCACTTAGCAAAGACGAAGTGCAAGGAATGATACATTTCGTTTGTTCTGAACACCTTGCACGAAAGATTCGAAAGCAATTGAACCTGCGACAACATGCACCTGATCTTTATATGATATATATACAGGGTGTTACAAAAATTTGTCAATAATTTGGGAATAGATTCTTCACATCAAAATAAGAAAGAAAACAAAAAGTTCATACGGACCTGTGGTCAAAAATGCATAGCTTCGGAGTTAGAGCTGCCAAAAACGTGAAATAAGTGAGCTTTGAAAGTTCATAGCTCCACCACTATGGGACCTATCGTAGTCGGGTCAAGACATCACTGAAAAACTAATATGTAAACTATCCAAATACTCATCTTCCAGAACCTTGGAAACTTGTACAATCATTTTGAGAGAGGCTGTTTCGGAGTGCTTGATCAGTCTCCACCTACCTCTCTAAAAATTGGTGTGCAAGTACTGGAGCATTCTTAAACATGGATATTTGCATAGTTGACATATCAGTTCCTGAGTGATGCGACTACGATACATCCCATAGTAGTTCACTTCTTTCACGTTTTCGGCACCCCATAACTCTCGAACATCCACTTTTGAGCACAGGTCCATATGAACTTTTTTCTTATTTTGATGTGAGAAATCTGTTCTCAAAACATTGTTACACATTTTTTGTAACACCCTATATATGATCTGAAGAACAGGGTAGATCATTTATCTTGATATGCTCTTGTAACTTTCTAACAGATATAAAATGCTGAAATTTCGTACCATGCAAATGTTGATAGAGGGACATTGTTTAACATACCCTGTAATGCAACTAGATTAACAGTTGAGTTGAGTTGATTTTAACGTTCCGTTCAGCAGCGAGACTATATGAGACGTGGACCTACTGATTAACGTGGAATCCGAACCACATGAGCTCCCCGTCGAGAATCGAATCCGGGTCTCTGACGCCAAAGCCACTAAGGAGCTCATTGGATTAACAATGTTACCAACTCAACATAAAGTTTATTTTCTTTTAAACAGCTGTACGTCAGGTTATTCCTTATTTCAAATATGTAAAACGAAAAGTGTACAATACCACACTTGTTATGTAGTGTTGCAAACTATGGACGCTACAGCATCACAAATATTAAAAAAAAAGTTTCGGAGAGTTATACTACAGTCGTAAGTGAAACGAACACACTGTACGTGTGATGAGGATCTTGACTAGAAGATCGAAACGTCAAATGTAAATGTGTTTTTATATTAAATAAGTGCAGTCTTGTTCAGCAGTGTGTTTGTTTTTCTGAACATTTAAGAGCACTTATTTTTCTATGGAAATTTACATAGAAAGGCATGTAAGAACTTAAATCATGCATTGTAAATAAAGTGGATGGCACGTAGTTACTGATCTCATCACAGTTGGAATACATACCTGCATCTTCATCTTCCGGTTTATAAAAAGACAAGCCCAATGAAACTACAGCTGCTATTTCTAAAATTATTAGCGTTACATCCTGTAGAGCTTCCCACACCAATTGAAGGAACGTTTTAGGTGGTTTTGGAGGTATTACATTAGAGCCAAATGTTTCTTTCCTATGTTCTAAATCTTTCGTTGACCCACTGAGGCCTGAAACAGACAAATTGAAGTTTAGTATATATGTTTTCCAATTGATATATACAACCTTAGAAGTTTGGTTATAATAGATTATTTCCAACTTCCCAGTTACTTTTCTTCTCTCCTTTCTTCCCATTCATATTTGAAGTGTTTATAGGTATTTGGTGGACAGTTAGTAGTGTGATACTATTATTAACGTTTCGGTACAGAAAACATTAAAAACACTACAATAGAAAAGAAGTTGAATATAAGCGCTTACACTAGTTACTTCCTGAGGAAAGAAACATTAAACAAGAGAGCAGCAAGCGACAGTTTCACATAAAAGGAAAACAATTCAGATAGGCTGATCGATGGTACATGGCACCTCAGATTGAAAGAAAAAAATCTTGATGATGATTAGTTGAGCCAAGTAAATGTTGAATATCAGTTTAAAAGTGGGTCGAAGAGCAAGAAAAGAAATAGAACGATACAGTCACATAGAGATGTTACTGATAGCAAGCATACAGCAAGAGCATAGTACACAGATATCACCAAATAGCATTTTATAAATACGTTTCGGATGGTATTTACTATCTCCCCCAAATCCATCGACAGATCCGGAGCCGGCAATGTGATTTTTAGTGAGTCGTCGTAAACGATCTCGTACATGGATATACCCATCGCTCACGCGCCTGCTCCCTCCAGACGCACCGCTCGCTACAGCTCAGGACCCTCTGCTGCGCTCCTGCTCTGACTGTTAGATCGCATTCGTGCTTTTTACTAGCCACCTAGCCCAAGTTGGTTCGTGTTTCATGCACTAGTTTTCATCCCATACCTCCACACTGTATTTATATTCATCACAATTACAAATAACGAACCGCAATCACTATCAAGTAAGCCAGAGTCACTGCCACGTGAATTGGGGGAAGAAATTAAATAATACCCTACGTTTTTAACAAATTCAGCATTACTGTTCTATTTGAAACCTGCTTTTGATTTTATTTCCTATTTCACCTCGCCTTCAGAATAGCCACGCGATACGCGTGACTTGAAGCAAATTAAATAAATTAAAACAGAATAGATAGATGGAGGGTAAGTAAATGCATAATAGTTAAGACCGAAAACACTCAATTAAAGTACTTATGCTAATAAAATGTAGAAAAGCGCGAACAAAAAATACCAGTGAATGTTCGTACAGAACAACCATGTCAATCAGCACCACAGTTCCTACAAAGTAGCCCGTCCAACTCTCCAATCAAATCGTCATTTTCCTTAATGTGGATGTGAGATTTGAGAACAGATGCCTCGACAGTATGTACGCAATTAAATGTAACCAGTGCACACAAGACGTCCAACTCACCAGCTCCCTTTCTCACTATAGAGAACGTTTCTTTCCTTATGTCCCGACCATTCATGAAACCCGTGTCCGTTCCACTAGTTCAACATCCTGTCAGCCCTGTGCAATCAGTAATCCCTCTCTCAACATTATCCGCTAAGATTTCAATCGAAAGAAATAGAAAACTACCCTAAAAGCCTCTATTCCGAATTTCTTCATCAATACAAGTCAAGCCTCCATTCCGTTCATAAATCTTATCTTATACTTACTACCTCACTGACAATGGTAATTCTTTTCCGGTCTGCTCCAAAACCGTCTACCGAAGACCTCTTCGTGCCTTCATTACACAAACTGGTCTCTTGTAACATCTTCAACTAAAAAGTGCCAGAAGCTCAAATGTAAAACTTGTGCTACATACGACGTTTAACTTTCCAGCATTTCACCACAAGAGTAATGTCTACACAAATACCTGCCATTTGATTTATTATTATTATTTACTATACATCCTTCAATACAAACAGTAAACAGTCTCTGCAGCCACGCCACTGTAAAGAGTCTACGTCTGAGAAACTTTTCTTTCGAACCACATCAACAATCACCGATACTTTTGCGTACCTTCCTCGTAAATATTCCCAAAATAAGTTAAACATTCAACTCTTATGTCTCTTAATACATATCGCAATCAAGAACTACATAACAAGAAAATAAACCAAGAGTAAAAAAAAAAGTGGAAGACTGGAGAGGGATTCGAACCCGGGTCTGCTCGCTTGCTGTGCCGATACGTCAACAACTACGCTACCTAGTCCTCTCGCTGAACAACTATATATTTTTCCACTCCAAGTTGGTGCTCTGCCACTCACACCACATTGACTTTGCCACAACTCCTGTTCTGCAGGGACAATGCAGTTTGTACATAAGACTGGAACAATGTATGGCTGTTCAGGGAGCAGACTGGGAACCGCAGTGATTAATACATCGACACGGTACACCAGGGACTTAGGATTGGGTACCAGTTCACTGCATGCATTTTTTTCACTTCCTGAATATAATTAATTTTGCACCTAAGAGAAATTCATGTAACACAAAAACTGTTATTTCCTCAATTTATCAAATAATTAACAGAGATTACCTTCGGCGGGGGAGGTGTATAATTTCCTACAAAGTTCTTGAACTCCACCTAATTCTTGTAATTTTCCTATACCCTCCCTGCCTCGAGTTTCCATTAACTCCCGGAGCTGTCGGAGTGAAACTCCATACCTCGCTGGTCGCCCATCTATCGTTGCCATGGCTCCGGACGGAGTTCAACCTAAAAAATAAAAATGTTTTGTATAGTCACTTCCATCTCTCCTTCATATTCTACACAACACACAGTCTGTTAGCAATTTTCTTTTTTACATTTACACATAATTTTGTTATTCAGTAAATGCTCAATCAACCCTTATTTTATTAATACAGAACGTCTTTACAAGCAGGTGAAATTACACCACTTTATCTGGATTTGACCCCAATGCGAATACAAATAGAGTTTGGGTCTCAAGGTTTGAAATAGCTCCGTTTAATACTGGAAGTTAATAAACAACGAATATAACCAACACACAACAGTGGGGAAATAAGTTACAAAGTCTTCACAATAGAAATAGGAAAATCAAGTTCTAACGTTCTACTTGTGAAGTTCCAAAAAGGCCTTTTATTTATGAAGTGGAATGATTTCACATCTCAGATTTTATCATACAAATCAATGACACTCGTCTTTTACTAGAAGTTTCTACCACAGTAATTAACACATCAACACGTTGGGGACACACATTTTACAATATGCACTAAATCATACCATTATTTAAATTTTCTTTCAGATATGGTTGGCTAAAAGTTCTGTTGATTTCAGTTGTTGTCAATTTGTTATACGTACCTAGCTTTTAATTTATGTAATTCAGCTGCAAATCAAACTACAGCTACGCTAAAGTAACCTGCACCGTAATCTATGGGACACTCCTCTTTCCTCTCTGTGAAACCTTTGTATTACATGCTTTGAAATGAAGGAACTCGTTCTAGATATGATACTTATACAGCAAGCGCTGAGGAAGTTTGCGTGCTCTAACAATCCTAAGAGCTATGCTGGACACGGACATCCCAAACCGGACATGTCTTCAGGCAAAATTAAGACTGATATTATGATGACTGACATCGGCAGGGCTCAGGCTGGAAAGAGGCAGGCAGGGACAGCACGTCTTGTATGACTGCTTCCCTGTGAGGTGTAAGGAAACGAGAACCGAACACCTTAACAATTCTCAATTAAACACAGAAATTTAAATTAAGGAACGTCTTAATGAGACACTAATATTTCACGGAAGGAATGAAAAGCAAGCCGGGCCCCTTCAGTCATCACCAAACGAAACCTGGAACGTGCGATCGTTGCTGCAATGTGGAAAACTGGAGAATCTGAAGAATGAATTTATGCATCAGCCAAGTTCAGTCGTCTGATGGTGGAGACTTCAGAACGATTTACTCAGGAGCTGTAAGCGGAACGGCAGAAGTTGGTTTTCTCATGAACAAGAAAATGGGAAACGACGTAATAAGAAGTTGGAGATTTAACGAAGGAATGGCAATGGTCAAGATAAGAGCAGAACCAAAAAGCATAGCCGTAATACAAGCATACATGTCCACAATAAGCTAAGGAGACAATAAGGTAGAAGAAACGTATGAGCAACAACTAGGGGAAGTAACACTGAAGGTTCCAGGCAAGGACAAAGTATCATCACGGGAGACTAGAACGCGACAGTCGGAGAAAGGAAAGAAGAAAATAGCATAGTTTGGATTAGAAGAAAGAAATGGTAGAGGAAAGTGGTTAAAATAATTAAGCAAAAGCCATACACTTACCGTAACGAATACATTCTTCAAACACCCATACCGAAGAAGGTATACGCGGACCAAACTAGGAGATACAGGAAGACACCGAATAGACTACATATTGATCCGACACGCATTCAGAAACCAAGTGAAGAACAGCACGAGCTACCAGGAGCAGACGTGGATTCGTACCATAATTTAGTGCTAATGAAGAGTGAATTAAGGTTAAAGAAGGAAGTTATACCAAGAGCACATAGAAGATGGAACAAATTAAGAGACATTTACCTGCAAACAGAATTCCAAGAAGCAATGGGCAGAGACAACTAACATCTTGGGCCATAACACACTCCAACAGAAGTTTTATGAAAATAATTGAAGGTGTCTCGATATTATATTTTATATATATATATATATATATATATATATATATATATATATATATATATATATATATATATATATATATACCGTATATATATAAAGAGGAAGTAAAATACCACATTTAAAAGAGGAAGTAAAGTTTGGTAATTTGGTGAAAATCCGACTTCAATACCGCAAACAGTTCTTGATATAAAGCGGCATATATTTCATTGCGATGTCATCAGTGCCTGCATCCTTTGGACTCCTGGGGATTAAGCATAAGGAAGTGAAAATTGGAAAATCTAATTACTGAACCTCATTGCATGTCCCAAAACAAATTTTATGTGAAAATCAAGAGAAATAATGGTGTGATACTAGGATGTTGTGAGGTAAGGGAATCTATAATACTCACAAACTCATTTTCCCTCATGTAATAAAAGAGGATTCGTATCATAATTTAGTTGATTAATTTAGTGAAATCCAGACGCTAATATTACAAATAGTTACTGAGCTTTAGTATTTTATATATTCTTGTGACGTCATTATTGCCGAGAAAGGATGTTTCGTCTGGACCCTTGGGTATTGAGTATGAGATGGAAATTGGAAAATCTAATCACAGAACTTCATCGATGTCCGAAAATAAATTTTATGTAAAAATCAAATGGTGTCAGTGGGGCACTGGGTTAAGGAAATCTACATTTAATACTCTAAGAGAACACATTTACCTTACGCAATAAAAGAAATAAAGTTGATTAATTTGGTGATAACTGGACGCTAATATTGCAAATAATCACAGGGATATAGCGTTTTATATATTTTTGACGTTATCATAAGTCAGGGCGATACTTCATTTGTGCTGTTGGGTTGGGTCATCACTACTGAGAAACTATGCTTTGTTCGGACTCTTGGATTTTGTGTATAAGCACGTGAAAATCGGAAAATCTAGTTATCGGACCTCATTAAACGTCCGAAAAGGAATTTTATATATAAAAAAAATCAAGGGTTGTTATACTGCGGTGCCATCCAGTGATGAGAAATACATGAGGACACAAAGTATTAATGTAAATTCTCTAACTCCAATATATCACTATGATACCATTTGATTTATATTGGGACATGGAATGAAGTTCAATGATTAGATTTTTCAATTTTCTCCTCCTTATATCCAAAATACAAGCATCCGAACAAACCATCGTTTCTCTGCAATAATGATGTTACAAAAATATACAAAACGCTATAACTCCCTAACTATTTGTAATATTAATATCTGGGTTTCAAGAAATTAACCAACTTTACTTGGGTTATTACATGAGGTAAGATGGGGTTCTCTGAATCTATTAACTGTAGATTCGCCCCATCCCGCGATACCCAGTACTGCACCACGACTTCCTTTTGATTTTCACATAAAATTTATTTTGGGATGTGTTATGAGGTACAATAATCAGATTTTCAAATTTTCATCCCCTTATACCCAATTCCAAGGAACTGATGATGTCACAATAAATTTATATATATATACCGTTTTATCTCACGAACTGTTTGCAATATTCAAGTCAGATTATCATTAAATTAACCAACAATACTACGTATTTTAAATGTGGTAAAGAACGTTTCACTGAGTGTAATAGCTGCATAGTTTCCCCTACATCACGTTATCACAGAACCCCACCGTGACACCACGAGCATCATTTAGGGGCAATCCCCCCCCCCCAAGAGTTTGAGGAATACTTTCACAGAGTCCCTACTAATATACTAGTACAAAACGTGAAAATCTTATGGCGGTGGTGCTCTGGCCCCCTCAAGCAAAGTCTGAAATGACGCACTTGCGTGACAACCTCAGCTGTCTTTATAAAACTTGTCTTGGAGTGTATAAGTTCTAAAACTAAGATTTTCGAACTTTCATCTCTTCAACACTCATATCCTAAACCAGACCGGTTAGTGCTCTACCACTGAGCCACCGTTCCACCTAGAGTAGAATAGGTAGATAAAATAGATAATGTTAGGTCAGGCTAGGCAATGTGTCTACTTATGGATAGCACATATTAGTTAACCACAATATTAGTTTACGTAGTTCCGGTTCACTCTTTCGATTGTGATGTGTTTGCGTGACAGTTCACGTATTCAAATCACATGTAATCGGAGCAGTGTGTTTGGACATTCAAGTTTGCCATGAACTGAAACACTTTAAGTTTCAAAGTGTCTTTCTGGTGGCCAGAAGCTAATGATTGTAATATATGAAGCACATTACTTTGTAAACATTTGCAAAGTATTGCCACATGTGAAATTTTACGCATTCTTTGTGTAAAAACTGCTCCAGAGAACATTATGAGGAAAACTTTTTGAACAGAATTTTGATATAACACACAAAGGCTTTTTACACACAAATATACCATAAATTATTTACAGCAACTTACGAACGGAACATGATAAACCGAATACATTTTATGTCTTATTTCTATTCTTACCTTTACACTATTTACAAATTCTCATACATCTGTCATACCGAAAAAAAAAAAAAAATGTTGTCCACAGTCACGTAACTCCCATTACATTTAAAGACAGTGTTGGATATCACCGTTTTCTATTAGTACACAATTAATATCATAATGTCTATAGAAAAATATGTTTGAAATAATATTGAAGTCATAAATTCATAATTTCTTGACATATTGACCCTCCTACAAAGCTGTCACCATCAGTGAACAATTCCCTTCCAACTTGCCAACTAATGTTGCCAACACCGAGTTAAAACATTCGCTAACGAGTAAACCTACAGAAGAAGCTTCTTTCTATAAATAAAATCATACAGTAACAACTACATATGAAATATCACAAGTAGGGAATATATGAACTTGAAATACGCGTGTGCTTAATTTCTATATTTTTATGATGGGATTCCACTCGTTCTGGGACCTCATTCCGTAGCAGGTTACAGCAAAATTTGCAGATTACAACGCACATGGTGCAACAACCAATAGAATGTGCCATACCGATTATCGCAAATTTGTATTGCGTTGCATTGACGCAGAACGATACGCAAAGAGATTAGACATCTGAAATAAGACAACATATCAATTTCGTATTTCGACCCGACGTAATTCACATGAAAACCATCAAACATTTACTATATACAATGTGAAAAGGTCCGAAAACAATTGAGCAGCACATGCATAAAGTGCCTTCCGCTAATGATCATCGCCATCATGAACTTTATCATCATTCTGTGTGTGTAGAGCATGGAATGATAAACAATTGATTAGCATAGGACTGCCGTTAATCAGCAGAGGCGTCGGGAATATCATTTATTGACACCAAATGTATGTCGAACAGTGATCCACAGGTCAGTGCTATACGTAAGTTGGTGTGACGTGTGTCGTTACTGTCAAAAGATGCTTCGTCATCGATTGCGGCAGTCTTTTCAGTAGGTTGCGGCCTTTGATCACGGATGAATAATGGCGTATTACGAGTGTTCTTTATTCTTCCACACATTGGTGTTCGTATTGGACGGAATGGGCTACAATGCAGCGCATATGAACTCGCTGAGGCTATTGTTTAGCTCTGCGGGAGGGGGGGGCAGGCTTTTAACAGACTTTTTTTCGATATTCTATTCACATTCGTTAAATTAGGTTAATAACATTTTATTCAGACAGTATTGCTGAGCGAGCGTTAGTGAGTGAAGGCGAGTTAGAGCTCCACAGGCACGATGTTTTCTGTTTTCGTTAGTTTTGACCCCTCATTACTAAACAGTTACCCTCGTTAACTCCACGAAGACACTGCGAAGAGACAACGGATTGCAACGAACGCGTCATACCATGGGTCCGAAGGATAGAAAATGGCTTCTGTGCAGTGACGTATTCTAAAAATCTGAACGTGGTTTCCGCAGCTTACCTTTGTATATAAAAGAAGTCGTCCTGAGTGACTGATCAAAGCCCAGGCCAAGCCGCTTAAACTAGAAATTTGAAATCTAGAGTGTGTATGTTTTTTTTAATATGTTACCACTTAGGAGGGATTTTTGGAAATTCACGGAAAAAGGGGGAACGAGGTAGTAATTATTACCGCAAAATATATGACTCTGCATAAGGCCTAATAATACTTAAACGACCAATCTCGATCGAATTTTTAACACAGATGAGGTTAAAACCTGGGAGGTGTTTTATCATTTCACTCTGACGGTGAAACGTAGGGGAGGAGGAAGAGCGGAAGAAATACAAAAATCAATGTAAATAAAAATGGAAGTGACTCTCTTTGTGGCTCCATCGCTCTTGAACCACAAAATCGACCTCAATCAAATTTTCAACATAGATGAAGTTCGGTCCTGGGGTGGTTTTCATCATATCACTTTGACGGTAGAACTTAGGGAAGGGAAGGGAGGAAGAGATATATAAAAATAAAGGAAACTTAAAAACGTTTGAACTACCCGACCGATCTCTATTAAATTTTCAGCATAGATGAGGTTCGGGCCTGGGACGATTTTTGTTATTTTACTTTGACGGTACAACGTAGGGGAGGGGAGAGATTATGTAAAAAAAAAAAAATGAAAGCAACTGTCTTTGTGACTTCATCACTCTTGAAACATTCGACCGACCTCAATCAAATTATCAACATAGATGAAGTTCGGGCCTGAGATGGGTTTTGTCATATCACTTTTACAGTGCAACTTAGGAGGAAAGGGGAGAGACATTTAAAAGATTCGAAAATGACCGATATTACTGTCGAATTTACAGTTTTGGGGGCGCTGAGAACAGTAACATTTTCGATGCTGTTTAAATCCAAATTCATCCCCGCAACTTGGGGGAGGGGAGAGGTAGATATATAAAAATGAACAAAAGTGACGAATATTACTGTCGAATCCAAAGTTTTCTGCGTCGCACAGTTGAACAGTGACACTTCCGATCCCGTTTACATCGATATTCAGTACCGCAACTTCGGGGAGGGGGGAAGGAGATATATAAAAATGATAGAAATTTAATACTATCTGTATCGAATGCGTGGTTTTCGGGGTCACTGAGATGACCAGTGACATCTGATGCTGTTTAAATCGAAATTTAGGCCCGCAACTTGAAGAAGGGAGAGGGGTGCATATATACAGTGGCGGATCCAAGGGGGGCTATAGGGGCTATAGCCCCCCCCCCTTGACGCTCAGGTATACACTGGATAAAATGGGCTTCAATCCTGCTTTACACTGGATAAAACGGCAAAATATGGTTTAGCCCCTCCCTTGATCATATCCTAGATCCGCCCCTGCATATATATATAAATGATTGAAAATGACAGATATAAGTGTCGAATTCATAGTTTTCGAGGTCGCTGAGGTGAACAATGATACTTCCGATGCTGTGCCCCGCATCATGGGGGAAGAGAGGGGAAGATACATAAAAATCATAGAAAATGACCGATATTAGTGCCGAATACATAGTTTCCGGGGTTGCTGTAATGAACAGTGACACTTCCGATGCCGTTTAAATCTAGGCCTAGATATATAGATATAAATAAATAGTTATGTAGCATTTTCGATAATGTAACACAGCTATTATTAATACATATTTGGAGCTTTGGTCAGTTTTGTTTGAGATGTGTGGGGTTTCCAGTATATTAGGGGATTTTTTTTTCTTACCCAGGACCTTTCCCGTCACGCTTATAGAAATAAGATGGAACCCTGTGTGTCATTAAAAGATTGAAGTAATGAGTAATTACTTGTGTTTGATGCTGATAGAATGAAACATAAAATATGGTGGATTCATTAATAGAGAAAAAAATACGAAAAGGAAACGGTGTAATGTGTGCGAACTGATATCGACTAATAAGGAACAAGGTTAATGAGCAGAAAGTAACGTAATTGCTGGTTGGACCCTATCTTAGAAAGTATAGCCTATCTTTTTCATCATTTTAGTTCTGAATTAATCACAATATTTTCTTTCCCTTACAGGACAATAATGAAGTGCCAAAACTTGCAATTATAACGTTTAAGCATATTTACTTACAGGGCAGCAAGGACAATAGCCTGGTACACTCATGTCCAAAATGATTGTCGCATATCTATAATTCTCTTCTTTTAGGAATATAATATGATAATGATTTTGTAGGGTACTTTTAATACTGATAGTATGTGTATGATCGGGAAATGTATATTTGTGGTAAATTTGATAGGAAAATAATTATATGTAAATACGAAAATTAGAATGATTAAAACAAAAAGTTGGTAAATGGTCAACAGAGTTTTATTTTCGTTTTATTTTTCTTATTTACTGCTCTTTTGACATGAAATTTGCCACATACATTTGCCAATTATACACATACCAACATTATAAGAAATACCGGGCGAATTCGTTATCAAATTATATTCCTACAACATATTCATAGACATGCGACAATAATTTTGGACATGAGTGTACCTTATGATAAAAAAAATTGTGGTCAAACTTGTTTAACCTAGTTTTATTTCTACTGTCAAAGATATGACAAGTGAGGAAGCCATAAGTGACTGAAGTTTGTTTTTAAAAATGAAATGAAATCTTTAAGATTTTCGTCCCACGGATATGCCGGTTAGGCTAAAGGAGACGGTGATGATGAGTGATGAATGAAATGGTGGAATGAAGAAAGTGGGAGGAAACGGGAGATCCCCGAGAAAACCCACGCACACGGTGTTTGTCCACCACAAAGTTCACTTGAATCGTACCCGGGACCCCAAGCACCAGAGGTGAACGCTCTACTACTGAGCCACCGCGGCCCGGAGTTTATTTTTAATTTGTGCAAAATGATTATATATATATATATATATATATATATGGAAATACAACGTTTAAAAGTAACAAAAAATAGCTTAATTTATTGAAATAACTATCGTGATAGTCTTTTGGTGATTATTAAAATAATTTTAATCGAACTAGGACCGCAGTATATAATTATATGTGTGTGTTACAAACACAATAACTCAAGCATTCAAAGTACTGAAGGAAGCCGTTTATAGTATAGAATCGTAAGCACTCGCAACTCATGTCAAGTATATGACCTTATAAATGTCTTTAAACGCGTTGGCATTCATACTTGACTATTCAACTTGATCAAGCGGGTCAAAGGTGAGTATGGCACTTCCATTTCACTTAATTGAGGCAACAGTCTTCCCAAGACACTTGTGCGTTGACCATGAAAATATTACTAGGATCAATGAGACGAAACATTATTTTTAGCATGTCCAAGCAGAGAGCTGAATAAAGCAAGAACAATAAATAATACTCACAAAGAGACTTACGGAAGTGTCACTCACCGATTTGAATGAAACTGCATAGTTGTAGAACATCGAAAAAATATTCGACACGTATTTTTTTTTTTTTTTATTTCAGCAATGGTGCGGATTTAAGGGTAGAAATCGCTCTTTGAGCATTAGGGATGGTCTCCAACTATAGGCAGAAAACAATCATTTAATATACAAGAAAACATACTGCCATAGGGGTAGGACAGCTGATTCAGAATCTGATGTCAAAATTACGAAATTCAAAATGGCGGATCCAATATGGTAATTAAAATTACTAAAAGTGTTCTGGTTTGAAATGTTGTGCAGTTAGCCAAGAACAATTATAGTTGGCAGAGGATACTGCGAGAAGGTTGCAGATAGATTTGAAACATTTCTGTGCTTACTTTGACGGGATGCTTGATTCAAGTGTGTCTGCACCTCTTACTATGCGGGGTGCTTATAGAAAGTAAATCTCCTCGCCTCTCATTATGTCAGAACTTCATATATCTTCAATTATTATAATTATGAATTTATTGAAAAGACGTTTTACAGTAATGATATTCCGTAAAATAATAATAATAATAATAAATAAAAATAAAAGGTGGGTGATGCATAAACATTGTTTACACCGCGCACATTACGGAAAAACTGGGCACAAATAGCAAAATGCTCAATAATTTTTGAAACAAAATGTTACAGGATTTTCAAACCCAGGTAATTTTTCTTCCAAATAACCGCTTTTGTACCACACATACCTAATAAGATTTGCAAATCTGGGAGAAGAAAAGTTATTATCAATTAGTGTTTGGGTCTTAATTGGAGAAGAAAACTTATTATTAATTAGTGTTTGGGTCTTAATTATATTATTACGTAGATGTAAATTTATGTTATAGTTGTAGAGAAGAACAATGTCAGAAAAATGTCTCAAGAAGTTTTTCCATTGCCTGAAGAACACATGAAGAGGCTGAATCCTACTAGTTGTTACTGTAGGAATGATTTCTATTTTGAGGTATTCTTGTGTTTTTAAAATTGGTTCAAAAGTTGATGAATTGTGACCACTCCATGAATCTAATAAGAAAATGGACTGAGCAATAGACGCTGGGCTAAGTACCTCGGATAGTGAGAGGCGATGGGACTCGTTTTCAATAAGCATCCCGAGTAGTGAGGTGCACAGAATCACTTTAATCAAGCATCTCGTTAAAATAAGTACAGAAAGGGGTTTCAAATTAGTCTGCAACCTTCTCGCAGTAAAACCTGCCAACCATCATTGTTCTTGACTAACTGCAGAGCATTTCAAACCAGAACACTTTTTTAAAATTGTAATCGCCATATTAGATCCACCATTTTGAATTTTGTAATTTTGACGTCAGATTATGAATCAGCTATCCTAAAATACCCCTGGAAGTATGTTTTCTTGCATATTAAATGATTGTTTTCTGTCTATACTTTGAGACCACCCCTAGCGTTCAAAGGGTGGTTTCTACCCTTAAACCCGCACCATTGTCGAAAAAAAAAAACGAGTCGATTATTTTTCGATGTTCTACAATTATGCAAAGTTTCATTCAAATCGGTAAGTGACACTTCCGTAAGTCTCCTTGTCAGTTCATAAAGCTTAAGTTCACAGGTGGTACTAGACATACAGTATTTTAAACAATTATTTACTTCAATTATAAGGATAGCCAAGTTATTTTCGACTGTTTAGACATCAGGCGTGTCAACCAAATTATTAAATAAGAAAGAGTTCGAAAGTAATAATTGCTTTGTATGTAAAAGCCAAGTATATAGGGCAGAGTGATTACAATTTCTCCCGATAGTTTATTGTAAACAAGTGGCTTCTTAATCTGTAACCTATCATATGTCACTGCACGAATATCACAACACATTGCATACAAGATGGACTACACGATCAGTAACAAACAGACGTATAACGTGAAATAGTGCAATATTGACTAGCAAAAAATGTAATAAATAAATATGAAATATGATGAATAGCGGGTGTTTTAGAGATAAGGAGGTTACATTTGGAAATGGTACTTACTTACAATGGTTCCGGATTCCATTCCCAGTTAGCGATGAGGAACTTGAGCAATGGTTTAAGACTAAGTCTGCGAGGATAGTGACGCGAAAGCAAGACAAATGCCAAGTCTGTAAGACTTGGGCAGAAGACCAACCTCAAGTCTTGTAGTTTTCCTACTTGCATATATTTTTAAGTAGATAAAAGTAGAAAAAGACGTTCTCATTTTTAGCATCAAAGTAATACAGTGTCCTTTTCTAATTCCTAGTTATAGGGCTATACCGTAAAATTCATTATAAGCTTAGGAATGTCGACGTGTGTTTTGAAAGATAGAATGTTTGATATTTCGCGCTATTAGCGTTTTGATATTTCGAATATAGGCACATAACATTTCTTTCTAAGCTTGTCAACTTAGAAAATTGCAGAAAGGGTTGCAGAATTCCACAACGGACAGCGAGCGACATTTAAAATAATAAGCGTTATAGGACATTGCACAGTCGGTGACAAAAGTTCTTTCCGTTTGATGAAATTAGCTTCGTAAATAACTTCAAAATGGAAGGACAATTTGAGTAGTTTTCAGTAAATAAAAACCAGTGTAATTTTCTGTATGCTTCAACCATACCACAGTTGTACGTTCCAGCTATACTACCGTTATTCCCAAAATAAATTTTTACCAAACGGAAAGAACTTTTGTCGCTGACTACATGTACAGTACATAAATAGTTGTTTCTTGAAATAAATTCACTACGTGCGTATATTATATAATTTGCAGAATGCTGAAAAATGGCCATCGCGGACAAGGCGATTTGCAGGGACCTTGGAAGGAGCAAAACATAATTAGTAGGGAAAGCTCATATACTGTTCGAAAGGTTTTAGATAAATTATAAACACTATAAATCACAATAGTTCTACCCAGTAGATTACTTCTCGAATATAATTTAACTAAGCATGTAGCTAACAAAGAGAAATAGTCGTATCACTTATAGCCCAGTGGTAGAGCACCTACTTCATTTCCATAAATTGAGAGTAATTACTATTAACATTCAAACTGTCGGCCTCATGAAGTACTAGGATAGTTCATTTAAATTTTCAGCGACGTCAGAATCGCATTAACACTTAACAAGAAACGTTTGTGAATCTGAGGAAATTAGTAGTACAAGCTAATAAATTATCAGCTATGGCCCAAATGTGATTCAATACGCAGTATATATTTTCAATCTTAACAAAATTGACAATTTTGTGATTGTTCTAGTGTGAACAATTTATTTTGAAGCTGGAAAGAAAACAAGTACCGTAATAAAAAGTTGTTGCTAATGCAAACTAGAGCCGGGGATGACCTAATGAACATTTTAACCTTATACATACGGACACGCACGAGAAAAAATAGTCTGTTTCTATTGAAAGAGATATGTCTCGAGACGGATCTAGCCACGAAAGTTTTCTCGTCGAGTGTACAATTCTAGTTATAGAACCGTAGATTACAGAAATACAGAAACAAAGAACGATTTTCCACAATTCAAATGATTTATTTTCAAAAAAACCTTTTCAGTAATATGAAGAAAAAACAGATGTAATACGGATAATTAAAATTCTAGAGTCTTAAAAGTATGTTTACCTTCCCCGTCGTTGATATACCAAATAGCTGGAACGAGAAAACGGAAAGAACTAGTTTCAGAGGTGGCCTATAAACTCCAATTGAATATACGGAAGTTTTAGTTCTTTGGTCTTGCACCAAAATGAAGTTTTACCAATATTATTTGGATTCAGTTGAAAAGAAGAGAAAACAGGAAGTGCTAGCTTTTGTTAGGAAAATTCTTTTCCTGAGCATAAGCTACGATGAAAATGCGTCATTTGGCTTATGTGGGTTGTGACATCAGAGAGTATTTCCTTCCTCTTCAAGATGTTCATTTGGATTCCTATGCATCAAAGTTTGGATTTGGAGAATAGTAGTACTAAGTTTTAAAAAATACGTATACACTACGATTTCACTTAACTTCCGACAAAGCACTTGCTTCTCGATTTATGCAATTTGTACTTTTACATTGATTTTTTTAAACTCAGTTAATTGGTCACAAGCATTTCACAATTTCTGCTTTAATACTAATGAGCAATTGGGTTTCTTATTTTTAGTTAGAATATAGCACAAGTGCCCATTCTTCGCGCGAGAAAAATGAGGTTAATGCAAAATAATTTCGAGATCTGAAAAGTTGTGGAACATGGAACGCTGATCATAGGACCGTTATTTATTGACCCTCAACACAGTTGCATATATGGAAATTTTTTAAATGCATTTTGTGCTCAACTCATTCAATATGAAAGACAATACTGCTTCTTTCAGCAAGATGGGGCAACACGCCATAATTCTAAGGTATCCCTGGAACGAGTCCACAATGTCTTCTCTGAAGAACGAACTGTCAGCAAAGGTTTGTGGCCACCACGTTCGCTGGACCTAACACGTGATTTCTTCTTGTGGGGACACCTGAAGATTAAGGTCTATGAAACTAATTCACACACAATACAGGAACTGAAAGACAACATCAACCATGCAGTTGCCGCCATCGATATCCGAACTTTACGCCGGCTGTATCTGAATATGCTTACACGTGGAGAGCTATGTATTGATGTCGCAGGGGGCACGTTTAACATCTTCTATAAATGTATTTTTCTCTCTATTTTTCATTGTAAATAAATGGTAAACCCATTTCAGCTCTTCGTGTCTGTAATTGCACTGCATTTCCTTTATTCTTACATGAGCTGCTCTTATCTGCGCCACCTTGTATAAATGTTGACCCCAACACTCGACTGGAGTCGAAAATTAAAAAAAAAAAATGGATTTGTATTCGACTGGATGTGGTGGTGATCTACGTGTGTACAAAATCTGGAGACTCCAGGTGACTCCTTTCTATAAGAAAATTTGATAACAGACACATTAGTTTTCTTTTATACATTAATATATAGATTCTACTATTTGGTCTAGTCTAACAGGTAAACATGCTGTTTTAGCTCAAGGATATACACGCTTTAATATACTGAACCACCATTTTGTTTATTAAGAATATTTAGATGAAAAAGATGGTTGCCATAGCATATTGGAAGGGCGAATTCTAATCCATCAATATGTGTTGTTTGTTTACATGACTTTCCTTCAGCAGAAGTCAATACTCCTACATGACAATGTGATAGCAATCAATGGTGCTTCGATCGTGAGATTTTATTTTTTGAAACACCAGGTGCATTCATTCACACGTTCTTTTTTTAAATAACATCAAATGAACTAGATACGCCCTTGCAGCTACTCACAAAGACAACTAAATGAGTTTCCATTATTTAAACTTATCTTCAATTTACAAACAGTAATCAATAAACTGTTAAGCACTCGTGAACTGAGCGTTCAATTTATTCGTTTGAAAAGCCGAGAAATAGATGTAGGGCCTATTGTGTAAGGACTTAAGCCAATGCATGTTATTCCAGTCCAAAACCAGTGGCAAAGCGTAATCCCACAAATGGGGTAGTTCCGATAAAATTCCGATGCAAATTCATGGAAGTCCTACTGCCCTAAAGCTACAGTATTTCCATTTTCAAGATGTTCGTCTTGGTATACTAGTAGTGTTTCCCTCTTAGTTATTAAATGTTTGCTTAAATGACAAGAGTAGTACAACGGAAAGTACTCTATATACACACTATTATTATTATTATTATTATTATTATTATTATTATTATTATTATTATTATTGAGCTGAGCGGAGCGAAGCGAAGCTCTTATACTCGGGTTAGCCGTTTGGTTGTCCGCGAACTCCTCCTAGACCGTTTGGCCGATCTCAACCAAACTTAGCACGCTGATAGAGTATGTCGTGCTGAGTGACAACATAGGTCGAAATCAAAAATCCGATGTACCATCGAGGAACAATCACCGAAAAACGCTTGCATAGACTTAACATGGGGAAAAAGTTTTCACGCTATTTTTTGTCAACAATTAAAAATTGCATTTATTATTGCATAATGGCCAGGAATGATTACGTAGTTTAAGCTCGCTCAGCTCATTTCATTGCAATCGGATACATCCATTGCATTCCTAGTTATTATTATTATTATTATTCAACAACTATTTAGGTAAGGAAAACACACATTATGTATTAACAGAATATTCATATTTAGCTCCACTACAAATAGTTTGAAGTGCAGTTCATATTTTTTTCTGTCTGGGATTTGCAGGGGGAATGAGGGGAATTCGTCCTCACTTGCTGTTTTCATTTCCTGCATATTTGAAAATGGATAGAGAGAAAAAGAAAGTACATTCTTACAGCTAGCTGTCAAATTTCTTGGATAAGCGTTTGCTAGTTGCATCTCTCAGTTTCAAGTAAGCACAACACTGCATTTAATTAATGCATCACGTGATAATGACTTCACTAGAAATGTCAATGCTCAGAAGGAACTTCACTTGAATCAACGCAAGATATTTAATATTGTATTCTATGCAGTGGCATATTTAAAGGGAAGGTGGGGGGGACCTCCGAGCTTAATCACTCACCGAAATTTTATCGCAACTTTTTATTGCTTTATGTATACTGCAGAATTTTCACATTTCCAGGAATAAATTTAGCAAAGCCCCTTCCGAAACAAACAAAGCCCTCGAAACAAAATCGTAAATACCCCACTGATTCTACAGGGTGATTCTTTTAAAACTCGTGGATTTCAATTGGGACTAGAATATCTAACTGAAGTCTGATTTTCATGCAGTTTGTAGCAAATGATCAAGGAAGGAAGGGAGATTTATGGGACTATGTTTACTGGTTTAAATTCATCCGGGTTAATATCGATCACGTTTCAAGAAAAACAGCAAATTTTCGTCAGCGTACGTACCTTACAATTGGAACGAGGTGTGGTGCAGTGTAGAGATTTGAGTTTTCTTTTCGTTAGATGGCAACCTCACCAAGGTCAAGAAGAGGTAGGAAACTGGGACGCTGAATTGGGAATTGTGCTGTACTGTTCTGTGCTACTGTGTGAATATGATCACGGCACAGTGAGAATAGTGTATTCTTTCGAACAATACGAGTTTGTCGTTAAAAGTTTTGGAGAACTGAATTTGTTATTGCTATGTAAAGGGCATTCAGAAACAAATTTTGTTCACGTTTTGCTCCAATCAGGAACATAGTGTGGTCACTAGTAAATGAATTGGAACAAACAGGATCGCTTCTGAGTGAGACAGGGACGCATCGGATCCCGCAGGCGGCTGTTGTGGAAGATGTCAGTTATCGACTCCTTAGGTCGCCCAAGAAATCTCTCCGTTGTTTGTGGCAAGAAACCGGCTATAGCTATCCACATGTGATTTATGGGTGTTACTACTAACGCTTCATTTGTATTCTGACTAACACTTAATTTGTATTCTGCAATTTCGCTTAAAAAAATCCAAAACCTCATTCCAATTGTAAGGTACACTGGTGAAAATTTTGTGTTTCTCTTGAGGTGTGATCGATATTACTCCGGATGAATTTAAACCAGTACACAATTCTAGACCCAAATGAAATTCATGAGTTTTAAAAGAATCGCCCTGTATGAAATGGAAAATTCAACTAAAATTACACACAAATATTATTATTTTATCTTGTACGGTAGCGTTTGGTAAATTTATATTATACACGTGTACAAGCTATTATGGACCAGGTTGCATGTAATGAAAAAAAGCTACTTTGAATAACTTCTGAAAGTATATACCTAAATTAAACTAGTTATCACTAATAGGAAAACATAATTCTACACAGAAACTTCTTACTCTATGTTAGAAATCATTTTATAACATATTAGCATTAAAATATGTCTTCAACGCTAAAACTCAACTCCCAGAGGCGAGCCTTCGCAACTTCCCAACAATGCGTGCAATCCCCAGCGATAATAGCTTCGCTCCCTGAGCAGCATAGCCCGTAAGCCTGTCTAGCGAGCTGGTGAGGCTCAGACGGAAGGGTCTCCAAGTGATTCCAACCTACTATTTTCTTACCGAAAATACCGAAATGTTGAAGTATTGATTTTATTTTATAAGAAACTAAAGATAATGAAAATATACGGTAGACAACAAGGTAGGCCCGGCCTCAGAGCCTCATAGTACGCTTCACCACTGTCCAAAACACATTGCTAAAAACAAAGCAAAGTTCCGAACGAGTACAGAGAAGTAATGGTATCAATATAGCCAAGGGAAGTTATGACGTAGATTCTGTAAGTTCTTGAAATAAATTTCTTCATTCTGAAAGTATTTGAAGAATTTAGTCAACCAGTTACAACAGAACTAAGTTTCAGAGTGAAATTTAGCGCCACCTAGTAATAAACTACACAAATTGAAGGAAATTTATTTGAAGAACTTAGCAGAATCGATACGATAGTTTACCTTGCCTGAAGAATTTGGCTGTATTGCTTGCTGACAACCAGTTGGTGATGTTCTACAAATACCATAATTTCAGAACGAAGAAATGTATTTCAAGACCTTGCCAGAATGGTTATTGTAAATTTACCTTGGCTAAAGAATTTGGCTGTAATAATAACATAACATTTACTCTTTTGTACTAGTTTGGAATTTGGCTTTCTTTTTGAGAGTGTTTTGGGGTGAGGTATCACAACTCTTTGTACATTTAATTTGATTGGTTGCTGCACTCCATATAGAATAGTTCACTATACAGGGTGGCCCAAAAGTAGCTATGCAGTCCCATATTGATCAACTCATGGTTTTTTATGTCATTTCTTATTGTTATTCATCAAGTAAACTTATTATTTGTTCTTAATGTCTTTTTACTTGTATCTTAAGCTCGGAAAAGCCGAAAGAAATAAATCTATAAGCTATAATGTTATACTTGATCAATGCAGGGGTGTATACCTACTTTTAAGCCACCCTTATATCTTTTTAAATAGTGAGAAACTAAGAGTTAAGAATAACAACCCGGACAAATTTCATTACATCTGGTCAAGGGTGCCGATTTCTCTGTAAATTCGGGGGGGGGGGTGCATTCAGATGCAGAAAGCATATATGAGGATTTTGAGACAAATTGTATTCAAATTATGCCACATATTGTAAATTTACAAATAGGGGGCCTACATGAGCTTTGGGGGGTCCGGGACCCCTTGGTCCTCCAGGATCGGCGCCCGTGCATCTGGTCCAAAAATTTGGAAGATACCATGATCAGTCAGTGATATTTCACTTGACATGTTAGTGTAGATGTAACTTTGTTAACCTAGGAAGGACTGATAAAAATTCGCCGGCCACTTTACTTTCTCATTGAATGCAAAAGCCAAGAAAGAAGAAAAAGTCAATTCCGACGTAGGAACTCTTCTACATTTTGGTCGAAGAAATGTTATGTAGTGTCCAATCTCGGCGAAGTAGAGAAAATTATTTTGAAACAATAACACAGTGTCATTTCCAAAGCCTTCTCTCCAATAAAATTACTTTCAAAAAATAGTTGATATTCAGCAATTTTCTTATTGTTAACTGTGTAGTGACATGAAGCTTACGTGTGTTTACTTTAAACTTCTTTAGGTCGGCATTTCAGTTTGTGTGCAGTGATGCCAGCCCGTGGAGAAAATCCTGTTATGCGAGATTTTTTTGACAATTTTTCCAACAGAGATAAAAGGAATTTTTCGCCGAAACTGGCAACATATATGGGATTTTTCGTATGTACCTATATAGAATCTACGCCAACAAATTCTTTAGGGACGAAAAGTAGACCCCCCTGAGTGAGTCAAGAGTGTGAAATTAGTACTAATTTTTACTTTTTCTTATCTCGAAAGTACTGTACATGCTACTGATTGTGAGAAGTTGTTTGTGGAGTGTGTGATAGTCAAAAATCAACTGCCAAGAAACGAACATTCTCGTAAAATAAAATAATTAACAAAAGAGTAAAAGAGAAAATATCATACGAGGAAGAAAAGAAAGAAAGAAAAGTATCAAACGAGAAACAATCAACTTTCAAAATTTTCGGCAAAATATGTGCAAAACGAATTTTTTAAAGGATCGTTCGGATCAGTATGACGTGAAGGTGCAAAGGCGTGATGGACACATTGCATTCCTGACAACAAAACACAAGGAATACTTACTTACAAGCTATTTTATATTCGTGGAAGATCAAATAGTTTCATTTATTATTATTATTATTATTATTAATCATCGTGTAATTAGTATAACGTGGGAAAATGACAAAGCAAAATCACACCTTTTGACTCTAGAGATGGAATTTTGTAACTTTTCACGTTGGCAACACTGTGTGTTAACAAAACACGAGAAGGGAGAATTAACTGATGTGGGTCCGGTTCTGAAAGAATTCTTGTGATGGCTCAGAATCAAAATTTTCTATATATATATATATATATATATATATATATATATATATATATATATATATATATATATATATATATATATATATATATATATATATATATATATATTTTATGTAGAGCACAGCATATGAAATGATTCATAGATAAGTAATTAATTTACTTCGGAAAATCGAAATTAATCAACTTCGGTTTACAACGAAAATACACAGTACATATCACCCTGACAAGTGAATGCCCAAGAAGTAGGTTGAGAATGTGAAAAGATTGATTTCGCAAAAGTGATGATAATTTCAGTATTATTACAAATCAGTGTATCAAATACGAATGATAGTTTTTCTTCGAAGACGTAAATGTTGAGGAAAATTCCAAGTTCAAAATGTCACAAAGTGAATGAAGACGAAATTACTACTACTTCTAGATGGCGCAGAGAATCAATAATTTAGGAAGCAGGTGATAAAACAGTGACGTGCGTAATCCACCTGGTATTACAAATCTCACGTGCCTGAGTTCAATATCTCAATCTGCGCACCAAAGGTGAGCGTACCACCAATGAGCCAGTCTATGACCCTCACAAATTTTCTTTCTGAATTTCGTTTCCCAGTTGCGTCAACAGACGCTCCACGAATATGCATACACTATGTTAGCGGCTTCCTTTGGAAATAGCAATCAATGAATTAACGGTATGTAAATCCCATTTCCAAAGCCAAGACACACGTATTTTCGCAAGGCCATTGACCTAGTGCATGAATTGATGGCAATTACTTCCCACTATGCATACCTAAAGTAGAAAGCAAAAATCACTTACCCTATATAATATATACACACCACTACAGGCAAACGTAATTTCCTCTAACGTCATTTCCACAGAGGCCATTTCTTTGAAAGCTTCTACAAACACTACTTCTGCAGATTAGATAGTCCTTCCTGATAAGATAGTTCAAGCTTCTTTGGATAGCACGATAAAAGTGGATAGAACCGAAAACAGCGGCAAACAATTACCCGGCCAGTCGAAATGATACTTTGTGCTAAGATTGTGAGTTTGACAATGTAATACTACGGACACATTGGCGATTGGAGAGTCAAAACAAATAGGAAAGTGAGTCATACATTATACAATTTGTTTTAAAATTATCTAGAATTGTTATTTGCAAATAGATTCAAGACAGTATATTGCAGTTTCTTTACATTTGACCTATTTGAAAGCCTATAATTTTCCAAATACAGCAAAATATACATACAATAAAATATGACAGATCTCGCCACTTAGAACTTCACAATATAAGCCTATGAATAATTAATTTGAGTTACATTGTTCACAGACTTACACAATTTTATTTGGAAGATTTGGAGGGGTTAAGAATAAAGTAAAGAGGGATCTTTGGGTAATAAGATTTCTTTTTTTTTAAAAAAACATACTTCTCTTAAACAATGAAACTTCTCATACTAATAGGTAAAAAGTAATTGTTTCAAGAAAATTACTTCTACAAAAATAAATTCTACCATTGCACGACTGAAAAAGAAAACAATATGCAGGTAGCGCTTTTCTATTTAGTCATCATGCATAAATAGAATTTATTTTTATAGAAGTAATTTTCTTGAAACAATTATTTTATACTTTTAAGTAGGATACGTTTTATTAAGGAAAGCATGATTTTAAAAAAAATATATTTTTATTTTCTACTTTTAACACAAATACTCGTTGTAGAATTTTGTTTGCTTCGATTCTCATTTACTTTCCGAGACTACGTGTTTTTTGACATTATAGTCTACCTGAGGAAGAGATTCGAGACACAAAAAGGACATTTTTGTTGGAGTTGGGTAAAGAAATGGGAATATGACTGGAAAAGGATTAGTTGCTGTAAGTTTCTCGCCATATTCTATATATATAAAATTAAAAATCACTATGTTTGTGACCCTAAATCTCCTGAACCGCCCGACCGATCTCGATCAAACTTGTTACTTCGTTTTACCTACAAAAATCTTTCTTTCTACATTTTATCATGAAAGCATCAATTCTACTATTTTACATGTATTATTTTTATGTTTTTCTTTTAAGGGGGTTGAACTTAGTCAAACGGCATTGAGGGTGTCACTATTAATTCCAACGACCCCGAGAACTGTGGATTAAACACCAATATTGGTTATTTTCGATTATCTTTATATCACCTACTTCCCACCTCCACCCACCACCCCCATAAAAGTGGACGATTAATTTGAACGTAAACGGTATCGGGTGGGTCACTATCGCAGCGACATCGAAAACTATACTTTACACATTAATATTGAAAGGTTTTTAAATATCACATTTTCTCCACCTCATCCCTCACTCCTTACGTCGATTGCGATAAATACTTAAGTTAGACTATGATCCCTCATGTACTGAAAATCATCAAAATCGGTCCAGCGCTTATATACATACAAGACATTTAAAAAAAAGGGTTAAGTTTAGAGTTACCCCTCCGCTTTTTATAAAAATCAGGAAAATTTACAGGAGAAATGAGGTAAGAAATGATAATTTGAAGTTTTTATTTGATGTTTAGGAATGTGAATTCGGCAGGAGAATTATGTTTAATACGAGAAAAGATATATGGAAGTTAGTACTATTTGCCGGATGCGGAAGCATTCGCGGAAGGTTTCAGCAGCATGGTAGTTGTAAAATATGGCGAATATGGCGAACAGGTGTAACGGATGCGCAAAAATAATGAAGAAAACCTTTTAAATTTTTGTGAAGCCCACGGAGTACTGAAGTTAAGTGAAATGTAACAATTTTTAATACTTTAAGCACTGGTTTTTGTATGTTGCAAAGTCCAAGGGCAACTCTGGACTGGAGGGGCAACTCTAAACTTAAGCCAAAAAAAAAAAAACTAAGTTGCATTTTGAAATAATAAGAAAAGAAACAAGTATACTTTTCGTAACAAATTTATTGTTACATGAAAGCCAGTACCTTAATGTACTTTTCTACATAGTTTCAACCAACACTAAGGCACTTATCGTATCGTACAATAAGCTTGAGTACCATAATCATAGAAGTCTGCCACCTGATTCGATAACCACTGCAACATGGCCGTTTTGACATCATCGTGGTCATGGCGCTGACCACTAAGATACTTCTTCAAATGCAGGAACATGTGATTACCATTGGGTGCTTTACCGGTACTGTAGGGTGGGTGATCAAATTTTCCCCATCCAGATGATATGATAAAATTTTGAGTTGAGTTTGAGTTGATTTTGAGTTTAACGTCCCTTTTCAGCAGCGAGGCTATTTGAGACGTGGACCTATTGATTAACGTGGAATCCGAACCACATGAGCTCCCACCAGGAATCGAACTTGGGTCTCCCGTGCCAAAGGCGCGTTCGATGAAATTTTGAGTTTGATTCGCCGCGCGTGGATAGGCATTGTCATGAAGCAAAACAATGGAACATAAAGCGAAGATTCCATTTCATTTTTTCCTTTTCGTCACGGAAGCAAGAGATGAAGTTTTTCGAAATTCATATCCTAAGGGAATAAAAGATGGGTCAAATTGAGTTCTAGAATACCTGTAGTTAGGGATATGAAACTCTGGATATAAACTCACCAACGAAAATAATCGAACGTGGGTGTTCGGAAGTTCCGATCCTAAGTGGGAAAGAGAGGAAATCTTAATAGTATCAGGCCGTCTAAAAAGTATTGATCCTTTTGCTCAACAGATGGAGCTAGTGTCCCAAATATCAGGGTTGCTGTGGATTAAGCCCAAAGCCATTTGACAAATGACAGTTGAAGCTAGTAGATATGCAAAGTGGGTTAGAACTCTTAGAATGAGATGTAAGATATCACTGAATCATGAATATCACTGAACTTTCCGCACAATTGCAGCACATTTTACAATATTATTTCAAATAAAGGTGCAATTGCTGCTCAAGTCCGTGAAAAAATTTGCGCTGTTTATGGGTAAGATACGTTATTAAAAAGCAACAGTCAAAAGATGGTCCAATCGCTTTCGTGCTGGTGTCCAAGATGTTCCTCACAGTGGGCGAACAATCGCAAATAATAAAATTTGAAGATGAAACAGAATAATGTTGGAAATCAGTGGTGTACGCAAAAGGAAATTGCTGAGTTTCAAACTCGTCCACTTTCAAAAATGACCATATTAAAATATAAATACAAATAACACATGTGTTCTGAGGCAACAACTACGATCCTCGATCCCTTTCATGTTTTCTATATACAACACTGGTGGAAGAAATGTCCTAATGTTAGTGTTTCATCTCTCCATATATATAAAAATGAAAGCATTGTTTGTGAACCACGAGACCGATATCGATCAAATTTGCCACATTTATCCAGGTTTGAGCCTGGGATGTTTTTTTTTATTATTATTTTACTTTGATGATGCAACATAGGAGGAGGGGAGTGGGGAGATATTTAAAAATGATTGAAAATTACCGATATAGAGTCGAATCCATAGTTTTCGGGGTCACTGAGACGAACAGTGACACTTCCGATGCCGTTATATACAAATTCAGCTCTTCCTATCCAAATTGAAACATATTCTCTCCGTACGAAGAACGGATACTCTGCTTGTTTAATGATAAAGACAACTAAGAAACTTTATATTTTTATGTTTTACATGCTTGCCTTGTGAAACACCCTTTTGTTAAATAAATAACTATTACCAGTGGTGTAAGGAGAATTTTGTCTAGAGGGTGCAGTTCAATCACCTAACTTCGTATCGTTTCAGAACACTCAACGCGAATGTTTATCTATCCACCATTATGCCTTGCAGAAAGGGGAGAGGGGTTAAAACCCGGAAACCCCTACCGTGAGTACGCACTGGGCCTTATTAAAAACAGTGATAATAGAACATGAAAGACCCTTGTTAGCATTTAGTACAAACGACAGAGGTTACATTTCCAATGAAAGCAGTTTCTCCTTAAGCCTGGAGGATATAACTGAAGAAGCATAAAGACTATTGAAACGCTTTACAGAGTACACCGCTTGAGTGCTTTGTTCCGTTCCAAGAACTTTCCGTAAAATCATTCAAATTAGACCATTCTGTTGGAGATTCTCATTTGAAACAGAAAGGCAAATTCAAGAGTGTGTAGACTCGACAATAAAATTAAGTGTAATTTAACATTATAGGCAATTTTCAACATTGTTAATAATTTTCTTCGAAAATATTCAGCTCGACATAATGAAGAAAACTAAAAATACGAAAACAAAATCAAAATACCGAGACAACGTTTTTGTTAGTGTACTAGTAGAGGTATTATCTGCTACAGAGATTGGATATACAAAAGTGATTGTTCAAGGATACACAATATTTGATTTTAAAAAATAGAAGAAAAACGAGACTACGATACACACATCATCATTATCATCATCATTATGAGATACACACTCAATTTCTTATTTTATTTCGTCAACACTTTTCGGTCCTCGAACCCTGCCTTTTCTTTTCAATCAACAATAGCTGAGAAGTAATCACTTTTAACACTAAACAAACAACAGACTTGATTACGAAGTGCTATTTGGAAATACAACAGTCCTGTTCCGTATGTCTTTCGTGAATGAGGTCTTAGGTTGGATTCCCGATGGGAGAGCATTGGTCGCACTACATTTCTTCAGATTCCAGTTTGTCCCATATAGCCTTTCTACTGAAAAAAAGGCGTAAATACCAATCGATCCCTCAAAAGTTCAATCTCATTGATCATCAATTGTAAAAGCTTAAGTTTAAAAATCATAAATAAGCAAATTAGAAATTTTCTAGAATTCGTAAGATGTGGAGATGCGGGGGTTGTACTCAAAGGGACGAAATGTATTTAGACTTAAAAAATACCTTTATGTTCTGTTGATTCATTACGCTTTTGAGGAATCGTTGTGAAGACAGTAGGACATAAAAAAAAAGACCTGAACATACCTGTTTACCAAGTCTATATAGGTTCTCACTGTGATACCAATTCACTCCGTCTTGACACTCGGCCGTCATTCAAACAAAATTTAAGCACATCCTTCCCTCTTACTTCGCCATATTTCACTCCACATTGCTTTTCACCCGTAGTCTTCAGATTTGAAACGGCAACAATTCAGTATTAGCATGGATGGGTGACCAACAAGAAAAACATATTTAAAGAGTGATGCATGCTTCTCACGTGGTGATGACGCGATGCGAAAGGCGTCATTTGTCATCAGAACTTCATTCACTATTAGTGACGTCAATGACTGATGAGTTCAGGAAAAAACAAACTTATATATTTATAAATAAAATCCTCAAGAAATGACATGCTGACTTCCTGAAAATTCAAATCACAATTAATGAAATGAAATGGAATCTTTGAGTTTAACGTCCTACGATTATGCCTTTTAGGCTAAGGAAGACGATGATTAAGGCAAGTGGATGATGGAAGAATTGGTGGAATGAGAATTATTTCTCTTCTCTTATAAAATGAAATCTTTCAGTTCAACGTCCAACGATTATGCTCTTTAAGCTAAGGGAGACTATGATTAAGGCAAATGGATGATTATAGAAGAATTGGTGGAATGAGAAAGGGGGAGAGGAGAAAACGGGAGTACATCAAGAAAACTCACGGACACTGCTGTCCACCAGCAATTTACTTGGTCGGGGATCGAACCAACGACCCCACGTACCAGGCGTAAGTGTTTTGAGTTACCGCGCCTCTTTTTCCTAAAAAAATATTATTCAGATTAATTAATAATTGTATTTGATATCTTGTCATATCTTAACATTTTTAATTTGTTTCTGGGATAAGAGATGAAAAGAACATGACTGGTTTTCAGCTTACTTCCGAATATTCCATGCGACATGGCATAAGCAGTGCTCGAAATAGTCCGGTATATGCCGATATCCCATACCGCCACTTCATTCCACTTATTTTCATACCGCAATTTTTAGAAGCAAAAATCATATACCGGCATATTAATTTTATTAATATGGATTTAAAATTCTATAATGAAACAACCACTACTGTAGCTTCCTCGAGTTTAAGAAAAAGTAGCTACAAATTTAGTTGTCGATACAAACACAACTGTGACCTTGTATTACATAAAATATGCTTTCCCTTTTGTGCTGATATTGGCTCAAGGAAGTTTAATTTACTACGGATAAAGAGCCCAAAAATAAAATAACAATCGGCGTACCTTTCATTGTTGTATTGAAGTTGAAGGTTTTATTTTGCTGTTTTCATTAACACTTTTGGTCAACTAGTAAAACAGAAAAATCTTTATATATAAAGTTTTTACGTCCCACGTTTATGCCGGCTAGCCTAAAGGAGACGGTGATGATGAGAAATTAATGTAGGCTAATGGTGGAATGAAGAAACTGAGAACCCCGGGAAAACCCACGCATATGATGTTTGTCCAAAACAAAGCTCACTTCGCGCGAGCTGGGATCGAACCAAGGACTACATGCCCCAGAAGTGAACGCTTTACCACTGAGCTACCGCGGCTCTTAAAATGGGAAAATAGTAACTAATAACCTGTATTCCTTTTCTAAAAGTGAGCTTGTTCAATTTGACACTAAACACTGAAAAATATTGAGAGAGCAGAAACAGCGACTGTCAGAACTACTAAGGTGCATTGCACCTATAACAGCATGGCCTTGAGACAACATTTGGGTGACTTCACACGGGGAAAAAAGCCGTCGTGTAACTGGAACAAGAAATGTGATGAGTTTGGCCCAGGAGTTTGGTGTTGCCTACTGCACTGTTTCACGTGCATGAAGAACATTCCGAACCACAGGCAATGCTGTGCATAGGATAGATGGTGGTGGTCGACCACAGTCAACTACAGCAGAGGACGACAGCTACATTATAAAACAGGCAAGAAGGAATAGACGTCAAACAGCAGGTGCAACTGCAAACGCATATAAGAGGACTGCAAGTCTCCACATGGGCTCGTCGAGTGCAGGGGGATGGTCCCTTTGCTCGATGGCCATTACGGTAATTTCTGTTGATTTTTGAACGTGGTACGCTCACGAGTCTAAGTTATAGGGACAAGGTGGTGCTCCTCGTGTCTTATCAGATGTGCAATCTGCTCCACTTCTTTATAGATGATAATAAGCGACCGTAATGAGCAGCGCACGTAGTAGAACTCTTAAAAACAGACGATATTCGGTGAATGAACTGGCCTGCACGTTCTCCGACTTCAAATCCCATCGAATACGCTTGGGATGTTATGGGAAGACGTCTTTCAGCACGTTCAGACGCATCAAGGACCATCCAGCAGTTTTCAACAGCGCTGATGGAGTAATGAAACTTCATTACCACAAGACCTTATTAACAACTTTGTGAGCAACATTGAAGCACATCGCAGAGCCCTGTGCTGTCTGTGGTGATTACACTTCCTTTTAAGGACCATTTCACTCCTCCTGTAATGTCAAGGGGCTTCATGAGTCACAGTTCTTTTAGTGTAAGTTAATCAATGTGCATAAAAACACCATGTTTGTTTTTATCACGTGTTTTTGTAGTTTCTTGTATTACTCTTATATTGCAGCACTACTTTCTATGTATAGTTTAAGTTTCACCAATCTATGCCACTTGAAAGTGACACAGCATGCAAAACTTCCAAGATATTTGCACGCCAGTATATATATATATATATATATATATATATATATATATATATATATATATATATATATATATATATATATGTGTGTGTGTGTGTGTGTGTGTGTGTGTGAGAGAGAGAGAGAGAGAGAGAGAGAGAGAGAGAGAGAGAGAGAGAGAGAGAGAGGATGGTATACAAATACTTATCAGTTTAATGGAAACATCTGAACCTGGAAACGTGACTAATGTCTGGGTTATAAACAGCGAGCAACGACCGTAGCGCTAGGCTGCTGGTTGTGGAATATTAGTGCAAACTGTGCTACGTGAGGAGCAGACAGTATACCGTAAACTAAGCAGACGGTGAGTGTATAATGGGCGACATACCTAATTTCAAACAGAGCACATAGTTGGTGCTCGGTTATGCAGTGCAAGCGTGACCATAGATGTAAACGTATTGGGTGTCTCGCTAGGGACAATGTCTGAGGTGATGATGGCCTACATAATTTTCGTCAAAATCGCTTGACGAAGAGAATCAGAGGTAAGAAGAAAACTCTGTTAGGTCTCGCAGAGCATTAAAGTGGATTGTCACTCAGAACTGTAGTGCGATTGCGGTGCAAGTCACGGTGGAACTGAAGCAATACCTTCCCAACCTGTGTTGACAATCACAGTCGCAGCGAGTTACATTGATTGAACTGCACGGAAAACCGCTGGTAAGAGACGATACCGCTTTGACACGGCGTAGTGATGCCGAGAACATGCAACACGGACTGCTGATGACTGGAAACATGTGATATGGTCGGATGAGTCATTGTTTACCTTATTTTAAACCACGGGCCGTGTTTGTGTAGGGGCGCCCAGAGAAACGTATGATCCGTAGTGTAACTGTGAAACATGGAGGCGGCTCTGCGTTACTGTAGGCAGGAATATCCTGGTTTTTGTTAAATTCTGTACTGGATTCTTTATTGGTATCACACTGTCCAGGATTATGTCATTATTTAAGGGACTATGTGCATCTTATGGTTCAGGTGTTGTTTCCGGGCAATGATGCCATATTCCACGATAATAATGAGCTATTTGATTGAGCTGGAACTGTTGCGGCGTGGTTTGAGGATCCTCAATCCCCGGATCTAAATATAATTGAACATATATGGTCCGTTTTGAAGACACGAATTCAACGCAAATTCCTGCTTTCATCTTCCTGCTATTCACAGAACTGAGTGATACACTACACGTGGAAAAGTGCAATATTTCACTTGCTACCATTCACGACCTCTATGATTCAATTTTACGTCGTGAGATTCCTCATGACTATATATTTAGCATACATGTCCGGCGCGGGAGCTCGTATGGTTCGGGTTCCACGTTAAATTCTAGGTTCATGTTTCATACAACCTTTGTGCTGAAAATAGGGATGGTACCTACACCGAATCCAGTCTCGGCGTAGTCTCGAAATTTCGAGACGAGATCGAGACTTTCTCGAGACGAGACAGATACTTGTGATTCTAGACGAGACCAAGCCAATTCTCGATCGTCACATATATTGACAAAAAATACTGAAATCTCTTCTATTCAAAATTCATTGCATTCTTAAGTTATATGAAAGATAGGGAAACAACTGTTTTTGAATGCATGAAGTCACATACATGAAAAAGGGGGAAGTAATATAGAATTTTACAGAATAAAAGGTGGGCATTCACAAATATCAATATTTTATTGCATATTACTCTAATGTGAAAGTTTTGCTTACAATACAATACAGCCATATAACTTTATTCAAGCCTGCTAACGCCTGGCAACAATAGAAAATAATGTAAGTAGTGATTGAAAATGGATCCCTGACTTTCTTCGGCCACTTCATTACTGACAGAGGGGATGGGGTAGACTGATTGCATGAAAAGTAAGTACCTGTCCCCAAATTTGTTAGACAGTTCCAAGAATTAGAGTCACGAAGGGAAAGGGACAAGAACTGCAAAACTTGAAGACCATAAAAATCTGAACAGAACAAGAAATCACACGAACGCGTATTCTCATAAATATGTACTGTAATAATCATAATAATACAGTGACTAAAATGGACATACACGGTTTGCATTGTGTATGTGATGTTAGAAATTATTCAAGTTGTAGCTATTAATAGACCAACACATTACAGTAATTCAAATATAATGTTTTGCCAGACTAGCAGAAATCATTAACAAAAAAAAAAAAAAAAAAATGTCAAGTTATCAGGAGTCAAGTTTCTGCGACTCTACTGTACATCTTTAAAAAAAAAATAAAATAAAAAAAAATACTAACCAGTAAAAGTGTTGAAAAGGATTTAAAAATAAAGGAAGAGCTTACAGTAGTGAAAACTGTCATATTCTACGGAGCAAAATATTCGACAACGAGAAAGTGAGAGGAACAGTTACGGAAATGAAGATGCTGCGGTAGATGTGCGGAGTGACGCGGAAGGACAGAAATAAGAATGAACTTATCCGAGGAGAGGTAAAGGTGAGACCAATATAGAAAAACTGCAAGAAAGTAGACACCGATCGTTTAAACATGAAAGAAGAAGCCATTCAGTATACATAGCTCACGAGTGAATGAAAAACGAGCGCAAAGAAGTAGTGGGGAGATTGTATGACTTAGGAATTTTATTTCTGGGATTTCGACATCTTTGCCCATTCTAACCAAGATTATGTCCTTCGGCGATCACACTATCCGGGATGTGAGGAAGGAAAAGGAATGAAGGACGAGGCTGGGACCTTTCATATTAGGTACAATTCCAGCATTTCCCTGGTGTAGATGAGGAAAATCCAGGAAAAACCTTACCGGACGATTGGACTGAAAAGGCTTTTACACCTTTACGACTGACTTTCAAATGATTTCTTTCAATGCAGTTCGAACCGCCTTGGACAAAAGTTCCATATGATACAATGAAGAGACCGCCCAACCGTCGAGAATCGCAACTACCAGCGGTTGGATCTTCAAACCACGGCGGTCGGAGATCCGCTCCGTATCCGCTGTGGATAAAAGAACTCATTTAACTATAGTAAGAAAACACGGCGGTTGAGCAACTGCTAACACAACCCAGCCCACCGACTAAACCATCGCGGTTCACATTTTAGCAAGAAGCTACAAGTTCCACTTTCGTAAAAACTGAATATTTTAACGTATTATACAGCTCTTTCTTTTATTAATATGTTTCTTTTGATATTGCTAAGATGTTAACGTGTTTCTTCTGTCCCTAAAATTAAAGCTACATATTAGTGTATATTTAGTCCAAAATTTAAAGTAACTTCCTTTGATACAAGAAATAAAGAAAACTTTTGCAGATCTTTTAAATAAGCTAACCCAAATTTAAACGATGCATTGCAGAGTAGATTACTTTTATGTATTTCGAAAAGTATTAGCCTATAAGCTAGTGATTTACTTTTCAAAATCTGATTTTAATTTTAAAAATGAGACCTTCAAAGTTCCACAGGAAAATTAATAATAATAATAATAATAATAATAATAATAATAATAATAATAATAATAATAATAATGTTCTTTACATTTCAATTAAATGACAAATTGTTCTCCACGTGAAGTACAATATTACTATCAGCTTCCCATCCACTTTATCCTTATTCTTGGGCGCCGGATAAGCATATACATCTTCGGAGCGAGGAACCTGGCTTGACTTCCGTTCTCACGTTTCTCGATTCCCTCTGCGTGCCCGTCTCATATGGCTTGGGTGATCAAAGAGAACGTTAAACTTCAGATGAACTAAAGAAAATATTACAGTACAATCTGAAAGTAGTAAAATTTGACTCCACTGCAAACACGAAAGCATACGACAATTTAAAATAATTCGTATCATCAAGCAGGTGAAAATCAGAATATACTGTACAGATTGTTTGATCCCCGATGTGACATTTCTTAATCAAGATATCTTGAAAAAAGCTGAAAGCTTTGAGTTTTACGTCCCACGGTTATGCCAGTTAGGCTAAAGGAGACGGTGATTATGAGAAATGAATGAAATGGTGGAATGAAGAAAGTGGGAGGAAACGGGAGAACCCCGAGAAAACCCACGCACACGGTGTTTGTCCACCACAAAGCAAGATATCTTGAATGTTTCAAGTCATATTTTATGTTTATTCATTTTTCTATACTGAAAAATAACGCAGCACTTTTTTTTTTACATAGAATGTACAAAAATATTTAAGAAAACACTGAGCTCAGCGGCATCTTATATATTTTAAACGACAAGTTCTACAAGTTTCCTCGAGAAGAAAAAAACATTTTATCTTTTCTCTGATTCTCATGGATTTATACTCTGTTAAACCATGTAATTATCTTTCAGTGTAATGCTTTGATACAGACGTAAACAACAAGCAATAAAGATAATTATAGATTTAGTGAGAAGACACAGAGATAGGGATGCACGCGAGACGAGACGAGACGAGAAATGGAAAAGTCTCGTCTCGTCTCGCAGCCTCAAATGTTGGTCTCGTCTCGCGTCTCGTCTCGTCTCGCAAATATGAAGTATCGTCTCGCGTCTCGCATAAAATTTTGAGTCTCGTCTCGCGTCTCGCGCGAGACTTTCTCGCATGATCTCGCAGTCTCGCATATATTCTGGTCAAAATTTTGCAATGTGTTATTCTATGGCTGTTAATGAATGATGATGTGATATTCTGTCCGAAGGCAGGTATTTGACCTAAAAGTGCCTTGGCAAGCTGAATCCTTGGTGGTTTGCCATTGCTTTCCATGGGATGAATGTTCATAACATCCTAAGGAGACGGAACCTAAAGTTCAACATGGTATCCGAACTTGTGTCTCCTCCGCTCGAAATTAAAAGAAAAGTTATGCTGGAATTTGATTCTGGCTTTCAAATGGTACCACTTGCATGCTCATACCATATACCAGGAGTGGGAAAAATGATGTAAAAGGGAAAATTACGGAGGGATTTTTTCTCTCGCACTTTGGGCCCGTCTGGAGTGGCCCTGTGTGAACGTACCCATCTAACAAAAATCTGATAAATAGTACTTGGTATACTAAATGTGTGTGCCAAATTTCAAGTTTCTATCTTGAAGAAATTTTATCAGGAATTCCCACCATGCCCCAAATTACCGTAAAACACCATGATCTCAGGTAAAAAATATCCTGAGACGTTCCCTAATTACCCTAGGGTCATGTTTCGCCCATCATTCTCTTCAGTATAGAACTGCCTTTCAGGTGGTATGACTCACATGTTTCCATCATGTATCTAAGGCGGGAAAATCCCGAAAAAAGGGATTTTTTGGGTCTAAATATCCTTTTTTTTCAAATTTTAGCCCCTCTGGACCCCCATGTTTTAACGCAGAGATCCGAAAAAATCTGATAAATACTACTAGGTGGGCTGAATGTTTATGCACAATTCCAATTTTCCAGGTGCAAAAGTAAGCCCGCCAAAAAAAATATATACCGACAATGTCCCATATTCCCGTATACAGAGGGAAATTTTTAAACATTCCCTGAGACATCCCTAATTACCCTAGGATCATGGTTTGCACATCATTCTCTTCAGAATAGAACTGCCTTTCAGGCGGTATCATTCAGTTGTCTCCATCATGTATCTAAGGCGAGAAAATCCCGTGAAAGTGATTTTTTGGTAAAAAATTCCCTTTTTCAACGTTTAGCCCCTTTGTACACCCATGTTTTAACACAGAAATACGAAAAACTCTCGTAAATACTCCTCGGTGGACTGAATGTTTGTGCCCAATTTCAATCTTCTAGGTGCAAAAATAAGCCCGCAAAAAATAATACCCAAAATGTCCAAAATTCCCCTATACAGAAGTATATTTTCATAAAAATTCCCTGACATTTCCCTAATTACCCTAGGGTCATGTGTCGCACATCATTCTCTTCAGTATAGAACTGCCTTTCAGGCGGCCATTCACTTGTCTCCATCATGTATCTAAGGCGGGAAAATGAGGATAAACGGGATTTTTGGGTAAAAATATCCCTTTTTCAAATTTTGACCCTCTGGATCCCCCCTGTTTTAACGCAGAAATCTGAAAAAAATCTGGTAAATACTACTCGGTGGACTGAATGTTTGTGCAAAATTTCAATCTTCTACGTGTAAAAATAAGCCCGCCAAAAAATAATGAACATAGACCGGCCCCGCAATATTAAAAGAAAATATATATTTTAGAATTATGACGTCATCACCTCCTATGTCTCGACGCAGGAAGGTGTGAAACCATACGTAAGGTCTTCTACAATGCCTCTGGACTTGGAAAAAAAAAAAAACGACGAAAAAGCTCAAATAGGAGAGTTATAACGCAATGTACCATGAAACACCCCGTATGGTACAGATTGTACCATGGGATTCCCAAAGGGTTAATAGCATAATTTACAGCAAAACCAACATAAATTGTTGCTGGATCCAACATTGTTTTCTAGCTTAGAGGTCTCCAGCAATATTTGGCTCTTCTAAAATATCGTCGCCACTATCAACACTTACACGTTTTGGTCGTTTCATTGAAGGGTGATTTTCCATTATAAAGATGTTTTTATACCACCAAAAGCGCTTGTAGACAACAAAAGAACTCCTCACAACACAATACGACCCAATTCTTTTGGTTCGTTCGCGCTTGTAGCAAAGCAATGTTGCATTATCGCATTTTATCAACTTTCGCTTTCAAATTATATAGTGTTGCCAGATCTAGAAAATAAAATTACTGACAGATATAGGGCCATTCCTACCATCTCGCATCAAACCTATAGGGCCATCCTACCAAACCAGTGTTTGAATTAAACTTCCGAACTAGAGGGGGGTGTTTTTGATAAATATATAGAAAGAAAATACTTAATCCATGTAAAAATATCATGTTATTTCTGCGACCGGACCCGGGATAAACTTTGACGAGAGGGGACTTCCCCGCCATCCCCCAACATAAATTGCTAGTAGTAATGTGAAAAAAGACAGAAACAACAGAAATATCACATTTTGCAGCAATAGGGAGTCTTATTCGCTTTTCAGACCAAAAACAGAAGTTCATGTATTCGTGCGCGCCCGCGTGTATGTGTTTGTGTCGCAAAATAAAGTCCTAAATACATGTTGTTATAATAAACTAGCAGCGTTCACCCCGCTTCGCTGCGGTCACCCCGGAACGCAATAAACTTTGTTACTTAGATAATTTTTACTTTTTCGCTTTCAAGTGATATGATAAAAACCATAGAAGATTGCAGTAAATGTTAACATTATAGCGCCTGTCATTTATGTTAACCCGCCCCGCTTCGCTGCGGTCACCCCAACCCGCCCCGCTTCGCTGCGGTCATCCCGGAACGCAATAAACTTTGTTACTTAGATAATTTTTACTTTTTCGCTTTCAAGTGATTTATAGCGCCTGTCAGTTATGTTAACCCGCCGAGTCACAGGGTCATGCGGGTTGCATATAAATACGTTTATTTTTATACCTATGATGAACTAATAACAAAGGATTTGTACGTATGGACACCTGAATGGTCAATTATCTCAAGACACTGGTAATTGAAAATTAAAGTGATATGATAAAAACCATCTAGGGTCCACATCCTAACAACCCCCCAAAAATGAAAGAAATCGGTTCAGCCGTATTAGCGTGATGAGCGGACAAAGGATTTTTTTTACGTATTGACACCTGATTGGTCAATTATCTCAAGACACTGGTAATTGAAAATTAAAGTGATATGATAAAAACCATCTAGGGTCCAAATCCTAACAACCCCCCAAAAATGAAAGAAATCGGTTCAGCCGTATTAGCGTGATGAGCGGACAAAGGATTTTGTGCGTTCTCTTTTATATATATAGATTTCCAATTTACAAAGCTTTTCTTTTTTTAATGATGTTTAGAAACTAAAGAAGGCTTTAATTCTGAAAATCAACCTTGAATAATAATAAATCTCATAAAATGTCTATTGCCCCAATCACTTTTTTGTTCCTGGAGGCATTAACGCTCAACTTAGAATATTCAATAAATGTAAAATCATTAAATATATAATTACCTGTAATTCATAAATGTTGCGAGACTGCGAGAAGTCTCGCGAGACTTCTCGTGCGAGACTTAACTGAGTCTCGTCTTGCGTCTCGTCTCGCATGGTTTAGTCTCGTCTCGCGTCTCGCATAAAATTTTCAGTCTCGTCTCGTGTCTCGTCTCGCAAATGCGAGACGAGACGAGACTTATCGCGTCTCGCGTGCATCCCTACACAGAGAGAATCGATGTTCCATCGTCTACAGTTCATGCAGGGTCTGTCCGGATCAGACCAAATCATGGGATTTCAGGATATAGATTTCTGCGTCAGATCAAATCAGGTTCTGACTGTCGATGGATCTTTCGGATCACGCGTCACCAATATCGTGACCTGTTACATATTTAAAGTGGGATCCGTATTACATGAGATATCGGAGTTTGAATCTAACCCGTTTAGGAATCGAAGCCGGGACCATGCACAGCAAAGTTGAGTGCTGTAGCTGCAAAGAACGAAGAGTTACGCTGACCGTAAAATTGAAGAATGCCAGCGTTTTAAAGTATCAATTAAACTAGGAAAACTAAAACGACAATGAAGCATTTTATCATTTTGAACTAAAACATATTGTAGTAGTAATGCTACTTAAGGTATTGGGGATGATTTTCTATTAGTAAACAGAGCATTCAAAGGAGAATGGATAATAAACTAAAATTCGTAGAATTTGCATTTACAATTCGATTGAATATTGTTTTGGTACTATCTCCTGTGTTATCTGACATGTAGTATTGGATAGCATTGATTCAACAAGCAAGAACTATAATATTATTGCTGATTGACTACAGTTTGATGCACTTTTCACTACAGAGACTACGTTAGTATAAAATAAGATCTCTTACTTGAAGTGGGATCTCAATCATTACTTGGTTCGATTCCCGGTGGGGTCACTCGGTCGAAAAAGTGTAACAGCTTTTTCAGGCCAGCCACCCTGAATGAGGTTTTCCTGGGTTTTCCTCATTCACACCAGGCAAATGCCGGGGTGGTACCTAACTTATAGGTCCCAGGCCGCTTCCTTCCTTCCCCAATCCTTTCTTCCTTCCCTTTCCCCGGATTGTGTGCTCGCCGAGGGACGTCATCCCTCAAATCGTGAAGGGCTAAATGGCCTTAGATGCCGAAAGCCCAGAAATCCAAAATATCCTATCCTATCAATCATTACTTGGGTTTTATGTAAGGCTTCATAAAATGGGATAAACTTGAAAAAATAACACTGAATGGGGATTGAACCAGTGAATATACGTACAGAAGAAATGATCAAGAAAATTTAGCTACAAAGGAGTACGTGGCCTCCTCTACAGTCAAGAGTTTTGAGACTATCGAGACAACACGAGACCGAGATCTAGACGACATGAAAGTTAATTTGTCATGTATTTTGCATCTCAAGTTGTTATACATCCTTTACAATTGTACTATAATAGGAAGCTGGAATTTGCAGAGCTAGAAAGCTCAAGGAATAAGTGTTAACTTATGCAGTTCATTTATTAAATACTGACACATGGCAAGCAAGGTATAATTGTCAGTTACTTTCCGTTCTAAAACTGCTACTAATCGTTTATTTATTTTAAAACACTAATTTACTTACAAGAGAGCATTCCGATTTAGTGAATTCAATTGCTGAAAATGATTGCTAACACTGGATTCAGCACTAATAGAAACAGAAAAAAAAGTGTGTTTAGTGGCAGACTGCATACATGGTGGGAGATAGGTAAGGGCAAAGTGCGAAGATAGAACGTGGAAATTTTCTGGAAATGCCATGCTAATTTTGAAATGAGGAGAGGTATTGGGGTCAAATGTTGAATATGAGGAATGCATGCAGAATTCCACCGAATAGGCGTAATGTGAATCATGGGGGACATCTGAAAAGCCACCATGTTGGAACTAGCGCAAGAAGAATATACGGGAAAGGGGTCATGTGACATATGCCTCTTGACGCACACCGTCTATTGAAACCAACAGTGACCAACACAGTTTGAGACCTATGTTTAATTCCAACTGTTATGGACCTTAAGAATGTCTGTGCGGTTGATACAATAATGGAGACAACAGTGGGCATATTTGGAAAACGATAAGGATGGACAAGGGCCTCGTCACAACTGTCGCTGGTATTGAAATTGAAGCAGTAGTCGATCGGCGTCATGAATGCACCAGGTACTGTTTGCCAATATTCAGTTTTGTAGAAAGCATATCTAATCATAGCTTAGAACCTTGGTGCTGTAAACTAGAAGTGGGTGTGTGATTGCAAGTTAATGAAGTTGCCCCGCTGCCATATTTTCAAGTCAGATGACGGAAGAAAGGTGTATGTTATAATTTTACGAAATTCTTATACAGACGAAAGAAAAACACATCCAGCGGATGTATGAGCGACGTGCAACCATCATGAATAAGGAGTCCGGTAAGTTCAACATTGTCCGGTTTCTTCATCTTTATTGGTTCTCCATGAATTAACGAGAAGCAGCAGTTTATCTGCTCTATTGAAGGCCAGAAAACGTCCATCATGAACTCTTTCAGGTTGTCTTTGGTCATATTTGCATTTTTTTAAACATGTGAACTAATATTGAGAGGATCGGGACGTTTGTTGGCTGGAAAGTGGGCCATATGTCACATGCTCCCTTTCCCGTATATTCTTTTTGCGTTAATTCCAACATGGCGGCTCTTCAGACACCTCCATGATTTACGTTACACCTATTCAGTGGACCTCTACATGCATTCCTCATATCCAACATTTGACCTCAATCCCTCTCCTCATTTTAAAATTAACATAGCATTTCCAGACATTTTCTACGTTCTATCTTCGTAATTTGCCCTCATTTCTCTCCCACCCTGTATACAATCTGCCAATAAACACCCTTGTTTTCTCTGTTTCTGTTGGTGCTGAATCCAGTGTTAGCAATCATATTCAGCAATTGAATTCACTAAATCGGAATGTTCCCTTGTTAGATTTACCTCCAATGTTACACCCTGTGGGTTATCTCAGATTAATTACCACGAAAAATGTAGATTACTTTAGGTCTACTCATAATAGGAAATGTTGGATTCCGAAAAAAAATGAGAGAGATAATTATAGGAATAATTATGAAAGAATTGGAGGAATGAGTATGTGGGAGGAGATGGGAGAACTCAGGGAAAAACCAACACAGTGTTCCCGATTGGATTTGTGGGAGAAACTAACAGGAAACAAGCTGTGGTACAGTCAGCGACAAAAGTTCTTTCCGTTTGGTAAAATTTACTTTGAGAGAAACAGTGATAATGGCTGGAACGTATAGAAAATTCTATTCTTTTTAATTTACTGAAAACTGTACTCAAATAGTCCTTCCATTCTGAAGTTATTTACGAAACTAATTTCATCAAACGGAAAGATCTTTAGTCGCTGACTGTACAAACAACAATTTGCTGTTATTGGGAAGAAAATTCTGTTCCTAATCACATTTCCACTTTATTCTTCTTTTAACTTCAGAACCTGTAACTAATACTTGGAACCAACAGTTTTCCAATGTCAAACAAAAGTGGTGTCAAACTGTTGTTTACGGATTATCTCCTTCATTAATAACATTTAAATTTTAGGAACTACTAAATATGAACCTGTGAAAGTTGATAGTGTCCTACAACAACCAAAAGTGCTGCTTCAGAAATTGAAAACTGTTCCCAGAGACAATGTGTTGTATGTGAGAAAGAATATACTGCTTTTTCTCATCACGAAGGACGATTTAAAAGATCCGTGGGAAATGGTGTGAAAGAAACAGTTCCGCAACATCGCTAATGAAAGACTCATCGCAATCAACTCTCCCATTTCTCTTGTTCACAAGGTAAAAGTAATCTTGAAGAACATTGAGTGAAATGATGTTAAGTGTGTAATTATGGACCGTCTATTGTTATTTTGAAGTATAGTTCATGGACACTCCCACACAAGCAAAAAAATAGTCCTAATTTCTGAATTATTCTTTTCCGCTTTTTCAGCTGCGACATACAAACCCAATTCGAAAAAAAAATCTTTATGCTGGAAATCAATATGAATCAACACAGAGGATATAACTTCCTCATAATAACTTTTTTTTTGATTTGTTGTTTTTATTAGATATTCCAGTAAGTTAGTGCGAACTTTGAACACCACGAAAACAAATAAAATTGAATTACTAATATTTTTACATAATAGGTCTATACTTCGATAAATTTATCAGTTATAACAAATTTTATTGCAGCACAATTAGATAAAAGTGATGAAGTTGATGTCCTTTATATGGATTTTTACAAAGTTTTTGATGTTGTTGATCATTATATTTTGCTACTGAAACTAGCGTCTGTGAAAATTTCAAAGCAAGCAATTGAGTATCTTGTACTTGCATGACCGAAAACAATCAGTTGCATACTGAAAAATTCAATTTTCCTCCCTCAGGGATCAAATTTAGGTCCTCTCTCGTTTCGATTTTTTAAATTAATGATATTATTAATTTGTTAAATTTAATTATTATTAACCTTAACAGTGGCACTTCCGATGCCGCTTAAATTCAAATTCAGCCCCGCAACTTGGGGAAGGGGAGGAGTACATAGAAATGATCGAAAATGACCGATATTAGTGTTAGATCCATAGTTTTCGGGGTCGCTCTCAAACTATGGATTTGACACTAATACCGGTCATTTTTGATCATATACAGGGTGTTTCAAAACAACACCAACAACGTTTGGGAGGTGATTTCTGACACGAAGATAAGACAAAAAGCATGGACAAACCTGGGTGCACAAATGTTTCCTTTCGGAGTTATAGGCTGCCAAAAACATGAAAAAATGAACTTTAAAGGTCCATAACTTCAAAACTATGGGACCTACCGTAGTCGGGTCAAGACTTCATTTAGGAACTAATATATGAACTATGCAAAAATTCATGTTTCCGAATCGTAAGGTACTCACGCAACAATTTTTATAGAGAGGGTTTCGCTACGTGCATATAATTTGAAATACCAACTATCTCTATAAAAATTCTTGCGGAAGTACCAAAGATTCTGGAACTTGGATATTTGGGTAGGGAACATACTAGTTCCTAAGTGAAGTCTTGGCCCGACTACGGTAGGTCCCATAGTTTTGGAGCTATGGACCTTTAATGTTTATTTTTTTAATGTTTTCGGCAATCTATAACTCCGAAAGAAAGCAATTGTGCACCCAGGTTGGTCTATACTTTTTGTCTTATCTTCATGTCAAGAATCAGCTCCCAAACGTTGTTGTCGCTTTTTTGAAACACACTGTATATGATAAAAATGACCGATATTAGTGTCAAGTCCATAGTTTGAGAGCGACCCCGAAAACTGTATGTGCAATTGTGATAAAGATTGAAAGCAACGAGCCCTGTGGGCCTTCTAACTCAGCTCGTTCTTCTTACTTATCTTGCTCAGCTATGTTTTGTGAAGTGAGTAACGTTGGAGGTCTTATATGTGCAAGATGGGCGAGGAACTTACAGATACTCAAAGTGAATGATCATCATTAGAAGAAAGAACAAACGAGTAGTAATATAATGTTGAAAAGAGGCCTATGTGGGCCTTATCCGGGGCCGCCATCTGCGGCAGTTTAACCTACAAAATTTTCTCAATTTTAGAGATTCAGTGTCTGGGAAATCGAAAAGTCAATTTTATTTTAGGATAGAAGCTCGTTGAAGAAATCTAAAATTAAGAGTCCTGGCCTTCAAAATGATCTAAATGACTTTCAAGTAACCTTATACTAGATTGGAAACATCGAAATCGGTGGAATGAAGGTTCGAGTTCTTGATAGTGATCAGCATACGTTTCAAGCTTTATTTACCACTTAGGTGTAGGCTAGTAATTAGCGTTTTTGAATAAAAGTTGGGAAGTTTCGAGTACAGAACTGCAGGTGAGCCATTCTGTCTGAGGATTGTGCACATTAAAAAAAAAAAAAAAAAATGTGGAGCCACATGTGGAGGTGGTACTGTACCTTGAACTACAGATCCTGACTAATTTTCGGTCTATGTTTAGCAGAAGCGGTCCAGCCCTTTTCTCTATATAAAAAAAAAGTCACAATTTTGGTAATTTCTTTTCACATTCGGTTAGTTTAGGGTAGGGTAGGTTAGATTAGATTAGTTTAGTTTAGTTTAGGTTATATTAGTGAAGGGGTCCCGCATAATTTCCCAAAAAATGAGTTTCGCTTATTTCTATTAATATTAGGTTAGGTTAGATTTGGTTACGTCATGTTACGTCTAAGTTCTTGCATCATTCATTTCTCCTGTAAATTTTGTGTTTTTTACGTGCTTCTGGACCTCTTGTACTAAACATACTCCTAATTTTCTTCCATTTTCTTTACTATTATTAACTACTGATTGCTAATAATTCACATGTAGATTGGTCACAGATTATACTTAGAAGTTATGAGGAAATAATTAAATGCAGAGAACTTCATGAAATGAGATGAAATCTTTCAGTTTTACGTTCTACGTTTATGCCGACTAGGCTAAAAGGAGACAGTGATAATGAGAAATGGATGAAATGGTGGAATGAAGAAAGTGGGGGAAACGAGAGAAGCCCGAGAAAACACACGCAGACGGTGTTCATCCACCACAAGCGAGCTGAGATCGAACCAAAGACACCGTGCACTAGAGGTTAACCCTCTACCACTGAGCCCTCACTGCCCCCAAAATTTCATGGAGGCTTTTTTTCTTTAGTGTGTTTTCCGAGAACACTTTCAGTTTCAATAATATGTTTTCCTTTCAGTGTAGATTAATCATAATAGTAAAAACAAGGCAACAACAATCCCATATTCATTAACAAAATTGGAAGAAACACCTAAACTACTTCTACTGGTTACGCAACAGAAGCTGAAGAAAATGGGCCTCCCAAATTGACAATTACTTAGCGCAGAAATGATAGCTTTTGAACTGACACAGAATAAAGTATTAATTCTAGAATAGCCACGTTTGAAATGTTCAGCTCAGTACAATTATTTTGAACAATTCCGTGGAAGTTTCAACATTAATCCAATGTTAGTCATAAAGACTTCCTTTTGAAGTTGGTTTAAAAACTCTGCATTCGGAAGTCAAATTTTGTTTTGGTTTGACCCTTTCTGTCATTTGTTATATTAGACCAAAATGTCATCTATCAAATAAAATAATTGTCATAAAAAATAATCACCAATCAAATGTGGTCTAGAAATATAAATAGTGTACTATACAGGACCATTTGTCTAAACAGATTATCAAGTTAGCAAGTTTGTTTTGGAATATGCAAGTTTAGTCATCCAAATGATTTTCATATAAAGATATATAGACAAAAATAGGCTTTACAAGTGGCCTATTCTTATTGTATTACTCACCGCTTCCTGTACCGATGAAGGATGTTTTATCTTTGGGTCATTTGGTCTGTCGGTGTCGAACTCTGGAAAAGTAAATAGCACTTGATCACTTCACCTATATAAACAATGCTAATTACTCACTAGATTAAAAATACGAACGAACAACTAACGTATGATAAACAAAACACTACAATGTTATTATTTCTTTTTGCGTGAAACGTACTTTCCTTATCACTAAGTAGGCAACTTTTGTTTTACCCAGCAAAAGACAAAATTCACTCGGCGTTTTCCGCAGCGACTGTCTTCATGTAAGGCTGTTTCAAGGTAGAAAGAAGACGATTGGTTGAAGACATTCCATCTGGTATTCACTTCCTGGCCGCTACTTGGGACCGTAAACCCCTTTCCCACTCGCAAACAATTGAATCGTGCTGAAATGATATTACGTGAGCTGTTTTCACTTGCAGTAGTAATGAAGTAAAGGTACTTTGAACGGGTCAAGTGGTACAGTAGACAAAAAACGGGAGCTTCGTATGTGGGAAACGAATTACATAACAAATAATGGTCACCAAGATATGATAAAGTTGACAAAAACTTTAGTGAACAACCAACACGTTAGTTATTCCAGAGTTTAGTACATTCACTTTGCTTTAAAAAAAAAAGATATGGGTGGTGGATATATTAAAATAAAAGCTTTCAATTTAACACTTCATGTATCAGCTATTTCTTTCTTGCTGTTTCAATGTATCAGTGTGGAATTGAGCGAATCGAAAGGCTACAACGAAGGGTAAACAGTATGTGAGACAAACAAGCTAGCAAAACATTCATATTAATTTTCAAATTTACTTCTTTAATACAGGAGGTTACGTAGACGTAAAATCATTTTTGGAAGGACTGAGGCGCAATTGTCGCTTGTCAGGCAGAAGAAGATGGATGAGAGATCTATCTTAATCTTGAAGATCCAGAGTTAAGTTCGTAAAACAATTAAACAGAGATTGATATGGGACATGTTACATATTGTTGAAATTATGTGGTATTCTACAAATAAAAGGATAAAAATAATCTTTATAAAAATTTCGACTAAAAGGGAAATTATTTCGCAATCGATATTTAGCAGACACTTGTCATGAAGTATATAGCTTAAATCAACTACGTTAAAAAAAAAAAAAGATTAGACAAGTTGAACGGATAAAATTATTATTATATTTGAATGATATGAATCACAGAATTCGAGTTTTTCATTCTCACATATGAGAGTGTAGAAGGCCTTCAGAGAATACTAATAAATGCACAACTTCTTGGCTAAGTTGTTAACGCTTGTGCTATTTGGGCCCGGGCCAGAGCCGGCTCGTCCATATAGACAACCTAGGCGGCTGCCTAGGGCGGAAACATTTAGGGGTGGAATGGCAGACTTTTTTACGTGAAGTTTATCAATATTAGCCAAAACGTATGTTTGCCAGCACTCTACACATTTAGAAAGAGGAACTTAATGAAAAGTGGAATCACCCAAGATCGATTACTTCTCACTTACATGGAGCGGGGGAACATCTACCGGGCTATAGCACGTTTCCGTGTTCCGAGACTATTCATACAATGACTAAAGATCACCTGTATTATCTAAATATCCAAACTCCGGATGCTCGCAGAAATGTCACTGACCTAAAGTTTCTACATAAGGTAGTCATTGGAAACTTAAGGTCTGAAACCGTGCTTTGAGAATTATCACTTCACATTCCTACCCATGTAACACCAAATACCCACCTCTTCCACCTTTCCCACCCTACACTGTCGATTACTCAAAGGTCCTTCTTTCACAGAGCACCAAATTTATATAATTAGATAACAACTGACGTGGACATATTTTAAAATATTCAGCTTTTGACAGAATAATTACACAAATTCAAAATAATTAAAAATGAATTAAGAAATTTCATCTTTGCTTTGTCTTTTTAATTATTTTTATATTTCCTATTGCTAATACATGTCCCTTATGTTTCCCTATGTAAATGGCACTCGTTGTGCTATATCTTAATATCTGTTGAAATAAATAAATGAAATAAAAAGTAGGCCCGACAGTCCTAGTGAAAGAGTTTGCAAGTATGAAAGTAAGGTTATAAATGCTGTTGTTTAGTTTATCTCAAACAGTGAGTGAGAGACTTATGGAAATATTAAAATGTACTATCCCAACATCACGAACTTTATGTTGTTTTTTCACTGTTGCAAGCAGAACTAATTTTTCTGTGATATTTAATGAATGTAGACAAAGCTACTCGAATCAAAAATTATATGTGAGTATAAACTTTGTATTACTAGTTTAGTCTAATTATAAATTGTTCAAAACATAAAACTGTTTATGGTATACCTGTTAACTTTGGATTTCTTTAAACAGGCAAATTTTAAAATTTTGGACACGTTGTAGTCACTAGTCATGTCTTCTATGGATTTTTTAAAGGAAGAATTACAAGCATCTTTTGTTTTATATATTCAATAGACATCGACATGGTTTACATTAAAATAAAATTTTAATTTCCTGTTGGCCTGTGGTTGTATTAGTAAACTTTTACTCCAAATGTCACAACAATAAAAATGTTTTTTTTTTTTTTTTTTTTTTTTTTTTAATAATTGGCTTATAGATTACTTAATACCATAGAGAAAGGAATTGGGCGTAAGTTTTATTTTATTTAATGCTTAAACAAATGGTAACAATATGATGAAATGATGAAAATGTCAGGAGTGACAGGGCTTCACTTTGGTATTAATTTGGACTGAAGGAAATTATGGGAGCGTAGACATGTTTATTGCCTAGGGTATAAAGTATCGTAGAGCCGCTTCTGGCCCGGGATCGATCTTCGTGGCGATATTTGTCTGTAATCTGTATCAAGGGGAGTAGTGTTCATGATCTCACTTTTGACAATACATCTTGTGTCATTCAGTTTTGATACTAAAGGGAGATGTTATATTACAACTAGTCAACTAAGCAATATACGTATAATAAATACTTACAACAATTCAATGTGGAGGGCGCGGTGCATCAGTGGTAAAGCACACAGTTCTGGTACATGAATGAGATTTCTGGTTCATGCCAAATAGATTTTATGATAGACAAACACTGCGTGTGTGTTTTTTCTTGTGCATAACCTGTTTGTTCCCACTTTCCTTATTTTACCAATATCATCCATCTCATCAATGCATCCTCCTTTAGCCTTGGGGGCCGCGGTGACTTAGTGATAGAGCGTTCATGTCTAGTGCATGCGGGGTGCATGGGGTCGATCTCAGCTCGCATCAAGTGGATTTTGTGGTGGACAAACACCGTGTGCGTTGATCTTCTCGGGGTTCTCCCGTTTCCCTCCACTTCAGTCATTTCATCCATTTCTCATTATCCACGCCTTCTTTAGCTTAGCCGGCATAACGTGGGACATAAAACTCAAAGATTTCATGTATTTCCTTAGCCTCGATGCTTAAACTTGAGACGATAGACTAAAAGAAAACAAAGTAACATGGAGAACGCAGAAGGAGAGATGCTATTTTCATATTGAGCTGCTCAATCAACAACGACGACACTTAATGCACGGGGCCTTCTTAGAACAGAATAGATCTTTACCTGCACGAATTTTGGTACATCCAGTCCGAAAAACTTTTTTTTTTATTATTATTGTTACACATAGAATGTTGTTCAAGGTTAAGAAAAGACTAACAACAATAGAGTTGTGTTGATTTTGAGTTCAACGCCCCTTTCAGCAGCGAGACTATGTGAGACGGGACCTACTGATTAACGTGGAATCCGAACGACGTGAGCTCCCGTCGGGAATCGAAGCCGGATCTCCCACGCCAAAGGCGCGTACGCTAACCGCTTAGCCACGAAGAAGCCCACAAAGAACAATAGATGCAATCTGTCAGTTAACAGGTACTTTTTTTACACGTATAATATATAGGTGTAAATGAGCCATTTATTCCAGCAGAAGAAAACGTATTAATTATTAGTTAAGTACTGGCAACAAACGACAATGTTTTTTGTAGCGCCATAAAAATTCGTTTTCTAGATTTTCTCAAATTTAGCATGGAAATTTAGCCCCAAAAGATGCCAAATTGCTTAGCTTGGTGTTATCGACCGATTGTTAGGACCATACGCAAAAATGATTAAAGACAACTAGGAGCTTTCGAAATATGGGTGTGGAGAAGAATGGAGAAAATTGGCTGAGCCGAGTGGAAAACGAGTGGGAGGGTGTTAGAAATGGTAGAGGAGAAAAGAAAAAAATATATATTATTAAGAAGAGGAAAAGAAACTGGTTGAGTTATTAGATAAGATGGAACTGTATCATGAAGAACGTGCTAGAGGGTATGGTGGCAGGAAAGAGAGGGAAAGGGCGAAGGAGACAACAATTAATGGACGGTATCAAAACAGAAAAATAACACGTACAGACAAAGATGTTAGCGGAAGACCATGGAACATGGAAGCTTCTCAGTTGCTGCAAGTGACCTGTCAATAATGGCATAATACCTTTGATGATGATGATAGAAGTTAAATAAAAATCGAACTTTAAGAGTTAATCCTATCCTTTTTTCAGTTTAACGTTCCATGACATGTCCTTTAAGCTAACCGAGACGGATGATTGAAGCAAGTGAATGATGATGGAAGAATTCGTTGAATGAGAATCTGAAAGGAAACGAAAGTATTCCAAGAAAACCCAACAACACGATGTTATCCACCACAAACTTACTTGGCCGGGAATCGAACCAGGGGTCACACGCACCAGAGATAAGTGCTCTACCACTAAGCCACCGTGGCCCCTCAAATTTCAGGTAGTTCCACCTGCTGGGTCCCTCTACTTATGCCAATGATACTAGTGACTCCGAAAGCTTTTATTTGAACTACACAGAACGCTTAAAGTAACAACAGTTAAACTTAATGCCAAAGTGATTTGTAAGTTTTGTGACTAAATGATTTTCAGAAGAGCCGTCTCCGCTGGCCTACTGACTAATGTGAGCGGCTTCAATTTCTCGGTGCGTAATTGCGGTGGTTTGTAGTCAACCTTAAACTGCATGTCCACGTCACACATAACCTCGTTAATTAAAAAGGACTCTACAAGAACAAGAAGAACTGGCTTCCTCATGACTATATGGTTCGCGTACAGGGCGGGCGTTCCAGGTTTGATTCCCGGTGGAAGATCATGCATTTCAGATCCCACGTTAATCTGTAGATGCAAGCAAGTTCGGCGTACAATGGCATCATTTGACATCCCCTTTCTCCAAAAACAACAAAGCTTAAAAGCCAAGATTTTAAGTATGATACCTCATCACCCTAACAGCACAAGATGTGCTAGGCATGTGCCATTTACCCACCCAACCAGGTACATTCTAGGAACGTGCCATTTAAGTTCCATATGTACCGTTTACGTACCTGGTACTTGAAAAATTTACATTTCATATGCATAGCACGTGTCGCTAGGTACGTGCCTTTCGAGGAATTTCTGACACTTGAAAGGTACTTTTACATGCTTCACTGGAATGTGAGGAATGTGAATGGCACATACCCCATGTACCATGGCATGGTTGTGCGTAAGTTGCTTCGTATTGCGACTAGGGTTGCCAATTTAGCCACTTTGTGACGAGATCTGGCCATTTTGAGAACGTCGTTAGTCACATAATTTCCAAAGAGCCAATAGTGGCTTTTTAGCCATATGCTTTTCACTTCTATAGCCACTTTCTGAGTTTAGCCACATTGTAATATATTGTGTGTGTCATTTTGCAATTTTCTGACGTTTGATGCGTTCTCTAGGTTGTAACATTCTAAACCCCACTGGCAGAATTGTCCTCATAAAATTAGCATTGATGGTTATATTGTGACGTTACACAGCAGAGAATTAGTTCAAAACCTGTACGTTAAACCTAGACGTTAAATAAAATTTTCGAGAAGACGTAAGTTTAAGTATAAACTAACTCCTTAAAGAAATTCAGCCTGATAATATAGACATCCTTCAGGAAATGGTTATCCTTCCTTTTCCATTATTATTTGGCTATGAAACAAATGCCGGAGACATATACAACCGCTATATACAACAGTGTGGTGTTGGAATGTGTAATGATTAGGATGTGATGTTTTATTTTTTTTTTTGAAAGTTCAACACTTCCAATGTACCCGTAAAAATGTACTAAAGAAATAGTGCCCATGTTTTTTAAATATTAAATTAGAACTGGACAATCTACATGAAATTTGCAATCGATCAGTGAAAACGTCATCTTTCTAGAGCCTGTAGTTTCTGAGATCTCATTGTCGACAAACATATATGTGTATTTTAAAAGAGCTCCAAAGATGGCAGCACAATTCATTTGCATGTATTCCGGAGAAGGCTTACTAAAGGCAAAGGCCTTTGAACAATAATTTAAAAGGATAAACTTTGTGAAAAATATTTATTTCAGTAATTTATTTAAACTACACTCTTTTAAAAATATTTGTCTTTGTTATAAACGTGAAATCACAAATAACCGTAAATCAAAGGTTTGAATGCTAAGATTATAGGTTAGAGCTCAACAAACGACAGTCGAGCGTCAGCGAATCCTGGAACATATTCAGAAGGCGGCCTTTGATATTTTCCATTTACATATGACAGCTACTTATTCAGGATTATATACCTATTTTCACTTCCATTCTGGTACAGCAGTATGAATCATCCACCTCAGCGAAAGAGTGTCATCCGTCATATGTTCAACAACGTCCGCTCTCTTAACACCAACAGATTGCTTTTGGAAACGATGGCAGCGGCTCACAATGTCGACTGTATAGCTCTTAACGAAACCTTTCTGAAACAATCCAACCACTGCTATATGCCAAATTATCATTTACTTCGTTCCGATTTGCCGCAGAATGTAGCCCGAGGCGGTGCTGCGTTGGCCGTCAAGTGTTCCCTCCCAAAACGTTCACTTCTTCCACCTCATTTTGAACAATATCCGGAACACGTAGTTGCTACCATTTATTTTCCAAATCGTGCTATCACAGTCGCAACTATTTATGTTCGATCAACTCAACCATTGCCATATCGTTTCCTCACTTATCTGGACCTCCATTTTAAAACATACGCTCTACTGGCTGACCTTAATTACCATTCTCGTACTGAAGCTCAAAAAGAACGCTTCCAAGACTTTCTGCTCACTACCAACGCATCATTCATTGACATTCCACACCCCACGCGCCCTGAAAGTGGAACCACTCCCGATGTAATTATACTTTCAAATAATCTTTTGACTTCCTCTACTATCGAAGTTCTGGGCACCATTGGGAGTGATCATCTGCCGATTCTACTCACGATACAACAACCCGGTCGCACCCAACCCCTAGTATCTTCTACCCCGAAATACAATTTTCATAAGGCCAACTGGACCAAATATCAAACTCACATTTCGACCAGACTCGCCGAAACTAATCTCACTCTTACCAGTTTTGAATCCATAGATCATTTAGCAGGGACTCTCACGGACGCAATTAGTGATGGCACTGACCATGCCATCCCTAAACATACTTGCCACCCACTCCGGCCTAATTTACCTCCATATGCACTTTCACTTCTGAATCGCTCCCACGCTTACCTTGCCGAGTACCGAAAAACACATGATCCATATTTTTTCAGTCTTCATAAACAGTTTCAGAGAATGGTAAAACATTATGTCATCGCCAAAAAACGCCTTACTTGGCGGAATTCATGTAACAAACTCCAGACTGAGCGCAATACAACAAAATTTTGGAACCTATTTAAACGCCTGACTTTTCAGAAACATGGCCAGCAATATCCTCTACTCATAAATGATACGGCTCCAACTACAGATACGGACAAGGCAACGGCCTTTGCACAATACTTTGAAACCGTCTTTACTCCTCACTCCGATCCAATATTTGCGCATCCTTCCCACCGGCATATCGAAACAGAAGGTAACCCGACTCAGCAAACCCTACGAGCACAGTTTGGCGATCCACTTCCTGATGCCACCGGCCTCCTAGCCCCAATTACATCAGAGGATATTCAGAACGTTCTTCATAACAGACCCAATACCGCGCCTGGTCCAGACCCTATCAATTATCAGCAACTTTCACAGGCACCACCAATATTTCATACATTGCTCGCCCTTCTTTACACCGTCATCCTTTCAACAGGATATTTTCCTAACCTGTGGAAGCTTGCCAAACTCGTAGTCTTTCCAAAACCTCACAAGGATCCGACATCAGTTACCTCATATCGACCGATAAGCCTGACTTCAGTATTTAGCAAAACACTGGAAAGGATTCTAGTTAAACGACTCCATCCTTTTCTGGCACAGCACAACATCCTTCCACCTACTCAAGCAGGATTCCGACCATTTTTCGCAACCAGTGATCAGCTCCTCAAACTCTCATCACTCATTCAGAATCACTTGAATAAGCACCTTCCATCTGTGCTTATCTCTTTCGATATCGAGCGCGCCTTCGATACTGTCTGGCATGAGGGATTAATATATAAACTCAAACGTCTCCTCCCACTGCATTATGTCCGTCTGATAGCAAATTTTCTATATCAACGCCGTGCCTTCATTCAATTAAACCAGGGACACTCTCATGAATTTTTCTTGAGAGCGGGAGTGCCACAGGGATCCGTTCTCTCTCCGCTGCTATATATCCTATATGTCGCCGATATGCCCTCTCCGTCACCTCCAATCTATGCCTTACAGTTTGCCGATGATACTGCCTATCTTGCTCTCGGCTCCTCTGTAGACCGCATCAATATTCATCTACAAACAGCAATAGACACTTTAATCTCATGGTGCTTACGTTGGAAGCTAAAACTGAACCCACTTAAAACACAAATGACGCTCTTTGCTCGCAGGAAACATAAATACTGCCTCACCCGAAATCCTGAACGCCTTCATATTACGGTACTCGGCTCAGCGATTCCACTTCAAAACAGCGTTAAATATCTTGGGGTATATTTTGATAAACATCTAACATGGCGCACACACTTAGCTGCTCTCGAGAAAAACATCCGCCAACGCCTAAACCTATTACGAAACTTGAAAGGCACAACTTGGGGTCTAAGCGCCAAAGTGTTACTATACACCTATAAAGTATTTGTCCGCCCAGCTATGACATACGGCAATCTGGCGTGGCTTTCAGCTCCACCACATTTCTATGACCGCCTTCAACTTCTCGAGCGCAAGGCTTTACGCATCGCCTACTCTCTCTCATACCACACCCCAAACGCTCATCTCTATCAAAATACCACCATGCCCCCTATTTTGGACCATCTATATACTCTCCGAACCCGATATATCACACATCATATAGCTACATCTCATCTTATAATCATGGAACTCTTGGATCAGACTCCTGCTCTTCCACGTTCTGAATATCCTCCTCTGGACCATCTCCTCGCCATTTACGAAAGAGCTACAAATTCACCTGACTACAACCCGGATCGCAATATATACCAAACCCATCCCCATCTCTATCGATAAAGATCCGAGCACATAGGCCACGACTTTTAGCCTAAGCTTACCACTCCTTTCACAGGCACACAAAATCTGACATTTTTACCTTAGGTTCTCCACCATCTTATTGAAACCTGACGTCCATCTCTACAGTACTTAACAATTATTAATCTAAACCACTGGCCAAAGAGAAGGCGTAACCTTCTACGGCCCGCCCATCGACAGATGGGAATGAAAGTCAGTTAAAAAAAAAAACGACAGTCAACAACACAAATGGAAGGCAAGGGCCCAAGCCCGGTACTTAAATCAACCACAAAAACCGCCCAGAAATCTCTGCTCTGCTCTGCTCGTAAATGTTACTGTAGTATTTTAATAGACAGTTAAATTGCCACACAGATGCCGGAGGAGGGCATATATTTTCAGAGTTAGTTGCTTGGCTTTTTTTTAAAAGTACAAGCTTCTAAATTCGAACGTAAAAGTGAAGCGTTAAGGTTTTAGTATTTAAGTACTCGCACCCCCAGTTGCATAGCACTGCCCTAAGGAACATTACTGACATGCCTAGTACATTCCTGGCACATGCCAATGCCAAGTAAATGTGTCAAGTACATACACGGTACGTGATATACACATAATAGATACATTCCTCGGTATGTGTCATGCACGTACTTTTGGGCGGAAGTAACCTTATTCCTTACATGTGTATTTCACATGATTGCTCTATTCACGTACCTATCATGTACATTCTAATGTACCTCGAGGAACATTCTTTACACATGATCAGTATGTACTTGTGTTGGGTGGGTAGGTGTCCCAGCTACTTTTTAGGTACCCGACACTTGGTACATATGATATTCATGTGCTAAGTATGTTCTTCAGCTACATAAAGTTTTAGGTGCTTATTACAGCTAATTGATATTTGCGACTATGTACACTCATATCCCAAATGATTGTCCCATATCTATAATTGTCTCCCTATAAGAATATAATTTCATAATGATTTTGCAGGGTACTTTTAATACTGATACTATATGTATAATCGAGAAATATATTTTTGTGGTAAATTTCATAGGAAAAGAATTATAAATACGAAAATTAGAGTGAGTAAAACAAAATGTTGCTAAATGGACAAGAAAGTTTCATATTCGTTTTATTGTTCTCATTTACTGCTCTTTTGACATGAAATTTGCCACATACATGTCTTTGCCGATTATACACATATTAACATTATAAGAAATACCGGTCGAATTTGCTATCAAATTATATTCCCACAACAACATATTTATAGACATGCAACAATAATTTTGGACATGAGTGTACCACAAATATAGCATTTATGTACCTGGCTCAGTTTCGCACTGTGATAGTCATTTGTTTTTATGTCATCACTTGGGTCATATATCTTTCATGTTCGAGGTACTTCCTTCAGGTGCATACGTTTTCAGATACTTATGCAAGGATGTACTTATGACACATAATTGATATCCGCAGCGACGCACGAATGACAGTCAGCTGTTTGCATTTGCTCATGCGCAGAAACATGCAACGGTCTCTCGCGCTTTCTGCTACAATTTCTGTCCTGCTAGTAGGTAATCGCTTAGTGTCTGCTAGTACGCAATCGCTTAGAAAAAAGAAGCAACAAATGCATCAAATTTGGGAGATGAATTTAGAAGAAAGAGATGACATAACTGATCAATAAAAATTAAGATGAATCTTTCATACACATGTGAACAGTTAATTATTTACGTAGTTAGGGATAAAGTATTGTATTTTTTTAAATTATATTTTTTAGATGCCAACTATCGCCGATCATTTGAAAGTGAACATGGAAGAATCATGAAATAAAGTAAAGGGACACGCGTCATTTTGTTCTAAAATTACATGGCGAGCGGATTTTATCTAATCCCAAACGGTTATTGTCGAATATAGAATACAATGTTACAAGACTACTCTGATTAGCCAAATTAAAAAGGCCTCAAAAATTTCTCTCTCTACAAGCGACATTTTCTTCATCGTATTCGTGGCCTAGTACAAAAGCACGCGTCTAGTAATCAAAGGGTTGGTGGTTTGCTCCCACCCCCGGCCCACCCACTTTTATTTTTTACTTTTTTAAAGTAGACTTAGTTTTTAGACTCACCTTTAATGTAAACAAATTACGCATAAAGGCGATTTAACATATTTTGGTTGAGTAATTTTCGCTTATGGTGTGGGAAAGAAAATATTAGGTAAGTTCCCCAGGTACATGTCAGGCATGTGCCTAGGGGCGGACATAGACTGTGACTATCACTTGCCATCCATGTGATTTCTCTCTCATAATTACATAAGGCACATGCTGGGCACATATCCACGAACTTGGGGAACAGGATAGGCATATGCCTGCTATGTAATTGTGCTGTTAGAGCATGAACACCGAAAGGGAGGGAAGTGCACTCGCACTCAGAAAGGTCTAAACGTTATAAATACAATCTCGTTGTGTCTGTTTTTTCTTTAAATAACAATCTATTATGTTAGCGAAAGATAAAGCAAACACACCTGCAGACGAAAGATGGTAATCCTTTTCATGTCAATGTCAAGCTTCAATTCCAGTGCAATATCAATTTGCGATTCCAGTGCAACTAATTGTTTTATCTTTATTTCTTGATTTTCCTTCTACATCTGTTAAATTAAAAATAAAACTTGTTTCCACTTCAATGATATGGAACTTGTTAGTGACAAAGACAAGACAAGGCTAGTTTTCATATCAAAACTGTGATAACTAACTCCACTGAACAGGTGTTCGCTACTGTTCGAGATTTTGAGTCCTTGTATTTGACATCAATAAAACAATTAATACTGGAATACGTTTGACCATTTGCTTTAGCACTGTCCATGTGATCTTAAACTAATTTGACCTAAACATGATTTATGAATGTAGTAAAATAGGTCAGCTTAGTATCATCATGAAGTCTGTTTCTAGCAAGAAATATTTATCTATATATATAAAATTGAAAATCACTATGTTTGTGACTCTAAATCTCCTGAACCGCCCGACAGATCTCGATCAAATTTGTAACATGGATGAGGTTCGAGGCTGGGTTGGTTTTAAGCTATTCACTTTGATGGTAGAACTGAGGGTTGGGGAAGGGGCAGGGGGTATTAAAACTAAATAAAACTTAATAACTGCTGAATCACTCGACCGATCTTAATCAAATTTTCAACATAGATGAAGTTAGAGCCTGGGATAATTTTTATGATTTAAATTTGACGGAGCATCTTAGTGGAGGAGAAGGAGGGAGAGATATATAAAAGTCAATTCATATAAGACTGAAAGTTACCTATTTTTGTAACTTAATAACTCTTGAACTGTCCGACTGATCTCAATCAAATTTTCAAAATACATGAGGTTCGGATCTGGAAACATTTTTGTAATTTCACTTTAACGGTAGATCCTAGGGGAGAGGGAGGGGAGGGGGACGTACAAATAAAAACTAATAAAACCTAATAACTTTTGAATCACCCTACCAATCTCGATCAAATTTTCAACTTGCATGAGGGTCAGACCTTGTGTGTTTTTAATCGTTTCACTTTGATCAGCCAACATAAGGGAGGGGGAGATATATGTAAAAAGAAATGACTGCCTTTGTGACTTCATCACTCTTGAATCACCTGACCGGGGTATTAAAACTAAATAAAACTTAATAACTGCTGAACCACTCGACCGATCTTGATCAAATTTTCAACATAGATGAGGTTTAGGCCTGGGATTGTTTTTGTTATTTAAGTTTGACGAAGCAACTTAGGGGAGGAGAAGGAGGGGGAGATATATAAAAATCAATTTATATAAGACTGAAAGTTACTATTTTTGTAACTTAATAACTCTTGAACTATCCGACCGATTTGAATCACATTTTCAAGATACACGAGGATTGGATTTTGAAACACTTTTGTAATTTCATTTTAACGGTAGATCCTAGGGTTGGGGAAGGGAGGGGGACGTATATATAAAATCTAATAAATCCTAATAATTTTTGAATCACAAAAACAATGTCGATCAAATTTTCAACATATATGAGGGTTGGGCCTTGTGCGTTTTTTTATCGTTTCACTTTGATGAGCCAATCTGGGGTAGGGGGGAGATATATGTAAAAAAATTAAAATTCAAATGACTGCCTTTGTGACTTCATCACTCTTGAACCACCCGACCGATCTAAATCAAATTTTTAACATACATGAGTTCAGGGACAGGGATTACTTTAGGCTATTCACTTTGATTCACTTTGACGATGCACCGTAGGGGAGGGAAAGGGAGAAATTCAAAATGATCAAAAATGACCGATATTGGTGTTGAATTCATAGTTTTCGGGGTCGATGAGAGAAACAGTAACACTTCTGATGCTGTTTTAATCCAAGTTCAGCCTGATAGTTGGGGAGGGGGAGAGTACAACGTAGGAGAGGGGGATAAAAATTTAAAAATGATCAAAAATGACTAATATTTGTGTCAAATCCATAATTTTAGGAGTAGCTGATTAACAGTGACAATTCTGATGCCGTGAGCCGCAGCACGGAGGAGGGGGAGGGGATCTATATATAATAGTGATCGAAAATAACCAATATTAGTGTGTAATCCATAGTTTTCGGGATCATTCAGATGAACAGTGACATTTCCGATCCGGTTTAAATCCAAAATCAACCCCGCCACTTGGGGGAGGGGAGAAAGAGATACATAAAAATGATCGAAAATGGCCACTATCAGTGTCGAATTTATAGTTTTCTGGGTCGCTTAGGTGTACAGTGATGCTTTCGATCCCGTTTAAATTCAAATTCAATCCCGCAACTTGGGAGACGGGAAGGAAGAGATATTTAAAAATGATCGAAAATGACCGATATTAGTGCTGAATACATGGTTTTTGGGGTCGCCGAAATGATCAATGATCTTTCCGATACTGGTTAAATCGATGCCATTTAAAACCAAAACAGCATATTTCACGGCTACTACACACATGGGATACGGATTTGTGCATTTAAATTTTCATTTGTACCCAGCAAAGCGGGTAATATATGCTAGTTTTAAATAATATAGTTATGACAGATTTTGCCGCCCCTCGAAATTTGACGCCCTGTGCAAATGCACGTGTTACAGAGATGGCAGAGCTTGCCCTGGGTCCAAGTTGCATGCAGCCTCGGTGCTCCAAGAACCGTTCAACTCAAGCACCTTACAACTATATTTTCAATATTTTTACTTCTAATTCTTGCCTCCTAGTTGTCTACATGTTCTCACCTATCTCACATACAATGGCATGTAAGTAAGGAACGAGATTAGTGTTCATTTTTGTAGCTTACTTGTGTTAAACAGTCGTCTATTTGCGAGTCTACCATATTACTAAAGAGAAATATTTCTAAATACCTTTAACACATAACAGTAGCTAATAAACAATGTAACACCTGCCCACATGTAGGAATGATATCATTTCTTTTACACGGCACTTGATAGTCGTATGTATATTGGATACGAAGGAAAATTTGGCAGACAAGAAAACGGGAAATTTGTTTTGCATACAAATACTGCTGAATATGTGTGTGATCTGTTGACTCTCAAGAACTTTTGGAGGAAAATAAATGAAGTACCGTAAAATATATGAACTGCATCCAAGAGTGTGATTTTTGTTGATGCCAGAACAAAGAAAATGGTCTTTGTTTAATAAGAAGGCGTTCTATTTTATGCAGATTGGTTCAGAAGGAAGTTTCAATATCAGTTGTTGTAAGGCGGGGCCAGAAGAAAAGAAGCGGATTCTGTCAAATGTCAGCCTGTTGATGGGAAGCTTTCATGTGACGTTTTCGCGGCGCCTGGGAGACTTCCAGAAGAAAATGTGCTGATGCAAGGGGAGTCAAAGGTATGCGAAAGAAAAGCAGCTGGCGGCGCGCCCTGGCAAAAGGCAAACAGGTCGTGGAGGGAGAAACGAGGTTTTAAAACTTCCTCACTTCCAGTCGTATTATCTTCGTGAGGTTGAGGGTTATAACCTTCTACGGCAAGGTTCTCAAGTCATTTCTTGTTACATCCCTTCTGAGACTTTCACTGGTATATTAAGATAAATAGTACGAAATGGAATTTTTCAATTTTGGCACTATATCATTTGCGCCTTAGATCCTAAAAATCTATTTATTTCATGCTGAATCTATGCAACTTTCAATGCAATCTATATAAATAAGAATCAATATCTTAACTATATATAAAACTACATGAGCTGACATAAAATTTCAATCTGTATTGCTTATTGATATATATATAATTTATGTAAGCAGTATTTGTAAGCCTTCTTTAATTGGAGTTATTTACTCTGTTGAAGGCATAAATAAATAAATAAATAAATAAATAAATAAATAAATAAATAAATAAATAAATTATTGAGCACTTCCTGTAGGGCTACAATGATTAAATTTGGCATGATTGTAGCTTTCCGGAACTAACCCACAAGAAAATTGCCAAAAGTGAATATTTTTAATTTTAGGGGGCCTAAAGAGGGGAAGAAGAATTCCCCCATGCTATTTAAATGGGCTTTTTTTGATCTATAATCTCATGTTTTATTTACTTGGAATTGGAATAAAAACTTGAAATTCGGTATGCGTGTACGCTTTCATTAGCGTTACCTAAGTGAATAATCAGAAATAAAAATTTCAAATCGTAGAGTAGTTTTATGGGTAACTGAAAAATCTTTCCCATGTTATTTATATGGGACGTCTTTAGGGGCGTACGCAGGAGGTGGGTCCTGGGGGTCCGGACCCCCTCCCGAAATCCCGACTTTTTGTAAATGTAGTCTACTTTTAGCGGCAATTTTTGAAATTTTGATATAATTTAGCCTCAAATTGTATCTGGACCCCCCAAACGCTTTTGACCCCTCCCGAAATAAATTCCTGCGTACGTCCCTACGTCTTCTACACTCCAAAATGTTTAGGCACTTCCGAAAGGATTAGAATCATGAAATTTAGCATGATTGTAGCCTTCCAGGACTAACTGACAGGAAAATTGCCAAAGTGAATATTTTTAATTTTTTAGGGGTCTAAAGGAGGATGAAGAAATTCCCATGCTATTTAAATGGGAGTTTTCTTGGGATACAAAGTTTTATATTTTAGACACTTGAAATAGGAAAAGAAACGATAGAATTATGGGTTCAAGAGGTGCGAGGCCGTAGGCCGAGCAAAGGCAGTGTGTGGGAGCGAAGGCACGGGATGGGCAGATTCAGGAAATATGAAGAGCAAGTTCACGAAATTCACTGTTGATTCAAAGGCCAAGAGATAAGAAATGCGAGGCCGCAGGCGAGCAAACTCGGGTGTCTGGAGGAGGAACCCCCAGCTAGTATACTCTATAAAAAAGAAAGTGAGTATGTTTGTGACTTTATAACTCTTGAACCACCCGACCGATCTCGATCAAATTTTCAACGTATATGACGTTCGGGCCTCGGACAGTTTTTATCAATCCATTTTGACGGTGCATCTTAGGGACTGGGTAGATATATAAAAATGATCGAAAATGACCGATATTAGTGTCCGGTCCATAGTTCTTGGGGTCGCTGAGATGAACAGTGACGCTTCCGATACCATTTAAATGCAAATTCAGTTTACAATAGTAATATTTATGTTTTATTTTTTATAGATTACTTATTATTTTCTGATTATTTGTTATATTTTCTTTGTTTCTATGGATTCGAGAGCGCTTCCATAATAGTAAAAAGTGACTGACTAATGAAACATATTACTAATTTTTCGTATTTTAACCCAGAGAAGGAGATAATTGACGCTAGTAGTTAACTATCCAAAACTAACAACAACAATGGAAAAAATGGGCCTGGGTCTACATTTGGAGGTATTTTGACATTTAACTGGTGAAACTGAAGAAAACTTTTGACAGGAAGACCAGGCATCTGATTTGAATAAGTACCACTCCGATTGCAAAGCAACAATGTACTATAGTGTGGTGAGGAAGGCCTTTACTGTGATTGGGTTATCTGCGCACGGTGAAAGATTGTCTTCGCACCTGCCAACTGTGCTGCATTCGAAGTTCAATTTTGATTGATTAGTAAAGTTTTTATGGGGACGTCAGCATCGACGCTATATGTCCCCGTCATGAGTTTGTTATGGTTCGAAACCGACGTTAGTATAGACAGTTTCAGAACAAGAAACGGTTTCTTGAAATTTGCACAGAACAGCCGCATGGCCCTGTCCCATGTCAAGAGGCCCTGGGCCTTATGGAGAGGCATTTTCACTATGATTAGCGTCACACTAAAGTCCTGACTACTGCAGGGAACATATGTTAGTCGAATTCTTTAGCATGACACTAATCACGCGACAGAACGACTCTGCATAAGGCTCCATAAATCTAAGAAAACAATAGACGATCATCGGTTAGAAAGAGGAAAAGAAGTTGCCAAACGTCCCCTTTTCTCAAGATTTCTTTAATTTTTCACCAAAAATAATATTATATCTTAATTCTCACTTGTTTTCCTTTCTTTTTTCTTTCTTGTTTCTTCTTCTACCTAACAACATCGGACATGGCAACATCCCCCAACCATCGTCCTAACAAGGATTGGGTAGCTCTTTTGGTAGGGGTGTGGGACATGGCTCTTATGCTTTGAAACTGGGAATATAAGGTTCTGACCTTAATAACCTTGGTGTTGTATAAGAGCACAAAACATCAAAGCTTTCTTTTACTAATATTGCGACAGGAAAGGCCTTACTGACAACACAACATTGCTGCACGTCTTGCAAATAAGAACAGAAATAAAACACTGAACTGCTAGACAAGACTGTACTATTCATAAAAGAGACATGTAAAGTATTTACTTTCATCAATGGTACAGACTTGTTCAGCAGTTCAACAAAGCCTTGTTTCCCGCTGAAATGCATGTACGAAGATATGTAAAAAGTAAACTATTCATTAAAAAAAATCGCCTTTCATTTGATTTTGTTGGTCACAGTCAGAGCAAAAACCTGCATAAGTATTTTTACTTTCGAGTGACAATAGCAAAAAAAGATATGGTGATGGTAAAAGAAATCGAATGGGAGTTTCAGTAGATTTACACGTTGCATGGCTCCTACATGCCGAAAACGGATATCTATCTGTCCGTCCGTCCGTCCTGATGTAAAGATGTTCACTCGCCTAAAAGTTGACACCTGCACGGGCCGGGCTTGAGCCGGCCAGCTCCGCAATTACTAAAACATGAAGTAGAACGCGCCTACTTCCAGGAGACCACCATGGCCCCAATATATCGACAAGACAAGACGCCCAGTCACACTACAAGATCATGGCACGCAACAGGAAATAGAAATCCGTGTTATTCCTTTTCATGACGCTTTTGAAGAGCCTTGAAACTAGTGCAATGTATTTATGCGCATTTGGACTGTTAAAATACCTCTACAACATCGCTTCCCTGTACTCTCTCCGACTTATGGAGAAATGGGATGAGATTCCTATGCCTGTTATCCAATATAGAATATTGTAGAGGAAATTGCGAAGTCGGGCTATAGTCCATAATACTGGTGGTCCGATAGAACAATTGGTGGTGACGGCACGGTTTTTCACAGGGTAAGTATAGTTTGGAAATCAGTTAGTTATAATCTGATCAGCGTTCTGTGGTAGAAGAAACAACTTTTATAATAATTGTCAAGAATGCTGACAATAGATGATCAGAAAGCAAATGACATAATTTTAACAAATGATATCTTAATTAAGTTTTGCTTTAAACGATATAATAGCAGCGTAGGGAATTGTTGATTACTCTATCATCGGGAACGAAATTGGGAACAAGCGTGGTAACCATTCACTTTTATGAACTGTGGCTGATTTTGCACGGGGTCGGGGAGCAAAATTTTTGAGCGACAAAAAATAATTTAAGCTATTATTTATATATATATATATATATATATATATATATATATATATATATATATATATATATATATATATATATATATATATTTTTTTTTTTTTTTTTTTTTGAAATTTTACAGTAAGCGTTGATTTTTATTCTTCGTTAGAGAACTTTTGAAATATTAGATAGAGTTTCAGCTGCAACTTTTCTGTTACGTAATATGTAAAACAATTCTTGAAGTCCACAATGTCAACATCCAATCTAGTTATGATATCCAACTGGAGAGAGTTAAGTTGGGAACTTCTACAGGACCCAGGGGCGGATCCGTGGGGGGAAGGGGGCGATCGGGGCGATCGCCCCACCAGAAGAGGCAACTGTCTTATATATATATATATATAACCCATCCCAGAGTTTGGAGCTCTTAAAAGTAGCTCTAAGTAGCAGTATTACAACCCATCACCCCCCCCAGATGTCCGTCCTGGATCCACCCCTGACAGGACCCATGAAAAATTGTGTAAACTCATGATATGCCTATCGTAGTCTGGGTTCTGGCTGCCCTCCTCAATTTTTACCATAGGAAGATTTACCACTGTATATGAAAACCATAGGAAGAGAACTTCTGTAACCGATTATATAGCAAATATTTTTTTCAAGAGCAAGTCCTCGGATAAGGTCATCGCTTGGAAGATACACAGGTATTCTTAAGTTTTCTATTCTTTTAACATAATGAAGTGGTATTGTTTAACGTAAAACAAAGCAGATCATCAAAAGTTAAAGTTCGTTCACCTAACTTCATTTATTTATATATATATATAAAAGAATAAACTCTGCTATGTTAATATTTGTATAATGATAATCTGGTGGTGTTTTTGTTTTCTGCCACTTCTGTGTTCATTTCTATAAAACAATAGAACTTTATCAGTTGACATATCACTTGTACAAATCATCTAAAAAGGTTTTGATTAAGCAAATTTCTTAAAACAGAGTCGTCGGCTTACCGCTAACCAAAAATTGTTCCCTACGTCAGCATTGATTTCTGTAAGATTATTTGGGGCAGAGAAGGCCAAACTTTGCAAACTGATAGTGGCTAAAATCACATTTTCTCAACTTAATTCTGCATTTTGCAGGTGATTATATCTTTCGTATCATCATGCACTTAAACCTCTGAAAATAAAAAAATGTAGAGCTACTCGAGTATATTATAGGAGCTTTGTGACATGCAAAATACAAACATGTATTCAATTGTTTGAATTCAATATGGTTCACACATGGGGAAAGAAATCGTATTTTTTAGTACAGATGCAAGGGCTGAAGAAATAAGGCTGACCTTTTTTAACGAGTTTTTCTCGTGACCTTTTAGCCTGAGAAATTTTGAGCTTTCTTGAGCATTTCAACTTTAATAAAATATATATTTATCCCTTTCAACACGGCGACAGTCATGGCTTCGTTGAGAACACTACTTTTCTTTCTTCTTGTAAGCGCCAAAAAATGACCTATCACAAACAAAAACAACTGCAAATCGTTGAACGAAACTTACACAATCCCTGCACGCCGTTTCGAAGCACAAAAGTAATAGCGGGCACTTCTACATCGATTTTAACCAACCTGCACAATTGTATTTCCCCGTGTTGAAAGGAATGTATATAAAAGTGAGAAGTTTAGTAATGAAGAATAAAGCAATGGTTTGTCTAATTCGAACAAATTGTTTGAAGAGCTAGTTGAGTAATATGTAACGATAAAAATGTTTTAGTAAAAATTTAACCCTTGTGTACTACTGAGGTGTCCTTTTGGGGCCCCAGAGATATTTAATGCATTATATTTCTTAAATGAACATGAGTATCTAAAAGTCTGTTCTTGAATTTTTTCCCTGTGTATGTTTTATATATAGAACACAAATATTATTTGTTATTGTCTTGCTGTTATGTAAAAGAAGTGATGGTTTACCACTGAAGTCGTAAAAGGACCTCAAGGTAATACGCATGTAAGTAAGCAATTTTTCTTTCTTTTCTTACCAAACGAGCAAAATTACTAGTTTGCATAATGCTCAATAGCTGGCAGAAATTATTAATATATTGTTCCCGAAAATTACTTCATTATTAACATAACAAATTTGGTTATGTACTAAGAAACAAAAGTTTTGTTGAATCACACTACATTATTTGTGACCTTGTCCTTTTCTTCCTCAGGTTACAACTTGAAGCAATAGATATCTTGAAACCAGTTTATATTTTTCCACAGATTGTGAATAACAAAGTCTCTAGTTTCAAAGGGCTAAAAACCCATTACTTCAACCAATCATCTCTAGAAGATGACATGACCTGACTATTCTGGGTTGTAGTTACGCCTGTTACCTGGTGACAAGGTCATCAAGTATTTCTTTCCTATTTTGGATGACGATTATGTCAGTGATGTCGAAGATGACAGTCCCAGTTAGAGTGCAATGCAATAAAGTGTTGTTTTAAAATGTATCTGCATAAAATTTCTGTACGAAACGCCAATAATTACGCATTTTTAATTGAGGTCTCTAAGGGACCATACGGTATCTCCTATGCAACACTTTTCATGGTAATACACAAGGGTTACTAGTGTTAGTAATAGCTGTTCTGAAAATGTAGTAGTTAGACACAATGAAATAAAATTATAATTTAAAATTTACGCATAAATTTAAACTCCAGTTGGTAGCGTTTTGGAGCTAAGGACACATTTTATGTAGAAGGTTAAGCAGAACAAGTTTATCTATGTTTACAAGCATTTCGAGCGGGGGAAGGCTAAAAACACTATACCCAAGTTTCCTATTTCTAATATATTAACAAACTTGAATAAGTATCCGTGGTCAGCAATGACCTACGAATAGCCGAGAGCCGTCACAGCGCGCTTCACACGTATTATCTGCCCCACGGATGATCATATAAAAGTTTCCCAAATCAAAATGGAGTCACCACTGGCCTGTCGTCATCCTAGAGTGCAGTTGTTCTCCTGGAAGACGGTGAATTCCTATCCGCCACTCATGCGATATCGAAACATAGCATGAATTATGTAATTAATAGACTTTTTACTACCGTTAAACAAAACTCAAACCAAAAATGACCGTTTACTGCTTTAAGTTTTGTAAACTGAGCTTATTGTAAAGGTAGGCCTACTTGAAATGGAAATATTAGTTTTAGAGTAACATATACTTTCCAATAGCCTCCCAGGCAAAACATTATAACCACCCACTACTTTTTCAACGAAGTCGTTGGACTGGCGTAAGAGGTAGAGAGATGGGCCAATAATGGCTCCTGATCTTAAACGGTAGCAGAACCATTTGCAAGACAGTGCTAGAGATCTCACTCGATCAGTCAGTGTGATGTTTGTGCGTAAAATGGGAAACACTGGTGGTATATAAGTTTGAATGGAGCAAGCTTGTGATAGCCAGACGGCTGGGAATCAGAATCTCGGAAATTATGAGACTTGTCGGATGTTCGCGATCTGCCAAGGTTAGTGTTTTCCAAACGTGGGAAAAGAACGCTGAAATCAGCACTAAACTACAATACATGGGGCGACCACCCCTCATTAAAAATGCCGTACATCATAGACTGTTGAGGTGTGTACAACAGACTACGGCACAAACTGTGGCATAATTAACAGCAAACTTAAACAATGGAAACGTATGAATGTGCTTGACCACACGGTTCACCGTACATTGTTAGATATGGGCCTCCGGAGCCAACGTCCTACACAAGTACCAATCTTAACAGCACGTCATCATCGATAATGACAGGAATGGGCACGGGCCCAACGTCATTGCACCGCAGAATAATGGCACATCATTGCTTGATCCGATCAGCACATCTATATCGGGTAGGAATCCGTCGTCTTCAAGGAAAATATCTGCATTGTAGGATAATGATAGGCCAGTGGTGGCTTCATTATGATTTGGGAAACTTTCACATGGTCATCCATAGGCCAGATAATGCGCATGGAGGGCACTATGACGGTTCCTACATACTAGCAGGCCATTGCTGACTACGTATACTGATTCAGGTCTGTCATATTTCCAGATAGGAATGGCATCTTTCAGCAGAACAACGCTCCTTGTCACAAGGCCAACGATGTGTTGTAGTGATTTGAGGACCATGTGTTGAATTTCAAATTCTTCAATGGCCGTCAAACTCACCCGATCTTAACCCAATTGATTACCTTGGGATGTCATTGAACGTCAGATCCGAGCTCATAAGCTCTTGCGAAATTTATATGAGTTACATATGTTGTGTGTGCAAATGTTTCGCGCCGTGACTCCATCCATACTACCATGTCTCATTTCTTCCGTGCCGAAAAGCATTGTTACTGTCCTGTGAGTGGAAGATGGACATACCAAATATTAGGTAACTAATTATAATGCTGTGGCTGGTCAATGTAAATAATCTGAAGCTCACAATAAAGCATTACTCAAACGAAGAACGAGATGTAATTAAAAATCTGGAGCAAAATAAATATGAGTTTGCGTCTGTTTCTTGGCATCTGATACTTCTTCCTTGTCTGTCGGTTTGAATTTGAGCAATCCGTACAACACACATGACAAGATGTATAACTTTCAGGAACTTGATAAGATGGTTTAGACAACCAACATTTCCCTTGTCATATGTTAGATTGCATAACTTACACTTGATAGCTATTAATGAAATGCCAGTTGGAAAATCAATAAAGATAGCTAGCTCTAGGCTGAACATAGGACTCATAAGTACCGAGTGTTGTACTGAATGTTCCGTAATTGTAGAATCCACTACAGGAGAACAGAGTAAGAAAATCAAACAAGTTTTTAAAAAGCTAGAATTTCCGTTGTTTTTTTTTCAAAATACCGGCCATTTATGGGAGAAAAATACTTTTCTTGTGCCTATAGTTGTCACTTATAATTGTATCCTCATTCACTTCAATTCGTGGTCGAAAGTGAATTTGAATGACGACGTTAAAGAAAGTCATGTATAAATTTGCTAACGTATACTCTTATTAATTTCTACTTATACCATGTAAGTTAATTTCTACAAGTTCGAAACAAGTTCGAAAAAGTTAGGTGCGGGCATCTCAGGCAATATATGGTTATATTAGTTATTGTTGAATTTATGGATTTAATCAATTTCTTATTTATTACGGTTGTCAAATAATCATGAGTGAGTGTGTGTGTATGAATGTTGAGGTGAGGGGAAGAGCGTCATTGTCCCAGTTTGAATTTTTAAACACTCACACCTCTATGTCTTGTTGGGTCTGATTTTGTCCCACTCCAAACATCAGTAACTTAATTCGCATGCAGCCTGGAAGCGCTTATTCCAGCTGTGGTGGAAGAGATGGAATAAACATCTACAGCAGCTCTGTTATTACAGCAGTTAGAACAATCGCGAAAGTATTATTTCTGACATTTTACTCATCATCTAGTAAATGCTCTTGTATTGTAAATCTTCAGATTACAATGAAATATTAGCGGAAAAGAAACATTAAAACAGAACACATCATCAAATTTGAGGTTTGAGATGTGGTGTGCTATCAATGATACTAATAAAATCTTGGCGAAATTTGTTATAGTAGTAGATCTCGTACAGCTTAGTACCTCATGCTGTAAACGTCGCCAACACCTAGTGGCCCACTTGCCGGTAAATGTCAATCGTCAATATTGCTACGTGTCAAAGGATTGCCGCTAGTGTGCCAGTGGCGGCAGGGTTTCGTCGCGACAAAACAGATATCTAGAGCTGTTTATCTGTTTAGAGCAATCTAGAGCAATTTAGATGATAACTGTCGCCGATCATTAGAAAGTGAATAGCGAGAACTATGAAATAAAGTAAATGGACACACGCCATTTTGTTAAAAAATTACATGGCGAATGCATTTTATCTGATTCCAAACGGTTAACGGTCGAATATACACGGTTAAAGAAGCACTCTGATTGGCCAAAGTAAAGTTTAACGATTTATCCCTCTGCATGCGAAGTTTTCTTCATCGCCTCCGTGGAGATGTTGGAAGAGCACGCGTCTGGTAATCATAAAGTTGGTGGTTTGCGCCCACCCCGGGGTAATTTTTTAATGTTTTTTTAGACTAATCTTAAAGTAAACAAATCACGCATATAGTCGATTCAAATATTTGGGGGAGTAATTTGGTGGCTCAATGGCGTTTCGTCGCGTCTTTGCCGCTTTTGGTATAATTTTCAAAACGGAAGTGGGGCCACCACTGATCCTCGCTGCGGAGCCGCCAATTTTTGGCGAGATGTCGCTAGTTGCTCATCGGTGGTCCACCGACGCTTACGGCATGAGATAAGTACACAAAATACTATGTTATACAAACTTTTCATTCTCGAGTTATTGACCACCAACTTTCGGTTTGGACAAGCGAAATGAAGAACTTAGAAAGTATACACTAAATCATCATCGGTAAAACTTATCCGATCTTGACGAAACGTGGTATGATGGTATAGGTTGACGAGCTTTATACACATTCGAGCATAGTGTGAAGTATTATGGTGAATAGATCTTTAATTTGCGAGATATTAGCCATTGAATTTGATTTTGAACTCACTGAAATTGAAAAATTTCACTGATGATCATAGAAAATCATGAGCTTACTACACATACGAAATATCATATCGTGCAAATTATTAGTCCTTGAGTTGTTTGCACCGAAGTTGGGGTTTAGACTTACTCGAGTCCAAACTCTAAAGTTGATAGCCAAGAACCAAACGCTTGCACACCACAATATTTAACACACATATTAAACTTGTTAGGGTTTATCAACATTTCAAATTCGGTTAATTGCAGATCTTTTGTTTCCAAATTATTTCCCATTAAGTTTCGCGTTTAGACTTAACAAACCTGTTACGGGAAGTACGTGCAGTGTGCATTTATAATCAAGAATGGCGATTTCTTCCGCTAAGAAACCTGTTAGGTAAGTAACTGCAGTGTGTATTTTTAATGAAGATTTGCTTATATCAATGCATGGTAATTACTTCCGCTAAGAAGCCTGTTAGAAAAGTAACTGCAATGTGTATTTATAATCAAGTTTGTTTAAATATCAATGAATGGCGATTTCTTCTGCTAAGAAACCTGTTAGAAAAGTAACTGCAGTGTGTATTTATAATCAAGATTTGCTATATATCAATGAAGGGAAATTTTTTCTGCGAAGAAACCTGTTAGGTAAGTAAGTACAGTGTGTATTTATAATCAAGATTTGCTATATATCAATGAAGGGAAATTTTTTCTGCGAAGAAACCTGTTAGGTAAGTAAGTACAGTGTGTGTGTATTTATAATCAAGATTTTCTTAAAAAAAATCAATGAAAGACGATATTTTCCGCTACCGGGAAATTTACTAAGTAATAAAGAGTTTATATGCATAATTATAAAAATAATTCTAAAACCATAAACACATCACCAGCAAGCAGATTGCGGGATATTTAAATGTACCGGGCTTAAAGTGTTTGGAACATTGAGAAGATTGACGTAAACACTGCAGAAGTCCACTTTTGATGAAAAATGAGTTGAAGAATGTATCATGTATAATAAATGTGTATGTGCGCAAGTTTTGAAATATCAAACCAACATGTGGATTTGTAGTCTCATACAACGCTAAACCAAAACATCCTCTTTTTGTTGTATTTAATGAGAAAATATTTTGTAGAGCTATTTCAGTTTGGCTTACTTAAATTCCAGAAGTTCTAAATTACATGAATCATTTGCTATGAACTATTCCCTAGTCACTCTATCATAACATGCTTCTATTTAGTAACAGATTAACTGCTTCAACCTGTGACAAAGATTAATAAGAAACAATAAGCACTAACCTTATAGATTATATCATAGTAGAAAATTAAAGTGCACATCCTCACAGGTTTCCCGTGGGGTAACATGTTTACTATCAATGTTTCCACAGTCACAATAGCTTCATACAAAAAGGGATATAGAATAAGGCAACGCGCCTGTAGCTACTACTCCTAGTTTTGAGGTTAAACATTTCATGACGTAAAACTAAATTGTGCCAGAAGAAACAATGAGAACAAAGATAAGATAAAAGATAACAGGCTTTCGTCGTGATTTTTTAAGCTATATTAAATAATTAAGAATAAATATATCATAACTCCCTAGACAAGCAAACAGAATTTCGAATTATCTCGATCTGATTACTGAACTTAGCACGATACATGGAATCATTACAAATCCAATTTTTCTCTGTAAAATCAATATTATATCATCCATTTGCAATTACACCATACGTTGAATACCGGATATTAAAGCAATACGAATATTTATTCTGAAGTAGGTGTGATATCTATTGTAAGTCGAATACTCTTTTACGTCAAAACTCGCAATAATAAGGATAACTAGGAGAAGCAATCTATTAGTGAGAAATTGTTGTGAATTCGACTTTGCGATGAACGTGGAATGTTATATAACTATACTATAAAGAATACATCAACAAGTTATATAGTACTTTTTGTAATTAATGATGAGTTAATGATTTGTAATGTGGTTAGGACCTTGCAAATTTACAATTCACAAAACAAGTACCAAAACGTGAAGGAATAACTATGGTTTGTACTTTATTCGTGTATTCATGTATTATAAGCTTATAATGAAACGATGTATTTATTCTTTACTGTGTAATGTCTTAAATCTATATACAATTTTGTTTCATTTTTTTTTTTTTTTTTTTTTGAAAATGGATGTTCCTTTCTTTCTTCTTTCTGCTTTTTCTTCTAGTAATGTCTGTTTAACCAGTTTTACTGTGTAGCATTACTTGTAAAACTTACTTGCAGTTCCTATTGTAAAGGGAGCAATATCTTTGTAATACGTAATAATAATAAATGATAAATAAATCTCTTTTAGTTGGCGGCCATTTGAAGCGTTCGCAACGTGTTTTTTATTGCTCATGCATACGCTTGGAATACGCTGACCATGTATTTAAATGTGGATGGCTAATCACAAACGCGAAAGCAATAAAAACGCGGAGAAAAAGTCGGCTCAAGCTTATTTGGTGCGTTTCGGAACTATAGACGCCTGCTGTTTAAAAGATATCTAAAGAAGGGGGGGGGGGACGAAAGATATGTTGCCAAGCAAGGGGATTTTAGCAAGGAGCAGCTACTTGGAAGTTGCTGTGTGCAGAGTATTAGAACTCTGCTCTTATAGACCTGGACCTGGCAAAAAAGACCTGGAAACCCTGACTGGCTCACAGTATGATTTATAGCTCTGGCGAAAGTAAAATTACCGAATAACCATCTAGGTCGCGTTCGCAGCAGAGGGTAATGCATCGGAAACGCATTCTCGAATAGCCATACATTTAGTCGCGTTTGTGGACAAACTCCATGGAATTCTGTTTCCCATGACATGTGGCCAAAGGCTACCCAGCATTGAGTGATTAGTAAGCTCTTTAAAAACAAAATGTAAATGAAATGAACTCTTTGAGTTTTACGTCCCACGATTATGCCGGCTAGGCTAAAGGAGACGGTGATGATGAGATATGAGTGAAGTGGTGGAATGAAGAAAGTGGGAGGAAACGGGAGAACCCCAAGGAAACACACGCACACGGTGTTTGTCCACCATAAAGTTCGCTTGGCGGGGCTGGGATCGAACCAAGGACCCCATGAACACTCTACCACTGAGGCCCCGCGGCCCCGTAAGCTCTTTTGAGGTTCCTTGATTAAATACAAGGGAGGGTGGATACTGCCACCGATCTGGAAGGAAAACTTGGCGAGATGATGGACGTTTATGCGAAATAGGAAAGAAAGTTTTGGTACAACCTCCACAATGCGATGTAGGAAATGTAGGAGGGAGTTTCAAAGCTCATACTCAAAGATTCAACTAAGGCGTTAAGGAAACAAAGCAAAACCATAGCCTACAGCAAGTGTTAACAAATTACACTGGAAGAAACATAAATAAGAGGCTTTTGGCTAATAAGTACTGAGCACCAGAAAAGATTAAGTGTAAGTGGATTTTGAGTTGTTAATTATTAAAAATTATATATAAACCTATATTTTGAAAACGTTAGGATGTTTTGAAATTCAGGATATTTTAGTAATTGTAAATAGAATTACGATATAATTTGATTGACTGATATTTCCTATACGATTTTATAAAACAACATGGGTTAGAAAAAAATATTAATGTACGATCTCCAAATTACACCGGGGTTTGAAACGTATGAAGTTGGTGGGTTCACACCTCCTCTTTCACTGCTTCGTCCGCAAGAGAGCTGCTACAATTTTGGCGTGTAGTTGCTAAGTAACAGTATATTATTACAATTTTGCTTAAAATAATAATAATAATAATAATAATAATAATAATAATAATAATAATAATAATAATAATAATAATAATAATAATAATAATAATAATAATAATATAAAAACTAGCGTCAATTATCCGTTTCGTTGGGTTAAGAGGCTTCATCCCGGCGAAATTAAAATGCCGTTAATTTTACAATAATTATGTGATATCTTCAAATAGATAAAAGATAATCGAAATGTGGAACAAGTGCGCCCTAGACAATATCATTTTACATGAGATACCGTTATTACGACTCACGTATCTGCTTTCGATTTCGAGCCATTTAGAACATCGGCATTTATTTTCGCGTTTCTAAACGGCTGAAAACGAAAGTGACTTGTGGTAACGGTACCTCACACAAAATAACATTGTCTAGGGCGCTCTTGTTCCGCATTTCAATTATCTTTTATCTATTTGAAGATATCACATAATTGCTGTAAAATTAGCGGTATTTTAATTTCGCCGGTATGAGGCCTCTTAAAATAAGAAAAAATACTAACATGTTCCGTTAGTTAGTCATTTTTCACTATTACTGAAGCGCTAATAGACGATGTTTTTTGTCTTAAAAATAAAATATTACTATTGGGGCTGAATTTGAAATTAAGTGGCATTGGAGTTGCCCTATTCATCTCAGCGACCCCGAAAACTATGGATTCAACACTAATATCGGTCATTTTTGATAATTTATACACACACACATATTATATACAAGAGAAGTACGGTATGCTGGAAACTTTGTCTGGTATCACACAAGAAACGATCCCATTCAATGACTCCTTAAATAACATATTGCTTTGAATAACACGAATGGAAAGAAAACTTTGATTTTAGTTCTAACAACAAAATTGCATTGATTTCTGTAGATTTCTTGACACTCTTAGTGGTCGAACCTTATACCCGAGGAATGTTTATGGTATTTGGAAGTTGAAATTTCTAGCATATGTACTGAATATAAGTGGTATTCGTAAACCCTTCTCCCTGGCTGTCTGATATTTAGTTTTCCATTCATTCTTTTGAACCCCAACTGGCCGTTTTATGCGTGCTTTACGGGTTTAGTTATCCCTTCTAGCTACTATACAGTAGATTTAGGGTATAAAACTCAGAAAGAGAAGTGTTCGATTTAAAATAGTCTTCTCATGCTGCAAGAAAGATTACAAAATTGATCTTCTAATGCATATTATATATATCCTAACTATATATTATATTGGGTAAAGATGCCCCATTGAGTGAAGACGCCCCTGCTCGAGTTGCTCAAAGCCTGTGACTCATGGTCACAGCACTTGCCATGCGTGTGAAAGGGAACACAATCTTGAGTAAATATATCTGGAAGTTGCATCGGAGAAAGAAGCTGCTTTTGTTCAGGCCTGTTTACAAAGCTAAGTTACTCTTATTTCAGTGTCTATAATTTTAGTGAGTGAAAAGTAATAATGCTCTTGACGGTAGATAAGTAGAAGTTCACGAATGAAACATAACTGCTTAAGAAGTTCAGTCTTTTATAAACACTATTATGCTTTGTTGTGTTCCTGCGTCCATGAGTAGGTCACGTGATCGACTGGGGCGTCTTTGCTTCAAAATTGGGAAAGTTGTCCCAGTCAAATCGAAGCAAAGATGCCCCACTTTATAACACCAAAAGTTTAATGTTTCTGTTCGGGACAAACAGTGTATGACGTATTGCAAAGATTTGTACGTTCATTATGTTTTAAACAATGTTTGGTTTGAATATGAAACACATTTCTGCAATAACCTCACTCAGAAGCAAACGGTAAATTCCCGTTTGGAGCAAGGGTTTGGTCTCCTGGCTGGGTTGCTGCTTTCAAAGATGTAATATTCTATTTATAAATTTTTTTCTTTTCGCTCCTTACGTAATCAACATTGGACTGAATGGACTTTACTTATATGTATATGACACTAGTTGGCTAGCAAGCTGTATCAAAAGATTGCGCATGGGTTGAGTTTTAAGCCATTTGTTCGAGCTGAATATGTATGAGGGTTGTTGAAAATACTAAAAAAAATTATCCTTGTGAGAGGGGTCCTGCGACACACTTGATTTGTCACATCTTCCTTTATCTGGTTCAATTATTTTGAAAAGTAATTAATTCTCTGGGTGAATGAAATATCCCTTCATTGCAAAATAAAGAGCACTTCCACTAATCCATCAGATATCATCATAGGTGTACCAGTATTGTAGCCAGCAAGTTGTTATCAGGGGAGGTATTACTTTTTCAGAAAGCAGGTTTTTACATATTAAAATAATGCTGTTCTCCCCTCTGGTCTAGTAGCTAGTATGTGTTCCTTTAGTGCACGAAGTCTCGGATTCGATTCCCGGTGTGAATGTCTTGGAAAATTAGAACGATTACGGTGGTTTGGTTCTAAACTGTAGATTCACTGCATTAATTGTGGTGGCAAGAATCCAAGTTTGAAAACAATGAACAAATGATAATAATATGTAAGTTCCACAATTGCTTTTTCTCTTTTATTTCTGCATTGCTTACAAACGGATTTAGAAAATATACATGGAGAATATTTGTCAGATTGTTGGAAATTTTCTTTATAATTAGATAGATAGTAGGAATTAAAGTTAGTAATATTAGTGGTACAAAAGCATATTTGCCTGTTTCTATGATGTTTTTGAACACATTTTGGAAAATTGTGAAATCGGAGCATCTTTCCCCCACATACATGTTGAAGATGCCCCACTTAAAGGTTTTTGTAAATGGTTTATTTTAAGTTATTAAATTTACTTAAATAAAATTGTCTTTCGAGATATTACAAACAAGACATCAATCTTCTAATTGATCATAAAATCAACAACCTCATTTCAGTTGCAGGAGTGGAAAATGGGTAATAATGAAAAAGTGGAGCATCTTTACCCAAGTTACTCCTTATAAAACTACATGAACTGACATAAAATAACGAGTACCGGTACTTCTGGTTGGTGTGGAAAGTTGAAATTTGGCATGATTGTTGCATTTCGGGACCAATCCACAGAAAATTTGCCAAAATAGAATATTTTTAATTTTCAAGGGGTTTAAAGGGGGGATGAAGAAATTCCCGTGTTATTTAAATGGGCGTTTTCTTGGGATACAAAATCTTATTTTTAAGATAGTTGAAACAGGGAAAGAAACTTCAAATTCGGTAGAATTGTGGGTTTAACACATATATGCCCTTATCTTTATTGTTTTGTATTTTGATTTATTTTGGAAAATATATAGTTTTCGACCTATTCTTGATGAATTTAGTGTCATTTCTTCTTGCTGATTTCCCATTGGCTAATTATGATACTGAATCAAAAGCGACCCGGGGAGCAAATATATAAGCTTTAGCAATAACAAAACACGTACGTGACTCGTTTTCGACCGGGGGAAGGGGGGGGCTTAAATTGGTTAAGAGGTGCGAGACTGTAAGCCGAACAAACGTGGGAGTCTCGGGACAAGGCTCCCAGCTGGGCAAATTCAGGAAATATTAAGAGCAAATACACGAAATTTACTTTTGATGCAAAAGCTGATACATAAGAGATGTGACACCGTAGGCTGAACAAAGGCGAGGATCTGGGGTTTCTTTCTTTCAATCCATACCAGATACCGCGTGTGGATAAAAGTGCAGGGTTTTTGAAAAATTGGGTAGCAAGGATTTTTGGAACAAAACTGTTCGTTTTCAACAGGTATATCGGGAAGCGAACACATGTAGTTCAATGTGAAATCCTAACCATGTTGACTGGATTTACCTTGTAGAAGGCGGGAATTATATTCTTTGTGTTTCACACGTTTCATATCAATAACTAGAATATTTTTTCGATTCAGTTCGAATTTTATTAATTTTTGTCTCACTTCTGATTTACAACACGTTCACAAGCAACAAAAATATTCTAGCCATGATTTTCAGATAGCATGCTCATTGTGACGAATTGTCGGAAATGAATTAAGAAAAGCTGAAAGAGAGATTTTCTGGTTAGCAGGAAACATTATGTTAGTTTGAAATAAAGTTTCTCAATTTCTTTTGCTAAGAAATAAACCAATGGTATTATCAGATTAATTACAGTGACAAGAAGTCTGATGTAAGCAGAACGAATACCTCTTCTTTGTTATCAATATCCACTTTCACTATCACATCTTCTGACGCAAATACTTGAAGAAACTACACTTCCTTGAAATCAGTGTCTAAAGCGGTGGGCTGTTGACTTCCTGACTAGTATCTAAAGCGTTTTTATACGGTAAACAATAATAATAATAATAATAATGATAATATGTATTATTTCCAAATAATGGTCCTCTATTACCCTTGTGAGGCATGCCTAGTGACACGAGCCGTGTCCGGAAAGTAAGTGCCGTTTTTCTTAAAAAAGAACAAAAAAACACTAAAACAGGTTTGTTCAAGCCAAATTTATTTTTAAGAGCACACCTTAAACTATTTTTCGACATAGTTTACACCAATGTTGAAACACTTGTCAGACCGGTAACCAACTTGTCCAAACATTCCTCCACGAAACATCCTGCCAGTGTCCGGCAAATAGGACCGTTTCGTTTGAACGCCACCACAGCGCTAGTGTCGGCGCTTCGCGCATGCGAGCTAATTTCACTGCCTCTCTACTGACACCAGTATGGTTGAGTTGTGTTTATCTTGTGTGGAGTCTAAGAAACGCTGTAGTTATGATTGTCTTCACTGGTAGGATGTTTCTGGACAATTTGGTCACCTGCTATGAAAAGTGTTTGAACATTAGTGGAAACTATGTCGAAAAATAATTTAAGATGTGCTCTTCTATGTAAAACTAAACTTGGCTTGAACAAACCTGTTTTCATATATATTTTTTCAAAACGGTACTTACTTTCTGGACACACCTCATAGTCAATCGTATTTCGGTTGTCATTTATTAAAATGATAGTACTTAAATGAACTAAACTGGTGGTATCTGGTAGTATGAAATGATTTTATATCACATCATTTCTGTTGTTTGCGTACAGTTGTCAAACAACTATGTTTGCAATACATACATACATACATACATACATACATACCCCCCCCCCACACATATATATATATATATATATATATATATATATATATATATATATATATATATATATATATATCTTATTAAACGGAAATGGCTATAATGAGGAATAATAAAGTAATCAAACGCTGTATCAAATGTTCTTGGCCAGATTATCCTTAGCATTACAATTTGATTTAGGATTTAGGATTTTAGATTTCTGGGCGTTCGGCATCTAAGGCCATTTAGCCCGTCAGGTTTTGAGGGATGACGTCCCTCGGCGAGCACACAATCCGGGGAAAGGGAATGAAGAAAGGATTGGGGAAGGAAGGAAGCGGCCTGGGACCTATAAGTTAGGTACCACCCCGGCATTTACCTGGTGTGAATGACGAAAACCCAGGAAAACCTCATTCAGGGTGGCTGGCCTGGAAAAGCGTTGTACACTTTTTCGACCGAGTGGCCCCACCGGGAATCAAACCCGGGACCGCTCACACCGAAGGCGAAACCGTTAGCGACTACGCTACGCGGGGCCACGCATTACAATTTGATCTGCTCTATGTTTTTATACTATATACTGAGCTATATGCTCAGGATTTCGAAAGAATCTGGTTCTTTTGAAGAGGTAATTCTTAAAACTCCCTGTTATCCATACTTTAGTTACTATGTATTTGAAAATAAATCAACTTCTTAGAGCAATGAGTCAGTGAACTCTGCTCTCCATCCATTAGATGAAGACTTTTACAAAAGCATTTTAATTTATACGATCATCAGTTACTGAGCTTTGGCGAACGAAGGAAAAACTTTCAGTTTTCCATCTTCATACTTGAGGTTTGCATTTAGACAATCTCCGTTTCATCCTACGCATCCAAGGAAAATATTTCATATTTCTACGCTTAACAATTTTGGATGGCCGGCAGCAGGAATCGAACCAATGACCTAGCGAATGCTAAGCCAATGCTCTACCACTCGAGCTACTTTGCTCGGTAAGGTCTGGGAAGGACAGTGGCTAAATGTTACCATTCCCAAAGAGTTACGTCTCTTGCAATGACAAAATTCAACGAAGAAACGAGATACAGCGCATCAGCACAATAGCAGGTCGCATTTTGAGAAGGATTTATGAGTGTGAATATGCCTTATGCAATGTACTTCTCTCCTTTCCAAAAGTAAGGTAAAGTTCATTGTTCTAAAGGTATTACTTCCATTGTTTATACTGAGTCATTAGTTACTCATTGTTGCGAAGTGTTAAGGCTGATTGTAACACTATATCTTCCTTAACAACTCTATCACCAATTTCATTAATTACCTCAAATTGGTTCCTTGCCGTAATTAAGTTTTTCCGACTAAAGCCACAGATACACTTTCTTCTTGTATTGAGGTCCTGAACACATATGCAAAGATTGTCGGTTTATTCCCAAAACATCCTGTAAGTATGTATTTATATATGTGTTCAGATTATTGCAAACAACCATATCCACCAAAATAGACTGTCTTTCAGCTGTGTTTAAAATGCATTTCACACGCACAAGATAATTTGAAATGTCATATGAGAAATTACACCTGAGCACATTTCTTTCTTAAATATGGTACGTTCCAGATGTGTTTGCTTCAACGGCAGTAATTCTGAAACAAATGGTCATAAATTTTACATCTCCAGACGTTACCTACTATTCCTACGTGACGTCTGATTGACGTAGGGCCAGAATGTTCAAAGCACAATAAATCGATGTCAGGTATTTGCTTCCAGCTCTCAGCTGACATCTGAGTCCAGATTCCCATGGCCATAAATAGCCAGCGGAGGGGAACTGTTTATTTTTACTTTGAAAGAAACACACACACACACACACACCAAACAAATGGCTGGATGTCGTTCACGTTTTTTTTTTTTTTTTTTTTTTTTTTTTTTTTTTTTGTAAAAAATGCAAATATTTGCACACCTAAAATACGAAATGTGTTTATTGTCGGGTTTAACCAAAATAGTGAGAAGAGATGAACGTATTGTTTGAAGGAGAACGTAAGGTACGTGTAACTTCAGAACATCTACGAAATTGATTTCAAGATAAACAACTACTTAATAATTTTATTTCTGTAGCTGAAGGATCCGATTTCTTTGGTACGTACATGTTATGGCTTCGGTGATACCATCATTACTGGTAAAGTTCTTAACTTCAGAAACTACTTTAGTGGCGTTAATTGGAATCAAGTGATAATTGGACAGAATTAAGTGTCATATTTCCTACACAGAGAGAAAAACACATATGTGGCGTACGTAAAAACTAGGTTACATACGTGAATCCTGTAGTTTTTGGAGTTAACGTACGACTATATGTAACTTCTGCAGCAAACATATAACTGCAAACGTATGTTTTATAATACTTTCCATACAAGTGTTCCATCTATGAGTACTTTACGAAGGAAGAAAGAGCTTTATACAGTGGAAAGCATCTCACATATAGATGGGTGTATAAACATATAGCTGACGTATATAACTTAAGTATACATATGTATTTTACGGAAGATGGTTAGATGTCACACGTCCTGTAGCGGCATAATGTAACTTGTAAGGGAGAAAGAGGCAGTATGTGTGTAGCATATGGATAACGTATGCTCTGTACAGATTTCCGTAGTAAACGTAAAGACTCCTTACATTTGTATAATATACCGCTATCCCGATAACGGATTTTTCTAAGTGTAAAAGCGTTGGTATTCCGTCTGCACATTATAGTTCTTTCCTCGGGTCTCGATGCCAGAAATTATGGAAGCTACATTGAGTGTATATTTACACTTTAATTTTACACAAGTATTTCGATTACACTCCCTACGCGAATACCTTTCCATACGCAAATGCAGTGTGCTTATGTCCTCTCGCCTTGGGAAAAGAAAAGAATACGCAAAAATAAATCAAGGTCGAAAGATCAAAAGTCATGAGAATGTCCCGTGGAAATGCGCCCTTATGGATCAAAGTAGAGCAAACAATACTTGAAGAGGTCGCTGGTAAGTATTTTGACGAGAGACGTTTACTGCAGCAAAGAGATTAAATTGGACTAAGGAAGAAATTGGACTAAGGTCAAATTGGTCAAGTGCTATATATGGAGCATTGGTCTTTATGGTTCAGAGACATGGACATTACGGAAGTTATAGAAGAAATATTTAGAAAGCTTCGAAATGTGGTGTTGGAGAAAAATAGAGAAGGTAAAATGGACAGAGAGAGAGTAGCAAACGAAGATGTTTTAAAACGGAAAGCAGAGAAGAGGACTCTTTAGCCAGAATCCTTTGTAGGAAGACCAATTGGATTGGACACATCTTACAAAGAAATTGTTTTCTTCATACCGCCATAGAGGGAAAAGAGGAAGAAAAGTGAGGAGTAGGAAGAAGAACACAACTAATCGATGATTTAAAATAGAAGAAACTATTGGGAGTTAAAAGAGAAAGCTGAAGATCGAGAAACGTGGAAGAAAAATTCCCAGGTTGAAACCTAAATAAAAAAAAAAAATTAAAAAAAGAAAATCATGAGAACTTGAAACTTGATTGATATAGAACCTGGCGAAAGGTAGAATACTTAATTTATTGCAATTTTCCAGGTAGATCTGTTACTGTGTTTATGGAAACCCAATGTTCCGTAATATAAGTAAATTCTGTCTATAAAAAATCTGTCTATATCAATCAAGTTTCCTCTCTCATTCCTTTTATGCTAATTGTGTTTACTTAATGTATTACCCTCTAACAACATTAAAATTTCTCATTATAATAATAAATATTTACTCTTTTTACTTTCCTCGAATCTTTCGTAATTTTCTTCCACTTCTTACGTCAGGTGTGCAATGGTAGCATTTGTCTTACCATGAGAATTTCTAATTTTATGAGTCAGTGAGTTGATTTTGAGTTTAACGTCCCTTTCAGCAGCGATGCTATATGTGACGAGACCTACTGATTAACATGGAATCCGAACCACGTGAGCTCCAGCCGGGAGTCGAACCCGGGTCTCCCACGCCAAAGGCTCGTACGCTAACCGCTTAGCCAAGAAGGAGCTCTTCTAATTTTATGTTTTCTCTTATTCTTAAAGAACAAATATCATTTACAAGTTGTTTTCGTAGCCTTTTCTTACTGAAAATTACAGAATTACGCGGATAGAACAATCCATTGTTCTACTTTGTGCTTTTCTAATACCGTATCATCTAACTTCAATTATTACTACAAAACTTGAATTAGTTACTCTATTCTTTATCAAATTTTCTAATTTCACTTCCTGTCACACTAAACGCGCATTACATCTTCCTATTCTCAAACTTTTATCCTTATTTCTTCTAATATTTATCGTTTCATTGCTATGATCTTATGCAACAGTACATCCCAATACACCTTCCACTCAGTGATCCGAATTGGATGATATTTTACTTCCGGAATATTTTAGCGTACGAACGACATTGCCATTGTTACGTTTTCTCTTTGCAAAAAGGAGGCCGCGGCGGCTCAGTGGTAAAGCGTTCACCTCCGGTGCGTGGGGTCCCTCGTTGAATCCCAGCTCGCGTCAAATAGACTTTCTGGTGGGCAAACACCGTGTGCGTGGGTTTTCTCGGAGTTCTCCCGTTTCCTCCCACTTTATTCATTCCACCATTCCATTCGTGTCTCATAATCTCCCTCTCCTTTAGCCTAGAAGGCATAATCGTGGGACGTAAAATTTAAATAGTGCAAAAAGTCTAGGGAAAATAGTATGGTAGTTACCCGTTGAATTCCATGCCGCAGTATCCTAGCCGTTAAAGTCACTTTGAGTATGCCTGGAATTACTGTCAAGTCGAATCATTATAATTCCTGCCAACTTCATTACTGCAAGAATTGCTTTCCTCTTCCAGAACACTCTTCATGGCTAACGTCAAATTTAGCTAACTCAGCATCAGTGAATTCTATACTAATACATTGTCGCGAACTTAGCCATAAATTGCGTTGTAGCTATTGTTTCTACCTGATACATAAAAATGTCTTCGAATGTTGGTCTTTATCGGGGAGGAAATTTATATTTTATCGCGTGTTTAATTGAACCACTAAGCATAAAATTTAGTTGTAAGTAAAAGATTTTGTGTTCAAGGTGGTACAATAGATGTGAAATTAAGCAGCAACTTGGTCGGAACGGGACCGTTTTACGTTAAAATCTGGCCATGGCACTGATACAATGCCGCGTAAGGTATCTCGTATACGGGGAAAGATATCGCTGTCGGATCAAAATATTACCCAGAAAGTCAAGCCAGATAAATGCAATTTCGTACTGACTGTTGCGCAGTTGTCGCTGCGTAGAGAGATCCCTTCAGACATGAAGAATTCACATATGCATTGCTCATGTGTGGGACCCCCGTTACTCAGCGATTGCTCCGCTACCATCGGTACATCATTGCATTTATGAGAGTAAACTTTCTGTGTAATCTTCTGACTAGGGTTCCCAACTTTTGAAAATGGGAAAACCTGACATCCTCCTGCTACTTATGCTCTTAAGATTGTGACATATCACTCATCAAAAATGTGAACAAACTAAAAGCAGTTATTTCACATAAAATTGAGAGATTCAGAGTTCGAATTTAATAATTTTAGTTATTTTTTAAAGCTTTTATTAAACTTACTTATTCCATTCTTGGTTGAGTTGGCACATGTAATTTTTGTAGTTTATCATAAATAATACATTGCATTTAGAACATAAAAGCAAGTATAATTGACAATATAATTATGGCATACACAAAATATACTTAAATAATAAGTCTTACCAGTTTTGTTGGGACGTGTAATGTCTCATAATGCCTATATACTTTTAGTGGATCTGGATACATTATTTGATTGGAAGATGCAGCTGAGGATGAAGCAGTGCTAGTTGCTCTCTTGAAAATGTACTTTCGTTCACCTTTAGCAGTTTTGATAAATTCAGTAAATTCTCCTGCCTCCAACCCTTCAGCAAATTTCTATCACTACAGATCGATATCAAAGCGAATTATAGGCCTAATAAGCTCTGCTTTAATGATATTCAATCGTGCCATCAACAAATGATTCCTTTCGTCACTCCAAAATAATCTGAATAAGGCTAGTAAGAGGAAAAATTACTGGACATTTAAATCCAGTTTTAAGTTCGCACCGGACACCGGACAAGGAGGTGAAAAATCGAACTGTCCGGTAAAATATCGGATGGTGGGCAACCCTACTTCTGGCCCCGGTAAGGATATTTTTCCTCGTTAACTAGATATTTGGCATTATGTCAGCGCCTTCGCCTGTTTTTGAACACTCTTCACGGTAAAGCAGTGTCCCTTTCGACCCATGTTTATTAAATACTTTTTTGTGCTTAATTTCATGTCTATTATTACCTCGTTCAGTTCGTTGGTGTATTATCGTAACGCTCTGTAAATAAAAGAGTTGAACCTCAATTTTTATTTCCCGTAGGAAAAAAACTGCTCTGAAATATAGGCAATGATACAAAAATGTATGTGCCTTGTGTTGTAAACTTACTTTAAAGCACTGTTGCTAATCAGTACTATCACGCGTGATATTCATGGCAGCCCATGAACATTTCATTGGAGTAAATGTTCACGTGATCAGTTCTGCTTAGAAAAGACGATTCAGAATAAATTTATGTTGGGAAACTTTGTTCTTAAGTTCCTTTTATTTGTTATAGTTTCTCTTTGTCGTTAGGAAACACAGCTCCCTCACTGGAAACTATACACTTTAAAGGATGGCTGTAGTTCAACTCTTGTTGGCTTCGACGCGGGGCGTAACACATACCGAGAAGTCACGGATCGTGGTAGCAACACTTAATGCATTCAGGAACAGGTCTAAAGGTGTTGTTCACTCATGACCATGTCCAAGGACATTGTAATGTTCCAACTGATCTCGGAAAGGCACCAACTCAGCCAGAGATGTATAGAGAGTTTACATGCGGGTGACTTCCGTTGCAAAGATTCTGTCAACATCATTAACAACACAATTGTAGTTTAAAAAAAGAAAGAGAAAAAGAAAAGAAACAGTTTCTAAACTAAGTAAACAAACCGTGAGTTCAGTTTGCGAATTCTGTACACCTTCCTCACATATAAGCAAAGAGTTAATGTTTCTCTTATTATTCTTCCTTCACTTTAACTTTCATTCCGTTTCTACCTGAACTGTTTATCTTCATTTCTTCTCTATTCTCGACTACGATTTCATTTTGAGTCTGCAGTTATTATGAAATAGCCCTGTAGCACATAATCTGGTACAGTAGAGCCTGGATTATCCGAGCCATGACTAAGAGAGTTCCGGATTAACTGAAGAAAAGAAAAAAGACAATTGAGAATGCTCCAGGAGCATTGACAGAACGAACTTTTTTTTAAAAAAAAAAGTAATTATTTTTTCTTATTAACTTCGATAGGATTTATACCAATTCTTCTATGTACTTTAATATTATTCTCATTAAAGAATTCTTGTGATATAATATATTATTATATCCATTTATAATTTCCTTCAGTACTAAATTTTTTCCACATGTTTTGTTTAATTTTATATGTTTTATATGTTTTACTTTTCAGCTTACACTACAACGATTGAACGTGCTGTACAGCAATTAATTTAGGCCTATTTAGTTATTATCCTGCATCTCACGCATTTACTATTGTACGCACAGCACTGCCATTCATTTTGGAGAAAGTCTGTATTATCTTACCTCGATTATCCGAGCTTAGTCAGGTCCACATTAGCTCAGATAATTGTGGTTCTACTGTACTTAAATTATATTGCTTCTCAATTTAATGGAAGCACTTGAAGTTGGAAATGAGTCTGATGTCTGGGTTGGCATGGTCAGCCGGCAACCGCATTACCGGGCCCCGTTGATGGTGGTGTGTTAGGCCAAAACGTATAAGTGAACGGTAGTGTGCAGTGAACTGAGCAGACCGGGCAATGTATTCGATGGACAGTCTCGTACGTTGAACGATCACAACCTGTAGCAGTGAACTCCTTCAGTAGCAGCAATAATACTCACTTATACATGGAATTACTACTTCATAGAAACTTTTAGGGTTACATTATTATAATTTATGTTATTATTAATAACAAGTAGCAGTGTCGCATGTACAACAAATGGATGAGTTTTTGTATTGCGTAATATTTTCTCTATTAGTATTGAAACTGGAAGTGACAGTAGATTTATACCACTTCCGGCTTCAGTAGAGAGGTTAAAGGGAGTGGAATATATTGTTGGGACGCTTAATTTGATTGCAGAAAACCGCTTCTCTCTATCCGTTACTGTTCGTACTCTAACAGTCACCGTTAAAACCGGAAGTGGGTGATTTTCTACCACTTTCGGTTTTAATAGATACATTAGAGTCGGGATATTCTTGAGGCGCTTAGCTGACTATACAAAACCGCTTCTCGCTACCTATTACAGTTTATTTTATGAGGATTGAAGCCGCGGTGGCTCAGTGGTAGAGCGTTTACCTCTGGTGATTGGGGCCGTGGTTCGATCCCAGCTCGTGTCAAGTGGACTTTCTGGTCATAAAGAATCTATAAAGGAAAGCTGTGTACTGGAAGGAAAAGTGGAAGATCTAAACTCAGGTAAATAGAAGGAGTTGAAAATGAAGAAAATGAAAGGAGAGAGAGAGAAGAAAGAGGAAAGGAAGCAGATCGTTAAGAGGAGTAAGTAGGATGTTGAGGTTTACTGTATATCGAAAGGTCCCATACATGAAGTTTTGTTCCTATACACACATCCAGCAGTAAAAATAAACTTCTATAATCAATAATAAAAAAAAGTGTTTCCAAGTTCAATGTATCCTCAGCACAGAGTAGTGGTTTCGGATAATAAGGGTTCAATTTAGATTTAAGTTTGTACAGGAACCCCTTTGCTCATAGCGCTCCCTCGTAGCTAAGCGGTTAGCGTACGCGCCTTTGGCGTGGGAGACCCGGGTTCGATTCCCGGTGGGAGCTCATGTGGTTCGGATTCCACGTTAATCAGTAGGTCCACGTCTCATATAGCCTCGCTGCTGAACGGGACGCTGCTAAACTAAAATCAACTCAACTCAACTCAACCCTTTGCTCATAGCAGCCTCCGGGGTATATTTATTTCAAGGAGTCTTCTCTGTCCACAGCGACCTCGAGAGAGAATTCTACAGATCCTCCGTCGCCCACAGCAGCCTCGCAAGATAGTTTATTGTTAGGAAATCTCTTTCGCTCACAGCGGCCTCCAGAGATAATGTTTGGTATGGATTCTTCTTAACCCAGCGCGGCCGTCGGATAAAGTGTCGTTAGGTTAATGAACAGTCATTAGCTGATGCCTCTGCTCTGTTGTGGTCCTCTTTTATGGGTGTACTCTACAAGGCACGGTAGTGAGGAGAGAGTCGCCCGTCTTTGGCTCCCATCCGAACCAACTTCATGTCTTCCTGGTGTCCTTCTATGTGTTTGTAGAAGTAGTATACACTGGCAAATGTCAATCCTTACAATATATAAACCTCCTATATTTCGGCCACAATCTTGAACTTTTCATAGTGGATTATATATTCATATTACGTGCCTCAGAGCTTACATTTAACCAAATTTCGGAACTAAATGTTCAAAGATTAAGAAACAACAGGTGAACCTTTTTACAATTTTGTTCAGTTCACCAAAGTCAGAACGTGGCCTATACTCATCATATACCCACCATATGTAGCCTGTAGCCATTCAAAAAGACGTACTTTTAACTGGTGATAAAATTAGCCAAATCGGTTGAATAGTTTTGGGGCTCGCCTCGAAAATTCTTTCATTATATCATAGTATTCTATCGAAAAAGTAAAAATTTAACACTTTCCAGTTTTATGTACCATAGTTATGCCGTACAGGCTAAAGAAAACGGAGACGATAAGAATGGATGAAATAGTGGAATGAAGAAAGAGGGAGGAAAGGAAGAATCCCGAGGATCCCACGCACACGATGTTTGTCTACCACAAAATGTACTCGGCGCAAGCTGAGATTGAATCAGGGACCACACACACCGGAAGTGAATGCTGATGAGCAGCTTCGTTGCCAATTGTAAAGGTGCTCTTAATAAGATATATTAACAAACTAACTCTATGGTCTATGGAACCTAAAGGTTCAATGCCGCATTCACAAAAGCTCTCCACTGACTTCTATCCTTAGCCATTTGGATCCAGTTTCTACTTTGTATTCATATTTCTGCGAGATCAACCTTAATATTGTCCTCCCATCTGTGACAAGGTCTTCCTAATGGTCGTTTTCCGGTTAGTCTTCCAGTTAAGACTTTGAAAGCGTTCCTACTTTCTTCCTTCCTGGCTACATGACCTCCCCACCTGAGTCTCCTAGACTTGATGACTAACAATGTTGGGTAAACCGTATAAATGTAAACTATGCAGCTCCTCGTTATGAAGTTTCCGCCATTTCCCATTCCCGTTTCTCTTGGGTCCGAATATTCGTCTCAGGATCTTGTTCTCAAGTACTTTCAATCTATGTTCTCCCTTCCGAGTAAGCGAGCATGTTTCGCAACCATACAGAACAACAGGCATGCCCAAAATTCTACATAGGATTGCTCAAAGTAGATATCCGTACTCAAAGTAGTTACTCGTGAAACCCATGAACAACAAACACCATTCTCTGGAAAGGTCAACTTATAGCTCTCATAGTCTCTGGGAGTCAGAGTTATTGCCCTGAATTTCCTACACAAGACTTGGCTGGTCATTCTATACAATAAATATTTCTAATGACAAGGGAGTTGTCAACGAGGGCAACTTTATGTTGATACGCAATGCCATCGATAAAGACGAATCTGGAACTAACAATACCTCGAAGCTGCATGCTACATCTCATATCTGTATTTATGCGAGTAAGGGAAACAGCCTTATTGATGCGGAAGTCGGTGTAAGTAGGGATCTGGATGCCACTGCCTTACAGAAACCACCACTACGACCGTTTTTTTTTCTGACATTCGAAAGATGACAAATTGCGTCGGCTTTTATCAGATGATAGTGTGGACGATACTACTCCAGATGGTGTCACGATTGCAATGCGGTCAATGGCATTCATACTGCACGTCTTCTTGCAAAGAGTATCTTTACTGATGTCTCCAAGACACAGAAGGGCTTAACACAGCTTCTGTGGCCGCAGCCAGCTTTGAAGACAATTGAAGTGGGACGGTGTCATGCGTTAGGGTCTGATAGCATTAGTAGCCGTTTACCACTTTGACCACGTCTTTGCGGCACATTTGTTGATTCTATACGAGTGAATTCTTTTAGAGTTATTCATGAATCATAATATGCCATTCGAGAAATCGCTCTGCACTTTAAAGAACGATCTAAATGCTGCGTTTGACCCATGTTGAGGTCAAACGAATACCAAGCCTTCCCATTTGAACTGGTGTGCTGTTTGTTATACAGATAAAGAAACATTTTAGCCACCTTATGTTACCATTATCGCTCCTCTCACATTATATTAAAGTTCTCGTGTCTTTTTTTTTCATTCGTACAATGTTACACTTTTCGAGGCGTTTTGGAAAACACGCATTAAACGTTTGTTTCCTTATTTTACGCACGTATTTATATTATTATCTCCAATCTTCAAAATATTTGGACCTAGAAACCAGAAAATTTGTAGTCATGTTCTCCTTGAATTCTAGGTTGATTAAACTGGTTTCACAAAATCAAACCCTAAGAACAGAAGGGCAGAACGTTATTGTCCGAAACCACTGTTTGCAAATTTGGATTCTATGCTTAAAACTTTGAAAGCTCCCTGCAGCCAGTCTAGACCACACAACACGTCAAAAGTTTCAATAGTTACGTAATTAGAATTCCATTGATGCAATAAAACACAGCAAGCAACCTTCCTTTTCCCATTCAGAGCACATGATACTTGGATAAACTCCTACACAACCATTGTCCGAAAACTACACATGCTCAAAAGGTCTTTCAAACCCAAAATAGACGGCGATAAATCATTCAGATTTTTTCTTTATACATTCTTAAAAAAATGAGGTTGGTGCAGGGGATGGGGCAAGAAACAAACAGCAGACTGCTCGTCGTCAGAGACTCTAAACCCCTCAGCTGCACAGAACCAAAAAAATCTTGCTAAATATAAAGATATGTTGCATTAAAAACTTTCTATAATTACCTTTCCTTTGCCTGCCTGTTTCTCTCTTTAAAACCATCTTGCTTCCGGCTTTTTTTCCTTTTTCAATTAGTATCTAAGTATAAATTATATTCTAACCATTTTTTTTTCTAAATTTGAAGATTGGGTAGTAAATACATTGTATAGATACAATTTTATCTGACAAGGCATATATTTCTACTCCCTTATACTACTCTATAGTTGGATGTAGAAACGTGAAATTTTGCAAAAAATATTCATTGCATCTTAGATTTCAGATAAGAAGGAATTTTAAGAAACTCCATTGGGAAGAAATGTGTACAGATTCTACCATTACTATATAATTTTGGCGACATTAGGAACCAAATTTGTTGCATGCATATTTTTAAAAAAAAGTACAAGATATGAATATACATTTACTTGCATGGATTTTAGAAATTTTATACCACACTAGCTGGACCTGCGCTCTCTAGACAGCGCATCATTTGCATATGAACATGAATCTCCTTGTCATTCTTCACAACATCTATACATGTCCCTTTACAGACACAAGTAAAAGACGTCTTGATAAAAATCGGCAAGGGGTACCATAAAGGGAATATTTTTTCGATTATTTTTTCAATATCTCGCGCCGTTTGCAAGGTTTGAACCTACTTCCGGTTGGAGTTTCTAATTTATATATGACCAGTGTTTTCTTTCTTCTTGCATCCAGTATGTAGTAAGAGAATACATTACACACACCCAGTTAATTATTATAATGTTAGTGATATATGGTATTCATTGAGCAAAACACTCCAAACAATAAAGATTCATCTTAGACTGGAGAAATGGTTATCCTTCGTTTCTCATTATCATTTGTCTCTGAAACAAACGCCTGAGAGATATACAACCCATGTACACAACTATGTGGTGTTGAAATGTATAACTCGTAGGATATGATACTTTGCTTTTTTTTATAAAACAAATCAACACTTCTAGTGTACCCCTACAAATGCAATAAAGAAATAACGGCCATGTTTTTTTTTTAAATATTCAATTAAAACTGGACGATCTACACAAAATTTGGAATCGACCAGTGAAAACGGCACGTGTCTAGCACTTGTGGTTTACGAGATCTCATTTTCGAAAGGATTGAGAGACAAACATATACGGTAAACCTAGCATTTTAGTATTATACCATATGGGTGGTGAAAGAAAACAAATTTCCATGGTTGTTTTAAATAGTTGAACATAAATAAGTGGAACTTGGTACACGGAGTTTCTACTTCACTAAAAAGAAATATGTTATACTCTTACATGCAGTTAATATAGATGTGAAGTAGCAGGCACAAAAACTCACTAAGTGCCAGCTAATATACGGGTACAAAAGCCTATGTCATTGGAATCCATAGACTCCAATTCACTTCCAAGAATTTAATATGAATGACGCAAAGAGCCGGAGTAGAATAGGGTTCTAAATTTTTCTACATAGCAGCGCTAAATTTTGTATCTGGGGACTTCTTGTTTCACACAGTTTCTACAATTCATAGAAACGAGTACAATATGAGTGACAAACAGGGAGGAGTCTCGCAAATATTGACTATTGTCGGGACTCGGGAGACTCAACTGATATTGATGAATGGTTATCATTCAGTGATTGAGTGAAACATTTTTTTTTAAGAAGTATCGACAAAGCAATTTCTCTAGATCTTGTCTTTGCAAAGTTAATTGTGTGCAAGTTCTGGAGATTTCATTTCTGAGGAGAAAAATTTCTATGAAACGAAGTAAATCTAGAAAGAGCTTTAGTTACTTCTCCAACGAAAGTGAAAAAAAGGGACTTTGATGAAAATATAATAACATGGCTGACAGCTGAGCAACCTAGTATTCATAGAGTGCGAGGACAAGAATTGGATTGTGTCTACTTGAAAGCCTTTGTTAGTTGAAAAGTTGTATTAGGATAGGAGAAAAACGTGACTGGGCGACAGCCACAAATATGGTATGCCTCAAAGGTATTTTGCAACTTCACTATCCTATGGCAAGACTTGTGATTGATGTCAGATGCTCCCACATGCAGGTTTACATGCATGGACACGGGTTACATGCATGATATTTGGAAGGACAACTTTTCATTAAAAATGATGTAGTCGGAGTGGGGGATGGTAAATTTGGAGAATAGATGTGTATATTTGGGTATACAATGATAAACTTAGAAAGGTTGCACTCAATTCTAGAGGGGATGGGCACCCCGTGATTGATACAGAGATACAAAGTAAGTTTCACCAACTTAATAACATTTTCCTCTTCGGTAATAAATAACTTTCTTGTCTTTCCAGGTGATAGGGGCCAAGTAATTTTTAAAAAATGGCGTCTGCACAGGAAAAGGCATAGTGCGTGATGTGGTTTATTGAAACCAAGTCGGACATCCAAATCTAAAGCAATACAGCAAGCCATCATCTTGTCGGCCATCTATAAGCAAATGGAGACACCGTGTAGGCAGGCCAACAACAAGTGAAGAAGAAACGGAAAGAATTCGACAGCATTCAGTCTAGAGCATCACAGGAACTACAAATCCCTTGCACAAAAATATACAAGGAACTTCATTCATTAAAGATCAAACCAGAGGACAGACCAAAACGCTTACAATTTGCGGTGAACATTCCTGTAAATGCAGACTGAGATGACAATTTTCTAGAGTAACATTTGCATATGAATCTAGTTTTCATGTCTGTTAACGAACATAATGTATGAGTCTGTGGCTCAACCAATCGACATGTTGTAAGGGAGGTGAAACGTAACACCAGCAAACAATTATTTTGGTGTCCCATTGCATTGCAGCGTTGGATTGGGAGAGATGGTGAAATTGACTCTCTCCCTAGATTTTCTGATACGTATTATCTGACAGGGTTGCTGAAGTCGCAAAAGGCCAGGCGTTCACCCATCACCTGGTACATTTGTTCGTTTTTCAAAAATATTTTTCCAAAAAAGCGTTCTTAATACAGAAGAAAGTGAACACATGGCATTGGTATCTATAATTATCATAATAAATGTCATTCTTAAATCTTAAATTACTACCGTAACAAAGATTTAAGTTTTATGTATATGTGTAGGTAATGTCAAAATGAAACAATATCAAGTGGTAGAAAATGCTCAGCAGTCTTTTGGCCAGATTTTGCACAGATGAGCAAAAATGTAATTCCAAAGAAAGTTAATCCAAGAAAATCACCCGGAAGGCACGATGCAGTTTTTGCTTTAAAGGTGAGATTTTAGGACAGTCAAATGCACTTTGTATGTAATTCTGTTGAGCTGCAAGTCTGACGAAAAATGCAACTGAACCTCTGAAAAATCATATTCAAACTTAACAACTTTCTTTACTTAATGATATTTCGAATGCAAAATATTGCAGACAATCAACCCAGTATCCAACGCACTTCAATAGAAAAATATGAATGTATCAAAATGAGTACAACTTTTACCAAAGTGGCTTGAAGAACTCCGGGAGGAGGTGAACATAGCTGGTCGACTCAGCCTAAATTTCTTCATACTCTTGAGAGAAAAGTGCGACATCACTATGACGAAACCTCTCAAGGCGAACGATTAAGGGATTCTGAAAACTTCTTTTACGCAGATGTGTTTTATCAGTGCTGGATGTGGTAAGTCAAATACAACGTACTTTCAATAGTTTAAGTGAAGCGATATCAAACTTTAGATACTGGAACCAAAATCACCGTACAAAATCTACACAAAGCTGATGAATTTGCAGAAACGTACAACAACAAAAAATCTTCAGTATTTTCGCAGAAAAAAAAGAACTATGCGGTTAGCACTTAGTAGTGGGATCTCTATTGTGGCAACAATAAATGAACTTGCCTATCTTCTTATAGTGAAAAATCATCCTGCTTTCAACCAATTTTTCAGAAGTCTGTTAAGTTTTGATGTTTCTGATCATTTCTGTCAGAACTACGTGTGTGAGGCGTTCATATTGTATACTTAAAAAAAAAAAAAAAAAAAAAAACTACTTGGGTAGAACCATGAACCAAGAAATATAGCACTTCTTTGCAACAATCAGCTTTTAGCTAGGAAGTTGGAATTCGAAAAACTAATATACAGATTTGCCGACGTCCATGCAAGAAGGTAGGTATTTAAAGGTATAAAAATGTTATAGAATACTACATTCATAAAAGCATCAACTTAGAAATACATGTATTAAATTTTGCATGTTTAGATGAGCGTTTTTCTAATCCGTGGGGTATAAGAATAATTCAATTATTATAAAATTTGTAAAGGTGATAAATGCCAGTAATATAAACCAGAAAAGGGAGCCACTGTAAAGGTTTGGCAGGGGTCTATACGTGCCCCTAGTTAAGCGTCTGTGCGTTCCTGGACTTCTTTTTATGATATTATGTCAAATACATAGTTTATATCACGCCTGTGATTAATCTTGATGATTTGAGTTGTAGAAGATAACCGACACTGTTGACAAGAGTTTATACAGAGTTTAAATATCGATTTTACACTGTATGTTCCACCAGCGGCGCGCATCAAGGGAATTGAATGTCTCCCTTTGCCCCTCTATTATCACAAGCCCTGCCATGTCACTGTGAGGTTATAAAGTACCTTTTGAGACACCCTATCGTCGAAGCTGCGAGATTTGAAAGTTAGCAAGACAATATACTCATTTGTATTATTAAGTTAGTACACTATTGCCTTCAGAGTACTAATACGCACATTCAGCTAACATTTTAGGTAAGCAGGTCTTGAAATATATTAGGACTCGTTCCATACTCTTTCACTGGTGGTCTCGCTTTTTTTATTATGATTTTTATTAAAATTACAATTCCGAAAATGTGATTTTGATAGTGTTTCTTTTGACTGGACAATTTAATTTCTAGAAAATAATAAGAATAACCACCACCCTAGGGAATATTTTACTGAAATAGTTTCTCAGTATTGTTAAAATTTGTAATATTCCACTTATCTAGGAATTTTTCTCCATTTCTGAGGAGGGAAATTTTGTAATGAGCACATCTATGGTATCCGTTTTAAGATTTTTCTGCAATTTTTTTGGCCTAATGCATAGGGAAGGTAAATTGCTTTCTGATAATTTTCCCCTCAATAACCAAATGATTTCACCAACTGTTCCACAATTTTCAGGAATTTTGTACGGATATATATTTATTTTAAGCTCAGAACAGCCATCTCTAATTTCTTGGTTTGATCAGAAATTAGTAACAAAACAAATTTGTCGGGAAAAATTTACTTCTGAATGTAAGTCTGCAACTCAACAAATGCAGATACGTATTTAAAATTAACAGAGGAATTTTACCAGATAACAATGATCTCAGAAAGAAGTCATTGCAGGAAGTATCTTTCAACAGGTCGGCTTCTTGTCTAAAATTTTATTTTCAAGGTTTGCACATCAAGTTCATATGAGATCTTTGCAACCTAGATTGTGAGCATTTACCAAAGGAGAGATTCGTTCGATTTGGCAAGTAACCAAGACCTACGTAGCTTTTCGAAGGCAATCACACAAGGTAGATTACAGCATGCCAGAGAGTGTGTGGCACATTTTATGTTGAAACACACTTATCAGAAAAAAAAGTTAGCCAAAATACATCTAATTAAGTAACATAAGTTTACCACATCTACCTTTCATAAAATGTAGTTCTTTATTTAAAAAAAAAGCATCACAGAAAAATTGCTGCAAAATGAGCATTTTATTCTCTTGAAAATCTAGAAAAGAATCTCTTGAAATACATTGTTAAGTCATATCTCCTGTTTTCGAAGACTAAGTTACGTAAGAGTTTCCTATTCTTAGTCACCGGGAAAAGAGCAAGGTCTCTCTCCCTCTTTCCCCTACGCCATGTCACGATATAGAGCTCTTCATGATGTCATGGAACGCTCCAAAAATATTTACTACATTCAACGAGATCTTCAATTGGTCGCCTGCATGTGACGTCAGCCATGAATGTTCAACTCTAATGCAGATATCAATTTCTAGTTGTCAATGTCCTTTGATAGCACTGCGTTATTAGCTTCTTTTCCATTATTCTACAGAAAATTCTTCACTTAGATGTAGATTACGCCTGGGAGATGATGGGGAAAAAGGAAGACTATATACTCGTGAAAGAATTCGGATATTCCTGTGGACAACATTTCTCACTGCCTTCTCTGCTAGTCTTTCATATTGAATTCATGAAGTCAATGACAGATTCGAAGTTCCTATAACACATTTTACTCCTTTATGCCCAACTTAGTAATCGTAAAATGTTTTTTTTTTTTACCATTTCCTTCGGAGTTGAATTTCCCACGAAAGTGCAAATGAATTATATGTTCCTAATTAGTGTCAAAAATGGCCCGCATACACTACATTTCGTGTACAACGTTTCCTATAATTTCCGCAATTCTTTTGAAAACAAGAATTTTAGGAATGATAAAAAAAAGTGCATCCAAAGATTGCGATCTTGGCCAATGATTAATTTTTGAATCAGGGGCCACAAAATTTTTGAACGGCCCCTAAATCGAGTTTTCGTATTTTCTACGGAATAAGCACATCATACTGAGTTAGTTTGGATTCGGCTACACTATACGAAGTTCTCCAGGTATAAGGCCAACAAAAAATGCCTGAAATATATTGAATCTTTTGATCCAAAAATGAAATGAAATCTTTGAGTTTAACGTCAAACGATTATGACCTTTTAGGCTAAAGAAAATCATGATTGAAGAGAGTGAATGATGATGGAGAATTTGGTGGAATGAGAAATTGGGAGGAAATGAGATCCCCTCAAGATTCAAACATATTTTTAAAGTGTTGTCATATGTGTTAGTCATTTGAAAGTGTTTTACGTTTCAATACATTAATGATGATAGAAAACTAATTATCAACTGTTATCATAAGAATATACGATTGCTCAAACAGTAATTGAACCCGTAACAAGTCTAACTGAGAAGTAATATATCTGATCTTTATACTTATTACGTAGCTTACATTTCCTTTAATGATATAATAATAGAAAATTATATTTTCTTAAACAAAGTGTAAATAGACATGTGTATTCAAACATATGGAAAACCAGAATAGGAATATTAAGCTGACTATAGTATTAAATTACATCGAAATTTTAACAAACTTTAGTAATCCATTATGTCTTTGGTCTTCACTCTTACATAACTGACAGTTGTTTAAAAAATGAATTGAAAATATGTGATTATTTAGGCATCGGTCAGAACAGGGATGCGAGATAAAAATTTTGTTAGACAGTGTTTCAAATGGGGCGTTTGGAGCAATCATCCAAGTTCTGATGAAAAAAAGGAGACAAAGTAAATACATGAAATTTTAAATTTTTTTATTTATATTGTCAGAGTTATTTACAATACGTGGACGTGAATGTTTTAAGCTCTGAATTGAGCTTTAAAGAAGAGATCTTCAAGATGAAATATATCTAAAACCACCAGAAGTATACTTAATTTCCTTGTGTACTGAACGCGTCTAATAGGTTGTAGCAGAGCTTTGTTTCTTATTTTAAAAAAATAATAATAATGTGGAACACCTTGTAATTTCTTTGTTAACCCGACTATCTTCACTTAAAATCACATTTCAGTGTTTACAACAAACATGAAATTGAAATCAGTTTGATTCTCACATTAATTTCACTCACGATTAATTGTTTTATTCGAATTGATTATGATCGGGTTATTACGGAGCTTTTAGGTGCATTATACGAGTCACAAGCTCCAATTTCATCTCATCTATGTGTCACTGTGGAACATTACTCCATTAATGTCATCATATTTGCATTTTTATTGTTTGTTTTAGATTCTGAGTATATAATGTGGAAAGTAAAATTCATAGGTAAAAATATTATAATGTTCTGTACAACTGAACTTGTTCAGACATATTTAGAAGATGCAAACAAATCTCCTAATATACTACATACAAGGAACAGTCAGAAAGTTCCTGGAATGTTGTTGTTGTTTTGGCATTTGCGATGCAACCACAATGAGTGTTGTGCAGTACTGTCCTTAGGTTGTCTGATTATGAATTTGACAAGTTTTAACACGTCATAACAGGCATTGTACGAGAAATGTAACTGAAGGAAGGAGTGTATGGTGATCAAGTTCGTGTGGAAATTTGGAAAATCTGCTTCACAGAGTTTGATAGCCTTAAAAACAGTTTAGCAGCATCGGATGTTTGGCTTTTTCCAAAGATAATAATGGGCAATGGGCCTTTTTGTTTCGCCAACTCAGAAGAGATCAAAACCAACGCGACAGCTAAACTTCGGAAGATATCAAAATAGACCTTTGATCGGTGTTTCCACCAATCGCAGGAGCGGTAGAACCTTTGTGTGTGCGTGTTCCGAAGGTACCAAGTTTAAAGACGATTCAGTAAATGTGTACTCATATTGTGGTAATAAAGAGCTACAATATACTTCTGGAAACTTTTTTGACTGCCGCTCGAGTAATCATAGAAAATAACTAAATTCTGTATACCTCTTGAAATCTCCTTTGATTAGATTTTGCTGTGTGGTTAATTCACCTGGCAAATTCAGGTAAGTTAAAGTTCTTACAGTGCGAAAAGCTACGTTATGCGTCAAAATTTCCCTCACTGGCATTATCTACAGTATCTCAATATGTAAACGTGTTTCCTCTTCTATTTGTAGGCTAATTACCTCTTTCAATCCTGATTTTATGTCAATCGTTGACAAAGATGTTTCTGTATTTCAGAGAATCAGAAACAAAATGGATAAATGGTGCGAAGTTTTATTAATAGTGTAATCTAGTATAAAGGTACCACATTTTCTCAATTACAGCATTTCATTATGAGAATAAGAAATAACGCAATGAACTAGATGCCCATTGCATCCAGAAACTAAAAGGTTAAAAAGTAAATTTCATATTTCATAAATATTTTTTATTTCTATTCTTAGAATGTTGCTAAATAACTTTCATAAAAATATCCACAAAGAATAGTTTACTCTTGGGATGGAATAGAAGTAGTTTCTACAGTTTTGTAAATATCACCCTTGCATTTTACTACTTTTACATACAAATATTTCATTAATAACTCTAACATATGGCGTAACGCGTAAGTCATGACGTAAGTCATTTCTTATAGAAAAATTTACAAGGGGAACCTACTTTTGGGAGTGAGCTTTCTTTGGGTGACGTTTACTGTAAACGCCTTATAGTTTCGTTCGTATTTTACAAGAAAATGTATCATTAACAACTGCAGCACAACATGATTGGAGCTAACTAATGCTATGTCGTATGGAACCTCGAGGCTCAATGCTGCATTAACAAAAGCTCTCCACTGACTTCTATCGTTAGCCAACTGGATCCAGCTTCTTTGTATTTCTATTTCTGTAACATTCGTATTAATATTGTCTTCCCATCTGCACCTAGATCTTCCTAATAGTCTTTTTCCAATTGGACTTCCACTTAAAAGTTTGAAGGCGTTCCTACTTTCTTCCATCATGGCTACATGACCTGCCCACCTGAGCCTCCTGGACTTCATGACCCTTACAATGTTTATTAAACCGTATAAATTACGGAATTTCTCGTTATAAAGTTTCCGCCATTCCCCATTCTAGTACCTCTTGGGTCTGAATATTCGTCTTAGGATTTTAGTTTGAAATGTTTTAAGTTTGCTTTCTTCCCTCAAAGTAAGCGATCATGTTTCGCAAATGTACAATACAACCGGTATAATTTTCATTTTATATATTTTATGTTTCATATTCTTAGACAGATACGCGAAGACAAAAAATTTTGAACTGAATAACAAAATTAATTTCTTGCTTTTAGTTGACATTTAATTTTTTCGTGGATATGATTTTGGTCTGTTAATGGTTTTAGATATTTGAGAGTTTCTGCTTTGTCGAAATTATTTGATATTTTAACGTGTCCATTTTTTCAAGTACTACGGTCCCGGTGAATTTCCATGTTTTTAGTTTTTCTGCATTTACTTCTAAACCGATGTCCATGATGTTGACAAAAAAGAGATACTTCTGCAGTTCTTACAATCGGTTTTGTCGTCCTTCTTCCGAATTGGAAAAATGATTGATTTCTTTCCACTCTTATAACCGTGGGGCGTAAAACTCAAAGATTTCATTTCATTTTTTTTTCTTTCCACTCTTGTGGTAACTCCTCCTTGTTCCAGATAAAGAAAATTAGTTTGTGTATTTCTTTCCACAACTTTCTTTCCTTGCAGCTAAAATTAACTCAACTGAATTTCGTCTACACCAGGATATTTGTGTTTCTTTAATTTTTAACAATTCTTATTTCCGTTCGATTAGACTCCTGAATATACAGTTTTGCTGTATGCATTTCACTCTCTCCACGCACATTAGTTTCTGTCTGCGTGTTGAGAAAATTGTTACAGAAATCTTTCCATCTACTCAAAATGTTATCTATAACCGTGAGAATTGTGCGCTCCGCTTTACTTAATATATACTAATATATTTAATATATAATAAGGCCTGGTTGATAGCCCTTTCAAAATTCGTTGATACCTTTAAACATATCTCGAATGTTTTTATTTTTACTATTACATTCAAATTCAATAACTTTTCCTTTCACAAAAATCACATTTCTTTTCTTTCTCTAAAAGTTTTTGAGGTTCTCGCCTGATGACAACGAAATTGTGTGTCATTCTATCGTTCGGATTTTGTAGCCAACGCAATTTTCTTATCTCCGCTAGTTTAGTACATTTTTGATCGAACCATTTTTTGTTTCAACGTATTTACATTCGCCCCAATTTAATATTTGCTGAAATTATAAATCTACTCCTAATTTTAAACAAATATCCTCAACACTTGTATATTCCGAACTTGCTAAACTTAGAATCCATTCGACATTTGAATCTGATATTCCCTTCTCGCCTAGCCTTCCTCTAATTTCTTTAAATTAAAGTTGTCCGTTTTGAGATGCTGAAGATTTCCTTTTATAACGATAACCTTTCTCTTATATAATCGCTGCTACCAGGTAGTGATCAGTGTTACAGTCAGCTCCTCTAAATGACCAAACATCAATTATGCTAGACTGTCTTCTAAAACGTGATCAATTTGATTATGTGTTTTTTCATCTGGCGAGGAGCAAGTATATTTACGAAGATCACGTTGTGGGAATTTTGTACTCTTCACGATAACATTTTTAGATGTTGCAAAGTTCACGAGTCTAAGGCCGTTGCTATTACTTTTCTTATGCACACTTTCGTTCCCTATAATCGGTTTGGAAATATCCTCTCGTCCCTAATCACCCAATAAATTTTCATCTGATATCGTGGGAGTTGGTAAATACCCGTTCTATTTCTTTGCGAAAGTTGTCCTTTATATAGTCATCCTTATCTTCTGTTGGGCATGTACATTTAGAACATATTTCACCACCGACCCTTAAGAATAATAAAAGAAAGTGTATCATTAACAAATTCAACCCTCTTAATTGCTGATATTATTGGTTTGTGAACAAAAAACCTGTTCCTAGTTAATGATTTTTATTTCCTTCTCCATAAAAAGCATATAATTTCCGATCTGCTGCTCCCTTTCCTTCCCATATAACTTCCCGAAATCCTATGAAGTCTGTCTACATTTCTCTAACTCAATTGTTACGGGTTTTAAAGTGCCTGCCCTATACAGACTTCTTATATTCCATGTTCAAAATCTCATGTCCAATTTACGTTGTTGAGGTCGTGTCAAGTTATCTGTTCTGGTCCAAGGCTTCTGTGAATGTTTCTGAGCAAGTGTCCTTTTTACATAATGAGGTTGTTAAACTCGCATCAAACTCCCAAACTGGAGGACCACTCCGTGTCGTCTGCTCGTGACTGAGTATTTAATATATTCGGAGATAACCTTCTCCTCGATTCGTAACCTGAGGACGCTTCATACTGTGGTGAAAGGAACCCACGTTAAAAATCCTAAAACAGAGAATCTCTCGTTTGATAGTAAACTATTCAAGACTTTATCATGGCTTTTATAAAGAAAACTTTTAAAAGTTGTAGAATTGTTTTTATCCATCTCATTCTAAAACTGCCTCCATAAAAAATACAATAACAAAGTAGAATAACTGAAAAAGAATGATCTGTTCTTTTATTTCTTTAAAATGCTAGAGTAGCATTGGTATACTAGCAATATTCCGGCGTAGTACCACAGAAAACATTTTCTATCCTTTCGCCTAAAGAATTATTGTCTAAACATTTTATCTTCCACATAGTGATGAGTAGGATCAGAAGGGGCGAAAATATGTAATGCAACCTATTTACCCGAATCCACCAAAAACAGTTGATTAACTACTCAATTTTAAGATTAAGTACCGTTAACCACGTAGTATAATCTTACATAGAAATGAAAATAAAACGAAAAGGTCATTCCTAGAATTTATGAATAAAGCACCAAAGAATCGGAAAGAAAATGAACGAAATGTTTATATCTACTGAAACAGACAATAACATTTGATCAAAATCCAAAAAGAGAAAGACCACAATTAGAAAAGAACGCAATGAAAAGCCAGTTCAAGAGGAGTACAATAATCAACGAAAAATTTGAAAACCTACGCATTTGGAATTTTTGAATTATTATTCATTGGTTTCAGTTGGTGAATAAAATACTTTTTTATTATTATTTAAAAGCTAGAACATGACAAAACTGTTGCTTTTCGAAAGACTCTGTGCTCATTTGGAAAACTGTTTTAATATGTTGACTCTAACACAGGTATTTCCAAATTGGAACAGAGACTGGGCCAATCATATAAGTCTTATTAGCGTCGAAGGCAGTTCGAGACAATGTATAACATTTTTACAAGAATTGAATAGCCAAAACGAAGAAACTTGTTCAGCGTACAGAAACAGAAAAATTGCTATAGCGATAACCAAAATATCTATCTACTTACTATTTTAGTGGAAAACTTGATCCTTCATGTCTGAACCAGTCTCTCAATATTCGGAGATAAATTGGAAGCTCCAACGTGAAGGATATTTTTAAGGTTGGCATCAGTTATTCCGGAAAAACATTAATTCAGATTAAGAGGTTATGAAATAAATACATTTCCGTTATTACGTATCAAGCGGGCCGGATGGAAGGGTTCAGCGGGCCGCAACCGGCCCGCGGACCGGCTGTTATATATGGCTGCTGTAACATATTCGTTAGATTGGGTCGTGCAGCGATAACTACTATAAAATTACTGCTATGTTCAGTAAACATACTACACTACACACAAATGCGTTTATTCATTTCACGCATTTGAGACGTTATGACATTAAAATTGCAACTTCGTTAAAAAAAAAAAAAGAGTGTATTTTCGCTACAGAAGGTTAAAAAATTGAAATATGAATTTGAGGAAGTAGCTGAGAAATGTTAACGTTTAATTTCAAGTTTTTAAGTTTCAGGAAGTCCACTTCATGGACCGGTATCCCTTTTTCAGCCCTGTCCTAATGTCGTAATCATTTATTTGTAATATGATGGAATCCCTCCATAATATTAATAACTTTTGTTACATTTTATTACTTTTTTTACACGCAAGAAGAACAAAAATAATTTTAGAAATAAGAACTTTACAAAATTATTAAGTGGTGATAGTGTTTTTAAATTTTTTTCTTTCCTTTGTAATTTGGTTATATCAAGTATGTGATTTCTTAAGTATTTTATTTTCGTTTTAGAACCTCTTATTTTTTTTTCACTGTGCAACCTTTGAATCAATTTGGGGATTTTCACTTCTGTCTTTGCCTTTTCATCTGCCTTACCATTTTAAATTATTTTTAAAAGTATATTTCACTTCACTACTCACTAACTATGACCTGAATTTATTCACTTGTTAGGTTAATTTATCTTTGAAATTTGGAAGAGAACCTAAGATTTTCTATTAGTTATTTCTGATCCCATAGAATGGTAAAAAAAAAAAAAAAAAAAAGAAAACTGTTCCGCCCACGCAACTGATTTTGGGGGAAATTATCCATGTGGCAACACTGCTGGTTCCAGGCACGGCCCCTGGATTTCCGTGGCCGGGGTTGGCGCTGCAGCAGAAATTCAGGTCAAGGAAAAATCGATTTGGTCCTCTGAAGCCGAATAGAGCCGAGTCCCAGCGAATGAATCGGGTGAAAGATAAAAGCAACGAAAGTATTTGATGTCATCTCTCAAATATTGGATAGAACTACAAATATTGATGTGGATAGCAAATGGGTTGTGATTAAGTGTTTGCATGATACGAGGAGTTTCCTTCTCCCCTTTCAAGGACATTTTGCCTAAAATCTCGTCATCGCAAAGAAGTCTTCGAGCGGACATTAAACAAGAAAAGACTTAAAAAAATATTAACAGCGGAAGAGCTCGATTGATGCTCATGTGCGCTGTGCTTCGAAATAGTCATCGCTTTCTTTCCCTATCTTTCGAAGAATCGAACTACGCTTTTTTTTTTTTTTAAGGAGACTGCGCCTTATTATACTTGATGTGTGCACACAAAATTTGTATTGTTTTTTCTAAGTTGAAAACTTCGTTAAACGTAATTTCAGATATCCTCAGTAAATTCAACATATTTGCATATAATAAATTATCACCGTAAATTTCTTTAAAAACCTGGGAATTGGGAGAATTATATACAAGTCTTTGAAATTCCTACAAATAAGAGAACCTTAAAAAAAAAAAAGAAAAAAGCACCTCTGAAAACAAGTTGAAACATGTAAGAGAAATGTAGAACATGATTTTTTAAAAATCATTCTTGATTTCATAGTTTTTGCTATTACAGACAGTAATTTCAGCCTCCTATTTCTTACTGAAAAGTTCAATTCAGAAATGAAATGTTTTTTTTTTAATTTAACGTCCTACGATTACCCATTAGGCCCGTGCCATATTTAGGGGCTACCGGGCTCAAGCTCCCCACCCTCGAAATAAATTTGTTAGTTTTTCGCATTCCACGTACAACAATAAACAACAATCCTTCTTCCCATTTCCAAGAACTTCATTGACTTTCCATTTTCTTATGCTCTTTGTTTAGAAATAATATTGTATTTGTCACATTTCATTCTGTGTAAGAACTGCGTTCTTTTTTTTTCTTTCGTCCATTCTACTGTTCTGTTTCTTTCTCTTAGTTGTTATTTTCTCCTATCATACTTTCGACAGTAGTTAGTTGTGATTCAAGTCGGCCGTTGTCAGTAACACCAAAACTAAGGAAGTATGTATTTTAATATACGCGATATCACCATACTGTTCACAATGACTTGTTTTTAAAAAATGTAAAGTTATTAAATTAGTTGTGAAAAATTATGTAAGAACAACATGTGTGTTGTTTAATAAAATATAGTGTAATAATATTAATATCCTTATATTGTTTATAACTGTTTGGTTATTTGATTATTTCATTAAATTTCGCCTTTTCCTTTAAATGACTTACATTTCTTTTCCTTATCGTGGGGTCTGTATTAATTTTTAAACGACAGGTTACATACTTTTCAAAAATGTACCGCCACCGAATTTCATACCTCCCCCCGCGCATTTCCTTGTTGATAATTTGAGTATTATCTTACTTTTCAGTTATTTTTGCTCCCTTTTTCATTTCTCATACTGGAAGTGTCATTATACAAATATCAAAGAAAGGAAAATGAACTTCATTAAAATTTGTCAGCACCCAAAAGGAAAAATATAAGTGTTTATTTATGTGTTGTGCACAGTCTCCCCGAAACAAAATCCTAAATACGCCACTGTTTTAGATTAAAGATGATTGATGATTAATGAAAGTGAATGATTGTGAAATTTAATTGTTGTGCTATATCACCGAGAATCGAGCCAAGAAGTTCACTTCAGATACAGATTTTTTAGTGTCATCATAACTTTAATCTTAACTGACATCTTTGATATGTCACTGAAAATGAAACAGGGGCGTCACTTAGGGAGGTAAATGAGAAATTGTACCCTTTGAGTTTGATATATATTAATCAGTATTATACTAATTACTAATCAAAAGCTTCTCCGTGGCTAAGCGGTAAGCATACGCGCCTTTGGCGTGAAAGACCCGGGTTCAATTCCCGGCGGGAGTTCAAGTGGTTCGGATTCCACGTTAATCAGTAGGTCCCGTCTCATATAGCCTAGATGCTAAAAGGGGCGTTAAATTCAAAATCAGCTGAACTCAATTAATTTATTAATTAAAAAAATTGAAGCTCAACTTATATCGTTAGAGTATAATCAGAGATTATTTGCAGTGGGTCAAGAATTTCTCTCTATCCGGAACTAGAAAATCCCTTTTATAGGATCATTTCCTATCACGATCAATGTGGATTCCCAATATTTTCGCAGTAGTATTTTTTGACCCCAGTATATTGAAATTCCTTTCGAAGGAAGTTTTCTGAAATTCATCAACCAGTAAAACCTGAAATGGCTTTCCTGTAATGAACATACTTTTTTTGTTTTTACATGAGGTGCGGATAATAACGGACCTTCAACACACACAAAAGCATTAATTTCATTAAAAACTTAGTGTACAATCCATGCAGTAAGTTGGCAAAATATATATCATACCCATTGATATAAACCATGCTACTCCATACTTTTTTTTTTATCACGCAGATACTGAAATACTGAGAAAAATCCGTTATCTGGACAGTGGTATATTGTATAAATGTAAGGAATCCTCGTGTTTACTACGGAAATCTATAAGGAGCATATGTTATCCATAAGCTTCATACATACTATCTTTCCCGCTTAGATGTTACATCACGCAGCTACAGCATGCCTGACATCTAACAACATTCCGTATATTACATATGTATATGTATGTTACATACGTCAGCTGTACGTTATACACGAGGCGCATTTCAAAAGAAAGGGCCGATATTTTATTATAACCGACTGGCAATAGTGATCGGGTCACGCTTGCGCAGTAACATCACTTGGTCCATTGGCTATCAAACAACCATAGTTTCGCCAGTCATCTGTTTGTTTTCCTGTGTGCTGGAGCGTGTTAAAATAGCTGCACGCATAAACAATCCCGCCAGGTGCGAGGTCCGCTCTGTGATTAGATTTCTTCATGCCAAACGACAAAGTGCTGCTGAAATTCATAAAGAATTGTGTGCATTTTACGCCAATAGTGTAATAAGTGAAGGAAAGGTACGACAATGGTGTCGTGCATTCAATGAAAGCCGTACAAATATCCACGACAAAGAAAAGAGTGAAAGATCAAGCATTCAGACTGACGACTTGGCGCAGCGAGTGAATGGTAAAGTTAAAGAAAATCGTCGCTTCACCATTACCACTCTACACATCGAATTTCCAGAGGTTTCACCAACAACACTGCACCTAAAGAAGTGGCTTTCATCTCAACGATTTGAAGAACCTGATGAATTGAAAACGGCACTATTTAAACTTGTGCCACGGTACAGAAAGTGCTTGGAAAATAATGGTGACAATGTTGAAAAATAAAGTGAATAGGTACTTGTTTTTACCAATAAAACAATGTTGCTAAACTTACTTACCCGTTTCCAATTAAATATCGGCTCATTTTTTGAAATGCGCCTCGTACGTCCATCTGTATGTGAGATCCTGACCGCCTACATTGTTTCATACGGAAAGTACGTATAAACGGAACACTTATACGGAAAGTATTATGAAACATGCGTTTTCAGTTATACGTTTGCTGCAGTATGTTAGTACAAAAAGTACCGGATTTACGCATGTAACCTACGTTTCTGAGTACGCCACATTTTCTACGTTTCTACGTTTTTTTGTGCAATCTCTTTAAACAGCCGTGTTTTAATATTTAGCGATAGGAAGTTTCTAAAATCTAAAACGTTGTAAGCAACACAAGGAACGACAGAAATCGGAATGCTAGAATGAGAGGAAGGACGGGACGATTTAAAAGCTGAAAAAAAAATAGCCAAGCAATAGACAGGATGATAATGTTTAGTTAGAGGGTTTTAGAGACATTACTTACACTTTCCATGTGTTGATTTCAAATTAATGTGTCATGCAAATATAAAGAAAACAGATTTTCCTTTAAAATAAAAATCAATCTAGCCTGTAAATAGTAGTGAACAAGAATTTTAGGAATGATCCAAAAAAATGGATCAAAAGATTCCAATCTTGGCCAAGAATTTTAGGAATGATCCAAAAAATGCATCAAAAGATTCAGATCTTGGCCAAGAATTTTAGGAATGATCCAAAAAATGCATCAAAAGATTCTGATCTTGGCCAAGAATTTTAGGAATGATCCAAAAAATGCATCAAAAGATTCTGATCTTGGCCAAGAATTTTAGGAATGATCCAAAAAATGCATCAAAAAATTCTGATCTTGGCCAAGAATTTTAGGAATGATCCAAAAAATGGATCAAAGATTGCAATCTTGCACAATAATTTTAGGAATGATCCAAAAAATGCATCAAAAGATTCTGATCTTGGCCAAGAATGTTAGGAATGATCCAAAAAATGGATCAAAGATTGCAATCTTGCACAAGAATTTTAGGAATGATCCAAAAAATGCATCAAAAAATTGCGATCTTGGCGAATAATTAGTTTTTGGATCAGGGGCCACAAAATTTTTCAACGGTCCCGAAACTGAGTTTTCGTATTTGTTACGGAATAAACACATACTGAGTTAAGTGATAGTTTGGGTTTGGCTACACTATATGTAGTTCTCCAGATAAAAGGTCTAAAACAAAAGTTTTGCTGAACTAGATCGGATCTTTCGATCCAAAAATAGCTGGATTCTAATTCCTCTGTAAACAGTTTGGATGAGGAGCGAAGGTCGGTGCTTTACACAGAGACCTTAGAAAATCAACTGAAACAACAATTTATAAGATGGGACATTTTACTTTTTGCCATGGTAACGCAGTGGATAATATATTATTGCAGCGTCCAGGGAGAGTGTCTCTTGCACACCATATAATACTAGTATTGTCAATTGAAGTTCATTACCTGGAAAGGACTTCTCACGTAACAGACCTGCACAATGTTACATTTCTGGCGTTGAATTCAAGTATAGTATTTTTTCATTACATCGTGAAAATCTGTCTGCTTATTTAACGCAATGTTTGAGAATTAATTTCTATGTAAGAGAGGAAAATGTGCACCAATTTTCATCCTCAAAAGCGGATTATATGCGGCATTTGTCAAGTCATTAATGAAGCTTCTTTTCAACCGTATCCACTAGAAACAACAACACTACAATATCAGTATAACTAGAGACAAAACTGCAAAATAATCTGAAAGCTAAACTACACTGAGAAAAACCCGTTATCCGGACACCGGCATATTGTACATATACGGAATCCTTATAGTTACTACAGAAATCAGTATTTAGCATACGTTATCCACATGCTATATACGTACTGCCATTTTTCCTGTTTAGATGTTACACCATGCCGTTGCAGGATGTCTGACATCTAAGTCTTCTGTATATTGGATGTGTATACCTATGTTACATATGTCAGCTATATGTTACATACGTCCATCTGTATATGAGATTCTTACCGCCTATATTGTTTCATACAGAAAGTACGTATAGATGGAACACTTATACAGAAAATATTATAAAACATGCGTTTTTAGTTATACGTTTGCTGTACGTTAAGTCCAAAAACTACAGAATTTACACCTGTAACATAGGTTTCTACGTTCAGCAGATACGTATTTTCTTAGTGCACAATATTAGTTGTGAAGTAGCGTATAACGATCAGCGAAAATGTGTTCTTTGTCAATAAATTAGAAGTGATGACTTGTGAGTATGTAGTTTTGTTATTTAAAAATAATAATTTTCTTGCAGTTACAGCAACGTCTACTCAGATCGTCTCACGTTTGATAAAAAAAATGTAGGTAGATACCAACTTTTCCTGTTGATTGTACAATGAAGACATAAAGACCCTAAAGATTCATCGCTGCAGAAAAAGGAATTTATCGTTCTATTGTGTGCCAAACAGAGTTGTTGTTACTAGACTTTGGATCGATATGTACTAAAAACTGAAAAAAATATCCATTATATAGGAAATATGCATTAAAATGTGCATTACAGAGGTAAATTTCCAATAATCTGTGAACCTCAACTCCAAATTAGGTTGTGTCTTTCTGTCGGATATTTCTTGGCTCTTTGCGGGAATATCATACGACTTATGAGCATTCAGACAACGTGCCGTAATAGACACATTTAATTGAAATCCAAGGGAAAGGGAGGATTTGGCATAATGAGATATGGACATTACGGTTTTTCAATGTATTCAAATGGGTTCTCAAGGTGACCTTGATCTGATCGTGACCTTTGACCTTGACACTTGACTGACGCATATTTGGTCGGCTTGCGACGTAAACTCATACCATACAGCTTTTTCTTTGTTATCACTTCGATTTACCTTTTTCCAGGCTCTTTCATAATTTACCATTGCAGTCCCATAAGGAAAAATTCGAAATTTGACCTTTGACCCTATATCTCTTCATTCTTTAGTACAAGTGACATGCTTCTACGGCGAAAAAAATTATGTCTTTCGTCTAAAGTTACACCAAATTGCACGAATTTACCTCCTACCACTTTTGCACAGTGAACAAATGAAATTGACACACGAATTAATCAACCCTCTGTATATATATATATATATATATATATATATATATATATAATTGAAAATCACTATGTTTGTGACTCTACATCTCCTGGATCGCCGACCGATCTCGATCAAATTTGTAACGTGGATGAGGTTCGATGCTGGGCTGGTTTTAAGCTACAAACTTTGATGGTAGAACTGAGGGTTGGGGAAGGGGCAGGGGGTATTAAAACTAAATAAAACTTAATAACTGCTGAATCACTCGACCGATCTTAATCAAATTTTCAACATAGATGAAGTTAGAGCCTGGGATAATTTTTATGATTTAAATTTGACGGAGCATCTTAGTGGAGGAGAAGGAGGGAGAGATATATAAAAGTCAATTCATATAAGACTGAAAGTTACCTATTTTTGTAACTTAATAACTCTTGAACTGTCCGACTGATCTCAATCAAATTTTCAAAATACATGAGGTTCGGATCTGGAAACATTTTTGTAATTTCACTTTAACGGTAGATCCTAGGGGAGAGGGAGGGGAGGGGGACGTACAAATAAAAACTAATAAAACCTAATAACTTTTGAATCACCCTACCAATCTCGATCAAATTTTCAACTTGCATGAGGGTCAGACCTTGTGTGTTTTTAATCGTTTCACTTTGATCAGCCAACATAAGGGAGGGGGAGATATATGTAAAAAGAAATGACTGCCTTTGTGACTTCATCACTCTTGAATCACCTGACCGATCTCAATCCAATTTTCAACATAATGACTTTAGGGGTAGGGATTGCTTTAGGCTATTCATCTTGGCGATACGACGTACGGGAGGGGGAGGAAGAGAGAAATTTAAAAATGATAAAAAATTACCGATATTTGTGTTGAATCCATAGTTTTCGGGGTCGATGAGAGAAACAGTGACACTTCTGATGCTGTTTCAATCAAAGTTCAGCACTGATTATTTGGGAGGGGAGGTACAACGTAAGGGAGGGGATAAACATTTAAAAATGATCGACAATGACTAACATTAGTGTCAAATCCATAGTTTTAGGAGTAGCTGAGATTAACAGTGACAATTCTGATGTCGTGTGCCACAGCAAGGAGGAGGGGGAGGGGGAGCTATCATATCACTGACGGTAGAGCTTATGGGAATGGGAGGGAAGAGGGAGATATATAAAAATAATAAAAAAACTAATAATTCTTGAACAACCCAACCGATCTCGATCAAATTTTCAACATAGATACTTCTGATGCAACTTGGGGGAGGGGGAGAACTAGATATTTAAAAATGATCTAAATTGACCGATATCAGTGAACCCATGGTTTTAGCGGTCGCTGAGATGAACAGTGACACTTTCAATCCCGTTTACATCCAAATTTATCCCCACATTTTGGGGTGGGGGAAAGGAAAATTCATAAAACTGGCAAAAAATAACATATTTGAGTGTAGAGTCCATAGTTTCCGGGGTTGCTGAGATGACCGGTGACACTTCCGATGCCGTTCCCCGCAACATGGAAAAGGAGGAGGGGGAGATATATAAAAATGATCAAAAATGGCCGATATTAATGTCTGATTCATAGTTTTCGGGGTCCCTGAGATGGACGGTGACACTTCCGATTCCGTTTTAAACCAAATTGAGCCCGCAACTTGGAAAAGGGGGAGATACATAAAAATGATCGAAAATGATCATTATTAGTGTCGAATACATAGTTTTCGGGGTCATTGAAATGAACAGTTATCTTTCTGATGCCGTTTAAATCGGTGCCACTAAAAACGAAAGCAGCATACATATTTCATGGGTACCAAACACATGAGATATGGAGTTGTGCATTTCAATTTTTATTTTAACCCAACGAAGCGGGTAATCGATGCTAGTTATTATTATTATTATTATTATTATTATTATTATTATTATTATTATTTTGCAAGAATTAACTGTATAATTTCGCATAAACTTCAATACTCTTTACAAAAACCTGAGGCCGTAAGGATCCGTAGTAGAGCGCTCACCTCTAGTGTGTGGGGCTTCTCGTTCGATCCCGTTTCTTCCAAGTGGACTTTATGGTAGGCAAACACCATATCTTTCGGGGTTACCTCCTTTCTGCTCACTTGAGTTATTCCACTATTATCACCCATCTCATTGCCACCGTCCGCCGGAAAATCCGTGTTTGAATAGTAACATATCGTATAATCCGTAAAATCTGTATTTAGCTCGGATGTAACTGAAGTTACTGGTTGAGTTGTGTGTTTCATATTTAAACAAAATTAATTCAATATTTATGGTTTACACAATGAACTTAAAGCATTTAAAGCTATTATATAATATGTTCAATAAAATAGAAGTAATCCGATCGATGCTTATGTACATTTTAAATTTTTAATGAAGAAAGACAGAACAGGAAAACATTTAGGAAACGTCCTAATACAAGGTGGTGTGCAAAATTGAGAAGTACTAAGGGAAAAAAAAACTTGGTATGCATTAATTGGAAATTTGGAGCAAAGCGTTCGACATTAATTGATTATTCATAGAATTTTTTAGAGCATCAATTGAATTGTTGAGTTCGAAAACCGGTCATCTCCATTGAAGCTAATTTTAGAAGAGTGACAAACAAAACTAAATTAGTCAATATGCATTTGACATATAGGGCTGTTTTGATTTTCGGACAGTAGAACTGTCATTTGTCTACTTCCCAAAAATGAAAATAACCCTAGATTTCAGATACATATTGACTAATTTAGTTTTGTTTGTCACAACTCTCGAATCATCTTCGATGGAGATGACCGGTTTTCGAACTCAACGATTCAATTGTTTACGTGAACGAACATGACATGCAAATAGCTGAATTTGGCATATTAGTGAAAACAATAATGGCTTTGAAAAATTGTGTTCATAGAACAAAACGAAAAGGGTTTTACTCTATTTCTAATGCTAAAAAAATTTATTTTCCGTTGTTCACAATTAGAATTCGCACAACAAATACTTTCCAAGGTTATGTCCATGGTTATCTCGTTTATCGGTGATTATTCCTCAATGGTATTCCGATCGAGACATTCGACCCTTTACGACACTCAGCGCGCATTCTCGAATCACCACTCAAATTTATTTAAGAACGGTTCAAACATCTCGGAGGAGTATCTGGATAAACGAACGCCTAAATAGAGTAAATTGGAGCTTTAATCCAATAAACTTGCAGAATAGATGTTTATGAACAAGAGAGCCCTCCGTCCAGTAGTCGATTGTTAATTATTGAATATTGTTGTTGTTATTTGTTGATGTTTACCATTCCTGTTAAGCACCAAGGCTATAAACACTGTGTATGAGATATGGTTCTAAAGTTTAAGTTGAACCTATAACCACTGCAGTACATTCAAATTAAAATATTCTCCAACGGGAATCGAACCTGAGACCCTGAACACCAAAGAGACGTGCACTAGGAACACAAGATCAGCGGGAAATACTAATTGTTGGATTAAAAGTTCTAATCATAGCGGATGTTTAGCTAGTATGAGCAGTAAGTAATGGGCTTTGAAATGAAATGAAAGATATGACACTATAAGAAACCAAGACAATATGAAAGTGAATATTCCACAACAGGAGAGTATGTTAGAACTACGTGAGAAAGTGAATGGGGAATGAGAAATGCGGCCAGTGAGATAAGTAAAGACTCTATTTTCTTTTTTAGGATTGGTATTTCGATTTTTTTACAATCAGTGAACAAGTGAAAAGACCAAAATGGCATTTTCCTTACATCAGTGGGAAAATAACGAAGTATGGCACTTTGCCATAAATTTATGGCTTTAGTCATTACGAAAGCAATAACGATGTGTATTAAGTCGTTAATTAACATAAGAACTGAGCTGAGAACGAAAGATCAAAAATATATTAACTTCACCACTAATATCATAAAAATCCACGTAAAACTCGATAATTGTTGCCTTTGAACTTCTCACGCAATAGAATTGTTCCGTTTACTAAAAGAACGCATTAGTTTCTTCAAACATTACTAGTCCCAGTTAAGTACAAATCCAAGTCATTCTGACGGAATTACATCTTAATTACTTGCTAAATGCTGTTTTGGTTTGTCACAGGTTATGAGCTCAACCAAATCCCATTTAAGAGGCCTAATCACTGCAAAATTAAAATAAAAACGCTAATTTTACAGTAATTCCGTGATATCTTCAAATAGATAAAAGATAATCGAAATATGGAACAGGAGCATGCTAGACAATATTATTTTGCATGAGGTACTGTTATCACGAGTCACCTAGTAGCTCTCCGTTTGCAGTCATTTAGATACGCGAAAACAAATGACGATTTTCTAAATGGCTGGAAATCGAAAGCAGATAAGTGAGTCGCGATAACGATATTTCATGTAAAATATTATCTAGTGAGCTCTTGTTCTACTTTTCAATTATATTTTATCTATTTGAAGATATCACATAATTGTACTGTAAAATTAGCGGTATTTTAATTTCGACATGATGGGGCCATCTTAAAGAAGATTTTTTGCTTGAGTTTAGTCATATTGCGCGGAAAAAGATATTTTTGCTTACGAAGGAAAGTAATTTCAAAGGCATCATCACCTTGGAAAACCGAACGGTTAAACGTGCTCTGGATTTACGAGATCTTGCAACGAGAGGATAAAATTATAGAAGTCAATCAGAAGGAGAATACATATCATACGCGTTCAATAAAACTAATCTCATGTTGAGCAAACTTTGCACAGCAATGAGTTTTGTACGGATACGAAATATTGTGATCTGCAGAATTTTGGTTCCCGAGTTGTGGACAATCGAAGTTGTAGTGTGGACTGAGTCGAATGTTTATATATATATATATATATATATATATATATATATATATATATATATATATATATATATATATATATATATAGCTATATACAAGGGAGGATCAGAAAATAAGGTTACAAGGCCGACCGAGGTGTGTGCGGTAATTGTAATATATGAGGTTGGCAACTATGCAGAGTTTCAGCCACCCACGGCGCTAGTTGTAGGTAAATATAAATGGCGGCTTGTTTCGGAAACTGGTCTCGCGAAGGAGTCCACTCAGTTATTCGATTTCTGTGGGCGAAACGTGTAACCGCGAGCGAAATTCACCGGAAGCTGGTAGAAATTTACAGAGAGAATGTAATGTCTCATCAGCATGTCGCAGAAGGGTGTCGAAAGTTTGCGGCTGGTAGAGAAAACGTGACCGATGAGAAGCGCAGTGGTCGACCCAGCACAGCATCAACAGATTCGAATCATCATCAAGTGCATACCTCATTGACCACTCTTCCTAGAGCGCGAACCTCGCTCCAAGCTACTTTCACCTGTTCCCACGTTTGAAGGAGCACCTAGGAGGCCGAGGCTAGGAAGTGAAACATTTCGTGACAAAGTGGCCGAATACGCAAGGACCAGAAGGAAATCTTGAAACTCATCCCACGATGCGACAAGCGATATGGAGACTATGCTAAAAAGTAACCGAATATATACTATATGTTGGATGTATTGGTTATATGATATAATAACACACGTTTCACTGCAGGCTTTGTAACCATACTTTCTGATCAGCCCTCGTATAAATGCTATTTAAAACTAAAAACCTATGGAAGTATCCTGTTATTAAATGATAATTTCAAAGGATAAGAAAGTAAATAATGAGAAGATTGATTAGCTAGTTTGTAAAAGCAGTGTCTACTTAGAAATCAACGAAGTACCATTTTTTCTCGCAATACGGAAACTTCCTAGTAACGACTAAAATTCTTTTTGAATTAGTATCACTGCTTACAAAGTGATTTTACTTTGACCATGTACCAAGCCAATTCCTCAATGTGTTACCTGGTTTAGAACTCTGTTGTTCCCAGTAAGACAAGAAAAATCATGTAACTTGCAAATTGCCCAACAAAAAGTAAAGGTAATCAAAAAATGACTTAGTCTTCAACTAATTACAGTTATCTTCATTTAAGAGCTCTAGTAAAACCGTTAATTAACAAATACACTGCAGTGGAGAAATAGTTCTCTGTTTAAAACGAGAGGACAGTGGTCAACTTCCAGTTCGGATCCCGCATAAAAGTTACAGGTCCACGTTTCATGCGAGTGAGTATTGAAAACTACAAACAATACTGAACTCCTAGTGAACGAATTCATAAGCAAGAACAAAGAAATGATTTGAATAATTTTCAACTAATGTAAAACACGACCTATCTCATTCTACAACAGTTATTCCTCTAATGATTTCATCACCTCCCTGACATGTAAGAGACATTTATACAGGGTGTTTCAACACAACACCGACAACGTTTGGGAGAAGATACCTGACACCAAGATAAGACAAAAAGTATAGACCAATCTCTGTGTACAAATGCTTCCTTTTGGAGTTATAGGCTGCCGAAAACATGAAAAAATGAACTTTAAAGCTCCATAGTTGGAAAACTATGAAACTTACTGTAGTCAGGTCAAGACTTCACTTACGTTAGGAACTATGGAGCTAAATATCCAAGTTTCAGAATCCTGCGGTACTCAAACATCAATTTTTATAGAGGTAGTTGGCGAGCACTTCAGATTATATGCCTGTAGCCAAACACCCTCTATAAAAATTTTTGCATGGATACCTCAAGGTTCTGAAGCATATATTTTTTTTTGGATAGTGCACACATTGGTTCATAAGTGCAGTCTTGACCCGACTACGATAGGTTCACTAGTTTGGAAGCCATTGACTCTAAAAGTTCATTTTTTTCATGTTTTCGGCAGTCTATAACTCCGAAACGAAGCATTTGTGCACCGAGGTTGGTCTGTACTTTCTGTCTTACTTTAGTGTCAGCGATCACCTCCCAAACGTGTCGGTGTTGTTTTGAAGCACCCTGTATATTTCAAGCACAAGTAAGTAAGTTTTGTATTTGTTAGCATGACATATTTAAAATACAAATAATAATTAAGAGAAGAGGACATACCATGAACTTAAAACGAAATGTAATAACCGTAAGTATCATGACTGGCGGTGATTTACTGCCGGCGCTTGAAAATGAAAAGAGATTTTATGGGAACAAAATGAGGAGATTAGTAGGGACACAAATAAAGTTCTTAGAATGATGCTTAAGAATGACATAAAGCAAAAGAAATGGGGAGAAAATGCGGATACGCAGAAGGCCAGTAAAATGATCTTCCTGCATCCTCAACTTCGTATTCAATTCACTGAACGACGGTATGGGGAAAAAGTAAAACATGCCAAACCGCCGTAAATTTGTTCAACTGTAGTGAAAGAAAATGCAAACTAAAAATTTGCTAGAAAACTAGAATTACTAAAGCTAAAAGTTAAAAGAAACTCTTGGCCAACTATAAGTGACTAGTACCAATTACCCGCTTTGCTGGGTTCAAATAAGAAAAATTAGTAATACGTTCCGTTAGTCACTCACTTTTTACTATTACTGAAGTGCTCTATGATAGACCAGGTTTTTTTGTCTTAAAAATTAAATATTACTATTGTGGACTGGATTTGGATTTAAATGACATCAGAAGTGTCACTGCCCCTCCCCTAAATCGCACCGTCAAAGTAAAATGATAAGAATTACCATTGAACCTAATCTATTTTGAAAATTTGATCGAGATCTGTCTTGTGGTTCAAGAGTTATTAAGTCACAAACATAGTCACTTTCATTTTTATCTATTTAGATTAGTTTGTGTATTGGTACCTCAAGCCTTCAAGTCAGTTAGAAATAATTTAGTAGCATGTTTTGTGGCCAAATAACATTAAAAGCTACTTGGTGCAATGTCGTTTTAATACCGCGCGTTTGTATCTTTTTTTTATCCACATTAAGGTCTAAGAATGCCATGTTTATACCGTAGATACCCTATTCTAAGCTACACTGTTCAATTTATTTAAGGGATATAAACAGCTACATTTGTGTTGCCAGTGAAACAAGATAACAATAGAAACGGACCAGTAGAAGTTATACAAAGGATGACTAACTTTTATATATACCGACGATATGCCTTAAAGGGCACTGAATGTAGTGTCATAAAGACATACATATTTTACCAATCTCATATAGATAATCTTACTTTTTGGATCAAAAGATCCAATATATTTGAAGCAAATATTTTCTTGCACGCTTTGTATCTGGAGAACTACATATAGTGTAGCCAAATCCAAACTATCACTTAACTCAATATGATGTGCTTATTCCATAGAAAATACGAAAAGTCGATTTAGTGGCCGTTCAAAAATTTTGTGGCTCCTGTTCCAAAAGCTAATTATTGGCCAAGATCGCAATCTTTTGATCCATTTTTTTTATCATTTCCAAAATTCTTGTTATATGTATATAGATGATTTACCTGACACAGAAGTATGCTTTATACTGTGTTTAATAGTCTTTTATTAAACATTTAGGAAATGTATAGTGTTTAATGTAGTGCGTGAATTTGTGTATGCAAGGATCATACTTTTCTTTTACTAACCTGCTGTTGATAATGTAGATGGATTTTTTTGTGGACCTGGAAACGACTTGTTTTTGTAGATCGATGAATGAGACTAGCTGCGAAGTCCACTGGATTCACTACTTATCCATTGTGACTTAGAATGGGGATAGATGGTAACTGAAAGTGTTATTTCTCATAGGATAAGTTGAGTTTAGAGTTAGCGTTGGGGACTCGGCTGTTTATCTCTGATAGGTTAAGATGTTTGTCTGCTAGTTGCGGGTGAAAGTAATGGAGATCGAATTAAATGAAACTAGGAAATCCTCCGTTTATATACCACGGAAGAGTTAGTACTGAAAAGTGGGAAAGTACTATTACTTGTGGTGTGTCAAATCCAAAATCTCGACGTGCAGAATAATGTCAGTTTGAGAAAAATACGTTTAATTAGCATCAATAGTAGGAAGTGTTGACAGTTCATTACAATTTGTTGCACACACAGTTTTACGTAATACAAAAGTTATACAGTGGAGACAAATTGAAGAGACGTACGAGATAAGCTATATGTTACATACATATAAATATAAGCTAGAGTTGACGAAGAGAAAATTATAAAAACGATCAATTCATTGTTGAAATAATTCCTTGTCATTCTATGAGCATCCTATTAATAAACGGTAAACATCTCAGCGCGTCACTCTAATTCCTAATAATAATCAATCATGCTACTAGATGTCGGTACGTGCACTATCGTTTGCGTGCCTTATGCTACCAGATGTCACTACCGTGCAGACAATTTTTCGATTTAAAACTATTCTGACGGCCTAATAGCAATTTAAAAACTATTGTTTCAATGTGATTATTTCAAAATAAAACAAAGCCAAACAACATATTTAGATTTGGGCATTAATATTTGTATGAACATTTGTTCGTTGGTGCACAAACTCAAAATAAATAAATAAATAAATAAATAAATAGATGAATAAATTTGTTAAATATAACCAATTACAGCTTTTAATTAAGCACAATTTTAACATATGATGTGTGGCTGGACGAAGGCTCGGCCGCAACAGTTAGTAAATCTAAAATACAGAGTCATATTCATCATTTCTGTCTTTACCTAGCACTCAAGTTCTACAGCTTGAGAGCCCTGAATCATTAATAAATAACAAGAATGGCGAAGGAAAAAATACGTCAGGTCAATACAGTATTTAAAGGTGCAAGTTTGTTATTTGCCTTGTAGAATGAGGAGAATCCAGGGAAAAAAGCTCTATCAGGACGATCAACCATTGGGTTCGAACCTAGAACTTCTTTATTACAAAACACAAGCCGCCTTTCAATTGGTTAAATTTGAGACAGTTCCCTGTGGAGCAGTCCGTTAAAAAAAAAGCTTTTTTTAAAAGACCGAGACAATAAAACAGAGTTAACTACTAGGAAATGTTGTAATGTGTTTTTATTCATTCGTCTTGATTTAGCTTTAAATTTCACAAAGAAATACTGAATTATCCTCCTTAACTTTTAGTTTCCGTCGGAAGCTAAATGAATTCCTACTTTCAGAATGCCACGTCTTCTTCCTCAGAAGACTAAATGACTCACCATTACTAATACATGACCATTCCAGTTAATTGAAAGGAGTGGATTTGGCAGATTCTTTTAAAATCATGATTCGAAGTGTGTGGGACCAGAAAACATCAACAGTAAAACTTTTGTTTGAAACTTTTTCCAGGAAGTACTTCGTTTGGACCCTGAAATGTGACCATAATATCTTTGTATAAATAGATGGTTTATAATATCATTCTAACAGCAAAAGTTACTTAATTTGTACGGAGGATTGTATAATTACTTAATTTGTACAATATTCATATGCTACATATGTAATGGCCTTTTCCCCCTTAGATATTACATCATGCCACTGCACGCTGTCTGACATCTAACAATCTTCCTTATATTGCATGCGTCAGGTATATGTTATATACGTCCATCTGTATGTGAGATCCTTACCGCTTATATACAGTTCATTCTTTCGTACGAGGGGGGCGCGGTGGCTCAGTGGTAGAGCGCTCACCTCCGGTGCTTGGGGTCCCTGGTTCGATCCCAGCTCGCGCCGTGTGGACTTTGTGGTGGACAAACACCGTGCTCGTGGGTTTTCTTGGGGTTCTCCCGTTTCCTCCCACTTCCTTCATTTTACTCATTTCTTATCATCACCGTCTCCTTTAGCCTAACTGGCATAACCGTGGGGCGTAAAACTTAAAGATTTCATTTCTATTCGTGAGATTCATACGGAAGGTACTTATAAAACATACTTTTTCACTTATATGTTTGCTGCAAGATGTTACATATAGTCGTACATTAAGTCCAAATACTACAGGGTTTGCGCATGTAACCTACGTTTTTAAGTATGCCACACATGTTTTTTTTTCTCTGTGTACCACAAAGCACTTTTAAGATTCATCTACCGATTTGAATAGACCGCTACTACTCTGTTGAGCAAGTGCATGACATCACATTTAATACACCATGCAGGGTTCAGTTATCAGAACATTTACTTTTTTTTTTAATATATATTTCTCCAACGTTACTACTAGGGGTTGAAGCGTAATTACATATGTACGTATACTATTTTTCTATTATGTTTTCAATGTTATTTTTGGGCTAAAGAAGAAATCTCAAACAAAAATTTCAAACAAATATGTATTACTATCGTCGGTTACCCGCTTCACTGGATTAAAATAAGAAAAAAAATTCCGTTAGTCAGTCAGTTTTTATTATTACTCAAGCGCTTTCTGATAGACGGTGTTTTGGATTTAAGCGGCATCGAAAGTGTCACTATTCATCTTACCGACCACGAAAACTATGGATTCGACATTAATAGCGGTCGTTTAAGATAATTTTTTATATATCTACCCCTCCCTAAGTTGCACAGTAAAAGTGAAATCATAAAAACCATTGCAGGCCCAAAAACGATTAGATACTTTGAAACATCTATGATCAATATTAACAGACCAAAACTATATTCACGAAGAAATTAAATGACAAATACAAGCAGGGAATTCGTGTTATTATTCGGTTCAAAATCTCTTGTCGTCGCGAATTTTGTCGAGGAATTTGAAGCTTAAAATAAATACAACGATAATCATGCCTGTTGTTGTGTATGGTTGCGAAATATGGTCGCTTATTCTGAGGAAAGAACATAGACTGAAAGAATTTGAGAATAAGACTCTGAGACGAATATTCGGACCCAAGAGGAGTGGGAATGGTGAATGGCGGAAACCTCATAACGAAGAACTACATAATTTATACGGTTTACCAAACATTGTTAGGGTCATCAAGTCTAGGAGGCTCAGGTGGGCAGGTCATGTAGCCAGAATGGAAGAAAGTAGGAACTTTCAAAGTTTTAACTGGAAACCCAATAGGAAAATAACCATTACAAAGACATAGTTAGATAGTTATAGTCCTGAGCACTTTAGAGACATTTTTGGAAATTAGTGCGAACAATAATTAATTAGACAAATTGAATCCTCACACATTGTCAAGACTGTAATCTGAATGTTGTAACTTTGTATTGGTAGAAAAAATGTAACAGGTTGCGTTATCTCCTGTGTAACTGGAGCTCCAACATGAAGTTTAAGAACAGTTTGGTTTCAGCATCTTAGGCTTCATCTGCCAACACCATTTGGATCACACTGCAGCTTCCACTGATCGTGATATACTGATGTCAAGAACACAAGCTATTACAATGTTCTTCAGAAAGTTTTTGAACGCATGGAAAAGGATGTGGGATTGGTAAGAGTACACAATCTTGATTAAAATACAATTAAAGAGGCGATAGATTGGTTGATTGATCTGAGTTCAGCTTCCCCTTCAACACTGACGCTATACGAGACGAAGACCTGTAGCTTAAAGTCAGATCGAAGCCCTTGAACTCCCACTGGGAACTGTAATATACTTTATGGTTAAGCATGTTTCAATTGCTCTTTAATAGCATCATCCCAGTTTCCAATTCCAATTACTTTACGTTAGTATGTGAAACCCTATATGCATATGTTATTTGTAAATCCTTAATGTCACATAACTTTCTTTCTCCCCTAAATATGGTAAAACCTTTCACTAATTTCTTCACTAATTTTGTCTAATCGAAGTAAAATGATCTTTCAGCGTAAAAAAGAACGAAATTCTTTAACGGTTCCTGCCCATCGGAAGATCGTAATAGATTCTTGATCATCTTCGTGATGCAGAGAATTCTTTCGCATGCTACTTGGGTGCATGAGAGAGTCAAAATATACACACTGAATGATACAATAACAGACACATTGGATGGTAGAGATTGAGTTCATTGAGTAACTGTAACGTACGTAATGTAAGACAGGCATCTCTTGCAATTTCTTCAAAGTTCGATTAGCAGTAGTCCATCATCTATGTCTTCCTTGCTTTTATTTTTTGGTCCTTGGTTTTTTCATCGAAACATTCCTCTTCTATCAACTCTCCTGTAGCTTTGCCCTGTACTTGAGCTCCTTTGTGGCTAAGCGGTTAGTGTACGTGCCTTTGGAGTAGGAGACCCGGGTTCGGTTCCTTGTTGGCGCACATGTAGTTCGGACTCCACGATAATCAGTAGGTCCATGTCTCATATAGCCTCGCTGCTGAAAGGGATGTTAAATTAAAAAACAACAAAAACTTTGCCCTGTATCGATATCTTTAGACTTTAATAATGATTTGAGGTACATAATCGCTCACTGGTAGTGCGCTTATCTTTAGTGTGTGTGGTTCCTGGTTCGATCTCCGATCAAGTAAGTTTTAGGTGGACAACATCGTGTCCGTGCGCTTTCTCGGGGTACGCTCGTTTCCTCCCACATTATCCTCCTACCAATTTTTCCATCATCATCCACTTAGCTTAATCGTCCGTCTTCCATAGCCAAGAGGGCTAAATCGTGGGACGGTTAAATTGACAGATTTCATTCCAATTCATTTTTAATAATGACTTGTTGTAACTACCATAATGTCGTGAAATTAAAATAGTTCTTTTCGAATATCTTCTTCAGTTCGGAATAATAAGCTAAAATAATTAAATATTCATAGTGTCTTCAGGTAATTCTTACAACAAACAGACTTTGTTCAGATGGATGTAGTCAGGCGATGCCTTATATACGATATTCATTCGAAACAAAGCGAGAATTCACTTGCTGAATAGCACTGCCAGTGGTCATATTGAAAACATTTTTTTGAAACCATTTTGATGGTAAAGACTAAATATTTCTTGTTTCAAGTTGTAGAGTTAACTTAGGTATTATAATTGCAAGGAAAGTTTTGGTTTCAACACTATAAGCTAGTCTCATGGGTCCTTCCAATTTGTGCTCCGTAAAGTGCGTTGTTTTAATCAATATGGAACTGAATTTATTTGTTTTCTCTTGAAATTTAAAGCTTGAATTTTTGGAGTTGCTGTGAAGTAATAAAACCTTGTCTTTTGCATATATTTTGAACTGGGCATTGACAAGCTAAATAGGTCACAAAAAATTGATGCAAGAAGTTTACACAAAGTCTCAAGCTAACTTGCACATCTGTTCACTTTTGTCCACCCTTGCATTCTTTTTCGTGAATTGCCGTCCCTCTCCCTTCTCAGTATACTCTCCCTTCTCTCTATATATATATATATAGGGGAAGGCGTTGTACCTTTGAAACAATGTACCTTTGAACACCTGTGCTTTTCTCGAATTCAGAGATATCTAGGTGCAGTGATTAAAATTCATTTGAAAGATTAAATGAAAAAAAGCACTACAAACGCGTTTGGCTGTTGTTTACTGAGTGTTGTGTCGAGTGATTTTCTTTTTAACTTTTTCACCCCCAAAATGAAGATTTTTTGTAGTTACCTTTTGAGTTTTGTGCTCTTCGGTTTTCGCAACTTGTGATATTTATTTGTCCAAACTTGGGGTAGAATCATTGGTGAATACAGTAATATTTTTAGTTTTAACTTCTGTTCAATATTTAAGCTAGTGGAGAACTCTTTTTCGTAATGGTGACCCTCTTGTATCTATGAACATTAATGCATCGTGTACCTTTGAACAATAAATAATACTGTTTAAAGCTACACAATGTAAGTAGTTAAAACAATTGATATATTTTATATAGGTTAGGTTAGGATATAAAGTTATTAATTATAATTTTAAGTAGTTTCTACATATTCGCTTATTATATAACATAATGTTAAGAGTTGTATATGCTCAACTTTATTGTTCACAAGTTTTTGTTAGAACTTCTCTTCAATTTTTAACTTAATTGATAAAATTTTAATTCTGGGGGGCTTTTTATAGCTAAACCTTTCATTGCAACTTATAACTGTTAATATTTGTGGCTTCGTTTTATATTATTGCCGCAGAAACATTGTAATTATGACTGTTCAAAGGTACAAGAGGGTTTGTTCAATGGTACACGACCATAATGTACCTGTGAACAAAACGGATTTGTTCTTATTTTATCTTATAAATGCTATTGTAATTATGTAACACGTTTAAAAATCATCCTATCTGATAGTAAGGAGATGACACATCGAATGTACGACAAAAATTGGGGAAAAAGTGCTGAATATTAGCACCAAAATTTCGAAGACTGTAAAAGTGTTCACAGGTACAACGCCTTCCCCTATATATATATATATATATATATATATATATATATATATATATATATATATATATATATATATATATATATATATATATATATATATATATATGTATGTATTCGTGGGAAAGTTTAGGAGAGGTTGAAAACATCTAGGGAAGAAGGTCCTATAATGACCACCGTAAGTGTTTTTAGTAATATGCAGGATTTTACAACAATATTCAGAAATATTGTGTACGCGAAGTGACATTCTTAACGTATATATAACTATAAAGCAAAGAACGACACAACGGATTCAAATTTATTTCAAAGAAACGAAAACAATACAAACTAGCCATTATTGACGGCCATATTAGAAGCACACCTGTAGCCATACTAATGCTTTACGATTTGCCCTATACTATGATCGGAAATGAATGAATACGGTCTGAGAAAAAGTAACAAGATGCCTATATTCATTCAGGCCCATTGCATAAAAGAAAATGAAAGTTGTATTAATTAAAATCGAACATACACAACACAAATTTCTCTAAATTGTACATAATAAACAAAAAAAAATTGTTTGTGTGAGTTTAAGTGGAAGCTACTGAATAGCTACTTAACACTGACTGTTACTCTACTAAGGAATTTTCAGTTAATGTATAGTTATACACATACAATTAGCCTCGCCTATATCTTAGAATATTAAAATGTAGCTGTAACAGGCAGGAAGTGTATAAAACAATTGTAAACATTCGAAAACGAATTAGGTTTCATGGGTATAGTTTGAGTGACTAAAGATATGAACAGATACCAGAACTACAGGTTCCTGCAAGTAAATATAGTTACGTGGTTTAAATAGTCTATCTACTGATCGAAGCAGTCACCAGGAAATATTCCATTTTTGTCATTCTCTATAATTGGTCGCAGGTTTCATATACCTAAGGAGTACAGAAGCTACATGGAATTGTGTCTGTATCATCTCGAGAATAATAATAATAATAATAATAATAATAATAATAATAATAATAATAATAATAATAATAATAATAATAATAATAATAATAATAATAATAATAATAATAATAATCGTTACACTGTTCACAAAAATCTTCTTCCATTGCCTTAGATTTCAACGATTTCCTGGTCGCCATAAGAGTAGAAGACACAACCTTAGTCATATCTGACTGAACTTTCGAAATCTTCGTAATAGTGGACCTACATTCTATCGATGAAGAAATCTGGAGCACTGAACTTCTGTGGCCGTCACTGGAAAGACCTCTCGTGTTTACTTCATCGCCCACGAGAAGGCAAATCAGTCCAACAAGAGAGCTAACACGTCTTCATTACCACCGATAAAGAAGGCCAAAAAGGCGTCATATATGAGTATGTATGAGAGTTTAATATTTACACTTCAACGATGAAAGTTGTACCAAGGAATTCTGTGACTTTCTCCGTTGATACAGCTTACAACTAGCAACCTTATGAGATTGCGTGCTTGTGGCCATCGTTGGCTATCATAGGGGACGACCCTATCTAGGTTAGTGATTAAGGTAAAATTTTCAAACAAATTTTTTTTAGACATAGCCACTTTCATCTCTATCATATTGGCACACTCAGCAGCGTTGGTCCAGTCCACCACTCAAGTCAGCTGATTTTGTTCTGTTTGCTAGATTGCTACGCTGATGTTTTTATACAGACTAGCAGAATACCCGTTCTTCGCACGGGGAGAGTAGGTTTCATTTTGGACATAAAGGGCTGAATTTGAAATTAAGTGGCATCGGAAGTGTCACTGTTCGTCTCAGCGATCCAGAAAAGTATGGAATCGGCACTAATATCGGTAATTTTCAATCATCTTTAATATCTATCCTCTCATCTACCCCAAGTTGCACCGTCAAATTGAAATGATAGAAACCATTGCAGGTCTAAACTTCAACTATGTTGAAAATTTGAACGAGATCGGTTGGGTGGTTCAAGAGTTATGAGGTCACAAACATAGTCATTTACAATTTTATATACTTTTTATATAGGTTTGTTATAGATTGCAGAACTTATAATACGTAGGCAGAAAATTTGTTTTCTGCTGTGTTGGTTGAGTTGAAGTTAGCGTCCGAATCTTTACCAAGGCTATGTGAGACATAGACCTATAGGTTAACGTGGGATACGAACAATATGAGCTTTCTCCGCAAATCGAATCCTGGTCTCCAACGCCAAATGTGTAATTTCAACTTTTGTACGACACAAGTTCTGGTAAACGAAAGATAATATTTCATGTGTATAATTTCACTATTTTGCGTTTCTCCTGTTTATTGTGTGGAAATGGTTTGTTAACCTATTGTTGAGGCGGTAAACCTATATCAAGAAACAGCTTCTCACTCTCTCTTACTGATTTTTTGGTTTGAGACCCGTCGAAAGCCAGCCAATCATTTTCTAAAGCCTTGAACATTTATGTAAAACATAGTCTATGAGTCTAAAATTATGTGAACCAAATAACTTTTGCAAAATCGTGGAAAGTCATTTTTGCATTTTTTTTTAGTTGCGTTGTTCGTCATCTTAGAGAAACTCTGTAAACATCTTCTAAAGTAACTTCAGCTTTGTAATTATTTCGGGCATGCCGGAAACCAAAATGTGTATCAAAATATACTATAATTGTTAACAACTAATTTAATTGGTGGTACTGTTTCGACCTCAAATACGTTCAAAAGCAAATACTTTTTTTATTTCATATAGAAAATGTTCTAGTTATATCTACTCAATTTTTATATAATTTGTGACAGCAGAAAACAAATAGAACAAAGTGTTTACCTTCTGTAGTCTGTGCGATGTTTTGATTTTAAGGGAATAACAACGCCACGAACTTGACACTGCAAACGTAAAAACGAAATAGAAAACCACCAATTGACCTGGTTATTTTATTTAAAATATGACAATAAATTTCTTTTGTAATCAATTTCGTCATCACAACAAAAAAAGCTTAATTATTGTTTACAAAAGTTTTATTTACTACAAAATATTTCACAAGGTTTCTTTAAACCTTAATAGTGCTCACAAACGAATTTTTTAAAAAAAGAACAAAAGACTATTGTCCTGGTTTGTTTTTATACGTTTTCCAGCCTCTGATAGTGTTTATGCAAACGGAGTTTATAGTAAACTCATGATATAAGGTACCTATCCTAGTCTGGGTTCTCAACAGAATTTGTCTGGACAAGGCATTTTATTATAGAGAAAGGACTTTGATAAAGCTGCATACTATTGTGGAAAATGCAGTTTGATACATTTAAAGAAAGAAGAAAACCAATTCCATAATCTTTTGTATGGAAACCTTTTATCTGCAGCAACTATGACAGGATACCAATGATCGTTGTAAAGTTTGCCGTTTTAAATGAAATCTTCCAGTTTTACGTCCCACGATTATGCCGGCCAGGCTAAAGGAGACGGTGATGATGAGTAATGAATGAAATAGTGGAATGAAGAAAGTGGGAGGAAACGGGAGAACCACGAGAAAAAAAACAATCATACGGTGTTTGTCCACTACACTTGGCGCGAGCTGGGATCGAACCAAGGACCCCATGCATCAGAGGTGAATGCTCTACCACTGAGCCACCGCGGCCCCTATTGCCATTTTAAGAGTCATGTGTACTGTGTATATATAGTGGTTATGGATAAATACAGTACACATTAGATTCTCAAAAGAAAATAGGTCTGAAAATTTTAAGAATGAAATTTGAAAATATTAAAAAAAAAAAAAAAACAAGAAACAAAGTTAATCAGTCACAATTTTTAGTTACATGTTGATCAGTTGAAAATATAAAGGAAATAAAAATGGCAAAATGTTACTTCATTAACCTTAAAAGTTGCCTTCAAGTAAATTATAATTTTCAAGTTTTATTGTTTGTAAGGCTGTACATAAAGGGAAAATGTGATGTAAACTTACCTTTATGAAAGGTTTCTTGGCTTTGAGTCCCGCTTGAGGCACATCTGGTAGTTAGAATTCCACTTAAAAGTTGTAGGACCACGTCTCAAGTACCCTAAGAGTAGAATAAATTACTATCATTACCATACAAGTAAAATACTTGCTTAAAGACGTTATCATTCATTCACAAACTGTCATACATTTAAACATAAATGAAACTATTAGTACAGCTTCCTCGTGAAATGAAATGAAATCTTTGAGTTTAACGCCCCACGATTATGCACGTTAGGCTAAGGGAGACGATGATTAAAGCAAGAATGGGTGACATGAAAAGTGGGGGAAAACGGGAGTACCCCGAGAAAACCCACGGACACGGTGTTGTCCACCACAATCTTACTTGGCCAGGAATCGAACTAGGGACTTGACGACAGCTCTCTCGTGTCTAAAGGTTAGGTTTCTCACGTGGCGTCATGATCGGGCTAGATTCCCAGTGGACATACACATGTTCACGTCTTGTCTAGTCTTTCTGCTGAAAAACAGACGTTCAAGTCCAAACAAAGTACATTATAACACAAGAAAACAAAATGTATAGGAATCTGTGGAACGTGTCTTTTATATATAAAAAGAAGTTACTATTACAAGTATTATCCCTTTGTTATTAGTTGAGTTGATTTCTTAGTTTAACGTCCCTTTCATCAGCGAGGCTATAAGAGACGGGACCTACTGATTAACGTGATGTCCGAACCACTTGAGCTCCCGCCTGGAATCGAACCTAGGTCTCCCACGCCAAAGGCGCGTACCGTACGCTAAACGCTTATTCACGAAAGAGCTCACACTTTTATTATTATTAGCTTATCCTTGAGTAGGTGATAACGTAAGATAATGAAGTGATAGCAGTCTTCAATTATGCTCTTTATACTGAAGATGAAAACTGAAGGGAAAGTCGAGAGCACTCGAAAGCCAAGCACCGCCTTTGTCTACCATAGAACTACAATTGATCCAAGCATGTTTCCAGCTAGCATCTTGGATTAAATAAATATTAAATAATAACCAGAAAATGTTTTAAAACATATTATTAACATACAAAAAAAAATTAACGTCTCTAACAGAAATAAACCAAATGCATGATTTTGTGACTGGAAAATAAACAGAACCAACATCCCCAAAGCCTAGACTAAATTTGAAATATTGATTCCATTGAAGAAGTGAGCGACTAAACGACATTCGTGAAGAAATAAGATTCACTTGATTACGAGTTTATAAAGATGATACAATTATTGGATGATAGAAGGAAAGAGACACAGAATAACTTAAGTCCTTTCGTTGAGGAAGAACAAAGTTTTCTCTTTTTTTCTTAGCATGCGGAACACATGGCAGACATATTCTTTATTTTCTCTCTCTCACTCACTTGGCAGACGTCACGAAATCTATTTTTGGTCACCATGGCTCGGGAGCAAGCCCCCTGGGCTAAGTTGGGAAATTACCCCCTTCAGATTAGAAGACAGTATTGGAACGTCTTTCCGACGAAGAGGAAAATAGGGCAAATACGATAGATACACTCCACTATCACTATTACATACAAGTAGAGAATTTTACAATCGCAGACTACTTTAATTAACAGCAAAAGTATTTATTCTATAAATAAGGACCTAATGAAGTGATATTCGCCACTTCTTGATATCATCATACATATTTAACGTAATTAAATGGCGAATGAAAGTTTAATGTCCGAATAATAAAATCGTATTGTAGCAGAAGCCATGGATCCATAGAAAGTGATGGGGAAATGGAATTAATTGAGGATAACATTCTTATACTAGCAGAAGTCGTAACTTACACGTGTCACAGGTCTACGAAAAACAGACAGTTTCCTTTCAGAGTTAGAACGGGAAATTGTTGTTTTGTAAACACTCAAGGTTCACATTAAAAAAGTAACATGCGTATGGATAGCTGTATATGCGCCTGAGTCTGTATTCAACCAGCTGTTCATAATCTTTCAGGTTGCATAACCTTATAACCACAAACAAAGGAATATGGATTACGAACTACAGTTAGAGAATTATTTGTTTCGCACCACGGTAGTATTATTTTTGACAGGACACTATTGAACAATTGGAACACTTATGCAGTGTCATAGGAGTTATAAATGCAACTTTAACCTTCAAGTAACGAGTTTTCTTGTATTGGGAAGTAGATGATGCTTATGCCACAGCACGGAAATTTTAGCCAGTTTTGAAGCTCCGAGAGCTACCGCTTCTTGAAAAGGTTGAAGTTCACGGCGATGCGACTTTCTCGTGTAGGTGGGCGCATGCGATGACGTCACTGATTCAGGTCACGGTACCATCACTCTCCCATTCCCCTTGGAAAACCCTGCTTAGAGCAACCATCATTCAATGAGTGTTCACATATCAACATGCTTTACGCACACAATACATACAGATAAAAACTGATGATGGTACTCTTTCGAAAAGAACATTCACTTCCTTGGTCCAGAATAATAATGTTGTTAAAAAAAACATCACAGTTTAATTCTACTTGTAAACTTACGGCTGGGGAACTGTTGAAAATACACCACATTCAGTTAGAATAAGTGTTCATCGTAAAGGAATCGTAAACGACATATATATTTCAAGATTTACGGAAGTAAAATGAGTTGATGACGGCCCCTTTTAGCAGTGAAAAAATGTAGTTATAGAAACATTTCAATTGTAGAGATTTGAAAATGTTTATACCTTTTAAAGCTACCACTTCTCATGTTTCGCTTCTGATTAATTTCGTTATAACCCGAATGCTCACCACACCTACGATCAATAGAAGAGGCTACTCGCAGGATCACTTGATTCACTTTACCACCTCGAACTGTGCCTCTTACACACTGACTACCATCCGACCTCGAGCCGCGCCAACTGACATCTAGCAGGAGTTCCTTGTACTAACGTCAATTCTGAATCTACAATGAGCTGCCAAGCTTCAGTCTCTTGTTCTGTCGATACACTCACGGGATAATCAAATTTTAATATTTCTATTCTCTCTAACACTGCTATGAGTTAAGGAAAAGGACGTCTAACGTCTCAAATAGACAATAAATCTCGTTCGAAGGCTGTTACGAACATTTTAAGTTTCAATTAAATTCCTTTGGAATTACATCCTACTTCCGCGTCAATACTGTAACAAAATTGAGATATTCCACGCCAGTAATAAAAGTACACAAACACGGAAGGTACAACATTTCTTAAACCGTTCCACTAAAAATGAACAATATATTCAAGAATATTTTTAAATATCAATTCTTTTACTCATTTTAAAATGTAGAAAACTAATCTATAATGTTCCAAGAACAAAATATGTTTTATACTTATACATTTTAGAATTGTGATCAAACATAAGGAAAGTGCAGCCGTCATAAAAAATCACGTTAATGTTACTAGTAACTTATATAATAGTAATCAGGAGCAATTTACTAAAGCAATTAATTTTCTGTATTTGTTTGTATTAAAAATGGATTCATTCCTATTATTTTATCCGTTTTGAAATTACAATTGCCACTCCAGAAGCTACCAAAATTGTGAGTGAGAGAAACATTGCTACGACGTCGAGGTTTACCGTAGAGAGGCCCAAACTAATGAAAACATGGAAATAGAAAGTAGCCAAAATATTCATTACAATCATATTTAGCTGTTATTAAACCATTGCTAGACGAAAGCCTCCCTGTGCTTTTCGATACATTTCTTTCAGCTACTGAGCTCCCTCGTGGCTAAGGGGTTAGAGTACGCGCCTTTGACATGGGAGACCCGGGTTCGATTCCCGACAGGAGCTCATGTGCTTCAGATCCACGTTAAGCTGTAGGTCTATGTCTCATATAGACTCGCTGCTGAAAGGGATGCTAAAATCACATCAAATCAAAATCAAACATTCTCAGTTACATTCCCTATTCAGGTAATTCCTGCGAAACGCCTTATTGCATCCATCCATCTTGCGCTTGGTAATCGTCTAGGTCGTTTCTCACCTCTAGGAAGGGAATATAAAATTAGCTCTTACCATTGTCTTATGGTTAGTTTGCACGCCTTGGGTGCACGTGCTCCCGGGTTTGATTTCCGGTAAAAGAGCATTGCACACAGTACGTGGTTCAGATTCCACTTTAGCTGTAGCCCAAGTCTCGTACGGCCATGCTGCTGAAGAGGAGCGCTAAATTTCAACAAAGAAGAAGAACACAACTTCATAACTTGGTTTTAAAGATATAACTGATTTCCAGAATGAAATCCTAGAATTTAGCATCTTCTAAGTACTTCCTAACTCACCCTATTGTTATATGATTGTTGCTTGCATAGGAACAGATAATCATTCACTGTTTTAACCGTTATTCTATGTCTTTGTCTTTTTTCACTGAATGTTGTTCCTACATTAAATTTGTTTTACTCGTATTCATGTTTAGTTCAATTTCTATACATTCGTCTCCCAGTTTACTCTTTCTCGTATGCAATTCTTTCGGAAGCTAAGAGGATTATATTAGCAGATAATCAAAAGTGATTAAGATATTCATGATTAATTTTTGTTCAAAATTCTTCCCAGTTTAAATTCCTTAACACATCTTTCAGCATTATGGAGCATAATTTTGGACAAATTTCCTTTCCAATCTTGAATTTAACTCTCCTGGTGGTCAAATCCTTTTTCATTGAAAATAATTCAAAGTAATTGTGGGTGACGTTTCATACAATAAACTGTTTGGTCTAGTTTACACGTTCTTTATTTTCTTTATTCATTTGATATGGTATGATCTTCAGTTTAGCGTACTTTGCAGTAGCGAGGCTATATGAAAAGTGAACCTACAGATTAATGTGGAATCTGAATGACATGATCTTCCTCCGAGAATCGAACTCAGATCTTCCACGCCTAAGTCCCGTACGCTTAACCTCGAGGGAGCTGTTAATTTTTCTTATATAACAAGAGCAAACAGCAGTTAACAAAACCATATATATATATATATATATATATATATATATATATATATTCGCATTAATCTAAACTAAATTGCTATACCTATGCTGTTAGAAATAATCAACCTCATGAGAAGTTACGTTTGATAATCATTGTATTTAATTAGTTATCAACCTTGGTTTACGCAGTTTTCGTATTTTGAAACAGATCCTACACGTAAAACACAATTAGAAACAAATATCTATAAGATTATTAATCATTGGACCTCCAATCTCTTCAAATAATAGCACTACTTGAAGGTCACGCAACCAAATCACCAGCCATGTCATGTTGGTCACATACCTGTCAGGCGTGGAATCAGCCAACTCCACTAAATGGAGTGATTTGAAAGAAAAAGTACCTTTACACAGGGACAACTTTTCATATTAATAGTTCAAGTTTTAAATTATTTAATATATTTGAACTTAATTTGCTTGTAATCAAATTTATCAAACGAGAAATGTTATGACACTGTACTTTAGGCATTGCACTTCATATTCGCACTCTGAATAACAAACGTGACAGCGTAAGAAATATCCACCGAACAGTAGAATGTGTACCGTGGAAAGTATGTCAATACAAAATTTCATATTTTTATTTCCTCACATTGAAATAGGAGAAAAAAGTTCATATGAATCCATGAGGAAAATGCGCTATTTTGAATTCGAAAAATCCTAGAGTGGCGGGTCCATATTAGCGTAAAATGTCATAGATATGCAATCTAAAAGTGCATATTTCATGAATGTGCAATGGGTGTGCAAGGCGTTCTCTACAGGGTATAGGTCCTAGACATTCTCTTACCAGAATTTTCAAATATACTCTGAGATTTCAAGTTGATTCAAAAGTAGACACAAGATAAGACAAGCCTTGATAAAAATGGATACGGAATGCTCTGACGGAAGTCAGAAGTGTTAGGAAAGAGCAACCACCACATTCCCTCGTGTTCAGAATAACTAGTGCTGCGATGTATTTGGTCATGATATATTTGACGTTCTTTTTCTTTTACGTATAAGGAAGATGAGGAACCCTTGTACTGACGTTTGCTAACACTTTCGACTTTCTTCCAAAGCATTCCGTGTCCATTGTTGTCAAGGCTTGCTTGTCTTATGTCTACTTTGGACCTACCTTGAAATCAGAGCATATCTGATAATTCTGTTGAGAGCATTTCTGGGAAATATACCTTGTAGAGAATTTATTGCACACATTCACATTTATAAAATATATATTTTTGGATTGCGTATGTATGACGTTCTTTACGCTAATATGAACCGCCTCTCGATGAGTTATCGAATTCAAAATAGTGCGTTTTGAAAATTTAGATTTTTGACGATTTTGGACAGCCCTAGCTATTGAAACTATGCACTCTTCCCCTCAAGTCCGTATGAACTTATTGTCCTATTTTGATGTGAAGAATCACCTGTAAGAGTTTGTCGTTATAGTTCATATCGTCGCATGAGAACCAGAGGAATGTAACACCAAAAATGCGGTTTTCGTTTTCTTCATGTTTGGACATAATTTTGAAAGCCTCACTTGGTGTAAATCGAACGTAACGCCATCTGTTCTCCTTGTCGAACATCTGTTGTAATGTAGCTCAATTACCATCTTACTAAAAACACACCTTTCTAAGAAAATAATATTTTTGTACTCTCGCCTGTAAACTCAAGAAAATTGAGTTACGTTCTTGTCGTTCTCATGCGACGATTTTATCGAGGCATTTCTTATAATCGAATACTTCGCCTTTGTGAGCTAGTTAATATTACGTCATTGGCAAACGAAATAGACTTTCATGTTAGTATATTGTATTAATGACAATTGTTTCGCAGTATTTTCTAAGTACTAATGAAAACTAAATAAAAATAGTGTCATTTGTTTCAATTGTTGAGAATTGCCAATTAACGGAATCTTACAATGAAATGTAGATAAAGGATCCGAATAATTATAATGTAAACTACAAACTTAACGTATGACTAAATCTAGACATACACAAAACAAAACAAAAAAAATAATAATAATATTACTGAATTTTCGCAATACGTGTTGTTCAGCAAAGCTTTATATATACGAATGTAATAACGAGTTGGTCAACTGATTATTATAGACCAAAGAAATATTTTTATTTTATATGTATGAAGCTGTTTCTATTAATTTACACGTTTACGAAATATGTATACTAGTAGAATATAAATTCCACTCCAAATACATTTCAAAAAATAACTTTATTCTTTATCTAGTCAAATTGGTGCTTTTACATGCACTTCTACATTTTATGCCTCTTTCTTATACTCAATGTTTTTGTTTCTGATATTGGAAACAACAAGAATAATGAACTCCATCCAGTAGATAAATTAAAACAAGTTTCAGCACGCATCTCATTCTAAGTTATATTCAAACAGGAAATTTTTGAATCAATGAAAAGAGAGGAAATGACTAAACGAACACAGTATGTGTTGAAAAATTTCAGGAATAACAGTTTTGATTCGAAAATTTCTAAGAGAGATTTATACAAACAATATTAGATAATTGAAAGGAGATACATTCACGAATTAGACCAGGGAAAATATTAAAATTTCCTGAAACGGAATTAGAATGACTACGGAAGTCAAATTAAAACATTTTTATCAGAAATGATAAACGTCCTTATATAATATTGAAGCATAGGATGAAATAAGCTAGAAGAGAATAAATTCTTGGCATCTGTTCATAAAATTCCAGAGAAATCAAAACCAAATACCCAATACCAAGAGAACACCTAACCAAACCAAGGTTACGTAAATCCCCTTTCTTGTCCCCCCCACAAAGGCCGGGTGCCCGAGCCAATAGGAAGAAGTTCGGGCGTGGCCTCAGACTCGACCAATGTAACGAAAATTTCGAGTCATATAACAATAATCAGAAAGAGAAAAAACTCATCTTCGATGTACCAACAATTATTGTCCTTGCTTTCTAAATATTACGTAAACTACAAATAGATCGTAAAAATGTCATATTTTTCTGAAACTGTAGAGAGAAGTATCCTGTTACCAAAGAAAGTTAACGATGAAGTTATTCCAAACTAATTTATTTGTTTATTAGATGAATGTTAGTAAGACATTCTCCCATGCCTGTTATTAAATAATTTTAAAAATTAAAAAAAGCACAGAAACGTAACTCCTAGTGTTTACCCAACCATTAAAAAAAAGTTTTCACTTGCCATTTACCAGAAAGGTTAGACGTATCTGTAGATTATGAACATGCGTTACAGATTGTTTTGTTTGTTTGTTTGTATGTTTGATTGGTTGATTTTTTAGTCAAATATACAGCTATACAAAGTAGGAATAGCGAGTTTTAATAATGTTTACTACTTTGTTTTAATGTTTTGTTTCACATTGTAAAAATATTAGTCACATTAATAGAATATTTCACATATCTTTGTTTTTTTGTTTTAACGAAGAAAATTTCAGAGAATGAGCAGAAGTTTACTTTCAGAAATCACATCCTATGTTTATGTAACAGCAATTTACTTCTGAAAATTGAATTTCCTGTTCCGCTTTCAACGTAATCATCATGTTTGAATTTAGACTCACTGGAAACACAACACAGAATTTTGATTCACCTTCATTTTATAGAATACTCCACCTCATTAAAAACCAAGACGTGTTGCAGGAAAATGTGGCACGCGTGGATATAAATAACCAAATAAAGCACTTGTACTATTTAAAATAGCATGATCAAAGAAAAATGCAGAAATTATGTCCTGACACATTCGCAATTCTTTCGGGTAGTTCATTGACTGTTTCATAAATACGAGTGTATATACAGGGTGTAATTAAAGGTCGTTTACAACACTTGGGAGGTGATTCCTCACACGAAAACAAGCAAAACGTTCATGTGACATTTTCTTAAATTCGTCGTCGTTTCCGAGTTACAAGCTGTCGCAAATGGCGGCAAAACGAAGTGTGACACCTCATTGCGGACAAAGAAAAGGTGCAACAGCAAGCGAGTCTACACAGTTTAGAGAAAGTGATGCCTGAATAACATAATGTTGTGAGAAGCAAGGCAGTAGGGACGCGGCACAAGGAATTTTTCAAAGGGGAATTTCTTATGTGGACAGACTGCGGAAAATGGATGCAGAAAAGGAACTCCTTGTGCCGTGTAGTGTTTAAGATTTTCTGAGTGCGAGTGCACTTTTCCTGGGGTAGCATATTTAAAATCGTGGCTTTCAAGACTTATTCTTTCTGGAGAAAGAGGGCGGCGAATGATGCTATTGCACGGGGCTACAAATTGAATAGAGCCGGTCCTGACAAGAGCAGGTAATAAATATAAATCACTACAAAATAATAATAAAAAAAAACATTGCAACACAAAATGACAAATGCAGAAGATATCAAATATATCAAACAATAAATAGTACAACATACCACAGGTGGATGCTCAATGATAACACAGATCGAATACAAGGAACAAGAATTTTAGGAACGATCAAAAAATGAATCAAAAGATTGCGATCTTGGGTAATAATTAGATTTTGGATCAGGGGCCACAACATTTTTGAACTGCCTCTAAATCTTTTTTTTTTTTTTTTTTTTTTTTTTTTTTTTTTTATGGAATAAGCACATCATACTGAGTTACATGGTAGTTTGGGTTTGCCTACTTTATATGTAGTTCTCGTGATATGAGGCGTAGAAGAAAATATATTCACGTGATGATTTATTCATATGTTCCAATTTTTCTGTTCAAAAATTCTATAGCAAGGAAGAACTTCCCTCAAGTTTTTGAAAGGTCCTATCCCTGTAGCTAACTCCTCAAACGTCAGTGCCAAAGCATACTAAGGAAATAATTTGGGGGATGCAGATCTCACACTGTTTTTCCACAAAATGGCAAATGATAAACAACACACTGCTTTGAATTTAGAATAGAAATTTTCAACGAACTTAAAAAAAGTTTTTACTGAAATATCTATGTCTTTGTGTGTGTGTGTGTGTATGTGTCTGTTATTTGCAAATTTTGATCCCTCCATTCGATGGAGCATCAAAAACTATCTGAAAGAAATGATAGAATTTTTCGCGTCACTCTTACACTTCCCGAGCTATTGGCCGAAAGAGTTCCGATATCGGAAGATTTAAGGAGTCATATCTCGGGAACCGTAAGTCATAGAGAGATGATATTGGTATTGATCAATACCAATGTTAATTCAATAACAATACCAGTTATCCATTCAATAATTACTGCGTCATTAGTTATTTCAATTTAAACTTTTAAATAATTTAAATAATATTACATATTTTTCATTTAATTAATTGCCTACAATTTGTATTATGTTTTTCTAATTATTTTATTACAATTACAGTAGAACCCCTCTAATAAGTCACCTTTGGGACTGGGGTTATGGCCGGAACGCAAAAAAGATCGGATTATCAGAAAATATAGAAAAAATATGGGTTAAAATAAATGATCTCTGAACTCAAAAATGACTGTGTTGTTCTCTATAGTAAAAGAAAATGAACAGTAAGCACTAAAACTGCAGTACAGTGCAGAACACACGCACAACGAAAGAAATGATACAAGAGATGACGAAGCACTGAAGCAGATATGAGGTAACAGCAAGTAAACGTCAATGCTCCTCGTGAGTCACCGACGAGTCGGGACAATTTCGGCGAAAGCACGGCCGGATCAACCGGAGTGGCGGACCAATCGAGGGCGGACAAGAGGGTTTCTACTGTATAATTTATGTTAATATAATTATCAGTATTGTATTATCTATTGAATTTAATCAAATAAATTTAATATACCATTTCGTATAAAGCCTTCATTTCTTTTTTAAGTTCATTCTGTCGATGCTCTTCGAGCATTCTCTACTTTTTTTAATGTAATTTTATTGCTGAACATTATTGTCTTTTTCTTAACCCGAACAACAACTTGCATAGACCATTCCGTCACTGGAATAAGTATTCAACTTTGTTGTTAACGAAATAAAGTTTCCGTATACCTGAAGAGGAAATTTTTCTTCTTTCTGGTTTTAACAATACTGGATTCTAATTACAAGGAATGTGCCCTCTTTGAGGATAGCGTTACCGTCAAGTGGCGTCATCTGGCGTTGTTGCACGCAATAAGAAAACAACTCCCGTTAGTATGAAACTTATTAGGATAATGGATTGAAAGTATAGAATTGCATCATACACAGATTTTTTTTTAAATCCACTTCGACCTTTTCTTTTTAAATATTAACATCAAATAGCCCCTGAGTGTATCGCGTGCCCATTTTTAGCCTAGAAGACACAGCCGACGCCCTCAAGCGCCACACTTGTTGAACCTCTATCAGGAATAACTGTATATACTCAATGGTGGAGATAAGGGTTCTGGTAAGAATGAACCTCATAGAATCTATGTACTATATAAGTGACAAATTACAAGCTAGCACAGAGACCCGAATAAGATTATTTTACAAATTTAACCAAAATAGTTTAAGATAATTAAACTTATACAATGACTTTACTTGGCAAATTCTCATAATTTGTAAAATAAAATGAAATGAAATCTTTCAGTTTAACGTCCCACGATTATGACCGTTAGTCTAAGGGAGACGATGATTAAAGCAAGTGAATGATGATGGAAGAATTGGTGGAATGAGAAGGTGGGAGTACCCCGACAAAACCCACAGGCAAAAACCGACAAAACTCACTTGGCCATGGATCGAACCAAGGACGCCACGCACCAGAGGTAAGCACTCTACCACAGAGCCCCCGTGGCCCCCGCTACAGTTTGTAATTTCCATGTCAAGTGATGGGTACTTCCCTCGCATCATAATGATTACAACGTGTGTCTTTGATATGCGAGGCTCAGGAATCTATTTCTGGTGACAACAGAGAATTATCTATATTGAGTAAGTGTCTCCCTAACGCGGTATGTACTAGAATTGTGTGTGCATTAGATGCAGAAGATTGCGTGTTACATGCTGGTGGTAGTTAGTTGTCAGAGGTTTGCTCTAAATGAAGTACCTTGGAAAGGAGTATCCTGGAAAAAGGCAACAGTTTTTCAACACTTCGTCTAAACAAAATCATAGTGAACGTAACCGTAACCTTCACATTAGATCTAGTACTGGTCAGAGTGATTTTAACTGAGATATTGTGTGGAAAGCAATGGGACTCTACCAGTCTTTTCCACAGTTTGCTGAGAACAAAAAAATGTAGAATGTCCTTTGGTGTGCCAATAAAACACAGTTCGAAGAACATATTGTGTAAGAGGCTATTGAGCAATAGAATAACAATACTGGAAAAGAGTTGAATGAAAGAATTAGAACACGAAAATAGAACATTAGAGGGAAGAAGTTGAGAAAATTTGAAATAAAAAACGAAACGAAGTAAGGTAGTTTTGGTACAAATTTGTGAAAATCACTGGGAACGTACTTGGAAATAATGTTTTACTCAGGCGATGAAAAAAGACAGGATGGTAAGACTTAAGGGAAAAATAGAAAGATCTAGTACTGATACAGACAAACACAGGAACCACTGTGATGCAGAGAATATCTGATTTATACAACTTGCAGATAATACAGAAACTGGAAAGAAAATTAATTAGATGTTAAAGAAATTGAGGAAAAGAAGTGAAGAATATGAAATGAAAATATTGAAAAGACAAAAGCAGAAGTGACTGAAATAAAGTAGTTGGTATTGAATGTAGGAGTTGGTGAGGAGAAAAAAGGACAGATGAGTAGTTTTTGGTACCTAGGTAGTGTTTTTAGTGAAGATACAAGGTGTGAATATGAAATAAAAGAAATGGTAGGAATGCCAGGAATGATAGGATATATTTCGGAGGATATATATTTTGTTGGTCATTGAATAAAGAGTTACGGAAATGAAGCGTAAAAGGTTTTATATAAAGTATCGTGCTCTATGGGATACAAACATGGATACGAATTTTTCGCAGAAAAGACGAATTTTTCGGAATCTGGTTATGAAGAAGAATAGAAAATTAGCTGTGATGAACGGAAACCGAATGGGGAAATATTAGAAAAAGAGAAGGGGAATAGCATTAGGTGTAATTAAAAAGAGAAAGATCTGATTGAAACTTTGACCGAGAAGGAACTTGCTGCATTTAGACGAAAAGGTTAACTCAGGACATTAAAACATACAAAAAAATCTTTATTCGTTGCCAGTTCAGGTGTTACTGAACTTAGAATTGAAGGGCTCTAGTTTAGGAAGCAGAAAACCGATGATGGATGAAGATAAAACTTAAAGTAACACTTCATGAACTGTAACACTTCATGAACTGTAACACTTCATGAACTGTAAATGACTAAAAGCTTATTCTATAGCTATATCATTCAATTCACAGATGTAATTAAACAAACGTCTCGAAACTCATGACATATAAACACATATTTAATACAAGTGTTTACCCATGTATTCAATATCTTCCTTTACATGTATTTTATTTGTTTTTTGGTTATTTCTTCCTGGAGATATGAAAATCATTTATTGAAGAATAATGAAGTAAATATAGTTGAAGCTACAAATAAATGTTAGTTATGGATTTATGAATTAACCCTAGAATGTGTGCTATGTGATAAATTTATGGAGGCTTTGAAATAAGCACTTCTATGGATTTTTCCAGCCTAAAAATGTTTCGTCTCAGTGAGAGTTCCTACATTTGTTTTTATTTGGAGAAGTGAGTCCAACAGTGATTTCCTCGTCCATCATCGTTGACGCAAATCAGAGTTTTATTGCATGAAGAATGGTCCATTATTCTTCTGGAAAGCAGTGGCGGATCAAGCCCGGGCCGGCGGATCTAGGCCCCACAGTTTTTTGAGTGACGAAAATAATTTAAGCTGTTATTTATATATTTTTGAAACTTTATAATGTATGCCTCCCAGTTTTTACTTTCTAGATCCGCTACTGCTGGAAAGGATTCACTAGTTGTATGCTTCAATTTCGTGGTGAATATAAAGTATACTAGAAGGTAAAGGTGGTCGACCGCCGTATTAATCCGGTAACATGTATTTTGTTTAGGTGTTTTCATTATCCTGGTAGATGTAACATTTCTTTTCTCTATTTCCTTTCACAGCCACATTTATAACAAGTACAACTCACACAAACACTATCCGAGGAAGGAAGCGGCCTTGGATCTGTATATTAGGTTTCCTCCCGCCATTTGCCTGGTGTTAATGAGTTTAACCCAGGAAAGCCTCACTCAGGATGGCTGGTCTGGAAAAGCTGTTACACTTTTTCGATCGAGTGTCCGCACCGGGAATTGAACCCGGGACCGCTGCTCTTAAAGAGGGAAGGGGATCAATTTTATTATTTTCTCTACACACTCATATCAACGTTGATTGTCTCATCATCACAGGAGAATAGCTCAACCTTTTAAACACGTAGACTGCCATATGTATGGAATTTCATACACACGGCTCTCCCGTGCAACGCCGCGTGCATGATTTTCCATACACAAGCAACATATTGCACTTCTGTCGCGTTTGTTTTATAGGTGTGAATGCAATTACATGCATATGCGTAGAAGTCAAAATTTAATATCCGTGCCACATATATGCGAAATTTTACACAAAGAAAATCATACATTTATGCGCCTAAAACAAGAGCGAAAACCAAATATTATTAGCCAACTGTTGCCAGAGACGCACAGATGATAACGATCAACATATATGGTGGGAGGTAATGTGTTAAAATTGATGTTTCAAAATAGTTAACACTTTTTCGACCCGGATTTTTATCATGTCACTTTAATTAAAATCTCTATCCTAAGGCGGAAAGAAAATTAGAAATGTACACCAGAAATAGAATATCTTATGATCCTCTCATCTCATGAAGATGAAGCTCGGTTAAAAATTATGGATTGGTCACGTGCTTCAGCATTTTTTTTTTTTGTGGAAATTTTGCTTTCATGAAGGATGATTTTCTATATGTTTCTCAATACGTTGTCTGTGTCATCAAGGGATGAACTATTTGAAACGAATTTTTGAGCATAGCTAGGACTTGACATCACAAAATTTCGTTGATATCAAGTGAGAAGCTTCCAAAACGTTTAGGAAAAGGGAATGTGATTTTTTGAAAGTCAAAATTATGCAACTTGGAGATAACAGTACTAATCAATCAATCTATCTATCTATCTATCTATGAAATGAAATGAAATCTTTGAGTTTTACGGCATATATATTTGAGACATGTTTAAGGGCATCAACGAGTTTAAGAAAGGCTAACAGCCTCGTGCTTATATACTAAAGAAAGCGGAAAGAACAATAGTCTTTTATTATTATTATTATTATTATTATTATTATTATTATTATTATTATTATTATTAGTAGTAGTAGTAGTAGTAGTAGTAGTAGTAGTAGTAGTCGTAGTAGTAGTAGTAGTAGTAGTCGTAGTCGTAGTAGTAGTAGTAGTAGTAGTAGTAGTAGTAGTAGTAGTAGTATTAAGTATTCTGCCTTTCGGCAGGTCCTGAGACTAATGGGATTTTTTTTCAATTTTTAGATTTAGGCCTGGAAATGTTTCTTCCACGTTTTTGATCTTCAGCTTCCTCTTTTAACTCCCAATATTTTCTTATGTTTCTCAAATCGTCGATCAGTTTCTTCTTCTTCTTCCTATTCTTCGCTTTTCTTCTACTGCACCTCACTGATACAGATAGTAATTTGAATAGATGGAAACTTCTTTGATAATTTTCTAAACACGAAACCAGAAAGTCATATAAGTGAAGAAAGTGAGATGTATATAGCAGAGCCCAACCGAACAGAAATAGCAATTGCTATAAAGAAATTAAGGAAACACAACTCTCCGTGTGTAGACGAAATCTTTCCTAAGTTAATTTTAGCTGGAAGGGAAAAATTGTGAAACGAGATACACAAACTCATTCTCCTCATCTGGAACAAGCATGAATTATCACATGAGTGGAAAGAATCAGTCATTGTTCCAATTCACAAGAAACTGATTGTAATAATTAAAGAGGGATCTCTCTTTTGTCAACATACTATAAAATTCGCTCATTGACCCCATACGCATATGACATTATTAGAGATTATCAGTGTGATTTAGCCGATATCGATCAACTATCGAGTAGATACTTTTAAAATTTATCAAATATTCGAAAAGAAATGGAAATACAATACTTCGGTAGATCAATTATTTATTCATTTCAGGAAGGTCTACCACTACATTAGGAGGGAAACATTGTGAAACATTCTTGTCGAATTTGGTATACCAAAGAAGCTAGTTCGATTAAGTATAATGTGTTTAAGTGAATCCCAAAATAAAGTCTGCTTAGCAAAATACTTGTGCATGATCTTCCTCGTCGAGATATGACTAAAACAAAGAGATGTGTCATCGCCAATATTATTTATCCTTGGGCACGCTATAAGGAAAATCAAAGGTTGCAAGCAGAGCCTAGAGGTGAATGGCACTCAGAAGGTCGTGGCTCATGCTGGTGATGTAAATCTGATAGGGGTGGTATGAAAATAATATAAATAAATGCAGAGACCTTATTAAACGTGCAGAGGGACATGAATTTAGAAGTAAATGTAGAGAAAACAAAATAGATGAAAGTCCGTCATGATCATAATATGGAAATATCAAATAATACTTTCTATAAAGTAGACACTTTTAAATATATAGAAACAACACTATACCCACGAAGAAATTAAATGTCTTTTGAAAGTAGGGTGTTATCATTCAATTTAAAACCTTTTGTCTTCGCAATTTCTGTCGAAGAATTTAAAGCTTAAAATATATAGAACGATAATTATGCCTGTTGTACTGTGTGGTTGCGAAACTTGGTCGCTTACTTTGAGGGAAAAACACAGATTGAAATTATTTGAGGATAAAATCCTGAGGCGAATATTCGAACCCCAAAGGGATGGGAATGGGTAATTGCAGAAAATTCTTAACGAAGAACTAAATAATTTATTCCGTTTATCAAACATTGTCTGGTCATCAAATCTAGGAGGCTCAGGTGGGCAGGACATGTAGCCAAAATGGAAGAAAGTAGGACCTCTTTCAAAATTTTAACTGGAAACTCAATCGGAAAAGAGACCATTAGGAAGACGTAGACGCAGATGGGAGGAAAATATTAAGATGGATCTCACACAAATAGGAAATGAAAATGAAATGAAATTTTTGAGTTTTACGTCCCACAGTTATGCCGATTAGGCTAAAGGAGACGGTGATGATGAGACATGAATGAAATGGTGAAATGGAGAAAGTGGGAGGAAACGGGAGAACCCCGAGAAAACCTACGCACACGGTGTTTGTCCACCACAAAGTTCACTTGGCGGGAGCAGGGTTTGAACCCGGGACCCCAAGCATCAGAGGTTAACGCTCTCACACAAATAGAAGTACAATATAGAAACCGAATGCCATTGGGTATGTATAGAAGTCAACGGAGAGCCAACGAATGCCGTACTGAACTTCCGGGTTTCATAGGCCATAGAGTTAATTAGTTAGCTAGGACTCCACTCGGGCCGAGTTTTCCTCACGTCACTTTTATTAAAATGCGTATCCAGGGGAGAAAGACGGGATAAAAATCTATACCAACATAGAATATCTCGCAAACTTCTTATCTTAGAGAGGTATATACTGGAGTTCTCTTTATAAATTCCCCATTAAAAATAAATGATCGCCTGCTCCAGCATTTTGGAAATAAATTCCGTATTTAGAGGCGGAAGGTGTAATTTCTAAAATATCTTAATTTCATTTTGTATTCATAAAATGGCTAAAGTTAAAACAAAACGTTTAGTTCGTTTTAAATTATTTTTTGCATATATTTAGCGTTTGGGACGATCTGGGTTTTCGTCATTTCGTTTTGGTTGTAATTTGTGTCTCAAGTAGAGAAAGGGTAGAATGTAGAGAAGACTAAATACATGGAAGTTCGTCGAGATCTTAATACTGCAAATTATGGATACGTTAAAATATCAAATGATAAAGTGGATACTTTCAAATATCTAGGATTAATATTAACAGACGAAAACCATGTTCACGAAGAAATTAAATGTCGACTAAAAGCAGGGCATTCGTGTTATTACTCACTTCAAAATCTCTTGTCGTCGCTAATTCTGTCGAGGAATTTAGAGCTTAAAATATATAAAACAATAATCATTCCTATTGTTTTGTACAGTTGTGAAACATGGTCGCTTACTCTGAGAGAAGAATGTAAACTGAAAGTATTTGAGAACAAGATACTAAGTCGAATATTCGGACCCAAGAGGAACGAGAATGGGGAATGGCGCAAAACTTCATAACGAAGAACTATATAATTTATATCGTTCACCAAACATTGTTGGGGTCATCAGATCTAGAAGGCTTTAGTGGGCAGGTCATATAGCCAAAATCGAAGAAAGTAGGATCGCTTTCAATGTTTTAACTGGAAATCCAATCGAAAAACGATCATTAGGAAGACCTACGCGCAGATGGGAGGACCATATTAAGATGGATCTCGCAGAATTAGGAATACAAAGTAGAAACTGGATCCAGTTGGCTAAGGACATATACCAACGAAGAACTTTTGTGATCGCGGCATTGAACCTCCGGGTTCCATAGCCATAGAGTTAATTAGTTAGTAGGGAAAGGTTTTTAAGTTTTCAGCACATAATAACTGCATCATTGTATGAAACACACTTTCGAACATAGCTAAGTTTTTATTTCATTTAAATTTGAATGCACATCGTAAGGTAAGAAAGGGGGGGGGTTCAAATATACCTTCAAACATTTTTCATAATCCTATTCTTGCCGTCCAACGTCAGATATTTTACCTAGTAAAATAAAAGAGAAGTAGGAACACATTGACATAGAAAGACAAGAAGCTAGAAAAATCTTCATCTAAAACATCAAACGCAAGATAAAGGAGTTTCTGTTGCCTACTTTTGAACTTAAAAACACGAAGAGGAAAATGCTAAATGCGATCAATACATGTAAAAAGGACGATCGAATCCTGGAAAGCGAACGCTCGAGCCAGTTTCCTCGAAAGGCGGAAGGCCTCTGCGACGGATGTTTTACTGTATTCGAGGGGAAAAAACAAAGTACGATTCTTGAGTACTTGGTGTTGCAGGTGAGGATTTCAACTGTCAACACTTTCCATACAAACTCGTTATAGATTAGGCAACTGAAAGTCGTAAGAAGTGCAGGCAGCCTATTTCTTCTGGATCAATACGTACACAAAGGAGAGAGAAACTTCAGAGCCACGCCCCACAGGGTGGTAGCAGCATTCAACATTTGTGGGAGAAAGCGTATCAGAGAGGAAGATGCACATTGAAGTACATGAAAGAAGAAGGCGTGCAAAAGGTGTGGATTCAAAGCCAGGGAGAGAATAACCTGTGCAATGAATCTCCTGCAAAGGCATCAAACAGTGAGCAACAAAGAATTCTACATATTTTATGGTATTTTTATGAACAATGACAGACGCGGTAATAAAAACAATCAAGCGCATGTAGACAGGAATTAAACCTATTATAAAGCAGCCTGACCTTGGTTTCAAACAGGTCACACACGCCGTTTCCCTAAAGGAGAACTATACACAAACATCTTCGGCGGACAATTTTTATTTCATAGTTTTATCGATACTATCACATAAAGGATAGTTGAATTATGTATTCCCTTAGAGTAACCACAATATATATATATATATATATATATATATATATATATATATATATATATATATAAAGCCATTTCATTACCACTAGGTTCTTACTGTGAGGCTTATTGTCAACGCCTATCTTTGTTTCGTTGGGGAAAGAGTGGCTGTTACATCAAATTTTAAGTTCCATAAAATGTAACTTCGTTCTTAAAGATATGCACTGGCTTTCTTGGAACAAACTCATCATGCTGCCATGTTTGCTGATTATGAGTTTCACCTTGGGAAACGGTCAAAGTTCTGTTACACGCAACCGAAAGAACGCTCTGCACGATATCACACAATCCCAATGCAAATGGATTTTGTTGTTGGATGTGAATTTCATTCAAATATGAATACCATTTGGTTTCCTTTACTCAATTAGTCTATACTAAAGAAGTTAGCAAGTTGATGTAATACTTCTATCTGTATAACTAATTGGAAAGAATATACGATATCTTGGGAATGAATTGGTCAAAAAGTTATCTCCGTTTGTTCAAATTTATTTTGGAAAAAACGGTGGTATATGGCTGGAACGTAACAGAAAATTACATTCTTTTTAATTTACTGAAAATTGTACTCAAATTGTCCTTTCATTCTGAAGGTATTTACGAAATTAATTTCATCAAACGGAAAGAACATTTGTCGCTGACTGTACGTGCTTCCTGTGATTTAATGACTATTTCGTTCTTTTTTTATTTTCGAGTGACGGTACGAGAGGAGAAAATATGTTGATCGTGAAAATCGAATCCAAGTTTTCGAGGGTTTTGCGCTATTCGCGGCCACTACATGTCGACAAAGAATTTTTTCGGTCTCTTCCCATCGGTCCCTTCCGATATTTTTACTCGTTTCTAAAATTCCTCGGTGAAATTTCTAAGTTTTTCCCACCCCTAAAAATAAGGGTGGTTTACTGGACGGTATTTTTTAAATGGGAATTTGCAGAAAATGGCTCTAACGGTTTTCTTTATATGTAATTAAGAATCGTATAATACAGCAAAACCTGTCTTTAGTGGAATCAAACAGGACTCGCAAAAATGCCCGTTAAATATAGGTTTCCCGTTAACGAAGGTAGACCTATGCAAAATAAAGAAGAAGGGCATGCATATAATGGATAAAATAAGATGTTTTATGAATTTTAATCAATTTACAGTATTTATTTCTACAACAAATTAATACACGCAAAACTTACAATGGACAGAAAAAAATACAGTACACACATGAACTTAATTTTTCCAATAGCCAAGGAAGGTTTTCTGTTCACATCGCTGCTTGTCTGCTCAACTTTACACGAAGACTTTGGCCTGAGAAACCACACTAAGCATATCAGTGTCGTTTCGAAGTAAGACAAATGTTTCAGTTCCTTTAAACTTTTGATAGAATCTTGATACGTCTTTAACCTACACTGTTCTTCCAACTCAATGCCTTATTTCTCTTCTTCCTCCGCCTCCTCTTCTCCTTTCAGTCTTTCCTTATAATTCTCAATTAAAGCATGTATATCCATTCTGTCTGCTTCTGTTTGCACATAACTGTCTGTTTTGCTAAAATTATATATAACCTCTCATAGGGTGTCTACAAACTTTTTAATTGTTGCACCCCGAAACTTGAAATTTTCCGTTAAGAGGCTTATTTTGATTTCAGATTGGCCGCGTAATATACTTTCCGTTTAACAAAGGGAATTTAATACAATTTTCACCAGTAAATTCATGGGATCTTGAAATATTTCGTTTAACACAAGTTTCTGTTTAATAAAGCGTCCGTTGAAGACAGGTTTTACTGTACTATAAATAATTTTTCTAGGAACAAGCCAGATGGGGTAGTTCATTCTTGAAAGTAAGTTTTTGGGGGACGATGGCATGTGTCAATTCCCCGTAAAAATGTCCTTAAAAGATATTTTACTATTTCGAGTGAGATTTCTTTGACGTTTTCAGTAAACGCCTATATATTTTTGTTCATCCTTATATACATATGAAAATGGAAGTCACTATATGACTTAATAACATTCAAACCACCCAACCGATCTCGGTCAAATTTCCAACATAGATGAGGTTTGTCTCTGGAATGATTTTTGTTATTTCACTTAGACGGCCCAACGTAGGGGCAGGAGGGGGGGAATATAAGAAATTGATCAAAACTGACCGATATTATTGCCGAATGCATAGTTTTCGGGATCTTTGAGATGAACAGTGAGACTTTCGCGGCCGGTTAAATCAAAATTGAACCCCGCAGCTTGGGGAGGGGGGAGATACATAGAAATGCTCGAAAATTACTGATATCAGAGAGCGCTTTAGTAATAGTAAAAAAGTGACATATTACTAATTCTTCTTATTTTAATCCAGCGAAGCGACGCTAGTATTTTATAAATGCACATCTTTGTAGAAATACTTGATTTAATATAAGAAAAAGAAGAGAGAAAAAGTTCAGTGCAATAATCCGTATATTTTATTAATGTCCGAGCAGCAAGGAGGTGTTTAAAAAATAACAAAGCTCGCCTAGCTCGATAGAAGTTTGACAAACTGTCAATTTTCTTCCAAGATTTAGGTTAAACATTGCAAACTAAAATGGCAAGTTGTTTCTACTGAGGCACGGGTGAGTTTTTATTATATCGAATGACTTGAATTTCAATGTTCATGAAGCATTAACATAGTATGCCTCCAAACTGAATATTATTTTCAAGTGCTACACCTTCCGTAACTGTCTATAATGTGATTTATTTGTTTGCTGCTCATAGAATAAAAATTCTTAGAAGATCATTGAAAACAACAAAGCATTGTAAAACTGGAACATTGTTGGATTTGAACGTTACTTAAGGTAATTGTGCGAATTGAGTGGGCTTCAGAACGAAAGTTGTGAGGACAAGAAAAGAAACTACTGGAAATAGAAACTACACATTTAATTATTGAGTATTGATGAGAGCTCTCTTGGCGTCAAATGGCTAATGTGTGTGGTTGTAGATCAGCGTTTCCACATTCCAAAGCTCTGGCTCGGTGTTGGGTTGGTTGGTTTTAAATTTCAAGTCTCTTTACACATCAAGGTTCTATGAGGCGTGGACTTACAGTTTCACATGAGCCCCTTCAGGGAATCCAATTGAAATTTTCGGCACCGAAAACGCAAATGCTATCCATGTAGCTACGAAATGAAATATTTCAATTTTACGTCCCACGATTATGCCGACTAGGCTAAAGGAGACGGTGATGATGAGCAATGAATGCAATGGTAGAATGAATAAAGTGAGAAGAAATGGGAGAACCCCGAGAAAACCCATATACACGGTGTTTCCGTGTAGCAACGAGTGAGTTCTAAGTTATGATACTCTTCTACGTTATGCAGTAGGTTTATCCTTCATAATCTTAGTATTGAACAAGAACCCAAATTATTAATGTATTTCTGTGCAGTCGTCGTAAAAGTTGGAATCATCATTACTCATTCAACACTCTTAAATGACAGTAGCTAGCCTCATACCCACGACAATTAAAGTTTTCCAGATCATCCCTTTCTAGTGCTTACTATTCCTGAAGTTGTTTTCATTACATAGAATTCCTCTCTCTCTCTCTCTCTCTCTCTCTCTCTCTCTCTCTCCCTTGTCTCTATTTCATTCTTTCTTTTTTTGTCTTATCTTATTTAGAGATTTTTTTCAGTTTGGTGATCAATGACAACAACTTTTCCTACAGTCAAATATTTTTCTTGATATGTATACAAAAAATACGTTGAAATCCACTGCCATCCTAACTCTCTATGCATACCATTATGTTGAATAATACAATTGAATAAGCGTTTTTTTCTGCACTTTTCTATATTATAAAGTCCTCAATCATGTGTAGGATCAGCAAAAGTATTTTGAATCTTAGACAGCATTTTGAGCGCTATTTCGCAGAGTGTATTTCATTTCGTAGCTACATGGATAGCATTCGCGTTTTCGGTGCCGAAAATTTGAATTCGTTTCCCTGAAGGGGCTCATGTGGTTCGCTTCCATGTTAAACTGTAAGTCCACGCCTCATAGAACCTCGATGCGTAAAGAGACTTGAAATTTAAAGCAAACCAACCAAACTCCGAGCCAGAGCTTTGGATTGTGGAAACTCTGACCTACAACCATACACATTAGCCATTTGACGCCAAGAGAGCTCTCATCAATATTCAATAATTAAATGTGTAGTTACTCTTACCAGTAGTTTCTTTTCTTGTCCTCACAACTTTCGTTCTGAAGCCCACTCAATTCGCACAATTACCTTAAGTAACGTTCAAATCCAACAATGTTCCAGTTTTACAATGCTTTGTTGTTTTCAATGATCTTCTAAGAAACTTTTTTTTATGAACAGCAAACAAATAAATCACATTATAGACAGTTATGGAAGGTGTAGCACTTGAAAATAATATTCAGTTTGAAGGTATGTTATGTTAATGCTTCATGAACATTGAAATTCAAGTCATTCGATATAATAAAAGCTCATCCATTCCTCAGTAGAAACAAAAAAAAAAATCTTGTAGCATTTTTTAACAGTTTAACGTCCTACTATTATCCATCGTGGCTAAAAGAGACGGTGATAATGAGATGGATAATAACAGTAGAATGACGAAAGTGTGGGGAAAAGGGAGAACTTCGGCAAAACCCACCTACACTGTGTTTGTTCACCTGTTCTGGTAACGTTAATTATAAAAACTAACTTGTAAGTTGGATACAATTAGATACATTATGATTTTAATTTTCCTGGTCGTGAAACTTAATAAAATGCTAACAGGAGAAATCACGTATATGAGTCAATTACAGGTAACCACTGGTTCTGGTTTTATAATGTTAATAGCAAGACATACGCAGTATGTAAATGTAAACGCTAAAATGAAATGAAATCTTTAAGTTTTACGTCCCACGAAAATGCCAGCTAGGCTAAACGAGACGGTGATGGTGAGAAATGAATGAAATGATGGAATGAAGAAATTCGGAGGAAACGGGAGAACCCCGAGAAAACCCACCGCAAAGCTCACTTGGCGCGAGCTGGTATCGAGCCAAGGACCCCATGCACCAGAGGTGAACGCTCCACCACTAAGCCCCCGCGGCAACATGTAAATCCTAGTATATAACAATGTTATAACATAATTTAGTAACATACTGCTTCAACTATAGTATTTTATTCAGTTTTTTATGTATTTGACTAAAAAATAAGCTTTTCAGACAAAACATAAAATAACGTTCGTAAAGCCTACAAAGATCTATAGCCTGCTAGGTAGCTTTTTATTTTCAGCACGTGGTTATCACCAATATTTCTAGTGTTGGAGGCCCACTGACGCTATTTCTTCACTGAAAGATCTCATCAATTGGCTGGCGATGTTCAGTTTTCCAAAGAAATTGTACTTACAGCAACTAATCGAACACATGACAACACGTGTTTCACATGGGTACAGAGAAGCGCATTTTTTTTTTTTTTGAATTACAGGAAGTAAATATGTCTATATTTTCAATTAACTCTCCTTAGAAAATTTACTAGCTTTGTGACTGTATTTTAATTTTTTTTTTGAAATACAATATTTATGTATTAATTTTTCGACATAAAGTGCTTAATGCATTTGATATTCAGTAAATTAACGCTTTCAATAATCTCTTGTTTTTGAAAGGTTTATCATTTTTCAAAAGCGTGATAATTAAGTTATGGATAGTTTTGTGAATAGTAAAGAGCACATTGAAAACTTGGGCTATCATATTTCAGACTTCCAAACTCTGCTATGCATAAGTGTCGGAAGTTTCATAGAACGGCTTTGTCCGTCTGTCGACAAATATCAGTGCAAAAACGGTCACAGATATCGAGAAGCGGGTTTTAGTGTCTCAGGGCTAGGTTCCATTTCCTTCGTTAACTACCACTTGAAACCGGAGGAGGCTCCAATTAGTCATTTCTGGTTTCAATGCTCATCGCCACTAAACGAAAACGAGAACAGACAGCGAGCACAAGTTTTGGACAAACGATTCAGCATGCCAAGGAAACATACCCAAACTATTCTAAGCACTCTACCAAAACCGGAAGTGGTTTAAATTTAAAACTATTTCCGGTTTGAATACTGATTTTCACAGAGCAAAAACGGTAATTGATATTCAGTTGCTGTTTTTTGCAATTAATTCAGCTATCAAAGAGTAGGCTCTATCTCCTTTAACATTGTATTCAACCAGAAGTGGTTCAAATTAACCATTGCCGGTTTGAATATTTATCACCATAGAACATAAATGCTATTTTCTGCAATTAATTCCGGGTATCAAGAGAACATACTATCATAACCACTCTACCGCAACCAGAAATGGTTGAAATTTATTACTTCTGTCGGGTATAATACTGATTTCTGTACAGCAAAAACGGTAAAATATATCGAAATGAAGTTTTTTTGCAATCGATTCAGCTTCCCAAGAGCAGGTTCTATCTCTTTCCTTAACCATCTATTCAAACCGGATGTGGTTAAAATTAACCATTTCCGGTTTCAACCTTTATTACCGTAGAATAAAATAATGCAAAGCAAGTAATATTTTTTTTATATGGATTCAGCGTCCAAGAAACAGGTTTTACCTTTGATCTTTATTAATCTACTGCAGCCAGTAGTTATAGATATACTACTTGAACTTAAGAGTATTGAATTGTCATATTTTGGAGGTCTACCGTAGTTTCATACTATGAAAACAAACTTCTTGTTTAGTTGATGTTTCGTTTCTTTTAATATCGAACCATCATGATGTTAATTAACATTAAGCGTCCAGTGTTAGCGTTAAGATTAATTAGCATTAAGTGTTAAGATTTTTGTCAACAAATTTCTCCATCTCCTTAGCTCTGAAAGGACTTCTTTCAATTTTATTGGATTGCTAGCATGAAATCCCGTGTAACGTGGGTTCCTGTCACCACGGCATGGCGCGTCCTCAGGTTGCGGATCGAGGAGAAGGCCTCTAGATATAGAGGTTAGCTGCGAATATACTGAATAAGCAGTCGCGGACAGACGACTAGGAGTGGTCCTCCAGCTTGGGGGTTTGGGTAAGGCTAACACCCTCATCCTGTAAAAAAAGGTACTTGTTCAGAAACATTCACAAAAGCCTCGGACAAGGACTGATAACTTGGCACGACATCAGCAAAAGAAAATGGACATGAGAGTTGGAACATGGAATATTAGAAGTCTTTATAGGGCAGGCTCGTTAAAATCTGTAACGAGTGAGTTAGAGAAATACAGGATGGATTTAGTAGGAGTTCAGGAAGTTAGGTGGGAAGGAAATGGATCTGAGAATTCCGGAAATGTTACGTTTTTTTACGGGGAAGGAAATAAAAATCACCAATTAGGAACAGGGTTTTTCGTTCACAAACGAATATTACCAGCAATTAAACGGGTTGAATTTGTTACTGACAGACTTTCTTTTATTACTCTTAAGGGACGGTGGTGTGATATTATTGTTTTAAATGTACATGCTCCAACTGAAGATAAGGGTGACGATATAAAAGATAGTTTTTACGAAGAAGTGGAACGGATATTTGACCAACTCCCGCGATACCATATGAAGATCCTATTAGGGGATTTCAATGCGAAGATAGGACGAGAGGATATTTTCAAACCGATTATAGGGAACGAAAGTTTGCATAAGGAAAGTAATGACAACGGTGTTAGACTCGTGAACTTTGCAACATCCAAAAACCTAATCGTGAAGAGTACAAAATTCCCACATCGCGACGTTCATAAATACACTTGGACATCACCAGACGGAAAAACACATAATCAAATTGATCACGTTTTAGTAGATAGAAGAAGACAATCTAGCATAATTGACGTCCGGTCGTTTAGAGGGGCTGATTGTGACACTGATCACTACCTGGTAGTAGCGATAATACGGGAGAGATTATCGTTGAATAAAGGTAATATTCAATATCCGAAAACGGAGAGATTTAATTTAAAGAAATTAGAAGAGAGCCAGGTAAGAGAGGAATACCAGATTGAAGTTTCGAATAGATTCACGGTTTTAGAAGACTCGGAGTGCACTAGTGTTGAGGATACTTGGATTGAAATTAGAGATAGCATTAAAAGTTCAGCAATAGAAAAATTGGGACACGCGGAAATACGTAAGAACAAACCATGGTTCGACCAAGAATGCATTAAACTAACAGAGAAGAGAAAACAGGCAAAATTACGCTGGCTACAAAATCCGAATGAAATAACTACACAAAATTTCGCAGATATCAGGCGGGAAACTTCCAAAACTTTTAGAATAAAGAAACGGGATTTTTTGAAAGCTAAAATTAAGGAACTTGAAGATAATAGTAAAAATAAAAATATTCGGGACATGTATAAGGGGATCAGCGAATTTAAGAAAGGCTATCAACCTCGTGCTTATATATTAAAGAAATCTGACGGAACAGTTCTCACTGATACGGATAGCCTCTTAAATAGATGGAAAGATTTCTTTGACGATTTGTTGAACACGCGGCCAAAAACTAATGTGCGTGGAGAAAAGGAGATACACACCGCAGAACCGTATATTCCAGAACCCAATCGAATAGAAGTGGAAGCCGCTATAAAGAAATTGAAGAAACACAAATCTCCGGATGTAGATGCAATTCCGGCTGAGTTAATTTTAGCTGGAGGCGAAAAATTGTGGAACAAGATACACAAACTCATTCTCCTTATCTGGAACAAGGAAGAATTGCCACAAGAGTGGAAAGAATCAATCATTGTTCCAATTCACAAGAAAGGCGACAAAACTGACTGTAATAATTATCGAGGCATTTCTCTTCTGTCAACATCCTATAAAATCCTTTCAAATATTCTGTTAGCAAGATTGACCCCATACGCAGATGAAATTATTGGAGATTATCAGTGCGGATTTAGACGAAATCGATCAACTATCGACCAAATATTTACCATTCACCAAATACTCGAAAAGAAGTGGGAATACAATACCCCGGTACATCAACTATTTATTGATTTTAGAAAGGCTTACGACTCGGTTAGGAGAGAAACATTATACAACGTTCTTACAGAACTTGGAATACCGAGAAAGCTAATTAGATTAATTAAGATATGTTTAAGTGAATCCCAAAGTAAAGTCCGGGTAGGAAATTTTTTGTCCACGAGCTTCCACGTCGAAAATGGCCTGAAACAAGGAGATGCGTTGTCGCCATTATTATTTAACTTTGTGCTGGAATACGCCATAAGGAAAATCAAAGATAGCAACCAGGGCCTAGAGTTGAACGGCATTCACCAGGTTATGGCATATGCTGATGATGTAAATTTAATAGGGAATGATAGGAGAACAGTAGAAATAAATGCAGAGATATTATTAAACGCTTGCAGGGACATGGGTTTAGAAGTAAATGCAGATAAAACTAAATACATGGAAGTGCGTCGGGGCCGTAATACGGCAAATTGTGGAGGCGTTAAAATATTAAATAATGCTTTTGATAAAGTGGATACTTTCAAATATTTAGGATCAATATTAACAGACGAAAATCATATTCACGAAGAAATTAAATGCCGACTAAAAGCAGGGAATTCGTGTTACTATTCGGTTCAAAATCTCTTGTCGTCGCGAATTCTGTCGAGGAATTTGAAGCTTAAAATATATAAAACGATAATCATGCCTGTTGTTCTGTATGGTTGTGAAACATGGTCGCTTACTCTGAGGGAAGAACATAGACTGAAAGTATTTGAGAACAGGATCCTGAGAAGAATATTCGGACCCAAGAGGAACGAGAATGGGGAATGGCGGAAGCTTCATAGTTTATACGGTTTACCCAACATTGTTAGGGTCGTCAAGTCTAGGAGGCTTAGGTGGGCAGGTCATGTAGCTAGAATGGAAGAAAGTAGAAACGCTTTCAAAGTCTTGACTGGTAGACCCATAGGAAAACGACCATTAGGAAGACCTAGGCGCAGATGGGAGGACAATATTAAGATTGATCTCGCAGAGATAGGAATACAAAGTAGAAACTGGATGCAATTAGCTAAGGATAGAAGTCAGTGGAGAGCTTTTGTGAACGCGGCACTGAACCTCCGGGTTCCATAGGCCATAGAGTTAGTTAGTTAGTTAGTTAGCATGAAATCATGATTTCATACTAAATCAGAATCAATTTGAGTAATTGAATCAACTTGAGTTCATCTCGTTTTATCAACTTGAGTCAGGATCTAATCATATTTTTGACATGGTTGTACTATTACAAATATAGACCAATCAATAAGTTATAATGCTGGTTAAGTTAAATCTATTACCTTGGTTGAAAGAAAAACGCGAATGATTTCGTGCAACGTGGATTATGTCAATAACCTCACAAGTTCAGACTTCATCTAACATGTTGCATGAGATTAATTCACAAGAAATATTACGAATCGAAGATTTTTTTCTTTTTCCCGCAGCGAAACTTTTAAAATTGTTCCAGAGAAATGTAAAGTTAAAATTCAGGCAGCAAAGGTGAAAAATCTCTTATGAAGTCCATCCCTCATTTTGCTTCCGATTGGTGAAAGAAACACGCACAACGAAGCAGATTCAATTTTTATATAAAATTAACTCTCATTTCATACAAGTGGAAGTAACGTCAATGATTACCTGTTTAATCCATTCTATATTTTTGTATTAATCGCTCATGTTGACCAATCTACGAATTGATATTTTGTTGACATTTCATTGCGGAAATTTTTTAAGTTCGTAATAGATGACGAAGATAGACAATTGCTGATTTGACACGTTTGGTTTTCAGAATCATTGATAGAAGTATTTTTTTTCTACGGAATAGAAGCGGCTCATTTAGAAAAAAGAACATTGGAACCCACATGTAAGTCAATGAAATTTGTATACCGCTTGAATTTTGTGTCGTCTGTTAGTTTATGTGACGATTCTTCTGATGGGGAAACTATGAACCAGATAAAAAGCTATTATAATTCACACAAACGGATCTCAGAATCATAAGATCTGTAACTGACATAAAAAAATTGATGAGAAAAACTTGGCTGAGAATTGAAAGTGTAGGACACAAATTGCAGTTTTGTGTAATTCGTCTTTGAAGAATGGGCGTGGTTTGGCAGTGAAATCATAAGGAAAAATGCCAGATCCAGGGAAACCCGCCAAGTGTCATGTTTATTATTAGAAACTTGTTTGGAACAGAGAGCTGATAGTTTTCAAGACATATTTTCGTTTTACCTTTCTTCATAAAGTGAGAATGACCAAGAGGTAAATGATTCACTGTACATGGAGTGATGCGAGCATTGGTAATAGTTCTATTTTCTATTTCGGAAAATATTTTGTATTTCCCGGGAAAATTGTACTTTTCTAAAGATCATCTTACTTTTGCAAATCTTGGAAAAATTTAGACACGAAAGTTTATCCGTGGTTATTGGACAATACCTAAAGACTTTTATGACTCTGTGAAGATCCCGAAGTTTGATGAAGGCTATCGTTGAAAATCCGGAAGACAATACCGTGTTTGCACATTTTAGCCTAATATTTGCTCAATGAGTATTTCTAACGTGGCAAAGTTAAACACACTTTTTATGAGAAATCAAAACAAACGAACTTATGATATTGTTCAGAGAACACAAATTTATCACCATATGTATAGTTGTCGCTGAATGCAAGCACGTGATCCAAAAAATAAAGTAATTATTTCGTGGATATCTTGTGGAAAGATACATTTTATGGAAGGCCCTGTCATCTTTCACGTGCCAGGATCGCAAATGTCAAGTCCATCCTAGAATTTGTTTTAAGCCCCTACTACTCATTACTGTTTCTGCAACATTCTCTGAAGATGTTTTAAAATTTGATAGTAAAATTTGTTCTTGTTCGTGTGTTTGAAGTTTCAGCAATGTTTGAAGAAGCTTACTGAACTCATTGATCGCTACTAAAGCCAGTGATGCCAAACTCAAACATTTTAAAATCTCATCTCGACAGGCAGAAATGCCCATTTTAGTCTTAAATTTTCCATGTTATACTAATTACAAAATACATTTTTAAAAAGAAAACATCTAAAATGAGGCTATTGTATGTCATACATTTTCTTTAATACATGAATAAGAAAGCTGTAAATTTCGATCTTCTACGATTATCAAGTAGTTGATGAATAACTATTATTCTTAAGTGAAAGAGACAGTAGTAAATATTGATGAAAACAAGTACATTTTGTCCTGAAGATTTAGAGTTACATAATTCGTTTGTATTGTAATATTGAAATGGACGTACGCATTCTAGAAGAACTTTATTCTCCTGTCGTTCTGTGCACAACGTTTTAGAAGTTGTTTATTCCCATTTTGCATTTTAGTTTTTTTCGTTAAGTACATTACCTATATATTAAAATGCTACGTTCATATGTTTGTCTCCAAATAAAAGTTTATATGTTTGTCTACAATCCTTTCGACAATGAGATCTCAGAAACCACAAGCGCTAGAAACGTTCCGTTATCACGGGTCGACTAAAAATTTTGTGTAGATTGTTCAAAAAAAAATGACCGTTATTTCTTTATTATATTTTTTAGGGGCACACTGGAAATGTTGATATTTAAAAAAATAAAGCATCATATCCTACGAGTTATCCATTCCAATACAACATGGTTGTATACAAAGGTTGTATATTTCTCAGGCGTTTGTTTCATGGGCAAATGATAATGAAAAACGATGGATAACCATTTCTCCAGGCTAAGATGAATCTTTATTTTTTTGGAATGTTTTGCCCAATGAACACCATATTTCACTTACATTATAATTAATTGTGTATGTAATGTATTTGCTTATTACATACTGCATGCAAGAAGAAAGCAAACACTGATCATACATGAATTAGAAACTCCAACCAGAACTAGGCTCAAATCTTGCAAACGGTGCGAGATATTGAAAAAATAATCGAAAATATCTCCCTTTTATTGTATCCCTTGCCGATTTTTTTTTTTTTTAAATCAAGACGTCTTTCACTTGTGTCTCTAAAGGGACATGTACAGATATTGTGAGGAATGACAAGAAGATTCATGCTCATATGTAAATGATACGCTGTGTAGAGAGCACAGGTTCAGCTAGTTTGTATTTAAAGAGATACTAGAGCACAATTTACACTTCTTGGAACTTTCTCTTTCTCTCTCTCTCTCTCTTTTAAATTACAAGTTACTTCTGCACTAGCGTGCATTTTCTGATAAACTTGGATAATTAACACTGATTTCAAAATTATTGACGAGTCATTGATCTACTTTCTGCTCATAGAGAATTTTGTTTTTGGTGATGTCGTAATATCCCATGTTTGCTGGCAACCGGAACAAAAATTCCCTTTATCTCTTTTCGACAAACAATGTCAAAAATCCCACAAAAGGGATTTTCCTACGGGTTGACCTCACTAACTGAAGCTATACTTTGACGTTTACTCACTTCCCGCATTATTTTTATACAAACGCAGTTGAGACTTTCCATTAGCCAAGTATTCGGGTATCTGATGCGCTAGTTGATGCGGTACTCTTTTATTGGATCAAAAGATCCAATATATTTTAGTCAAAATTTTTCTTCTAGGCCTTATATCTGGACATCTACATATAGTATACCCAATTCCAAACTATTACTTAACTCAATATCATGTGTTTATACCGTAAAAAAACGAAAACTCGATTTAGTGGTGCTCAAAAATGTTGTGGCCCCTGATCTAAAAATGCTTCAAAAGACCAATATATTTCAATCAAAAATTTTCTTTTAGACCTTATATCTGGAGAACTACATATAGTGTAGCCAAACCAAAAGTATCACTTAACTCAGTATGATGTGCTTATTCCGTAAACAAATAAAATAAAATAAATAAATAAATAAAAAATGAAAATTCGATTTAGGGGCCATTCAAAAGTTTTCTGCCCCTGATCTAAGATCCAATATATTTCAATCAAAAAATTTCTTGTACGTCTCATATCTGGAGAACTACATATAGTGTAGCCAATACGAAACTATCACTTAACTCAGTTAACTCAAAATGATGTGCTTATTCCGTAAAAACTACGAAAACTCGATTTAGGAACTGTTCAAAAGTGTTGTGGCCCCTGATCTAAAAACTAATTATTGGCCAAGATCTTAACCTTTTGATACGTTTTCTGGATCATTCCTAAAGTTCTTGTTTATTTATTTATTTGTAGACAACTCTGGAGCAAAATGATGACAAGATGGTTGTGTGATATAGCGATGTTCAAAATATTACTGTTATTTCCATTAGAGGGGAATTTAGGGCCATAAGAGAACCAGTAGTTATTACGACTATAAAGTTCTAAGATTAATTATTAATTTTTTAGTACTTCATTAGGATTACATGAACATAAAAAAAACAGAACATTGTCTGTATTGAAATAATGATCGTGGGAATCTAATTGTGTAACCGTGTTATATTAGAATTGAAACTATGCTGACACAGTCAGTAATGTAGAAGTTATTTCTAAAATAAAATACGTATGCAACAAGAGGAATATGATGTCCGTTGTAATAAATTATAATTTCGACAGCGCCAAGAGGAACAAACACCTTCTTTACTTTGCTAACTTTTCCAAGAAGAGTTCCTTCAGAAAACCTGATTTAAAATTCCCAGAATGACTGACATTTTCGCCCTACAGTATTGTAGTAAGACGGAATATTTTGTAGCAATTTGATTAGGTTGAAAAACTTTGCAAGTCAGCCTGCAAGTGTTTTTGCCTCTTACTAAACTATAAATAACTACAGCCTATTTTTTTTATTTGACAATTTTTTATTTGACGTCCTGTGATTATGAAATAATGGGTGGGATGAGAATGTGTGAGGAAACTGGAGTAAATCCATCCAGAGCTCCCTCGTGGCTAAGTGGTTAGTGTACGCAACTTTGGCGTGGGAGATCCGGGTTCGATTCACGGAGGGAGCTCATGTGGTTCGGATTCCACGTTAATCAGTAGATCCACGTTTCATATAGCCTCGTTGCTGAAAGGAACGCTAAACTAAAATCAACTCAACTCAATTGGAGTAAATCCAGAAACGCGTATCCTTGCATTGAAACAGGGAGTCATCACACAAGCAGTGAGCACTCTACTACTTAAAAAAGGACTTATTGAGCTCTTTTGAAATGAAATGAAATCTTTCAGTTTAACGTCCGACGATTACGCTCTTTAGACTAAGGAAGACGATTATTGAGGCAAGTGAATGGTGATGGAAAAAATGATGGAATGAGAATGTGGGAGGAAACGGGAGTACCACGAGAAAACTCACGGATACGATGTTGTCGACCACAAACTTACTTGGCCGGGGATTGAACCACGATCCCTAAAGTCCAGAAATAAGCGCTTTACCACTGAGCCCCCGTGCCCCCCTGTATTATTGAAATTTTTATCGGACTATTTAATTTCTAACGGACTCAACAGGAATACGAACACAGAAATATTGAGGACCAATGAACACTCGTGCTCTTGAGAGGGACTCGAACCCTCAATGAGTTTCGCGACAGACCACCCGATAACGTCCACCGGCTAGTTCTGAACCTCCTTTCGTGATGGATTTAGTTTCACTAAATCTATAATTCTGTGTTCATTCATCTTGATGCTACTTGCTTGTAAATGGAAAATATATTAGAAATTTAAGAAACTAACTCTATTAACTGCTTAAAAACACAAAACATTTACAAGATTTTTAAAAGTCATCATTGAGTTGAGTTGAGTTGATTCTAAGTTTAACGTCCCGTTCAGCAGCGAGGCTATATGAGACGCGGATCTACTGCTTAACGGGGAATCCGAACCACAAGAGCTCCCGCCGGGAATCAAACCCGGCTCTTCCACGCCAAAAGCTCGAACGCTAACCGCTTAGCCATGAGGGAGCTCGTAAGTCATCGTTAACGCTAATGTATGTTCAAGCTCTGAACAACATTAAGATAATGATTTTAGAAAATACAAATAGTTTGCAAGGATTGGAAGGTGAAAGTAGCAGCAGCGGATTCTTGGATAGAGTTTTCAAATTTATGACGTCAACACTAATTTTGTTGAGTGGATCATATTTTTATTTATTACATGAGGTGTTTGTTCATAAATAAGTATCAGAAAATATTTACAAAAAAAAAAAAAAAAAAACTTCTTTTAATTATTCCTACCACAAAGTTGTCCCTCAATTCAGTTTCTGAAAACATCCTCTCTTTCTCCTGTAATCGCTATATTTAATTCATCCTTCTATTCACCTCTTTGAGATGGAATTTCCAAAATTAATCCCAGTAAGCAAGATGTTGGCATTCTGTTATATCTCCGAGTTTTGTCTCTTCATGTGCAACTGTTCGAGAAAAAAAGTTTCTTTCTTCTTCCACTTGAGATGGTAAATTAAAAAAAAAAGAAACCAAGAAAATGCATTTCTATTGTGCGTATTAAAGACGGGTCATATAGCAAATTTTGAAATATTTTGGTTCAAATTATACACGTAATAATAGTAATAATTTTTATCTTCAACGTAAAGTTACCATATACCATCCAACAAGCTATGGCGTTCCACGTCAAACAAGTCTTCAAAAAGTCCTACTGAATTTATAAAAGTGATTAATATGCTCGTATTTTCTGAAGTAGTAAATTCTCAATTTTCGTGCCTTAATGCCTGATAGTCGTAAAATAATAATATCAAAATTCCAACATAATAAGTTTTCTGCAGCCTTGTGCAAGTGTTTACTCTATTGGTCACTTTCTCTGAGTGAAAGCGTCATAATATTTAGGAAAATAAAACATAATCGAATAGCAAAATGATCTGTGGGATAGATTAGGTACTTAATGCGTATATAAAATACTTTCTGGTTATCTCTTACCGTTTTCATACACAGAGAAAAAAAATGAAATCTGAAAAGTTTTACGTCCCACGGTTATGCCGGTTAGACTAAAGCAGACGGTGATGATGAGTAATGAATAAAATGGTGGAATGAAGAAAGTGGGAGGAAACTGGAGAACCCCGAGAAAACCCACGCACACGGTGTTTGTCCACCACAAAGTTCATTTGTCGGGGGTTGGGATCGAACCCGGGACTCCAAGCACCAGACATACACAGAGAAGAAACGTAAAAGCGTAGGTTGCATGCGTACATTCTGTAGCTTTTGGACCTAACGTGTGGCTACATGTAACATCGTGCAGAAAACATATAACTGAAAACGTATGTTTTATAATACTTTCCGTATAATACTTTCCTAATAAATGTACTTTCCGTATGAAAGAAAGAACTGTATATAGGCGTTTAGGATCTCACATTCACATGAACGTATGTAACATACAGCTGACGTATATAACATACGTACGCGTATGTAATAAATGGAAGCCTGTTAGATGTGTATATATATTAACGTTTTGCTCTGATAACTATCGACATACGGAAGGTCATATCCATTTTCTAATACTTTCCATAATGAAGCATAGCATAACTTGGAAATCTAAAATGGCAAGAGATAGGAAGAACGTTTCTTGCTTGACATAGGTTAATCTTTCTAAGAATGATTTCCGCTCTTAGCTTTCAATTACTTGTGAACCTTCGCATTTTGGAACTATCGTAACTTTGCAATGTGGAACGACACTCGCTTGTTTCTAAGTTTAACAAACCTCCATTTGGAGTCATTATATAGTCTCTTTATCTTCTACTTAATAGAGCGTTAGTTCGCCTCAATCAATATTCGCTAAATCGATTCTAAAAGCCTTCTTCAAGTGTGAGACCTCGCTACATTGGTTTACCGTATACCAAAACGGCCGTTTGTTCTATTTCAGGCGATACAATCAGTACAGTTCATGGAAAATCTTGAGGTCTTCCTTTGAAATGACTTTTAATGGGGTCACTGTATTACAAATAGATGTCTGCAAGAGTTGAGCAGCCATACTTTTACTGCTTTTAATAACCTATATAAATATTGCATGCCGGGAAACAGAGTCGGTTTAGAATAGAACAATTTAGTTAATAATCAGTTTTAGACATACATACCACGCTATTGGTCATCTATCTGGAGTGAAAGCAAATCTTTGGTACAGTCAGTATCGAATTTGAACAAGTTGAGACATGCTAGCTGGCTTCCAGAGGCAGAAAAGTGAGAATGTGTTAAGAGTGTCTGTCGCGCACCAATATTAGGTTTTGTTGTGAGCTGCAAAAAAGTGCCAAACAACTCAAGAAATATCAAAATCAATGTATGGCAATCAAGCGATGGTATTGTAGACTGTTCACAAGTAGTATGAGCGGCAAGGATTCAGCTGAAAACGAGCAACGATCGAGACGTCCCCCGACGTCAAAAACAGATGAAAGCATGCAACAAGTCACACAAATGATTTGTTCAAACAGACGAATGACTATTCGTGAGCTTCCTGAAGAACTAGACATCTCATATGGGTCTGTGAAAACCATTTTAGCTGTCGATTAAATAGGCAAATGGTTTCCTTCTTCACCAAGAAAACTCGCCGTGCCGCATCTTGCTTTTGATCTGCGAGTTTTTGGCCGAAAAATATTTCTGCCTGTCCGCATTCGCTGTGCTCTCCAGGTATAGCATCATGCGACTTCTGGCTCTTCCCCAAAATTAAAACCGTGTTAAAACCGTTCGATCCCAGTTCTCACCAAGTGGACTCTACAGTGGTCAAATTGGGCATACTTCATGCGCGTGAGTTTTCTCGGAGATATCTCGTTTAGTCCCACTTTGGTCACTCCACAATCATTATGCATCTCATTATCCCCGGCTTCCTTAGCTTCGGTGCATAACGATGGGACGTTAAACTAAAAAAAAAAAAAAAAATGTGCGTCTTTGGTCAACTGTTCAGCAAATCTTGGATCCGCACCTGACTGCGGATAAATTTAATAAGTTTTTCACATATTACTCTGGATATAATTTTGTTTAAATGGGTTTGTGAGGTTATATTTAATAAGGATTTCTTTGGAGAGTGCTTCATATCATATTATTATTATTATTATTATTATTATTATTATTATTATTATTATTATTATTATTATTATTATTATTATTATTATTATTATTATTATGTTTTAAGATGAAAATGAACTACTATTCACCATAGCTATGAATATTGGAATCGTTATTGGGGTTTGCACAGTCTTACGAACAGAAGAAAAAATTTCGACAGAGTATGCATGCAAAAAATATTAGATAATGTTTATATCAATGAATACTGTTTACAAAACATATGTCTTAAGGTACTCAATCATAGAATAAGAAATTCTACGATTTTAGTTCCTCTGAATTGAAAATGTGATTGTTTTTTAAATAACACATTCTTTAAGCACATTTTAGACTTTACTGTGTTAAGCAAGTGGAAATTTTATGCGATCTGACTGATAGTTTTTAGACAATGACGTTTAAAAGCATTAAGCTAAAATGTAATTTAGTCTGCTGTTTTTAGCTTTTCGTTGTTTTAGATAGATGAAGAGCTTGACAATTGTTACAGCGTTGACAAGGACTTATTTCTGTTTAAGTGACTTTTATCTACATTCTGCTTTATATTAGTGCTCCTCTTTTTACTGTTATCTTATTGATTATTATTACAATTACTATAATAATTATTATTATTCCATCTTAATGTAGTGCTCTGATACCTTGCTTTGTATTTTTGCCGCAAAGCTGTTCGCAGCTTTGAAATAATAATAATAATAATAATAATAATAATAATAATAATAATAATAATAATAATAATAATAATAATAATAATAATAATAATAATAATAATAATAATAGAAAAATGTCCGATATAATTTCTCAGATGATGATTAGTAACATTGTAGTAGAAAGGTGAGAAACATCCTTTTTGCATCCACAGTCATAACACACACTTTGAAGCGCATACAATGTGTTTGTTGGAACACATCAATTAGCTCTGCCTGTTTTCTCATTAAATCATAAAAAGCAAAACACAATCACATAATTGTATGACTGTCACAGGTAAATTCTTGATTTGCCCCGTTTCCCAACAAATGTTTGACTTAACTCATCGGTTCGTTGACTACCAAACCTTAGTAAACAGACCGACAAAAACCTTTACGCTGCGCCTGTCCGCACAAATTTGTCAACATACGACTTACATAATTAACACATTGTTTCGTTCGCACAACAAAATTCCTTCAACCAATCAAATCCACTGAAATGTGTCCAAGTTGGCATTGAATGCACTGTTAACATACCATACATGAACTTTGGTTGAAATATTCACAAACTAACACCGAACGAACCTCATAAGTAAGACGGAATTATAGACCTCTTTCCTTGTTACTTTAGAAGCAATACTTCAGGACTGGAGATACAAAGGAGTCTCAAGAAAGACTGACTCATATTTTCAAATCAGTTCCGCAAAGTGCATGAGAGGACGCGGTTCAGGGTTAAGAAGCCAGAAATAATATCTGATTTACTTAATTTTCAAATGTGATATAATCAAGAATGTATACCCACGTAATTAATTGCCTTACCTTCCCCAATAGGCACTCCGATGAGATAGCAACATTGTACGTGGAAAGTTTGGCAACGGTGTAGCAGGTATTGTTATCCTGACATAACTAATGCGTGTAGCGAAGGATATGCAGACTTCATTTGCGTTTATTCTTGAATATATTGAGGTCATATGTTATTTGTTATATTAATAGTTACAATTTCGCTTTAGAAGTGGCAAATTCTCAATCCCAAAAGCTAAGAAGGAAATTGAGGTAGAAGTTTTACCGAAAGCATACACTTGAAGTTGGCGCAATCTTGCTTGGGTGTTTTCCTATTCTGCCTAATGACCCTCCAGCATTTTGTAACACATTTCTTATCCAACCTTATCTTTAGGCAGAACAGGAATTCCTGGTCTACCTAATTCCTGTTCTGCCTAATTCTCGCAAATGGGATATTTAGTATTAAGGGAAATTTAATACTAATTACTTTCCCGACAATTCCAGTTACTTTCAGGATCTCTTGATTTTCTTATATCATTTCAGCTTCTCTGAAATTAAATTAGCAATCATAGACCACTATTATTTTACTACGAGTATGTCTACGCGATATCTGTTGGCCATCTACAACTTCACCGAGGAGATCTTATCTTTCTGGTTGCGAGCTTGCCACTTACTGAACAATAACATAAAGACATATAATTGCCCTTGCAAAAACGTGAATAGATTCTCTCTCACGACACGGAAAATTCTTTAAAATAATAATACGAAAGTTTGTGTTAATAAACTGATTTCTGATATTAAGGTAATCCAGTCAGTAATTCCTCGTTGAAATATTAAGAATAATAGTAACAAATAATAATAATAATAATAATAATAATAATAATAATAATAATAATAATAATAATAATAATAATAATAATAATAATAATAATAATAAATTGGAACAATAGGGCCTAACAGACTAGGTTGCATATTATATAAACAATTACGGAAATCATTCTTTTACTGTACGGTTAATTTACCGCTCTTTGTCCGTAGCCTAAATAATATACCTAATATAACTAAAATATAAACAATATGGCTGTAAACGATGTATCGGTGTAAAAAAGATATTTCGTAATGAAGAAAAAGAGAGAATTAGTTCAATAATAAAAATAGCAACTATTACTATAGGTACAGTAAGATGGTGTATATACAGTAAAAACTCTTCAGTTATGTGGAATTTAAGTATTATAATATGTAGTATTTAACCACCGAGAAGAAAAGCATACTTCTCAATGATAAAAAAAATACCCATCTGAAAGATATAAACAAATGCTTGTTTGTGATTGTCCATAATTGGAAAATGTAAACAAATCCTTATCTCCGATTGGTGGAATACCTTTTCACGATATTGAAATGGAACTTGTAGAAATGTTTGTATTTTTTGTTTTCTCTGATATAAGTTCGTTTTCTTAACAGTTTTCCAATAACTATTTATCAAGTTACTCAGAATTGAAATATAACATTTTTCTTTCTTGGTTACTAACACATTGAGTCATTTCTCCAGAGAAAAACTTGCTGGCTACATTCCTGAATGAATATAGTTGGCTTCTGCATACGTTATGTGTTGTGTGTCACATTAGAAGATTAGCGATATATGTTGATTTTTTTTGTTTGTACATATCGATTTTATTACAACATAATCCAAATAGGTCTAGGACGTTTCGGTGTGAGGACGTTTGACTGTAAGGGATGTATCGGTGTAAAAAAGATATTTCGTAATGAAGAAAGAGAGAGAATTAGTTCACATAGAAAATATAAAATAAAACTCGATCTTTTAAAAAGTACTTTGAATTTTGTGATCTTATACTCGAAGTGCCGTAGTGTAGTTACCGTGCAATAGAGTAAACCGGTTAAAATATTGAGGCAATTACAGAATGATATTCGGGTGCGCGTTCATGATACAATGAAATGTGTTTATGATAATATATTCAACTTACAGCATAATATTAATAATAATAATAATAATAATAATAATAATAATAATAATAATAATAATAATAATAACATGACCAATAATAGTCAAATTTAGTTGAAAGTTATTTCAAAGTATTCAGCGTCAACAAATAAGTCTATTTCACAACATTCCTGAGAAATCCTCTTACACACTGAATCACAGGAGGGAAGAGTCCTGGGGCTGGTCCGGAAATAATGACTTTTGTGTAAATTTAGGATAATTTTAGGGGAATTTTACAAATTTTAATATAATTTATCCTCATATTGAATTTAGACTCTCCCAAAAAAATCCCTGCGTATGTGCCTGCCTGATAGGAATTCTGTTGAAGAAAATCAATTTTCTGAGAATCACCAAATTTAGAATTTAAAATTGTATACAATTTTCTTTAGCAAAGTAATTATATCATTAAGTTTGTATTTGTACAAATGTTGCACAGCTTCTTTGTAACGCCAGCATATTTTTGGTTTGTTCTGACTTCGTGTCCGCCAGTGATTCGTTCCATTTAAATCACACGTAGAAATTTCTCTCTTAAAAAAGCATTTAAGAGCTTCCATAATGAGAGGTGCGAAACATCTACATTCGACTCGAATTCCCGATGCAGGTACCTTGGGTTTCGTCATCCTTCTCTTCCAAACGTCAATAAAGTCTTGGTTCTTGCTTCTGATTTGACACTTCCACTAATACATGTTATAGTGTACTTGTATTAAGTTTCTAGTAAAATTTCCAGCTTCTATTGGTATTGACATTAAGAAAGCATTAACCATGTGCTTCTAGTTCATATTCGTAAAATGAGTTTAAAAAATATTTCACGCAGCTTAGTAACATTTCATGGTAACATTTATTTTTATTTTTATTATTTTATTTTTTCATGAATTTATTTCTTCCTACTGAATACTTACGTTTATTTATTCTTATTGAAAAAACTTTCATTAGAAAGACTGCACATTTCATTGTAGATTGGAAACTTTACACGGAACCAGCTTCACACATAAACGTCCTTATATCGAAACGACCTACATTGAAACAGCCGTATTCCACTTCAAATTATTGAGTGTGATTGACAAAAACATACTTTCTTCCGAGTCTATTTCAGTATTAGAGGTCTATGTTGAATGTCTATTTTGATAATGAGTCTCTTTTTCCTTTGCTGTTTTCCGTTTGTCATTTTTTTTTTGTTTACTTCTGACCCGGCTTTCTTATAGTGTGCGGATGAGCGTAATTTACGGCTGTGGAGAAAATTCCTGTTCAAGTGCGTCAGATGCGACTATTGATGGTTGTGTCCAAAAGTTCTTTAAATAGACGCATTATTTGGACCATGTGGAACTGTTAGGTTCGATTCGATTCTATTCGATTAATTCTGAATTCCACAAGTTGAATGTACCTTTTTGTAATAAGGATTGTATTTATGTGGAAGGTTATTTTCAAGGAGTAATAAAATATCGAACTTGAAGAAACGTGTTTGTCTTGAGCCACCGTAATATGTATAGCAATTTAAGTTTCATGGAAAATCACTCGCTAAACTGTTCGTTGTAACATTAGCTTTCAAGTAAAAGCATTTCTAAGGAGTCATACACTACGATGCTGTACTTACAATGGGCTATAAATATTTCCATTACGTTACTAACACGAAATATAGTAAATTTTATTTGAAATTCAGAGTAAATATGAAATACATGTCTTAGTGGAAAGCCATTAGAGAATTCTACGTAATTTATAGAACAGTTCTAATTTAAAATGTGGAGGAATATCTGGCCTATTACAAGCAAGAATTCGTTGATGTTCAGTTTGCTAACTGAAGTAGATCTAAACGGCAACAAATACTTGCTTGTGATTGGCCAAAACTAGATGTCAACTAATTCTTCATTGTAATTAGCCAACCATTTCCATATTGAAACCTAGGTTGCTTATTTCAAATAAGGAGACATTACAGGCCTTACTAGCTGCCAAAGCTACGTAAATTGAATTATTCAAACTATATTATTTAATCGAAGCTCTTTTGTGAATATGATTAAGTATTACTTTTTAAATGCCTCTCCACTAATATAATTTAATTTCAATTTCTAATATAATTTACCTTTTTGTTAGTAGAGTCACATATAAGAAAAAACTTTATTATGCTATAGTTTTCTGCTTAATGGTCACAAAATGAATAAAATGGAAGAAATAAGCCAGGAGAAAAATCTTACCGTATATGAGTTGGTATACAATAATATAGTAGCATTTGAAATGAAGCAAAATATAGATTTTTGATTTTACACTGGTAACACACTATAGTTACTGTACCATAGTGTACGACTTATTAGAATTGTTTTTCCTGCAAAACTTGTGTTACAATAATTTTGAGGCTGATTTTCTACGGAAGGATTAGGGTATATGCTAAAGATAGAGCTTATGGGAAGTAATTTTTTTAAAGATGACTGTATGGCTTGTTTTTTCGTAATGAATGGCAGTTTCTATATTCCTATTTCAGATAATTTAATTTAAAAGGTTCTGGAATGGTATTTGAAAATCCAAGGGAAATAGGTACTAATAAATTTCCCTCAAAACTAAATATCCTTTTTGCGAGAATTAGGCAGAACAGGAATTAGGCAGAACATGAATTCGTGTTCTGCCTAAAGATTAGATAAAAATTGTATTACAAAGTGTTAGATGTCCTTAGGCAGAACAGGAAGGAACCCTTGCTTGTGAGCCTGCAACAGTACAACAAGTGCCTCCGTAGCGTAGTGGTTTTAAGCGTTGGATCTGTAATTTACAGGTTCGCATGCGAAGCTAGGTAAGTGACACTTTTATTTATTTTTACAGTGTTACAAGCGAATTTGGGAGGAAATCTGTATTCCTGAACGGTGAATCTTGAAACTTCATTCCAAAGAGCAGAGCTGTCGTGAATTTAAACCCACGTGCGAAACATTTATAAAATCTTGTCCAGTCTTTTTTTCTATCATGAAAATTATTCTAAACATTAGTTGTGGAATCCTGATTTATTTCTATACGATGTGCACGAGGAAAATTTCGATCGAAACTTCCATTATAGTTTTCATATATAAGTTTGCAAACGATCCTCATCAGGACCTCGATAGTGGTAAAACAATAAGAAAGACGAAACTAATAAAGCCTAAGATCTGGGGTTCGAATCCGTGCAAAAGAAGAATGTCTTTCGTTTCTATCTTGAGTAAAATTAGGAAATAAGTAAAAAAATGGACTGATAGCAACACGTGAGACAAGTTAGAAAAACGCAACTTTGAAACAGTGATATAATAAGATAATACATACCAAGAAACACCCCGTTTTAAGCAAAAATATCACTTAAGTGAAACAATAGCTGTTAGCGTTGGTCAGCAGTTCAAATGTAGATAATTCCACGTTAGGAAATCTAGACTTTTGAGTACATGTCGTTTCTTTATGGCGTGCATTGTAGAAACCTTCCATTGAAGTGAAGCGTGTTTTTATACAAGTCAATAAAACTTCAAACTAAATGTTGATTATTTTGTAAATATATTGTTATTATTTGGAACTAACCATATGACTTGAATGATAAGAGACGTGCTGGAAGGAAAAAGAGGGAGGTAGCGAAGGAGGCTGCAGTTGATGGACGATTTTAAAACACGAAAATAGTACGTCAAGACGAAGAGGTTAGGGTGCATGAAAGTTTCTCGATCGCTTGAAATGATCTGTCAACAATGGTAGAATATCTATGATAATCACCATGGTGATATAATTCAGGGATCTCTAAGCATTGTCATAGAAATAAAAGTTCCTTGGTGAATTTTGCTCTACGTAAAGTCAACATATCTGATAATGATTGTAATCTGTCCTATTGTGGTATCTATCTATACGTGACTCAATGCATAACCAAAGTATTTTTTTTATCTAAGATTTCTCAACTAAAACTCCATATATTCTTTCCATAGCGGGGCGATATTAGATTGGAGGAGGCAAGGAGTCAGAATAGGCTATCAGTCTCCTAAATGGATAAATGACACGAACCATTGGGTGCATGAGTGTACATGTTACGTCCACGCAGTGTCTTAGTGAGCAGTGAGTCAGATGACAGGAGCTTATTAACCCTTTAAGGATTTTGGGCAACTTTTGTTACCATGGTGTAGTATCGTCTTTGACCGCTTATTTACGTTCTATAACAGGTATTTATTTAAGCCAGTTTATTTTATTGGTCAAGTCAAAGATGAACCCAAGAACACCCTAGATGCGTTTTGGAACTGGATGGTAAACTGGCAGTGCCAAGTAAGAGTGGAGGGGCGTGACTTTTTGATTTTTTAAGGCAAATTTCAAAATTTTTCACCCCTTTAGTTTTCAAGATATCAGATTGAAACTTTGCATACGGATTGTGAGTTTCTTCGGGTATTTCCCAAAAGTTTTTATATCCCTACATGAAACCGGGACCGAGCCCGAGGGTCGCAAGTGTTCCGAGGGGGTGATTTTTTTAGGAAAAAAAATCCGGTATTTCCTGATTTTTCCGGTTCAGGTGTATGATACGGGCATTTTCGACTTGAACGACGTCCAGTATATGACCATCCCCTTCATCACTCTTCACATGGCGACGCCCAAGTGAACAACGAGGTCAGCCGCCCATCGTTGACACTAGTTCAAAAGCCATATGAACGGTGGCTTTGTTTTGTAAATAAAAATAAATTTAAGTTAATTGAATCAGCCTACATAATGTCACAATTGGCACTTTAATTTGCGAGGCGACTCTTTGCTCTAGGTCACCGTATAAATCTTAGCACCTGACAATGCACTTCCATGCTTGGTGGACATATTTTCGCCTTCGAATCAATAATACAACAGAACTAGTAAAATTCCAAATGTCTAAACAAGCATTCACTAAAAATATTACGACATTGCGAATGGTTTTATTTTTGGATCAAAAGATGTATTATATTTCAATCAAAAATTTTATTGTAAGCCTTATATCTGGAGAACTACATATAGTGTAGCCAAACACAAACTATCACTTAACTCAGTATCATGTGCTTATTCCGTAAAAAAAAATCTCGATTTAGGGACCGTTCAAAAATTTTGTGATTCCCCTGACTGAAAAACTAATTAGTGGCCAAGATCGCAATCTGTTGATGCATCTTTTGATCATGCCTAAAATTCTTGCCTAATAGTTCCTATCGACTAACTTGGATACCAAATATTGGAATTTACGGATCGACTGGAGCGAAAAATATTATGTAGTATATTATGATACCTATAAACTATTTTATGTATCAAAAGTAAAATAATATTAATAGTATTTTATGAGCTGTATAACAATATACTAAAATTGTTTTTACAAAGTTATTTGGAAGTTTTGTACACAATAAACTGGTTGATACACCTTCAATTTAGAACATACGATATACAGACGCCTTTGGTATAGTTTATTTCAGAGGGAATAAATGTTTTGGTGAATCTACACTTTTTAGTGCAATAAATTAATTTAATTGTGAGAATCAACAGTATTTGGGTATAGTAAAATGATTTAGCTAAATCTTGTGAAAAAGTGGCACTTCATCTGTTATACAGTACCAGGCGGTTTCGAAAAAAAAAAATACAAGGGCTGATCAGAGAGCCAGGTTACAAAGTCAGCAGTGAAATGTGTATATACTATTTTATACAAGCAATACAGCCAACAGGAAGTACATACATTAGGTTATTCGTTTGTATTTTCCATTTTCTATATTCTTTTTTTTAATTTTCAGTACGCTTTAATAAAATCGTATTTAAAATAGATTCCATTAAAACTTATAGCATTGAGAAAATAAATTCTATTGACTAAGAAATGATTACTGTAAGAATGTATCCCTGTTAATGTGAGCTTTGTATATCACAATTCATCGTCCAACTCTAAAAGATCTACATAAAGAAATGGGTATTAATTTTTTTCTAAGCAAGTATTCTTACAAGACTGTTCTTTATCATGAGACAGATCGGTAAAAATAAAAACACTTGGTTTTCACTTTGTTTGCTAGCTTTCAGTAATGATGAATTTGTGTAACATATTTCTTTCTTACTACCTTCGTGTTTATTTTATTTTATTTTATCTTTGTAAGCGAATGATTGCCAAATGAATCCACAGGAGTTATTTGATACCTTTCACGTCGAAAGTATTATAATTTGTCACAGAGTTGTAAAAAAGAAAATAGATTATTGAGACAATAGTGTGAAAAATCAATGGTATTTACTACAAAGTGGAGATCAGACATGGATTCAAGTTCAAAAATTTAAAATCACACTAAAATTAATTTTGCAATTACTGATACTAAGAGACCTCTCGCTTCTGAATAAGTAACCACTGCAGTTCAGTATCATGAACTAATCTAGTTGGATATTCCAAAAAGAGAACGGGATTTTCCAGAAAGTTATGGTATCTTGAAAGTTATAGAACTCAAGAACATTTAAGGTACATTGGGTTGCAAATGTTTAAGAGAATAGCTATTTCTCAGCTAGTTTGGGTTTTGACATTTTTTTTTCAGTACAAAGACTACATAAGATATGGACCTACGATTTAGCGTAAAATTCAAGTATAGGCTCATTTAGCTACGAATAAACTCTTTTATTTAAATATATTTTATAGAGAATGTTAATCACGATTAATCTATGTTAAAAGTGTTATTCATAAAATCTTTTCAGAATTGTTCATTTATGTGAAAACATCATTTCAGTCGTTCCAAATAGCATCTCGAAATTATTTCAATATAGTCTTAACAAACATATATTCAAAGCATAGACAGAGAGTTTAAGGAACCACAAGATATTTCGAAGAAGTTAAATGAAATCTTTCAACTCAACGTCCCACGATTGACGTATCATGATCAATGGCTTTCTCTGTAGCCAAATTTCTCGCAAATGATCAATTCAAAAGTTTCAGTTTAACGTCCCACGATTATGATTGTTAGGCTAAGGGAAACGATGATTAAGGCAAGTGAATGATGATGGAAGTGTTGGTGGGATGAGAATGTGCGAGGAAACGGGAGTACCCCGAGAAAACCCCAAGACACGATTGATGTCCACCATAAACTTGGGTGGCCAGGAATCGAACCAGGGACCCCACGCATAAGAGGTAAGCGCTCTACCATGGAGTCACCGTGCCCCACCACAAGATATTTCAAGACTACAAAGTGATATTCATGAAGAATATATAACAAAATTTAATGTTCGCCTTCTGAGGTTATGTGTTTTCTGTACTTATATAAGCCCGAGGTTCTGAAAGATAGGACCCACTATTAACGATGGCTACGGCAGAGGTTGTGTTCAAGGAAGTTAGCAGGTGCACGGGCCATCACGCAAGCTAAATCTTCACAGTAGAAGCTATTCCCCACCGCAATATTCCTTCTCCAAAAGAGCTGAATTAGAAAATCACACCACCGTTAAGTAGAAACATAAATACACTTGCCTAAAGTATCAAGATAGACTTGTTTCAAGTCACAAGGTGTGATGAAAAAGGTATGGTGAATGTAGTTGCACAGTGCCATCTATCGAGGTTGCATTCATTTCAACTAATAAGCAAGAAGGCCTAAACCTTTGGTACAGTCAATGTCGAGTTTAAACGAGTTGTGACATGTTAGTTGGCTTCCAGAGACAGAAGAGTAAGGACGTGTTAAGAATGTCTGGCACGTGCCAACATTAAGTTTTGTTCTAAGCTGTTAAAAATTCCAAAAAGGCTCAAGAAATGTCAAAATCACTGAATGGCGATGAAGCGGTTGTATAGAAGATTGTTTACAAGTGGTATGAGGGATTCAAAAGCAGCAAGAAGTCGGTTCAAAACGAATAACGATCGAGACGACCTTGAAAGTCAAAAATACAAGAAAACTTTTAAAAAGTGGCACAGATCATTTGTTGAAACAGGTGAACTACTATTTGGGAGCTTTCCTAAGAACTAAACATCTCGTATGGGCATGTGAAAAGCATTTTAACCGCCGATTAAATGGGCAAATGGCTTCCTTCTTCACCACGAAAACGCGCCGTGCTATACCTTTGTCGGAAAATTAAAATGGTATAAAGTGCTAACGAATGTGACACCGACTTTCGCTACGGAAAATGGGAATTAGTGTGTGTAAATAGAATGCACATCAGATACAGTTTGAAGATACATTGATTTTGTGATTCAAGATTACATGTAAGATAATAAATGTTAAGAAATATGATCAAGATTGGAAGATACGTTAAGATAATGAGTTTATGAATAATATGGATTTAAGAGGTTCAGGAAATAGGCACGGAACAGATTAAGAATAAAGTATAATAGAAGATTTAAGTTCTGTACATTTGTAATAGATTTTAACAACCTTACTTTTGATCCGAGAGTTTTCGCCGAAAAAACGTATTCCAGTCTGTCCACATTCGCTGTGCACCATGCGACTTTTGACTCTTCCGAAAAATTAAAACCGTCCTTAAAGGAAAACGTTTTAACATCATTCCTGATATTGAGAGGGCTACAACAGAGCAACTGAACGCCCTTCCAAAATAAACCTCCCAGAAATGCTTCCAGTCATGGATTTCAGTCCATTGGGATAATTGCAGTGCTAGCCAAGGACAGTGCTTTGAGGGAGATTAAATCAAATTACATGTAAACTATTTTGTTTCGCATAAAATTATTCACCGTATTTTTTGGTCATACCTCGTACTTATTAGTAGTCTGTAAATCAGAATGAGTTTCTTATTAGTTTAAACTGAAAGGTTGTTTAAAAAACAAAATTACTTCTGTATATTATTTGATTTGGATTTTGTCAATCAATAGTAAAATGTTTTCAAAGCAAATTTGTTCCTTTTAGCGTCGCATCGACCATTTAATATAAAGCCTATTTGATAATAATCAGAACAATAAATTTGTCAATATTCTTGATGCCAAGTTTGCGTGCAATGCTCTTTCTTTTGTACTTTTTAGTACTTGGTGTGGTTGAATGCCCGATAAGCAATCCAATTACAAAGTATGGCAAATAAATAAGGATATATATAGCTAAACTTATTCTTCTATATGCTCATATAAATCAAACAAATGACAATTACCACCAATATTCTATTCGTAGGTATGTTTTCTCCCTTAATATAGAACCAATGACAGTTGCAATTTATTATAATGGTTTTCGTTTTTTTTTCTTTCAATAGGAGGCATATATTGATTTTACACATGTGATGTTCTATATGTACTGACATTCCTTCGAATAGAATATTGATCATATTCGTAAGTAGTACTAACAGTAAAGGCGTAAATTAAATGAAGAAAAAATCATGTGGATTCAGATAACTTTGTTTCTATAGATGAGAAAAGAAGGGCTCTTCTAAAGAGATACCTTACTACAGTGTAAGAGAACCAATGACACAATTCAATAAAATCTTATAGAAACTGAGAACTATAGAATATTTTTATAACATGTATCTACATTCTGTTTTAAAAAGTCTAAATACCATTATCAGTCTACTGAACCTTTTCACGGAATAACATGAAATTTTGCAGAATTGTTACTCTTTACTCCTAAGTCTTCCATAACATGTAAGAATATATTATTTTATAAATCTGTGCTCGTTATAAGATTAAAGCCTCTTCTCACCTGCTGGGGATATCTTTTGAACTGCTGATGGTAAAGGAGCGGAATTTGACATATGGAGACTTTATGATACACTGAATATGAATGTGTAATAAATACACTTATACCAATTCAATGTAGCAGAAAGAGGCTGAAAAATACATTTTTCGTACCGTCATATGTTGCACTTCCGTGCATTTTTTGTGAGTTGTGAGTATTTCGTATTGTGATATGTCATGTTGCATATTTTGGTATTCAACCCTAGAAAGATGATTGATAGGATACACTGAGAAAAATCTCCTATCAGGACAGCGGCATATTGTAAAAATATACGAGGATTGATATGTTTACTACGGAAATCTGTACGGAGCATACGTTATCATACGCTACATACGTTGTGCCTTTTCCCCCTTACGTGTTACATCTTGCCACTCAAGGATGTCTGACATCTGACAGTCTTCCGTATATTATATACGTATACTAATGCTACATATGTAAGCTAAATGTCATATACGTCCACCTGTATGTGAGATCCTAAACGCCTACACCTTTATTCGGAACACTTATACGGAAAGTATTATAAAACACACGTTTTTAATTATACGTTTGCTACAGGATTTTACATATAGTAGTACGTTAAGTCCAAACAGGATTTACGCAGGTAACCTACATTTTTACGAACGCCACATGCGTTTTTTTCTCTGTGTAAAAATTCTTAATACATTATAAAAGCAAAAAAGTTTTGTAAACGATGTACTCGCGCACGATGAATCTAGGACTGAACATAACATTCTAAAAATGTTTCAATATCTTATTTTTTTTTTTTAATCGACTCCAAGGAGGCGGGGATTATAAGTTTCTTTTTGACCCACCGGGAAAAATTAATCAATCATCCAGAGTAATAGAAAGAAAATTTGTACCTTCGAGATTTGTATTTAAGATACTTCAAATCAATCATTCACATTTTAACATTTAACATTCACAGTAAAAGAGACAAAGGTCGCAGAAAGGTTACAAAGTATTTTCAACAATATAAGAGTAATAATAAATTAGCTTATTTTTAACAAGTATTTTCGTTAAATGGAGGTTGATTGTATATATTTTAGCATCGAAGATTTCAACCTAACAGTTCTATAAAAATGTTATACACACACACACACACACACACACACACACATATATATATATATATATATATATATATATATATATATATATATATATATATATATATATATATATATATTTGTTTGTTTCAGGATCCGCTAAGCTTTTACATTTAGATTTTAAAAGAAGTTATGGTGGGGAGAGTTTTGGATTTTACTAATCCTTCTCATTATCCCTTTCAGGATTTGTTATATATATATGTAGAATATATATTTGTGATATATAAAGGTAACCAAGAAAGATCTGTCGGTTTTTCACTCACCACCTTCGAACATCGATATGTCATCTAAGACGTACCTCTAAGATGAAAAATAGTCACCTTCAGCATTGACGGCCTTCTGCCAATGTTCTGGAAGGCCATGGATTCCCTCCCGGTAGAACTTGGTGGGCCGTAAAGTGAAGAAGATATCAACTGCATTTTGCACCTCTACTAGGGATTTGAACTGGCATTCTCTAAGGTGATTGTCCAAGGAATGGAACAGTTGATAATCAGACTGTGCAATGCAAAGGCGGAGCATGGCGGATGCAAAAGTATTTCCCATTCAAGGTGTAGAATGGTATTCCAGGTCATCCTAACTACGTGAAGCTTAGTGTTGTCCTGTAACAGGAGGACCCGTTTGCGATTCAGAAGTGCTGGCTTCAGAGTTTGAGTTTTTCTTGAACATGGCTCAACTGCTGACAGTACACAGTTGCATTGATGCTCTGACCAGCTGGTATAAGTTCCCGATGCACGATGTCGCGAGCAGTCCACCAAACGCACAGGAGGACCTTCTTCTGTGCAGTGCTGGTTTCGGCTGTTTTGGAACCGGTTCATGGAATGCTAACCAACGATAACGGCACCGTGGAGCTTCGTGCAGGTCCCACTTCTCATCACATGTCAACACATTGTACAGAAATGGCTCCTTCCTCAGACGAGACAGTAAAGAAACATAGGTGTCTGCTTGCGTTGCGTTCAGCCATCGGTCCAACTTGTAGTGCCTCTAAGTTGATGGAAGTGCTGCCGAATGGTTTCTCCACTCACATTAAATTATAGTCCCAGTTCCTCCATGTCTCGCCACTGTTCGCCTTAATTGCTGCCTGAAGATCTTAATTTTGTACATGTGTTGGTCTTCCGGCACGTGGTGCGTCTTCAAGTGTTTCGTCATCGTTCTTAAACTTGTTATAGCACCACTGCACTTTTCTGATAGTCACGACACCCTCACCAAAGGCCTGGCGTATCTTTCGCCCCACTGTAGCGGCGTTTGACCCCAATTTAAACTCATACAGCATACACGTCTTTATGACGCTCTGTGGAAGTCCCATGTTCACTCTATCCTTACGAAAGTGTAACTGAACTGCCACAACCAGGTAGTGTGTTGGATATATCCACATCAACCAATCACCTTCGCCTTCTCTCCATTCGCATTCAACTCACGGTGTGAGGGCCAATTGGACACAGACCTCCTCAAAAAGCGACAGAACTTCCTTGGTTATCTTTATATATATATTTGTGTAACATTTGCTTTGAGAAGGAGCTCGTCAAGTTGATGTGTGTCATGACGTCATCTGTTTGACCTTCAAGAATACAATGCAAAAGGCTTATTTTGTTCTCTCGCAAATGCTGAATAAAAAATTTTATGGCATCCAAGAACAGATATACATGTTGTCGACATGACCATCAGATAGAGTACACGTGTTACGGATTCTTTCCTTCTTCTTCTCCCCTCCCTAATTTTCAAGTGATTTTGAGATTTGTACGTTAACACAGGGCCGGCCAAGTGGGGCCTAAACTTTTGAAAAAAAGATTTTTTTTTCAGAAAAAAAAATATTTGCCTCGAATTCCGCTTTCAGGTATACCACACATATATAGGGTATTCTAATAGTAATGAAACTATTTGTTTTATTTATTATTAAAACATCTTGCTTGAATTAAACTTTGTTATTGTTATGGGAAAAGTACAAAAATAAAACATGAAAGTTCAAATTATATAACATCATCATATTATACGCATACTATTTATTCGTTTGCGCATTATTGTGAAGGGTATTTGTTGATTGTGTAAATAACCATAGAATCACCAGAAAAAAGATCTATTAATAAATAGACAAACAATACTTAATAAATTATTTTCTGTAACCAAGAATCAGTATTTTTACGGACAACAAACTACTTCTTTTGAATAAAGGAAAAATTAATATAAGTATTTTTAAGAAATAATAAACTAGGTTTCTGCTAGTTTATCTTGATCAAAAAGACACTAATTAGTTCACGTTGAAATTAGCTAAATGGACATACAGTACAAAAATGATTGAAATCTGGAAACTATTGTCTATATTAAAAAAAATACATAAATAATCTGCAGTAGCCAGTCTGTTTTTCAATTGCAAAAGAAATGTAGCAATTATTATGTTACTCCTCTTAATGTATTTCTATAAACTTAATGCATTTTTAAAATATAATACATTTCTTATTCTCTGCGCGTTAGTAAGATATGCCCGGAAATAAGTTTTGATATAAATATAATGGTAAACAATTTGTAACGTCCACATAAACCGTTAAATTTTAGCATTTCAGATTTGTTGTAACCAATATAGGCAACTTTTCATCCCTGTTAACTCTTCAATTCGTCAGCTGATGAATAAAATGCATATCTTAATGTCTTGCAATTTGATTTAGAACAATACAAGAGTTGCAGATATTTTAACGACACAAAACCAAAAAAAAAAAAAAAAAAATACTTTACTATAAAATTGAAAATCGCAGCTATTTTGAATTTCTTTACTTTCATTTCGAAACCATTTTTAAAGGCAGGAGATGAAGAAGTAATCCATAAACTTTTAGAATTTTAGATAAATTTGGATCGTTCTAACAACTAGAAAAATTCGGAAAGAGAAAAAGAAATTCCCAGGTGGCCACCACGCGTTCCGTTCTTATTTTATAAGTATTTTTTTCTGGATTGTTAATTGTCATGCAGCAGATAATGACAATTATACCTATCATGATAGGTAGTTTCCAATTACTTGCAGGTCATTTACAAATGTCCATACACCACGACCCTCAGCTAGCCTCTTCATCTTCATGTTATCAAGTTTCTGTTCCTATATCATCAATCAATTTTAATCTCTCTTTTTTCCTTCCACTGCGTATTCTATCAAGTTCCTCATGATACATTTCCTTCTCAGCCAATGTCCCAACCAATTTCGCTTCCCATTTTTAATTACATCTTTAATTGTTCTTTCCTTCCCTATTATTCCTAGCACTTTCTAAATTGTTTTCCGTTCAGTCCAGCTAACTTTATTTATTCATCTTCATAACCACATTTCAAGAGCGCCCAGTTTCTTTCACCACGTTTGTAAAGTGTATATGTTTTTGTTCATAAACTTGAAGACTCCACAAAAAATATTTTGAATCTTTTTCATAACTCGTTTTTCAAAGACCCACAAAATATAGATTTTTCTTAAATGTTTCCTTCACCGTTCCTATCGTTTCTTCTATTTCACGTTCGTGCATTATTTGTAATGCTACCTAGGTACTAAATACTAGTCACGTGTTACGTCACTATTCACATCACTATTCCTCCCCATCTGCTGTCATATTTGGTACTGGCAATTTCGTTCCAATCAGCACTGCTCTAATTTTTTAATGAATATTGTGTTCACAGCTTTACCTCAAGTTTTGTTAATCTTATTAACTTTCCTTTCAGATCCCTCAACAAGCGCCGTATTACCTGCAAACCTCTTTCTTTAATATTGTATTATACAGAACTCTTTTCTTACTGCCTCTTTTAGGATGAAATAACGGTACCTATGGCGGAGTCCCCTTCAAATTCGATTCTCCTCAATCGCTTTTTTCCATATTCTCACACTTACTTGTTGGTTCATATAGATAACTTTCTTATGAGTCTTTGATCCTTTCATTTCACCAGCACAATCTTCTTCAGAATGTTCACCAATAATTCCTGCTTTGCCGGGTGAAAAGCCTACTCTATATGAATAAACACAATATACCCATTTACTTTCGTTTTTCTATATACTTTTCACCAATTACTCTTAGTAACTAACAGCATCTCTTCCGCCTAAAGATTATCCTTGCTAAATTCAAACTATTTCTCACTTTCCTTATTTGTTTTTCCTCACAGCCTTCTATACAGTATTTTAACCCTTTCACAGAGGAAGTCGACTTTTGTCGACAGAACCAAATTTCCTTAACATGCGAATGTCGACTATAGTCGACGTGTTAAAATTTGTTTGTCCGTATCTTGGCTTTGTCGAGAGTAGTCGCCAAAGTTGTACCGTTTATTTTTGTTTGTGTTCTATTGTTTTCGATAAACAATAGAAATCACACAGAAAACCTTTGGCGACTACAATCGACAAAACCAAGATACAGACAAATTTTAACACGTCGACTATAATCGACATTCGCAGGTTAGGGATTTTTTTTCCATCGCCTTCCACAGTGAAAGGGTTAAACATAATACTTCCGGTATGAAATAGGTGACTAATTATTCTGTAGTCCTCAAATCTCTGAAGGTTTAATTTCTTAGCCAATGGTATTTTTGTCTTATTGTAATAACAATATTTTGTTCATAACTCTAATTCCAAATATTTAACAAAATTGTCGCTCCGCTACATTCGCTATGGCAGTGCAATATTTAAGAAGCTTTACCGCCAACCCACATGAAACGTACTACCATTAACAACCACTATTAAATTGAAATAAAATTGCAATTACATATATAAAATTCAAAAGTATTTATTACTTTTATAATTTAGTAACTAAGCAACATGAATACAGCGTATAAGCTACAGACAGTTGTTTATTACACACAGCCTGCTTTCAAGTCATTACTTAAATAGATATTCTGAAATCAAACGTTATTATTTTTCGATTAACGAAAAGATATACATTTATCTACCACTACGCTTAGATACCTCTACGCTGCAGATTAAGAATTGGTGTACCAATACGAAACAATTACATGTATCCCACCTTTCGGACGAGATAGGCTCCTAATATATCTACTAAAGAGTGTAACTAACATGTTTCCTGCAGTAGTCAGGTCTTTATTATGACGCTAATCTTACGTCAAAACTACTCTGAATAAAGCCCTTAATGTCTTCAGAAATGATTTTATAACCGACGTCATAGTCCTTTCTGCAGATTTACTTTATGGAGGCTTTAATCATTATGACAATAAATATAGCGTTTTGTGGTCTGCCAATATTCGGTTCAAGCTACCTTAACATCGAGGGCTGCCAATGTTCGGTTCAAGCTGCCTTAACATCGAACTAGCATCATTTTTACTGCAAACGGATTTTCTAACCTCGTAAATCTAGCAGATGATATGTGTATTTCACGGCAATATTTGTAGCTGTTTTCAAAAATACATTTATGCAATAGTCATTTTGGACGCCATGTTAGATTTTGGCCATAAAGAAGCGAAATTCAACTTAGAAACTTTCAGATTCACGTTCAGCAGAATCTCATTTATCCCTAGAAGTGTATGTTACCAAAATGTCGCAAAAAATATCGTAAAATAATTTTAAAAACATTTTTTTAAAATTTTATCATTGTATAATTCAATCTCAAATTTTGGCCGCTATGACTTCTTAACTATTCATGTTACATAAAAAATTACTGACCATTTTTTCTAGCGTAATTTAAATGTTGTAGTGAAACATTATTATGTCAGTATCGGTAATGAGATATAATCATTTAAACGGTGACTCTCGCCACGGCGGTCATTTTGATGACGTCATCACAGAAGTTTATGCCCTCTGATCAAGTGTTTCCTGGTTAACTTTTATTTTCTGTCATGTACACAACTACCATACAAAATTTCATATTAGTGTCAGGATGTGAAATATCCTTACGCTAACTTCATTGCCTATATAAGACTACGAAGTTTAAAAAAAATCAATCACTATGAAAATACTGCTCTCTCTTTGAGAACTATTCCAATATCAAATGCAAAACAATAAAAATATATCATTGTAGTATGAGAGCACAGCTTTTCTGTGATGTTCTTTCTAGAAAGTTGCTATTTAATTTCCGCCAGAGCAGAAATTATATCATTGAAAGCTCTACCTGCAGTTAAAGTAATTTCGTATCAGGGAGGCTTCGAGGACACATTGCGATACTCCAGGAAATGAGTAATGTTTCATCTGATCTCTGATTGTAACCAGGTAACACAACCCTTTTCCTTTGACTTCTTTACGACCGCCATTACATTTTTTTAAAGCATGCATATCAACTGACGTTTGTGTTTGGGAAAGTTATGAAAGATAAAGTGCATTCCACTATTTTTGCATACATTCACCTCCGGTATTTTGTTTATAAATACATTAAATATAATATTCGATAGAATTTAATGATATTTCTTTAATGAAAGCATAAGCAAAATATTGATTTGTATACAGGAGTAATGCTGTGTAAAACTCTGAAGCGTTAGGGAACTTTATACTATGAAAAAGAAAAAGATACGTGTGGTTCATACTTTTGATTCTGTCGTGTTAAATTGGCAATTTTCATTGATAATTGTAGTTCCAAACACAAACGTACTGCCACAATAAAAAAAAAATCTATTGCAAATTAACAAATCATAGCTCGCACTTCAGAAATCAGGCTCCCAACCACGACAAAAAACATGTGAAAATGAAGACAGCAAGACAAAAACATGTGAAACTGAAGACAGCAAGACAAACATATGTGAAACTGAAAACAGCAATTCAAAAATGTGGGAAAACCGAAGACAGCAAGACAAAAATATGTGAAACTGAAGACAGTAAGACAAAAAAATATGTGAAACTGAAGACAGCAAGGCAAAAATATGTGAAACTGAAGACAGCAAGACAAAAATATGTGAAACTGAAGACAGTAAGACAAAAAAAATATGTGAAACTGAAGACAGCAAGGCAAAAATATGTGAAACTGAAGACAGCAAGAAGGCAGCGCGCCAATTTGGAGACAATTTTATGTGCAACAGAGAGTAAGATTGCGCAAATCACATATGGTATGACAGCATATTGCATCAAGAATAGCACATTTCATTTCAGTTACAGAGAAAAATCAGGGAAATCCACTGAAAGCGAAAAACTCAATCAAAGTTAAGCTCATCTTAAATAAACATCCCAGAAATCCGGCAGATATATCAAGATTTTTTAAACTTCTAATTCCGTGAAAGTTCTACAAAAGTTTAGATGTATAAGTTTTGGAGGTGTATCTGGTGTCTTGAGTGGTTTGAACTATTTTGTTATGAAACATTTGAGAAATCAGATAATAAAAAGTGTTTCTAATCACTAAAATTAGAATTACATTCACAATCAAAATCAATATATTAACAGCATTTGTGCGTGAAAGAAGGGATTGACCATTTCAATATTATCTTTAAGAGTGATGAAGGAAGTACAAACTATGATTTGAATGTGAATTCTTAAACAACCAGGGGTTACAAAATAACGGCGTATATAATAAACTGCAACAAATAACACTTTTGAGTACAGTTGTGTATCGGAGTCCTGATGAATGGCAGGAGTAGGCTAGCAGCAATTAACAGCAGCCATTGATGGAAATAATCCGATGGTGAACAATTTTGGGCTGGTGGTTAACCTCTATGAGCTCAGTACGCATATAAAATATTATGGTATGCAAAACTTTGATTATGGAGTTATTACCCACCAAAGTTCGGGTTAAGACTTGTTTCAGCCCAATTCCCAAATTTGCTGACCAATTACTAGAGAACCAGAGATCTCAAAACTATGATATTTTGTATTCCTACACAATATATATGAAGTTCGTTAAGGTTCGCATTTCAAATTTGTTCAAGTGGAGGCTTTTGGTTTCCGAGTTATTGCCCACCAAATTTTGGTCTTGGAATTAACAAACTTGTTAAGGGAAGTAAATGCAGTGTGTATTTAAAATTAAAGATTGCTAAAAGTCAATGTCGGACTACTTTCGATTAAAATGTATAGTTATTGTATAACTCATAACATTTTAAGTTATTGATACATTTCAATATTTCACCTATTTCTCTGTTCCACTTTTAATAATTTCTAACGACTTGCTTCGGGTCATGTATGTCTTGTGGTCACTGTTGCATTTAGAAATTTGTATGTTTACTACAGTACTTGAGTGCTAGTATTCTCGCGGATATTTAGAATACTATTACTTTTCTTTTTGCATTTTAGTAGTTCGTTGACAGGGCTACCCCGACAATTTGCCGCTCCGTGCAATGCCATCATTTGCATCCCCCGTTTCTCGAGAAAGATCAAAACTTCAAAGTCACGATTTTAAGTATTATACAACATCATGAACAAGGAAGGGGAGGTAAAGTGTACTCGCATTCAGAAAGGCCTAAACAGTACAAATAAAATCTCGTTGTACCTGTTTTCTTTATTTTTAAATAATCTATTATGTTAGTGATAGATAAAGCAAACACACCTGCAGAGGAAAGACGGTAATCCTTTCTATAGAATTCAATATCGAGCTCCAATCTCAATATATCAGTTTGCAACCCAGTGCAACTAGCTCTTTTATCTTTATTTCTTGATTTTCCTTTTACATCGGTTAAAAAAAAACTTGTCTCCACCTTCAATGATAAGGAACTTGTTTGTGGCAAAGACAAGACTAGTTTTGATATCAAAACTGTGATAACTAAATAAATGAAACAGGTGTTCGCTACTGTTCGAGAATTGAGTTCTTACATTTGACAACAATCAATCAATTCATGCTGGGATTTGTTTGGCCATTTGCTTTAGCACTGTCCATGTGACCTTAAACTACTGCAACCTAAACATGATTTATGAATGTATTATTCAAATAGAAAGTCAGCTTAGTAAATTTAACTACCATTATCATAAAATCTGTTTCCAACAATAAATATTTATTTTAAATAATATAATTATGCCAGATTTGACCACCCCATGCAAATACAGGTGTTGCGCATATGGTGGAGCCAACCCTGTTCGTTGAAATAATAATTTAGTATGTTACAGTGAGATGTGGTTTCCAAACATTCCCTCAAGGACTTTCGAGTGCACTGGAGGTGGCTGCGAGAATACTTGCAATCTATACGAAGCATAAACGGGGAGAGTTTCGTAGCATTTAGGAAACTTCCTCCTTGGCTAACCCCTGAAGTCATTACTGGTTGGAATTGCAAAAAGAAAACAAAAAAAATCTGGAATAGGAAGAAAATAAACTAACATTTTAAAAGATGAAAAGAAATGCAATGTGTTCATCTTTGAACTATTTTAAGGTTAAACGGCAGAGATTTAGATTTTGTTTCCTGCCACTGGAATTCAATGTTGCTGGCCGTTGAAACAAAATGTCAAGCCCCCAAAATGGTATTTTTTTAAAATGTAATATGTTTCCAAAAAATTGTAATCCAACGAAGGGAGTGCAGCCGCAGAAGGGGGCTGAGTAGTGAAGTAATTAAAAAGTCGGTTGACGTGCGAGCGACGGAGCTGGTTCTCTCTCTGACTTTTGCCATTTCCAGCTTCAGATCAATACGGGAGCTCTTGTGGTCGCACTGGCGGCTCCACTTCAAAAATGCTCCGCGTGATTCAGTAAAGACAGTGTAGCCACACTTATTTCGCATTTCGTTCTTTGGATGCATTATATTCATATACCATAAACTCCTCTTCTGAAATGGAGCTTGTTATTAATTTGATAAATTTATCTGTTTAATGTTATTAAAATATTGGTTCAAAAAGAAATTTGAATCAATATATGGCTTATTATTTATATTACACATGATTCTATGAGTATATAGTCAATAAATTGACACTATCTTACTTTTAAGAGGAATAATATTTACTGCGTTGAATTTTCCAAATTACCATTGAAGTTTTACTACCAGTAAGTTTAAACTATATTTGCTTCACTTGAAGAAATTAGTATAATTGTACAACCAAATTATAGTACGAAAAACGCAAAATTGAGTATTACGGAATTACAGAGCACACATGGATGTCAGATTTCAAAATAAATTCCTTCTTATTAAAATGTATATTTGTAGTTTTTCTTTTATTTCTCTGGCTTTTTCGTATCTACTATTTCCATACATAGGCTTTTCTGTGTCAGGAAGAAACAACATGAAAATTGAATACAATACACACTTACAGTTCAAAGCAATAGAAAAATAAAGGTACGGGACAAAGCATTAAATGTTCTTGCTCTTATGTCTTAAATTGACTTGTGGAGCACTTATTTTTGGAATGTGAACAAATATATAATAGTTGCTTTCGGAAAACATCCCAAAAAACCTCACACCAAAAAGAAAAACGACACCATATACATTTTTTAAAAAGAAAATGCACAAGGCATACAATAGGGTGTTAATGAAATACGAACAAAATCCTTGGAATCATATTTGAGAAAATAGCAATGTTTGATTTTTATCTTTCAGCAAACCTCCCTTGGTTTCGAGGTCTCTGAGCGTGTGTTACATGCATTGCGACAGGCAGACGGAAACAGATCCAATAATTCGTTTTTCGGAATTTACGGGCAATGACACATATAAAGCTCATAAAATCTTGAATTAGATTTTTTCAAGATTACTATACTTCCTGCTATTGTTACTCGAAACTAATTAATACTATTGATAAGAAATTGCCAAGCTTTTCATTGAATCCTAGCAAACAATATTCGTACCATGCCCACTTCTCATATACACGTCATTCGATGCAGAAAAAGGACAATATTTTCTTTACATGTACAGAGAAAAAAGTAAATGGCGTACGTAAAAACATAGGTTACATGCGTAAATCCTGTAATTTTTGGACTTAATGTACGACTAGGTAACATCCTCCAGCAAACCTATAACTGAAAACGTAGTTTTATAATACTTTCTGTATAAGAGTTCCATCTATACGTACTTTCCGTATGAAACAAAGAAATTTATATAACTGGTCAGGATCTCACATACAGATAAACATACATAACATACAGCTGACGTATCTAACATACGTAATATATGGAAGACTGTTAGATGTCAGACAACCTGCAGCGGCATGATGTAACATCTAAGTGGGAAAAGAGCAGTAGGTTAGTAGCATATGGATAATGTATGCTACGTACATATTTCCGTAGTAAACTTATGGATTCCGTATATTTGTACAATATATCGATGTCCGTATAACAGACTTTTGTGTGTGCTTTCATTTAACTCACAATTGTAGTAGGTGTCCTCAAATGTTGCAACGTGACTTCAACTCATTTCCCGACGTCACGAAATGATGAAATTTTGCACAGCGACAGAAGTCTGCTGACAATACAACACTTCATTGTTGTTTTCATGTGTAGGCTATAAATATTTGATGGGTAACTCCTCCTAGAAAGCAAGGCCGATTTTGTGGACCGTGGCCTACTTAGGTACTTGTCATATTATTGACGTGGGGTGGAAAGAATGTGACACGTAAAAGTATTCAAAAACGGTCGATATTAGTGTCCAATCTATAGTTTTTCGGCTTACTGAGGTGAATAGTGATACTCTCCAAATTGTTTACATCCAAATTCATCCCCTCCATCGGCATAGGAATCAGGGTTGGGGTTTGTGAAGGGAGTTACATGTGAAAATAATCGAAAACAAAGAGTTGTAGCGAGTCTTTTAGAGTGCCTAAGGCCTTTATAGTATTAGTCCCATTTCTCCACTTCTATTTTGAGTAATTTTTGACTCTTATCCTCAGGCAGATTATAGTGTCACAAAACATCGAGTCTCCGTAAGATGTAGGAAGTGAAACAAACGAAATTCTACAACGATATAAAATGTATTTAATTATAACTAAAAAGTAGAAAATAAAATATGAATATATTTTTATAAACAAGCTTTCCTTAAAGAATTAAAAAAAAAACGTACTAAAAGCAAAGCAAAATAAATTATACTCAAAAGTACAAAATAATTATTTTCAAGAAAATTACTATTACAAAAAAATCTATTCATGCACTACTGAAAACAAAAGCATTGGAACCGCCCTAATATACTTTTATGCTTGTATATAAAACTAACATTTGGCTATTTGGGGGCTCCGCCCTCAGACCCCAGCGTTTGCTCGGCCTCCGGCCTCCCGTCTCTTATCTATCAGCTTTTGCATAAAATGTGAATTTCATGCGTTTGCTCTTAACATTTCCAGAATTTGGCCCTGCTGGGCGTTTCGCCCCCTGACTCCCGAGTTTACTCGACCTACGGCTTTGCACCTCTTAAATCCACAATTCTACCAAATTTCAAGTTTCTTTTCGTATTTCAACTATCTAAAACATAAGATTTTGTATTCCAAGAAAACGCTCATTTAATAATATGCGAATTTTTTTCATCATACTTCTAGACTCCTTAAAAAACAAAAAAAATCCACTTTTCGCAATTTGTCTGTCAGTTATTTGCAAAAGGCTACGATCGTGCCAAATTTCATCATTCTAATCCTGCCGGAAGTGCCTAAACATTTTGGGGTGTAGAAGCTGTCCCATATAAATAACATAGGAAAGATTTTTCAGTTCCCCATAAAGCAACTCTAAATTTGGAAATGTTTATTTCAAGTGACTTTTTAAAAATAATCCTATACAAAATGTAGAAGCATACCGAATTTCAAGTTTTTATTCCAACTCCAAGTACCCAAAAATGAGTCATTTTAAGTAACATAATAATTTCTTTATCCTCCTTTGGACTTTCCATACATTAAAAAATATTCACTTTTGGCAATTTTCCTGTAAGCCAGTCCCGAAAAGCTATAATTATGCCAAATTTCAACTTTCAGTGTCAACCGGAAGTACCCCTTTAATTTATTTTACGTCAAGACATGTAGTTTTATATATCGTTAGGATTAGGACTAAAATAACATTTGTGTGTGTGTGTATCTATCATTAGCTCTTCACATAGAAAGGAGTCACCGAGAGCCACCAAAGTTTGTACATAAGATATAATTACGTATGAAGTCGTTTTTCGATTTTCAGATCGAGAGGGGAATGTGGGTGTCAAACTGTACACACACTCCTGGTTATTTCTAAGCCCCTGGCATATATGCAACCAAACATATTATATAACATAACGCCATGTTATAACATAACGCCATATTATATAACATAACGCCCCCCTGTAGAATGACGCCATTTGACCAATCATGTCGATTTGAAGGGTCTCTTTCCACTCTACGCATTATCAGCCACTATTCTCGCAATTATATGCTTTCGTTGTAATTTTCAATAAAAATTCAAATTACATGTATATTCACGTCAACTAAATCCTGACTATTGATGTTATCTCAGGTCTAAGCCGAACAAGAAAACAGTCTGTGAAGTCAAATCAGAAATAATCGTTTGATATTAAAATAATTTTTCTTACGATTATGATTAGGAATTGGATTTCTGGGCTCTTGACATCTATGGTCATTTACCCTACACATTTTGAGGGATGACGTCCCTCGGCGAGCACACTATCCGGGGAAAGGGAAGGAAGGATTGGGGAAGGAAGGAAGCGCCCTGGGTACTATCCCGGCATTTGCTTGGTGTGAATGAGGAAAACCCAGGGAAACCTCAGGGTGGCTGGCCTGAAAAAGCTGTTACATTTTTTCGACCGAGTGTCCCCACCGGGAATCGAACCCGGGACCGAGTAATTTTTCTCTGAGCCAGAATTTCGGAATATTTTAATCTTTGAGAATGGTTTGGAAACTTATGTAAGTCGCTTTTTAGTTTAATAACTCAAAAGCCAATTATGAAGAAAGGCAAACTCGAATTACACACAAACCAGAAACCATTAAGATTTTTAAAAAATGGATTTAAGTGCAGCTGTTTAACGCTCCATGATGTAAATTGATAAGGAGAGAACTTCTATTAAGCAAGACGTTTATAGTAACAGTGCTCCTAGTGATGAATGCTGAAATAATGACAAACATCGGAACCATACTTATGATTTTTTTTAAATGTCTGGTTCTGCTTTACATTTTGAACTACGTATATCAAAATTATAAAATTAAGATGGTGACTGTCGTGTTGAAATAAGGTATGAAGTACTACGCTTAACTTTTATGCCAGCCGTTGTATCCAGGATTGTAACTGACAACACACGCAAACAAAACGAGCTTGATCATCAGTAGTTCAGGTAACTCGACTACCACCCCAACAGTGTAGTAATATTGTTGTTTGTAAGGAAATAAAGTAAGCAATTAAGTTTCCATGAAGATAACGAGCGTAATTACTACAGTAATTTCTTGCATTGCAATAATATTGCTGGGGAAAGATAAGCCTTCATCTACAATTCAATATCCACGCTTGCGGGAGTAGAGACGTAGAATATCGTGTTATCAATATTGTCGACCTATCAGAGAATTGTTTTTCTGAACTAGTTCAGAGCAGTCGATAATGTATGAGTCACGAAGTAGATCGCTCTCCAACTGCACGTGTTGTGTAGGTGGTGGCTTCCCAACGTTTCTTCCTTCATGCTGGAATGTTCTAAGCTATTTGTTAAATAATGGAAAGTAAAAATAACGCAAGTCTATGTAACGTAATGAGTAAACAGTAAACATTACCGAACGAAATCAAGATACTCGCAAATTACAAACTATCCCGTAACGGAGCTACTTTTGCATGATAATTTCTGTCACTTCAGAAATTAAATAACTATTTGGTGACCTCCATTTTCTTTGGAACTAAACGTTTTCCTCATTGTTTCTCCCGGTGTATTGTATGGGCACTGAGGTGCAGCGAAAAACAAAGAATTTTCTGCAAAGTCTTGATATAAAATATTTGCTGCTCAGTCTATCTAATGGTCGATAAAGGAAGTTAGGCAAGGATTTTTCACAAAATTTTAGTTTCGAAAGCCTCACGTTGTGCCTATTAACACCCAGATCTCCCGTTCATCCAGCGAAATGAAAGAAATTAGGTTTCGATAGATATTCGCTCTTAAGTACATCTATATGAGTCACTGGAACAGTAGTTTCTAGAAGGAGTTTTTTTCGACTGTCCGTGTATTCCTTATGACTATTTTCTCACCAAATTCTTTATTTGTGCAAAAATTTAAATTTATTCGCATTGGGCACATTATTATTATTCGTTACTATGTTTGAGTAAATTCGATGAATACGATATCAGTTTATGATCTTGAAGTTAATGCTATCTACTATCCCCTGCATACGGTTTCTGCACTGATCATCTCCTACAAAATCTCTATCATCTATATCTATTTGAAGCTGGTTAACTGTGAAGTAACTGTGAAGTGACTATGAGATAATGTATAATTGTGTGAACTCTTGATTCAATTTGTTAAATTCAATTTTATTGTTTTATTTAATTACGTTTATTTACAACTAAGTCTCAACAGACTCATGAACTATTAAATTTCAGCGAAACAAAACTTTTATTTATGATGTACATTTGTACACGGCTTGGATAAGCATGTATTTCTCAATGGTTATTACTGAAATTGCTAATAAACACGACTAGTTCCCTTCCTGCTTTTCCGCATTCCCTTCCACCTAACCTGATGCTTCCTAGTTGATTGAATGTAAGACTCATCGTTTTTCTGTAAAACAAAGCCATGGAGGACACATCCAAACGGCCGGCGGGAGCTCATGTGGTTCGGATTCCACGTTAATCAGTAGGTCCACGTCTCATATAGCCTCGCTGCTGAACGGGACGATAAACTCAAAATCAATCAATCAATCAATCACATCCAAACGGGGTATTTGCCACGAGGTTTGGATAGGTGCAGGATCGTCGTAAGAAGCACAACGCACCATTGGAGAACAACCAACTCAATGTCTTGAAAATACTATTCTGTAGGTTCATTGCCATAGATTCACTTGAGTTAGACAATTGACTAGTGGAATGGAGATGAAGGAGAACATCGTTAAAGACACACCGTGAAGAGAGAATTCGATGCCCCTAGCAGCTTAACAGGATGGGGATCTAATTGTTGGCTGACTCCAGTGCATCCAGGTTCTTTCAGGGAAAACCATTCGTCAACCCAGATGACCAGGACGACACCAGTCTCGTTGGAATTATCAGGCTAGTGTTCATCCTTTGTTTCATAGTTTAAACCTTTCTCTTTCTGGCCTTTCCCTCAACTAGTCATTCTTATAGATTTGAAACATTTGAATTGTATTTAAATTCAACCACAACTTTTACAGTTAAGTACCGTGTTGGGCATTAGTTTCATCCCCAATTGTCACTTAGAGATTGTTCTTAGCTACAAACTGATGGCACACCATGCCACAGTACGATGTTTAGTCCTATGTTGTTAACGAATTTTCCCAATCGCCTATTATAAAGCTGCATTACAAAGTAATGGAAATAAGCTCTCACGGTTTCACATCGTTATGAATATTTATGTCCAAAATATTTTTCCTATTCTGACATTACTGTTCTTTTTACCAGCCTTATAATGTTTTCGACATTTCTAAGCTTCCAAGATATTTAGAATCCCTATCTCGTTTAAGAGAATCACAAGCTTTAGTAAATGTGTTTGTTGAATCACACTGTGAGGTTTCCAGGTTTAATCTATGTAAAACATAGATCCAGTGTGATTAGAATGTCTGATCCAATGTGATCAATCACGTAGTCATACTGTTTACTAACGATCTTCTATCACTTCTACAACATTTACGACGTTAAGGTCCATGAGAATTAAGGGAAGACATCCTTAGTTATTCATTGTCCACTGTCTTAAATTACGGCTTTATCATTAACTTTTTGGATTGCTCACGATTTGCAGTAGGTCTTCTGCCACAGTAAACAGATTAATCAGTGATTTCTTGAAATATGAACTCATCTTTTAATAGCTCGAATAACAGAAAAGTACAATTAGTAGCTATAAAAGATTCCACTCAAATGATGGATATCGTTATCTCTAATCATCACTTAAAGTTTCACATATTTAATTCTCAACTAGAGGCCGTGCTTACTTACTGAAGACAAAATGAAAACATGTGTAAAGTATTTGTCACGATCCCATTGAAGAGTATAAATGTTACGGTAGTTCTGTACGCATTATCAATACAAAAATGAAATAGGGCATGAAATCTTTCCTTTTCTTCGTAAGATGATGGAGGCACTTCATCAAGGAATATATTTATACAGATTTTCACATAGAACACACGGAATGTGTCTATATGTGTCATACGAGGCTAACTCAGTGAGATCTTTGCAAAATTTATTTATTCAAAGTAACATGTCATTGAGATCAACTATGTTCTATAAATGTTTATGAAATGAATTGAAAATGAAATCTCTTAGTTTAACGTCCCACGATGATGTCTGTTAGGCTAAGGGAGACGGATGATTTAGGCAGTGAATGATGATGGAAGAATTAATGAAATGAGAACGTGGGAGGAATCGGGAGTACCCAGAAAACCCATGAATGCGATGTTGTCTGCCACTCTAAATGTTTAGTTATCGATCCACAAGATAAGATAATGACGTCGAAAGTCAGCCATTTTGTTTAAAAGTATGAAAATGATTTTATGTCCTTGAAAGATGTACTGCTGTGTTTTCTCATTATGTCGGAAAACGTTTTTTAGTTCAACGTCCCACGTTTACGCTCCAAGGCTAAAGGAGACAGTGATGATAATAATGAATTAAATAGTAGAATGGAGAAAATGGAAGAACTCGAGAAAACCCACACACTCACTGTTTGTCCACCGCAAAATCTACTTAGAGCGAAATGAGATTCAACCAGAGTCCCCACGCACCAGAGATGAGAACTAAGCCGCTGAGTCCCCGCTGTCCCTCCGAAAGAGCTATTGTCATAGTAGCTGTGCATTTTGACAGTAGCACAACCAGCTATGAGCTCGGGGGTCTCAGGCCTCCTCCGAAACTAACCTGGCCTATCTCAAACAGCAGCGCTGTATAAAAATATTTGTGAAATTTCCAAACAATCATTTTTGCTTTTTATTTATCCAGTATCTTTTAAAATATGCAAACTTACACACATACACGCCCCGTACGTGAAGAGTGTTCTTAACCTGTAGTAAGTGTGGAGACATGAGACGTCATGTGCGAAATATCGTCTTAATAATTCTGAAATGAAATGAAATGAAATCTTTGAGTTTTACGTCCCACGCTTATGCCGGTTAGGCTAAAGGAGACGGTGATGATGAGAGATGAGTAAAATGGTGGAATGAAGAAAGTGGGAGGAAACGGGAGAACCCCGAGAAAAGCCACGAGCACGGTGTTTGTCCACCACAAAGTTCACTTGGCAGGGGCTGGGATCGAACCCAGGACCCCAAGCACCAGAGGTGAACGCTCTACCACTGAGCCACCGCGCCCCCCTTAATAATTCTGAATTTGAAGTTTTGTTTTAAGGCGTTTTAGCATGTTAGTAATAGGAATAACTAAATTTCTTGTAATGGGGAGATCTCAAACTTTCAATTTTGTCCATATCAGATCAGCACGTCGTTTGCAGACTACTGTACTAGGTAGTCTTGGCCCCTCCCGAAATAAAACCCTGCTTGCGCCACTAATTCTGAAACATCTTCTACGTGAGAGTAAAAGTAAGGCAACTGTCAAAGAGGAAGTCATTCGGAAGAAATAAGAAAGTGTTTGGATAACTTGATTAGGCTCAAAAGAAACAACCGTGCCAAGTGTTTCGAACACTGAAGTTGAAAAGACTTTGGAAGGAGAGAAACATGCCTCTGACATGACAAAACGTGATAGCATGGACCACCTATTACATTTCAACCAAACAATCACGCTACTACAAATAACTAATGTCTTAGGCGTTAAGATTTACGTGGCACTTGCAGCCAAGTTTATCCGCATTCCTTTCCACATTTCGTATTAAGTGATACTATTTTTATAGCAGTACGACAGTATTTGAATAATTAACGCATCCAGTTTATACAATTAGAAGTCAGTGTGTTCACGTCACAAAACCGAATGGTCTAGAACAGCAGTTACAAATCTGGGTTACGTGTACCTCTAAGGGTAGCTAAAAAATTACTAGTAAAGCCGCGAAACAAATCTTCCCATATAAATAATGTATAATCATTGACACGAGCTCCTACCATTTGACTCAAATGGCTTCTGTGTGTGTCTGTATCTTTCGCGAGAATTCTCGTAAAATTTATAAGATTTTAACTAAGCGATTCATACAAGCTTTGCTATTTTGAATAACTTATACTAAAAATACAAATCGCTGAGCAAAGCAACATTTATTTACAAAATAATAAATATGTGACAGTTTCGCCAACTAACTGAATATATTGGTTTCATCAGACAGTCTGATTAGATCTAACTTCATCAGACAGTGTCTTATGAAGCCAATATATTTTTTTACAGGCTCAGTAAAACGATTGTCGGTTCACAATTCAGTCGAAATCATGAGATACGTCGAAGCTGAAAGCAACGAATGAGGAATATTTTTTGGTAAAATTATCACCAAAATCAATTTTCAAAAGTTACCACTCAGTGACTTTCTCCGAATTTAAGAGCTACTTAAATCATTTTCCAACAAAAATAAGTTTTCACAAAATCGTCCCTAAATGTCTTTTCCAAAATTTTGATCTACTCAAAACGTTTTATTTTTCCGAAATTTCAAGAAAACTGTTAGGCAAAGGCTTGCTAAAAAAAGTTCTGCCAAATTAAAGACGTAGGTAAATCGTTTTCCCGTAACAGTAGATTCCAAAGAAATCTCTAGGAAAGATTATTCGCCCCCCCCTTACTCTGGAGTAAATATTCCTCAAGTTGTCGTCAATTAACTCCTGGGAAAGGAGAGAGAGAGAGAGAGAGAGAGAGATCAATTTCTCTCACACATAAACGAAAAGTTTGCCCCATTCCACACACACGCACACACAAAAATTACAACTTCCTAAAGTAAATTTTCTTAAAGTTGTATATAAGTAACTTTTCTCAAGTTCCAAACTTAGCTAAAAAAAATGGTTGTCCCACCCAGAAAACAAAATTTTATCTAGTTGCACCCAAGTTGTTTGGAGAAATATTTCTACATCTTATAAATGACTCTTTCCAAACTTTAGCTACGCGTAAATAGATATATTGCAGGAGAAAACGGAAGAATCATTTCATTTCATATAGGTCGTTAGACATAATTAGATAATTTGCCCTATTTCATTGCCTCAATAATCTTGCGCCCTCCAACTTCCTGTGTCAATCATATTAGTTTTATATGACTGAATAACATATTTGTACTATCTGAAATAAAGATCTCCAAAATATACAAAACTTCAAACGTCATACCTATTGGTTCAAAAATTGCCTGCAGCGGGTGAAAGGAAACATGTGAAGCAAAACTTCTATTTTCCCTTTTGGAGTGGAGTTTATGCAATACATCCAAGAAATATTACAAAATTGGCAGCATATGTGGGACTTTTTAATATAGTATAATTCACTAATGTTGACAAAACTTTCTGTGGGCCAGCAAACCTTGAAATCAGTGTTTGTTGCCAAATTTTTATACGGAAGCAATTTTGTGCACTGACTTGGTATCCTCTTAAAACAAGTTCCAATTTACTAAATTGTGATTTGATATATAAAAAGAGAAAAATAATATAATTAACAGAAGAGAGTACAATACTGAATGAAAAACATGCAACTTCGGAAACGTTCCACTTGAAATGATTATAGATTCTCTAGTGAAGAATGCAGTTTTTCTTTTATCATTACGTCGAGTATATTATGGTACAAATACGTGATGCAAATACTAAGTTCTGAAACAAACTGTAACATTCAACATTGCTTTCGTCAACATTTTCAATTATTTCTTTCAAGTAAGGAAAATACTTTTTCTTGAATGTAGAAGAATCTAAGCTTAAGATAAATCAGTCATATATTGAAGAAAATTATTGTCATACAGTAGCTTCATTTTTGTATATTATTATTAGTTTCTAGATTTTTGTAATTAGTGCAACGTGGAAAATTCAAGAGCAAAATGGAAATTTCTGCCTTTCAAAATAGAATTTTATAAAGTTTTAGATTGCTGTCACTGAGTTCAAGTGATTTTGATCAGAAAGAAATGTGTTGAATCCATAACACCTACAACATAACATGCCAACTTTTTTTTCTTTTTTTTTTATCAAAAGACCCAATATATTTCAGGAAAAAAATTTCTTGTAGACCTTATATGTGGAGAACTACAATATAGTGTAGCCAAACCCAAACTATCACTTAACTCAGTATGATGTGCTTATTCCGTAAAAAAAATATGAAATCTCGATTTAGGGACCACTCAAAAATGTTGTGACCCCTGATCCAAAAACTAATTATTAGCCAAGATCGCAATCTTTTGATGATTTTTTTATCATTGTTAAAATTTTTGGACAAGAATGCAATCTTTTGATCCATTTTCTGGACCATTCCTTAAATTCTTGTTAGAAAAGTTTTACAGTTATAAAATACATTCTTCAGTTAATCTGAATTCAAAACAATGCGTCAAATTTAAGTTCTTTTTCCTGTTTGAGATTAACGTACGCGCCCATGATGTGGGAAACTTGGGTTTGATTTCCCGTGGGGGTGCATATGTTTCGTATCTCACATAAATCTCTAGATCCACGTTCTATATAGCCTCATTGCTGAAAGGAACGTTAAAGTCAAACCAACCATGTTTTTAATGATTGAGTTTCCGAATTGTCAAATAAAGAAATCCTGAAGAACATCTTCCGTGAAACTAATTTCATATGCTATATACTTGAGCATTATTTAAGTACTAACAGAATACCCGTTCTTAGCACGCGGAGAATACGTTTCATTTTGGACATAAAGGGCTGGATTTGGATTTAAACGGCAACGAAAGTATCACTGTTTTTCTTAGCGACCACGAAAGCTATGGATTTGACACTAATATTGGCCATTTTTGATCCCTCCCCAAGTTGCGGGGCTGAATTTTAATTTAAACTGCATTGGAAGTCTGGTTGAAACTGACTTAGTATTGACAAATTTCAAATAAATAAATAAATAAATAAATAAATAAATAAATAAGTTTAAAATTCCAGGAAAGGTTTCGAAAACTCACAAAATGGAAGGTTTTGCATGAATTATTTTATTTAGTACCATACTAATAAGAAGACAATATCTAGAGCACATTTTAAATTGTGATAGTAAAATCTACAAATAATTTAGACAACAGAAGTTTCAAAATACCTTATCTTTTACATTGTTGTAAGTAATTTCTAATCATGATTATAACATTTTGTCATCTCCAATTTCGGATGATCGTTTTAAGAGACCAGAAAGAGTTAATGTGTGAGAGTTGACTTACTAATTGACAAGAACAGAATAAATTCTGGAGCTTTTGTGGTAGAACAAAGTTTGATTTTCGGTGAGAATACCACTGGATTGGATTCATAATAAAGACAGACATCTCTCGTAGCTAAATATTTAGAGGTCATGCCTCTGATGAAGTAAACTATGTTCGATTTCCGCTGGAGAATTCACGTAACCACTTGGTACACGTTTATACTTTATTGGTGCTTACGAGGGAAACTCGAAAAGAATCCAAATTAGATCTACACCAAATGGTCAAAATCACACTAAATCATAAAAATACTTTTACTATGTATGATCTCCTCGAGGCTCTGTTTCCAACAATGCTCACTCTTTGTCGAACTTTGTTTCTCAATTATGCAGTACAACAGGTAAAAATTGGCTTTTGATAGAAAATTAGGTTTAATCTAGAAAAAATCATGAGAGTTTAGATATATTTAATTTAGCGAAACGGAGATTTAGAAAATTTGGGAAAATTTAGGTTTCAGAGATATTTAGCTTACATTTGGCAAATCTAAATTTAAGAAATATTTAATTCAAAAACATTTTCGATTTTAGAAATATTTAATTTAGAGAAAATATGCGTTCTAAGATGTTTCATTTCGAGTAAACTCAGATTTTATAGATATTTAATTTAGACAAGATATAGGTTTTAGAAAAAAAAAATTTAAATTTAAGTTTTTAGAAATATTTAATTTATCGGATATTTCAGAATATTTCATTTTAAAAGGACATAGCTAAAATCAATGCACACGTTTATCCAGAAAATGATTGTTATAGAATGGAGTGAAGTAGGGATCCTTTCAAAGTATAATCTCTTTTAGCAGAAACTACCAAATCACATGCAATGCAAAGATGAGAAAAGCTGGCATTAGTAGATCCTTTTACGCAAAACGCACCCATATATTATTATTCTTTAATGAGTAGAACTTCCTATTTTTCAGTCTAATAAACAATGGCATGCAGTGGCGGATCTATTCCGGGGCTGGGGTCCTAGCCCCTCCCTAGGTTTTTGAGCCACAAAAATAATGGAAGCTGGAAGCTGTTATTTATATATTTTCGAAAGATTATAGTAAGCATTGTCTTTTATTCTTTATTGGAATTTTTTGAAACATTAGATATAATTTCTGTTGTAGTTTTTCTGTTCAACGTAGAAAACAATACTTGAGGTCCATAATGTCAACGCCCAAGCTAGTCATAATACCCATCGGGAAAGAGTTAAGTTCGAAACTTCAGCAAGACCTATGAAAACCCTATACCTATTATAGTCTGGATTATGGCTTCCCCAAGTTTTTACCTTCTAGATCCGGCACTGAGGGCATGCGGAATAATTTCGCACTCATGCTCATGGATCCTGTCACCAATTTTTGATATTTTTCAACTGCCTAAAGCAAGGAACAAGGCTAGCATTTCTCTATGTAATCATCTGTTATTTAGAATCATTAATTAACGAAATAGTTTGTGCTGTTCATATCTCCCTTTCTTAAAAGAGATCTAATCACTTCGAAATTAAAATACCGCTAATTCTATAGTAATTATGTGATATCTTCAAAAAGATAAAAGATAATTGAAATGTGGAACAAGAGCGCGCTAGAGAATATTATTTTGAATTGACGTATCTCGACTCACATTCTGCTTTCGATTTCCAGGCATTTAGAAACGCGAAAATAAATACCGATTATCTAAATGGCTGGAAATCGAAATCAGATAAGTGAGTCATGATAACGGTATCTCACATAAAATAATATTGTCCAGCGAGTTCTTGTTCCATTTTTCGATTATCTTTTACCTATTTGAAGATATCACATAATTAGTGTAAAATTAGCAGTATTTTAATTTTACCGTGGTATGGCTTCTTAAGAATGTGTATTCAAATCAATTTTGTCTTCATGCGTATAGATGGGCAAGACTATATTAAATTCACTGAATAATTTATTTAGTAGTATTTTCCACTTAGCAGGATATTACACAGAGTATTGTAGTTTAATATTAGTTTTCGCTTTGTCTGGAATTTTACAGTAATTTGAAAGTGGGTATGATACAACTAAGCACCCTTAACCTAGAAAAAAAAAACTCAACTTTCAGAAATCATAGTTGTAGAATGACTGTTAGTGGCAAAAAAGATATATTAATTGGTGCCATATGACGAAGTGTCTTAGAGGTACTAATCATAGAAATAGTTTCCAAATTAAGTATCATTCGTGATAAGACAGATTCTATTGCAAGTTCTGATTATAAAGGTTCAATAACAGCTTCTAAGTGAATGTATTTAATTGTTATGGGTCTCTTTTGTTCATATACATACAATCACACTGTCTCAATGGCGAGATCGCATAAAAGTAAACTACTCTACCAAAGTAGAGTCTACTTTGTCTATTTCGTTTTTCGCAAAAATTCTACTTCCTATTGTCAAAAGTTAAATAATTCCGTTACAAAGAGATTCTACGTTTTCCAAAAAGCTGAAGAATTATTGAATCAAGTATCCTACGTCCAAAATAGTCTCAATTGGGTTACTTCTATAAGTAAATCGTTAAGGATATTCTCTATGAAGCGCGAAACTAGCCATATTTATTGCCTGTGAGCAGCAAGTTTGAAGAATTGCCTTTCAGAAGTTAGATTTTGACTTAAATCAAGCACTAAGTTCGATTGAATATTACTCTTACTGTTTTATTACTTCCGTTTACATTTCAAAATTAGTCTTTGTGTTTCCAAGAATTTGCGAGATAAAACTAAAATACCTCAAAGCTGCAAAATTCAAATTCTGTCTTTGAAAAATTATAAGATTTATCCTAGAAAATGATAAATTTCAAGATGAATTAAGTTAATTGTAAACATTCTTTAAATTGTTATTTCATTGTTTCCATAACACTTCTGTGGAAAGCCATGATGCCATGTGCAGTTCTGTCCTGCTGAAAAGAACTCTCCGACATTGGCGTCTACAGACCTTTGCTAGTTTCTGTAAAGCTTGCAGGATGGAGTGGGACCAAATCCTCTTGCTTCACTGGAGTTTGCTCCCATGGAAACTTGTCAACCGATTGTCCATAGTGTTCATGGCCCACTATAACAACATCGGTAGTTGCAGCGAGGTTTATCGAAGGTGAATACCGTTCAAAATTAGTTTGACATAAACCGAACAATCTTCTTTAGTAGGTCACATTCTTCATAATGCCATTGTAGCATAAGAACGTAGACCAAATGATTTGGAAAGAGACAGATTCATAAAAGCCTAAACCTATTACGAGGTCAATTTACAGTGGTTATTAAGAATATATGTTTAGGGGGCAACTTGGGCGGCTTCGTTCGGGACTTGTCAGCAAAAGGCATAGTTTTTGGATCCGACTTAATTTCATATACATATATAAATCCTTAACTACTGTAAATATGAAAGGAACTTCAGTTGCTCTGGAGCTAGTGATGGTTTTGAGAGGATGGTCCGGGGTAATTTCCGCGGAGCCTCGAAATTCCTCCCGGAACCATACATCCTATCCTGCTCAATGTGGATTCTCAATATTTTCGTAAAAAATACTTTTCACCGCAGTGTATATTGAAACTCTCCCCCAGCCAAGAAAATCTTCTGAAATCATCACTGTCTGGAAACTTTTCCACTCGAAGTCTCCTAAATAGATTTCTGGTGATGCCACTGATAGCATTGATAACATCCAAGTATATTGAGGTTGTTGATTGACAATATGAGATCCGTTTATGGATAACCATTTCCATTTTTGAGATAGAAGGGTAATCCAAAAGTATGTAAATTTATCTATTTTTGTACATAATTACCATTTCGATCGATCCATATTTGTAGGCACTGTGGCAGTTTTTATATGCTTATGTCATATCAGCTCACCTCCATGTGTTACGGGAAGGATTGAACCTAATCTTGCACCTCGTCGCCGTTGCTCAAGCACGTGCCTGCCAAATGTTCTTTCAACTTAGGAAACATGCGCTAGTCATGGGTGCCAAGTCCGGACTATAGGATAGGTAGGTGATGATGTCTCCTTCAACAAATTGACGGTCTCCCGCTTCTTTCGTCCTATTGAATTCCAGTACGACCAGATGCAAAATTCCTACGCTACTTGTGGACAGTTTTGACATCCATACACGACACATCATACGCTTCAGCGTATTGCTGATGAATTTAAATCGGTTTCACGCCTTTTGAGTTCAAAAACCAAATATATGCGCGAAATTTGCACTTAGCTGTAGCACCAAGCATGACCTCTATTATAAACGGTTGCCAAAACCAAGAATGAGCATCCCGGAGTGGTGCATGTAGGCTTGTTTGGTAGTAGAAAAAAAGTGTTTCCAACAGTTTCCCCGCGTCCCCAGCTTTTGATATTTTACATTTGATGTTTCCCACATACAAAGCGTTACAGCCAGTATAGTGGACAGAAATTCGTAGTTTTCTCTCTAGAGGTGGTGATAAAAATTATTACAATGCTAGCAGAACGTAAAGAAAATTCTTAGTTATGTGTTACGGTATGTAGGGTATAGTTAAAAGACGTATTGCACAGTACAACTTTGTGGTGATTTCGTTAGAAGAAGCGTGAATGTCTATATATTTATCATCTGGTAATCGTATGAAGTACCATACACAAACTCAAATAAAATAGATGTATGTTTATACATATTCTTGGTATATGACAAACTGAAAGATAGCATTCAGCATAACAAAAAATACATTTAAAATTATTTTCAAACCATTATAACAGCCCCTTATATTTATTTGTAGGCTTTAAACCAGTTTCTGAGAATATTCACTGACAGGAGCATATTCCTCCTTAACTCCTCAAGTCGATTCGACGTATACGTGTGCGGACCCTCATACTACTTCTAGAGGCGATTCGACATATGCGTATACGTCCTGTGCAATACTAACAAAATTATGCATATTATGCCATTTGTTGTCTTCCCACATGAACTAAAACGCATGACACTCGAGAGCACACAGGAATGTACTGCCATCTATTGGTTATCGAAACTGCACCATACAAAGGTGGACTTCTAAACGAACAAGAACACAAGACAGGAAGAGTACTTTGTAAGTACAACATGTAAGTTTTGTTATAATTTTTGTTATTATGGTATAATTTATGCATTTTTGTGTAGTGTGAAGTTTCTTTTACAAATTCTGAAAATTCCATTTTATTGAGCAAATGGTTTTTGAGATGTGTTTAATTTTGTGACATTATCGGAAAATTGTTGTTTTGGTGATTTAAAATTATCGCCTCTCGCAGTAACTTATGGGTATTTAATTCCCGGCTCGAAGGAATAAGTTGATTTTTATTAAAAATAAACTAGTTGTTTCTCCTAAGTATTAGGCTCCTTGTACATTAGCGACATCTATTTGTGTTAGCTGGGGGAAGCAAAGCTAGCAACAACTATTAACTTGACTGTGAACTATTAGGACTTGGCATGACTGACATACTGGGACGTCTTGCTATTAATATAAGGGTGCATCACAAGAACGTATAACATGCCACCTGGAGAACTAATCTAACCTTGACCAAATTTATCTTTGAAGTAGGCTTTGAATTGCTTAGTAGGCATGTGGGTGACCTTTTTCTTCTTGAACTCTTAGTCATTAAATCTGTAGTTTGCAATTAGTGTAATGCAAACCTATCTTTAGTTGGTATTTAATAGAAGAATTAAGGAAAATCAATAGAACAAACCTGTTAAACGTTCATTTGAAGTTAAGCGTTAGGTAAATACGTTGGACATTTACAACGAAGGATGAACCCTAAACCAATGAAGAATGTTGTTTTTTTCTTTCTCTCTTATTAGTAGCACACAAAATTTCAACTTCTGTACTGTTAAGAAAGGAATCGTGGAATAAGAGAAAATCAATAGTGGACAAAGATCAAAGAGGGGTAATATACAGAGTGGGATGCGCGGAGTGTAGCAAAATTTACATAGAAGACACAAAAAAAGAAGATGGAAGAAAACAGCACAAAGATGATGTAAAATAGAAGGGACAACAAAGCAATATATAAGCATTTGAAACAGACGAACCACAGGATAGCGTTGGAAGGAGCAGAAGTCATCAAAGCAGAGAAGAGGACATTGGTGAGAAAATGGAAAGAAGCTAAGGAAATTATGAAGGGAGGAGACAATGCGGTGAATTTGAATGCAGGATTCGCGATAAACAAAGAATGGGAGAATATTCTACTTAAAGAAGCAGAAAGAAATACAACAAATTAATAAGGGAACACAACAAGGATAATTAGAGGACAAGAATGTATTCGGCAAAAATGTTTATTGTTAATTTAACAAGTACGCAGCTAAACAAGTAAAAGTGGAATTCCACAAGTGTTATAACCTGACCAAGATAGCTGTGCGGTTTTGGGAGGATGGCGCTGCTGTTGTGTTTACATCAGTTTCTTGGCAAGCGCGGTGGGACAGGGGAGCGGAGAGTTTCACTTTGCAGTGTATCCAACATTTTTTTAAAGTTGCAGTTTAGATGTTATGCATAGTCTAATCTCTTTACGCTTAATAAAAAACGCCGTAACTTATGTATGTATTATAGTGAACCATTCCTGAAGTAATGCAGATGTATTGTGAATAGTGATTTATGAATGGAAATTACCAATTTAGGAACAACATAGCACAGTTGACAATTCAGTGAGCTTCTACCGTGTATTAAGCAAATTGTATAAAAATTGATTATGTTTTATTCGATTTCATTATAAAGCAGTAGCAGCCTGTAAAATGCAGGAATGACAATGTCAGTGACTAAAAGATTAATTTTGGGTTGGGAGCTTAGAGTTTTGCGCAATATCTTGTAACTGTAAGCTTCAATCAAGTTAAGGTTAAGGCTCATGATGCTGCTGTTTAAGTGTATGTTTATCGATTGGCAAATAAATTATTTTTTCGAGTTTTAGCCAGGAAGGAATCTCGAAACGTTTCCTCTCGAGAACTGTGAAAGTCCTTTCCGCTGGTCTACTGGCTAGCGCATGTGCTTTTATTGTATGTGGTTCTGGGTTTGATTCCCATTCAGAGAACAAAATTTAATTTTAGAATCTTTCACTTTCATTAATCATCTGTCTCCTCTAGCATAAACAACACAATCATGGGACGTTAAAATAAAGAAATTTCATTTTTTGGTTCGGGAAATATGAACCCTTTGGAGGAAAAGGAAGTGCAGAAATTTTTCCTTCATTTTTTAAAGATTTATGGGATTGGATAGCTTGCCTTTAGGGATTGATTCGTACAATTTGGTTCAGTGCTCCCTTCTTTTAGGATCATTATAGAAATCCAGCCCTTTGGTAGAGTTCGAATAAAAGCATTGCTTCAGCACACAATAAATTTTATTTATGAGGAAAGAAATTACCTCTGGACTAACTCTGAATTTCTCTCATGTTTTAGCTATCAGGTCACAAAGAATTAAATCTACTAACTGTTTTCACACACAATATAATTTTGAAACTTGGGAGCCTAGTGTTATATTTGTGTCTGTAGTATATAATAATGCTGATACGTTATTCTGTTGAACATCTGAAAGGTATTTGTCGATTGACTTCAGAGGACTGAGTTTAGCCCGTAAACACAAGTTGCCTATAGTTCAAACATACCGGTATCAGATGTACGGTCTTGTTTAATAAAACCTGCTCCTCCCTGTCCTCTATCTGAAAAGTCCTATATTGTTATTCACATATGAAATTCAAAGGCAAAGTCAATCGTCTTTATTCAGTTGTATTTTTATTTCAAGTGTAAGTAGTAAAATGCGCTACGCATGGTTGCAAGAGGTTGGGTGGCTTTTTTTTTTAAATACTGACCTGACATATCTAACATTGGCACTCTTTATAAATTGATGTAAGAAACGGCCGATTGATTTCCAGCCAATTACTTCATCACCGGTATCTTTGAGCAATGAGATAACAATGGAAGACAAACTTCGTTCTTTTCAAACTTGATACTTTGAAAAACTTATGAAAGTGGTTTTGTTATTCAAATACATATTCGCTCTAATAAATTTCAGAACTAGCATTAATCTTAGAATAACGCAATGGCTGTAAGAGTTACCCTGAAAATGTATTTTGTATGTTTTCTTTTTTACGTACTTCAGAGATTTTGTCTGAATTTTACTGAAGTTATAAGGAACCTTCACAATTATCAGGCACCCCATTTTAATCGCTCCCCCTCCGCCGTCAATGCAACACTTCTAACCGTCTCCCCAGGGGTCCTGGGTCCACCTCTGATTGAGATGGTACATAAAAATAACTTTGTCTAATCTCTGTCATTATTTAGCATGGTTTAGTAATTTAAAAAAAGACATTTCTGCCACATTTTGAAAACTTTCAAATAAAGTTTTCAAAATGTGGCAGAAATATCGTTTTTTTTTTAAATACTAAACCATGCTAAATAATGACAGAGATTAGACAAAATTATCTTTATGTACCATCTCAATCAAGGGGTGGACCCAGGACCCCTGGGGAAACGGTTAGGAGTGTGGCGGTGAAAGATCAGTTCTCTCTCTCACCAAACCTTTGAAGTACATCCGAATATGATGTCAATGCAAAAGAATTTTCTTACTCAAGACCCCGATCGCTCCGCCCCTGATTTGAGCATATGCGTGAAGTGGTTTATTACGAACAAGACAAGGAAGAACTGTGATAGATTGATTACAGAACTATGATAGATTGATTACAAGTAATTCGGTTAGAAACACTGCTGCTTGCATTTTAGTTCCAATACCGGCCGCCCGCACTCGTTCGCTGGTTGTGTTATACCTTTTATTGAAGGGGCGGAACCTAATTAAAAGTTGATCTCCGGAAAGTATATAAGAGGTAACCAACTCCCAAGTAGCCAGAACGAGTGGAAGCCTGATGGAGACACAGTTATTGTGTTGAAACTGTTACGTGATTGTGTGTTTATATATTTTTATCACATAGCCTTGCTCAGTGTGTTCTGTTTAGTTTTAAAAAGAAGTAATTACGTGTTTCTGAAATACTGCATCACAATCCACACACTTGAATATGGAAACAATATAAGGAAATATATACTTAGAATCCATTGATGTCAAAATTATTCGATTGAAGAAATCAAAACTGCTATTGGACATTATTTTGTTACATAAACAAGTGAGTTTCGTTTCACAGTGTGAAACTACGATTGGCTTCCAAACTCTGGGAATTCAATACTCAAATCTGAAGAAGTACCTCTTTAACCGCTTCCCGGATTAACCCGAGTTATTTCGTTTTACTAAGTAGGTCAGTTCTGGTCAAATTTTCTTCCCAAACGTGACTATGTTGTACACGAAATATCTCGCAATAAATCACAAAAGAACGGTCGAAGAAACAAAGTGCGAATTTACTCGTCCTGGTCCAAATTGAAGCAAATGCGGAAATCTTAATAACTCGGGTTTCTCCGCTAGGACCTGGTTACTTCGGATAAATTGGGCCGGGAAGTGTTTAACTACTGGTTGCAATAGATTAATAAGATCAAAGATATAACTTGTTCCTTGAACACTGAATCCATATAAAAAAAAATCTTTCTTGTGATCTCTTACTGCTTTGGTTCTGCGACGATAAAAGGCTGAAACGGGAATTTGTTAATTTGAACCACTTCTGTTTGAATAGATGGTCAAGGGAGGAGACAGGACCTACTCTTAGGAAGCTATAACAATTGCAAAAACGTGCGTGTCGGTAACTCTTACCGATTTTGCTCTACGGAAATCAGTATTGAAACAGGAAGTTGTACTAAATTTCAAGCACTTACAGTTTTGATCAAGTTGTGATGTTATGTTGTCTTGTCACTCTAAAATCAATTGCAGAAAACAGCTTGTCGGTATAGCGATAAATGTTGAAACAGGAAATGATTTATTCTAACCTCTTCCGGTTTGAATGGTTAGTTAATGGGAAAGATAAAAGCTATCATAGAGATGCTAAATTGATTGCCAAAAAACGCATCTCGATATCTCTAAGAGTTTTTTTTTTTTTTTTTTTTTTTTTTGCGATGATACCTACTCACCGACGGACGAAGAAAGCCGCTTTATGAGACCATAAGACTTCCGACACTTATGCATAGTTTGGAAATTTAATTAATAATTACTTGCTTCTAAAAAATGAAATATTTGAAACTCAGCAACTATTTTGTCCATAGTATTTAATTTATTTATTTTATCCAGGTTATACGTTCTTCACAAATGATATGAAGGATTAAAAATTTGGTAGACCTACTTAGCAATAATAGTTAAGCTAATTACAAAAGATTATATAGTGGAAGAATGAAAGAGAAAGCTTGAAGTTTTTCCCATACAATAAAAGTATACTGTACATAAATAGTTTCAGTTCTCATAAAGAAAACACGCATAAATAGGAAACAGGAAAGAAAAAGGTATAAGTTGAAAATTTTATAATCAAACGATATCTGTGCACGGATTTCTGTGTTATATACAGAGGAATCTAAGACGCAAAATTTCGAATAGAAGAAGTTCACGACTTAATCAAATGACTTTCTGGTATAAAAATTGATGTGAAAGATCTGAAGTTTATCATCATAAGATGTGAAATTCTTGCACAGCACTCGTTTCCTCTGTCACGTATTTCTTTCTTTTCTTTTAAGGTTTCACTATCGTCAGTTGATTTTTCATTCTCTCCTTTCAGTCTAAATGTTGTGTAGAGAAATAATATAGAATCTAGTTTTACTAACACAAGTTTTAATATCTTTTTTTACGGTCGATTGTTGATAGATTCACGTACACATAATTGGATACGTTATCACTAGAAATCGAAATGATGACAGAAAATAAGTAGTATTCTGTGAACTTGATATATGCTCAATAATAAGTATTCATTAAATTGCAATTCTGAGAACAACAACATAATATTTGTCATCTTTCTAAAGGAAAAATGCATTTTGCAATACATGATACCAAAATATTTGAAATATAACTTTTTTTTGCTGAAATTAAGTAAATAAAATCACGTTAGAATTCTGGAAGTGTATTGGAATCTTCAGATAGCTCAGTCTACTTAAAAAATCGAAATAGAATGCAACTTTTACAACAGAAATGAAATTACCAGTTTCTTTTTAATAATAAAAAAGTTGTGAAAACAGCTTCTGAAGAATGAACCACTCCTTAATCTTGAGTTTCGTTGCCCTGCTTAAAAAGCAAATCAAACACTCGATCAGTAATAGATCTATTTTTTAAAATCTACATTGTGGTTCAAAAAACCAACCTCTTTTAAAAAAACTTCTAACCATCAACGAAAGTAAATGAAACCTATGAATATTTTATTTAACTGTTCAAGATTTTATAGTCAATCACTTTATCTTAGATTCTAAAGAAACTGGACGATCTTTATGCCTTATGGACCTATCTACAGAATGGTTTATATTCTGGTTTCCTGTCTAGTGGTTGAAGAGAGATCCGGTACACAGTAATGAGTATCATATTTTTCCACCTGACTTTTACAATTTTGATGATTTTTTTCTGAGTATGTGTGTCATTGTAGATCCAGAACTAGAGGTAAGGATTCTTTCGATTTCTTCAAACAAATCAATTTAATTTGAATGAAACAATTTTCTTAAGATATGTTTAATTTTTCGTTTATTTTTTTCGATGTGTTTGCTTTTGGACACTTTTGGAGGTAGAAAAACATTCGAAAATTTGTTCAGCTTGCTAAATATGTGAAAGAAAAGCAATTTGTGTAATTATTAGTAAAAGTAATTTACTTTTATGTTAATTCTGTATATTGATACAAATATTCAACATTATGAAATGAAATCCTGAAGTTTTACGTCCCACGGCTATGGCGGCTAGGCTAAAGGAGACAGTGATGATGAGAAATGAATGCAATGGTGGAATGAATAAAGCAGGTGGAGATAGGGAAACCCCAAGAAAACTCACGAACATAGTGTTTGTCCACCATAGAGGTCACTTGGCTCGAACTGCTTATATTCAGCATTAACATGATGAAGATTCAAGATAAGTTTACAGTATATAAAGTATTATTTAAGATTTTTTTTGTTATCCCTAACCTTTATGTAACATGCACATCTTCAAGGCATATTTACTATTTACAATCTCAAGTTTAATCAGCCATTCCCATTGATCTAGTATCTGGGACGTACAATTTTGGTGAACCTGGTCTCAGGTTGGATTTCCATTAACATTTGTGATCTATAAATTGTGTTTAGTAAGTGCTTTCACGTAACCAAATGGTTCGGTACACGTACTCCCAGATTCGGTGAAGGTTCAGCATTTCTCGTGTTAATATAACATTGCAAAGCAATGGGACCTACTTAAATTAAGTGGTATCCAACTTAGGTACACAAAGCCAGAAATAACAGAATACGAAAGTTGAAGCGCTGACCACACATCAACCAAGTAAATCAGTCTGGTCGACCATAGTCTCTCATTGACTGTAATATCAGAGAGCTTAATTTAATTTAGTATGTACAATGACGAATATAATTTTCTTCATTTGTTCATTAACTCTAAAAATGTAATATTTTTGAAACATTCTTTCAATGAGAAAAAAAATAAAAAATGGAAAATCTCTTTCTTTCTTGTTTTCACTTTTAATGCAAAATTTTTGAAGGTTGAATGATTTTTTTACTTTAAATGTTCAATTTTGGCGCCATTTTTCAAGATGGCGCTTAATCTATGAGTCAGAGAGTAATAATATTTAAAATAAGATTCCGTCAAGTATCTTACTTAAGAATCAATTTGTATCAATTCTGTTTTAAAAAGAAAAGGTATATTTGATGACGTTTTTTTTTTTTTTTTTGAAAGGTTTTATTTCTTGAATTCTATAATAAGCTTTATAGCTGAAGATAAATCAACTGCCATTAAGTAGAATTCTATATCTACAGTATCAACATGTTATCGAGTTCCACAAATTCCACAAGGCGGTACTATACCTAGTTTGCAACTACAGGAATGAACATTTTCGAAACTACAGTTAGGAGACTGCAGTTCATTTGTTAAGACAATGTTCTATGTAGGTTTAAAAGTGAAACATCGAACACTATCATCATAAAATACTGAATTTGTTCGAAACATCAGTCGAGTGTAATGACAATTCTCAAATCTATAGTGAAGTCTGTGTCAGCTGATAAGTAAAACTATTACTTGTATTAAGAGAGAAACAGGAAGAAATGTGTATATGCTCACAAGTTAAAAATATGAGTGTTTACTTTTGTTGCCTGTTACTCGATTAAAAATGACGCATTTGGCAGGAAACAATGACAAGTGTAAAGACGGTGGTGAATATTTCCAAGCGCAAGCGTTTTAAGAATGCTTTCTCATCGATCTAAGCCCCTCCTCCCGTAGCTCCAAATGGGGCAGCCATGGCTAAATTACTAATCGATAGATTCCATGCATTAATACTGGAATGTAGCAAGCTTCAAAGTAAGCCACGGAGGAATTGCATTCAAGATGCGCTTTATGAACAATTTAACCGACAGTAATCAACATTTTGACTTTATTTTATTGATGCTGTAAAAACAGAATACCTACCTACTAAGGGTCTTTTGACACAGTTTGATTTAATAACAATATAAAAATGTAATAACTTATGTTTTTCCAAATTATCAAATATCCACAAGAAATACTTTTCTTTGCAGCAATGTTTTAACTTAAATATATAAGGCTTTTAGAATAATAATTACGTATAAAAATAATGGACAAATATTACGACATGAATTAATTTCCATGCATAGTTATATAAGCATATTATGAGAGGAGGGAAAATGAAAAAATATGATTAATCTAATTTTTATGATTTGGAAAGAAAAAGGTACACTTACCTTAAATCCCACCGATTCACGTCACAACCAGCCTCCGCTCTGTTTGGTACGTACCAATTATCTCCCCCATGCAACACGTGCCTCTAACTGTAAGAAAATAGGTCACATGCAATTTTTGGGTGACAAATTCAGAGTTACATAAGAGCATATGTAATATATTTATAATCATGATCAATTGAAATTCCAGATGGCGTTGGACTAGCGAAATTCATTCTTAAGCAATAAAATTATCTAATTGTGAAATCTTATAGATACGAATCTTAATATCAAATAAACACCTAATAAGATTAAAAATGTGCAAGTGAATATATGTGTGTATATATAGTATATAACAGTGAACCGCACATAAAACAGAGTAGTGGGTGAATTTTCATCAAAATATTCACTGACCTTTCTGGCAAACATAATTATCTTTAAAAAAGCAACTGCAAGTGCTAATGCTTCAAAATTGACACACTTTCACTTCCTGTATCTGAATCATTGCAAGAATTCCCCCAATTTCCTCCCCTTCTCACCTCTTGAAGACCTTGAAGCAGCCCCACCCTCTCAAGATTGAGAAAGCTCCTCACATTAAGCCGGGTGACAAGAGTCTTCTACTACTGATGAATGATCAATAAAGAAACTAAATGACAAAACACATAGTGCTATGAACACCATCTGCAGAATAGAAACTGTTCCCTCCACTGGACACGATCAAGGCAGAGTTGATCCGAGACACCGCCCTAGCCTACACGCACACCTCAGTCACATGTGTGGGACGTCTTTGAAACAAATGACAACACTTTCAAATCACTGGGGGATGAAGAGATGCTGAATGAGGCCTACCTCGGTTCTCCGGCGGGTAGGGAGTCGCGATACCCCTGTCACGGGAAGGTGCTCCTTCCAGCTATGTCTATTAGCTACGAGACCATGAGAGTGTACCAATACTGGCCGAACCAAGTGAAGTCGAGCTAGTCGGGAGATCGATAACTCGCGGAGCGGTTCACTCCAAAAGGCAGGCAGGGCGGGCAGCAACACTCAACCTCTCGTATTCCGGGAACAAAATTCAACTGTCGATCGGATTGACTACCACCCCGAAAGGCCACTGGGTAACTTTCGCTGATGACTCTCTAACACAGTATTCTATTTACATGGAAAGACATCAGCAAGTATACATGTGTGAGGGGGAGAGCAGAAAACAAACAAGGAAATGTAGAGACTGACAAAGAGGTACGGAAAACATAAAATGTGATTGGAAGGATCAAATATAAACGTATAGTGGGTAAAAAGTCAACAATTTAAGTGTTACAAAATGAAGGCAAGTTCATTAGAAATATACGAATAGGAGAGAAAGTTTACAGTTCCAGATTAAAAAAAAATCATACGAATATATCTAGGCATTGTTTCATTTAGTCTCTCTTCATAAGATTAGGATTTAGGATTTAGATTTCTGGGCATGTTAGCCCGTCATGTATGAGGGATGAGGTCCCTCGGTGATCACACTGTCCGGGGAAAGGGAAGGAAGAAAAATTGGAGAAGGAAGTGGCCTGGGACCTGTATGCTAGGTACCATCTGGGCATTTGCCTGGTGTGAATGAGGAAAGCGCAGGAAAACCTCATTCAGGATGGTTAACCTGAAAAAGCTTTTTACACTTTTTCTACCGAGTGTTTCCACCAGAAATCGAACCCGAGACCGCTTGTACCAGATTTGAGAGCGCTAGCGACTACGCCACGCAGAGCTATTCTTCGTAAGATTATTTTCAACTGAGAACTACAGTTAATTACTAATTTCGTTGGTGATCAGAAAAAGTAATTATGGTAAAGTAATTATTCAGCTACATTTAAAATAATATGAGCTACACTAACCAATGAAAGGTGCCACGCCACTTTCTTCTAAACTGTGACTATTTTTAACATTCTACACGCGAGTCTTCTTTCAGGTAACGGAAGACTTCTTCGTCCAACAAGGTTTATATTTCGAAATATAATCTGAAGTTAAGGGCATGCATTTTATTTCCTGTGATACATTTAAAAGACAACACATTCGTCTTCGCCTTTGAGATTTTACAGAACAGAAAGGAGTTTGAAAATATAATCTTTTTAGGTTTCCAAACTATTATGCATAACGACTGTCTGTCTACAAATATCAGAGCATAAATTCTACGAAATGGCGTTCAAAGGATACGTTGCATCTCGGAAGCCTCTCTATTGAAATTGGAAATAGTATATACCGTGCGTTAATAGGGTTTCAATATCCTGATAATTTGGAAGTCGATCAAAGTTTCACATCGTGGAATCAAATTCAGTTTTACATGATAGGAAAGGTACAATGAATTAAAGAAAACTTCCTCCCCTACTTTCCCAGTTTGATGTAGGCCTATGTCATATGGACATTCAGTTTAAAGTATTATTATTATTATTATTATTATTATTATTATTATTATTATTATTATTATTATTATTATTATTATTATTATTACTTAATGAAATGAACACATTATCTGAGTGCCATGAGTTTACATTTTGTAGATAATTATTGCCACACCAAACTGTACCTTAGACGTACGAGGGAGTATTCAAAAGTTTCTGGTCTGACTCTGATATATCGTGGCATTCATGACATACAGTGCTATCTATGAAAGAAATAATGTATCAGTTTCAAGTGTCTAGCTGCGCCACTTCGTTGAAGGCAGTAATTTGAATCAGTCGCTGCTTCATTGAATTAGAGTTTTGTGTCCATTTCAGCGCCAACACTTTATGAGAGGTGAACCTGCAGTTTAAGATGAAATCCAAATAACCCTTTGAAAATGTTTGAGGATCCCTCACCGGAAATTGAACCTGGCTTACGAAAGTCGCGCGCGCTAGCCACTAGACCAGCCGTGAGGATTGACGGTAGATTTAGATACTGAATTGAATGTTTTTATATGTAATGGTATGGTGTTCCATAACACCCAAAGGGCCAACAGAAATATCTAAAATTAACCATAGACAAACGAGGCAATTCCTTGATTTCCTTAGTGTTGGGGTGATGAGGGTTTAGTGGATTAAAGGCTTTAAGAGTTAAATTGGTTGCCCTTAAACAGACACTATTTTATTCTGTTTCGTGATTAATTTCCATTTTTGGCACTGAAGCTTATGAGATATCGATTTATAACTTAAAGCGAAATTCGATCCACAACATGGTTTCACAGGAATGGAATCAATTTTGTCGTTGCAGAAAAAGGAATTCTATCATTTAGTGTCGACAGCGCAGCTCCTCGTAACGTTGTCGCTAACGCATGTGAATAGTCCCGGGTTCGATTCAAGGTTGATACTCTCAGTCGGAGGTGTAAAAAGCCTTTCCGGGTCAGTCATCTTGAGTGAGACTTCTCTTGGTTTGCCTAATTCATACCAGGCAAATGCTGGGATGGTAGGTAATATAAAATGTCCCAGGTACCTTTGTCCTTTCCCTCTTCTCCGGGTAATGTGCACGCCGAGAGACTCCATCCCTCATACGTGACGGGCTAAAATGGACATAAATGCCGAAAATCCAGAAGCAATTCCTAATTTCCAGTTGCCTGATGAAAACAACATTTCCAGCTGGATGATAAATGACACAAGGGAAAATTTTTACCCTCGCAGCGACAAGGATAACCAAACACAACAGAGACAAATCGTAGGATTGCTTGGCAGTGCACAAGTACTCATAACATACCAACAAACCTATCAACACCAGAAGAAAGTTTTACCAAAATGATGCAGCCATTTTGCGTTTTAGAGCTTCCTTGAAATCAAAAGTCGTTCATCTCCATCCCAGAATTCTATTTAAAAATGGAATGGCTGGATGAGGAAAACAAGTGACCTGAGTCAGAGAGGAAGCAGTTTTTGATAAGGAAACAGGAAAGTGCATGCGGAACCTCAAAAGATCGATTCCTACCTGTTCACGGCAGTTGGAGACTTCATAAACAACATCATGGCGTGCTTCAAGGAAAGAAAGAAAAATTCACATGAAGCCAAAAAATATATGGCTTACAGTGAAGAAGAAACACCGACAATGGCACTTATTATATTATTTATTCAGTGGAACAGTGATAATTGGGAAGATTTTTTTTCTTAATTAATTGCACGCATGGACGGATTGGAGTTTATTATCTTTTTCAACACCGTGGCTATATGACACGTAGGCCGAGTCACCGTAATGCGTTTACATGTTTCAAGAATGCCAAACCATGAATAGAACCCGGGAATCTTTGCAGCAGAGACGCGTGGGCTAGCCACTAGACAAGCAAGAATGAATTTCATTGATTGAAGTCTAAAAATTTTTCAGAAACAACACTGTATTAGGCAGGCCTACTACTGAAATATAGTGGGATCCAAACAAACACTAAGGTTTGTACTGGAGTCTCAGTATCCCCATCGGGAATGAAACCTAGACGCAAGTGCACAGAAAGCATGTAAGTTTTTCGTTTGGCGAAGTTAGTCGTTTACACGGCCTACGGCCTTGCACCTCTTAAACCCACAGTTCAACCGAATATCAAATTCTTTCTCCTATTTCAACTATCTAAAAATAAGATTGTGTATCCTAAGAAATCGCCTATTTAAATAACATAAGAACCATTTCATCTCCCTTTAGACGCCTTAAAAACTAAAAATATTCCCTTTTCTCAATTTTCCTATGGGTTAGGCCCAGAAACCTATAATCATGCCAAATTTCAACTAGGGATGCGCACGAGACGAGTCTAGAAATTATTTTCCTGATAAAATTCGAGTCGAGACACGGCTCTTCCAATGGAGAAATATACAGTTTTCGAGTCGAGACATCACTTTTACAGCACATTTTCGAGACCAGACAAATCTTGTCTCGTGCGCATCCCTAATTTCAACTTTCCACGCCAACCGGAAGTACCCGTTATTTTATGTTAGTTCATGTAGTTTTATATATAATTAGGATATATATACGTATATTATACGTATATATAGGGGCCTACGTATATTATATACAGGATGTCTCACCCGAGTTATGTGAGAACATTTGTCGTGAAATCTAGGTGGTCACACCCATACACAAATTTGACTTCTTACTCACTTTTATTAAGATTTTTATAACACTTTTGCTGAGGCCTCTTACGAGTGGGACACCCTGTATATGCACTATATATATACATATTATATATTGTTACACTCTTTGGCATAAATTTTGATCTCTCCAACACCCTTAATGTGTTCCCGTTAATTAATATGAGATTTTTCGGACGATTTCTTCAAAAACGAGTAAGGCAATTTTGTTCACACGTCATAAATAAATATTTTGTACTAATAACACTAGAATATTGTGTAAATTATTCCTTACGAAAAAGAATCATTCCTTACGAAATTAGTTTACTCTCGGGGAAAAGGTTATCTTCAGTTTCAAAAAGAACTCGGGAGATTTGTCATATTTCATAAATAAATATTTCATTATTTTATTCTTATAGAATTGCACTTCCATGAGAATGTCACAAGAAGTAATTTAGTCTTGAAATAGTTTTGTAAAGAAAACAATCATGCTATTTTCTTATCCCTAACGTATGGCATAAGTTTTTTTCTCGTGGAAAAATCTACAAGGAGTAGTATACTTTTGGGGATAAGTTATCATTCGATTAAGTTTTCCAAGAGTGCCTTATATATATATATATATATATATATATATATATATATTTGTACTTTACAGGAAAATGTTTTATTATTAACTGCAACACATCATTTAGTTTAAGGATTTTAAATGAGAAAGTTTAGTACAGTGGCCTGAACCTTTTATTTGATTCATGAACTTAACGAAAGTGAGCTCCGAGAACTTAAGCTTGCATGTGACATAAATTGCACAAGAGCGTTCTAAAGATATTAGTTTAACGCCTGTAAAAAATTCAACTTACCAGGTTAATATGGCTTAGGATTACCTTTCGCCCTCGGACCAGCTCTGATTCGACATGAAATGGAGTCATAGAGGTCATGAATGCTAAAATGTGGAACACCACACTATTCCATATTCAGTTCCTTCAGAGAAGATGGAGGGGGAAATCTGAGCCGGATTCATGTCTCCAAAATGGATTATCGGTGGTCCTCTGGGCAGCAACACGACCAGACTGTATACTAGAATTTTGCTGTGCTACCCACAGCATCACAGATTTGCAATCATGTTTCATGGTTGGGCGGAGGCACTACGAATCATGCGTTTCATTGGGTGTCGACTACACGTAAACACGGTCCCTGGTTTGAAATAAGGTAAAAGATGGTGTATCTGAACGTATCACACGTCTCAAGTCATAGTAGTCCATGTTGCATATTTGCGACACCGCTGACGTCATGCTAAAGCGTTATTGTCCCTTATCAACAGTTTTGCTCGTGAAAAACGACCTCGCACTTCTATGACATATAACTCGCGGCGGGCTAAAATAGTCGACACAGACTGTAGGATGTGCTGCTTCACTTCTCTTGTCACTTTCACCGCAGTCGCACTACAGTTCTGAGTTAGAATCTGCTCTAATGCATGCTTGATAGGATTTATGACTAAGAGTTTTCTTCTGACTGCAGATGTGATTCTGACGTAAGTTTTGTAGGCCGTCGTCACCTCGAACACACTTCCCACTTCGCCTCGCTTGCACTTGATAACCGAGCAACCAAAAATTTGCTCTCTTTGAAAATCAGAGATGTCGTCCACTTTACACTATCACCATCAGTTTTGTTCGCTCCATAATGCCATTTTACTGTTCCTCACGTAGTGCGGAGTTTGCTCTAACACCACAATCATCTATAGTTGTGGTCGCCGCCTGCGCGTCGTCAACCCAGACAATGGACTTGTTTCCAACTCCAGGTGTTTTCATTACATTGAAAATTGATAAGTGATTTTCATTAGATTTCGTATGTAGGGTAGAATAACAAAATGACAAGTTATGGGTCATTTCAAGACGCTGAGAAAAAAACTGGAAAATTGTTAAGGATAAGGTGAAATGTTTCTAAGCTTAGGAAATATCGATTTTTCTTAGCAAGCTTCACAGCATCATAAGATTTGTTATCAAATATAATAGAATACTGTGCACTACAAAGGCTACACTTGTCTCTTACAACCATTGGATCTAGGAGCACTAGGAGAGAGTACAACGTGAGAGAGTACATGAGTGCTCCGTTCTAAGTAACGAGATTCATTTTCTAGGAATGAGAATGTTAACCTAGATAGAATATTCAATGAAAGCTGTAGAGCTTTGCAATGGTGACAGAAACAGTGCGAAACAGTGGATGACGTGCAGTGGAAAGAAAAATAGGAACACTCTGCATTTTTCTTTCCGGTTAGTTGTTTAATTACATCCAATTCTGCCCCTATTTCTGTTGTGTTCAAGGATAAGCAGGAACTCCAACTCTGACTTCTTCTAGAGCCTCTTGTAGGCGAGAGTATATATATATATATATATATATATATATATATATATATATATATATATATATATATATATATATGTGTGTGTGTGTGTGTGTGTGTGTGTGTATGTGTGTGTTTGTGTATTCGAGGATAACTCTGGAACGCCTGTAGCAATTTTAACCAAACTTGGTACAATATTACTTACAGTCTGAATAAGAATACTGTTGAGGTAAGACATCTTGGCACACTTATGGGAGTGGGAGACATAAGAATGATCGATAACGACAGATATTAGGTTCAAATTCATAGTTTCTGAGGTCCATGTACTGATGCGTGATAGTTTCGATGATCTTTAGGTTCAAGTCCATCCCTCCAGTGAGAATACGACCCTCTTGCACACCTAGGGGTTAGGCATGGGGATACATATAAGACAGACCGAAAACGGCCGGTATTAACGTGGAATCGTTTTCGGAGTCGCTGAGATAAACAGTGACGTTTCCGATGACACTTAAATGCAAATTCAATCTCATTAGTACTCTGAGGGGGGAGGGCAATGGTGACATATAAAAATAATTGAAAATGTGTCGTATTATTAATTTTCAGCGTCGGTAAGTTAATTGGTGGCAGTCCTGATGTCATTTAAGTCCAAGTCCAGCCCCCACTAAAGGCAAGAGCCCCTGGGCACTCCTGGGGGGACTGGGAGAGATAGAGATAAAAAGAAGAAACGACTGATATTAGTGTCGAATCCGTAGTTTTCGGGGTCGCTTAGATAAAGAATGATACTCCAGCCGCCATTTAAATTCAGCCCTCATTAGCACCCAGGGGAAGGGGATGAAATTGTGATATTTACAAATTATTGAAAATGACCAATATTAGTGTCAAATCCATAAATTTCGGGCGCGCTGAAATAAATAGTGACGCTCCCAATGCAAAGGACCGGATGGGTCAAAATGATCCATCACCATATTTTAATATTCCACTGTAAACGTACTTGAAGTACTAAGTGAATAATATTTTATGAATTTGTTAAGGCCAATAGCATTAACAAATTCATAAAATATTATTTACTTAGTATTTCAAGTACGTTTACAGTGGAATATTAAAATATGGTGATGGGTCATTTTGACCCAACCGGTCCTTCTAGTGTTAAAGGCACATTTTGTGGAGGTTGGGTGTTTTAATATTTATGCCAAAAGTAGAGTGCTTTCTGTATTTTTATCATTACGCTTTGATTGAAATAAATATTCTAAGGAGGGAGGGGATTCAAATATTTCCCATAAACCTATTCTACCCGTACAAACAACGGGCATTTCAACTATTGTAGTATGTTTTAAGTTCCAAATATAGAACAAAAGCTATGCAATTCCTAAAAATGAAAAGTTGAACGATGCCAAATTTAAAGTATTTTATATTCATAGCAATAAATGAAATAATCCACCATGGTTTTCAGCTTTTGAGGAACGATCATAGTTTACGCTTCAAAGTTCAAAATGGAGAAGTTTCTGGCGTTCCAAGCAATCAAGATGCATTTTAGTTCGAGAATGATCTTCATGATGCTGTTCATCTTCTATTCTACTAACTTCCATATTGACTCTTGAAGGGGCCGCGGTGGCTCAGTAATAGAGCATTCACTTCTAGTGCTTGGGTCCCGGGTTCGATCCCAGCCCCCGCCAAGTGAACTTTGTGATGGACAAACTCCGTGTGCGTGGGTTTCCTCGGGGTTCTCCCGTTTCCTCCCACTTTCTTCATTCCACCATTTCATTCATTTCTCATCATCACCGTCTCCTTTAGCCTTGCCGGCATAACCGTGGGACGTAAAACTAAAAAAAATCATTTCATTTCATTTTCTTGATGCTAAGTTAACACAGAAATCCAGCGCAAGCATGCTAACCGTTTGAATATGTCAAAACAGTAAACTTTGCTAACAACTCCTTAATTGTTTTGCCGCACCCATATATTTTCCACTCTTCTTCATATCCACACTTCAGTTGTGCCGAGTTTATCTTCATCCTTTCTCAACGAACATGTACTCCGAAAATACAACATTCCATCTGCAAATACTTGACAAACCTTTGTATTGTACCAAGTTTAGTTAAAATTGCTCGAGGCGTTCCAGAGTTATCCTGAAACACACACACACACACACACACACATATATATATATATATATATATATATATATATATATATATATATGACTGACTTAACTTTTGAACCACGCGACCGAACTCGATCAAAATTTCAACATAAATGAGGTTCGGGCCTAGGATGGTTTGTATCATTTCACTTTGACGGATCAACTTATGATTGGGGGAGAGGGAGATATTTAGAACTGATCTAAAATTACCAATATTAGTGCCGAATCCATAGTTTTTGGGTCGCTGAGATAAGCAGTGACACTTCTGATGCCGTTCAAATCCAAATTCAGCTCCACAACTTGGGATACGAGGGAGATATATAAAAAAACATTGAAAATGGCCTATATGAGTGCTGAATCCATAGTTCTCGTCCTCGCTGAGACGAATAGTAAGACTTCCGATGCAGTTTAAATCAAAATTTCAACTGTTTATGTTCAAAATGATACGTATTCTCTCCGTGCGAACAAATATTCTGCTAGTAGTTTTATATTATTATGTTCAGCCTTCCCTCCGACACTTTAGATTTTTGAGAATAATGTTTATGTACACTCATGTCCAAAATTATTGTCGCAGGTCTATAAATATGTTGTTGTAGGAATATAATTTGATAACGAATTCGCCAGGAATTTTTTTATAATGTTAGTATAATCGGCAAAGACATGTATGTGGCAAATTTCATGTCGAAAGAGCAGTAAATAAGAACAATAAAACGAAAAATAAAACTTTCTTGTCTATTTAGCAACATTTTGTTTTACTCACCCTAATTTTCGTATTTATTATTCTTTTCCTATGAAATTTACCACAAATACAGATTTCCTGATTATACACATCGTATCAGTATTAAAAGTACCCTGCAAAATCATCATCAAATTATATTCGTACAAGAAGATAGTTATAGATGTGCGACAATTATTTTGGACATGAGTGTACCTAAAATTTAGTCACCTTCAATGTCAATACTACTTTTTAAGCTAGTATTCTGGGAGTATTACAAAATCTGTGAAGAAAACGAAATTTATCTGGAAATGGTTCGGGATTCGTTAGAACTGAATTCCGACAGCCGTTCATATATTCGGTGAATAAGCTACACACCGAAAGGCGTTGGAAAAGAAAAGTACATGGAATCTTCTTCTGAAGTCCTAATTGCTTAGATCGATGAATTGCTACTTTCTCTCATCTGTCGCTGCTACTACATGGTCAGTTTGCCATGGTAACAAGATTTCTGAGGAATTCTTTCAACTGGCCTTGATATTTTCACCTTCCTGTTGAAAACTAATAATAACGTCGTGGAAGACGAAAGTAGGTACAACAACAGCTGTTTCCAGATTGCTAGTTATCAACTTGTCGAGTAACATAAATTAAAAAGAAAATTAGAAAAAAAAGAAAGAGAAAAGTCGTTTCGAAGTTGAAGAAACGGATCGTAAATCGTTGACTATAGCATTATATACTGTACAGGGTGGCTCATAATTAGGTGCATGTTACAAATACTGCAGTAAAAAAAACTAGCAACATAACTTGAACATAAACACACTACTCTCATACCTTCTTCACAAAAAAATAATTTCTGTTCTCCATTGCATGGTCAAACAATGCAACATCCAAATCGATACATGCCTGGAGTCGAAAAGCAACGTTATCACGAGCAGCTTGATAAAAACCCAGACTAGTATCCTGTGGAACTCTTCTGTTATAGCTTCCCGTAGTTGGATCAAATTGCATATGTGATGTTAAAAACGCTTTGTTCTTTAAAATATTCAGTAAGAAGAAGTCAGGTGGTTATAAATCGGGAGACCAAGCTGGCCACTCTACAGAATACAAACGCACACAACACAGACGCTGTTCTAGAGACAATTTTTCTACCACTCTGTCTGGCATACACAAATGGTTCTACGCCCAGTGAGCATTGTCCCCACTCTTAGACTACACAGAGTTTCCATATCGAAACTTTTTGTCCAGAATTACAAATACTACAGTCAGTAAAATAACAGATACATAATTATAGGCCATATATATATATCCCTAATATATGTTTGGGAAAACCTTTTATCTTGATACGTTCTTGTAACTTTTGAGTTTATAAATACTAAACGCTGAAATTTCGTACCACGCAAATGTCAAGATGACGACATTATTTGACATACTTCATAATATAATCAGATTAACAGTGTGTGACAACGAAACATAAAGTTTTACCTTTTCAAATACTACTACGTAGGTTATTATATAATTCAAATCTACATGTAAAACAGAAGACTTACAATACTACACGTATTAAGCAGTATTGCAAACTAAAAATGTTATAGTATCACAAACATTGAAAAATAAAATTTTGGAGGGTTACGTAGTACTAATAATGCAAGTGACACGGAAGTCGTAATGCACATCGAAAGTACTTTAGTGTCGAATACTACGGTCATCAAATAAAATAAAAGGAGCTAGATGAGTTTGAGAATCTTTATTATACTTACAAATACTGTTTAAACTGTCTCCCACCATGTTCAATGCGCATGATATATCTCTTCAGCATTGATTTGCAAATGACATGCAACAACCGAAGATTGTTCGATTAGCTACTTCAAGTGATTCAGATCCTGTTCTTGCCTGGAAAACAGCTGGTATTTGACAATACTCCACATTGAGAAGTTGTGTGGTGTGAGATCAGATGAACGAGGTGGCCAATGATTACAATCACGATGACAATTCCTTCATCGAAATGTTCATGACAATCACTGATAACAGTTCGTTTTAAAAAAAGAATGGTCTTATGATACCACCACTACAAATACCACTTCAAACAGTGACATCAGGGATAGTTAACTCTTCTGTCACAATTTCTTGTTGATTGATAGAACTCCAATAAACACAACTGTATCTGTTTACGCGACCGTTCATCTTGAATGAAGCCTAATTCGTTTCTAGAAGTCTGTCAACTTCATTCCGAATGAGAAACCAACGGGTCAGTCTGGATCACATTCGTGCAAGGTGTACAGCACCTTTAGCCGGTACGGTTTCGTCTTCAAATCCTTTAACATGTTCCCTAATGAGGTATGTGTCATTCCTAGGTCATGTACTATCCTTCTGATAGACTTCTTTGGGCTAAATACAAAACTCTAAGCAATAAGTTTAGTGCTTCCTTCATTTCGTAAACCCTCTTCGGGGTCGCCCTCTTCGGGGTAAATCATACAACAGAACCGGTAGCCTAGAACCGTTGGTTCACGTTTCTCATGGTTTGACGTGATGGTGGTTCCACACTTGAAATATTTTTTCCTCAAGTCTACTGTCACCACATTTGTTTTTTGTTAGGTTTCTACCAAGCTTGTAGCACGAATATACGTTATTCCTTTATTGATTTCAACATATGTACTGCACAGCAAAACTTCAGTCACCAAACAACTCATAAAAACAAAAGACGTACGAAAACATGGTTACCAGTTAGCCACACTAAGAGACACAGTATTATCTCCAAGGATGTTATAAGATAGAGGATCTGCTTATACAGCAAACTCGTGAAGTCCCACATCACAGTTTCGCCACGCCCACTCTCCCCACTAAGATCGCAATGTTTTGAGCCAACATTCATGGCGGAAACGAGAGTAGCCAATCAGACGTACCGATGCTGGGTTGTTTTTGGCTTCATTGAATTCATAGGATGAAGATACATACGGGCAGATCCTCTATTTTATACCATCCTTTGTTAGATCGCTATTTGCTTCCTTATTTCTTTTCTTTAGTTATTTGTTTTCGAAAAATAACTTCTGACCCTAACTACAGTGTATCTTAATGTCTACATCTAACTGCAGGGAACTTTAGTTTTTAATTTTTTAATATTCAATTCACAGATGTTTATATTATTTAGATTTCATGTTTAGGTTAGGCACAATAAGGTAAGTATAAAAGGTCTACACTTATTAAGAATTTCTTCTAATTTTTGTGTCTAATAAGTTCTAGTAACTTCATTACTACTTTTATCGTTTTAAAGTAGATATAAGTGTGCTTAAATCCTTTTGTTTCTGGAAATCTTTAAATGCATTATGAAAAAGGTGCCATAAATGAGGAACACACCTTTTACTTTTTTTTCATAACTGGTTTTATACATGCTAAGTGATATATTACATTATTTATACTGTTAAAAGTTCGTGTTGCCCATTGCTGAAGGAGACAGAATCTTTGAAACATCCCACAAAGACTAATATAGCGGAAACTAGTTAAGTAATAGGTAAAACTGTAGTTTGATTGCAAAGAAAATCAAAGGGCTTGTCAGCTCCTCCAGGGAATTTAATGACAAAGAGGAGAGTTCGGTTGCTGGAAACAACTCTTGATTTGATCTAACTTCATTTAATAGTTTCCGAGATAGAACTGCAAACAGGCTTAACTTTACAATTTCCGTAGCAGTAGTGGCCTGAGCAGCGGAGTAACAAGATAAACATTTTTATGAAATGGAAAATAATTCTCTGTCTAATATACTGCAACTGACGTCATGAACCCAACAGAACAGTAACAGCTTAGAAGAGATCAACACTAATACTAAAATGACATAGAATCAGTATCAAACCTTCCCCTGTAAACACCACCTTTACGAGGACACTTGTGTAGAGTGGGAAGATTGCGTCCTACCGTGAAATTTAGAGCTGTGTTGGTGGTAGTTCATAACCAAAAGGATCACCCTTACCGAATTGGTAGGAGCGAGACGAAGAGTGTTCTGGAACAAGGCAGTACTTCTTCAGTAACCAAGTTAGTGGAAATCATAGTAATTGGCAGCAACTTGGACATTACTCTCTGGAGTGGTCAGAGTTAATTTAGTTGTTGGGATACGGCGGAGGAAGGCAACGGAAAACCATCACTATTTTTCCCTAGTTTGCTGACAGCAGAAACAAAACACATGTAGGTGTTGCAGAAAATGAGGGAAAGGAAGACGTGAGAACAGGTTAGTGAAACAACGAGTTACGAAGGGAGACAGACAGAGTGAGGGAGAGTTTTACAAAGAAAAATGTAAGGACATAGAAGAATTAGAAAGAGTTGAGAAGTATGAGAAAAGGTCAAGAAGGTGAAATCTACAGAACTTCGGAGAAAACAAGTGGGTATTACTCTGGCAGTAGAAAATAAGAATAGGAAGGTAGTCAGTGAGAGAAGTGAAGTCTTAGGAAGATGGAAAGAATATGTTGAGGACTTATATGAGAGCAGGGATAGACCATATGGCCTAGATGTTGAAGTAGAAAATAAGAATGGAAAGGTAGTCAGTGAGAGAAGTGAAGTCTTAGGAAGATGGAAAGAATATGTTGAGGACTTATATGAGAGCAGGGAGACATCGTGTGGCCTAGATGTTGAAGTAGAAAATGAAGTATTCGAGGATAATAAAGGGTTTAATATTCTGCGGAAGGAATTTGAAAAGTCTATATTTGAGATTAAGAATGGAAAGCCAACAGGGATAGATAATATGCCAATCGAATTCGTTAAGAATTTAGGAGATAAGGGAAGGAAAGAAATGTTTCGACTCTGCAATGAAATATATGAAACAGGAAAGTGGTCAAAAGATTTGAATTGACTTGATTTTGAGTTTAACGTACCTATCAGCAGCGAAGATATATGAGACGAGACCTACTGATTAACGTGGAATCCGAACCACATGAGCTCCCGCCAGGAATTGAACCCGGGTCTCCCACGCCAAAGGTGTGTATGGTCAAAAGATTACCTAAAGATGATCATGATACCGACAGCTAAAAAAGTCCAACTCAGAGAGATGCAAAGATTATAGAACTATTATTCTAATATTACATGCAGCAAAATTTACGCTTCGAATACTGAACAGAAGGTTGTATGGAAGAAAAAAAATGAAAAAATACCACCATGTTGAGTTTGGTAAAGAGAGGATGTGCTTCATCAATGACGATTATCCTTGAGATTCATTTAATCTGTAAAATAAAGATAAAAATAAAAAATGACCGAGAACAGAACATAAACATTTCTCTTGCCCAACGCAGTGATTTCTGCGACCATGACTCCAGCGATGATGAGGAAGAGAGAGAAATCACAGTCTATTCAGCGATGACTAGAAAGCGTTATCACACTTCCGAACAATTACTCCGCTCAAAAGAAGTTGGATTAATGAAAAAAGCATTGCCAGAGAAATTCTATGAATGCCGGGGACCCTTTGGAAAGCTTCACGTTCGTCCTCATCGTCTTTTCTGATAGTGAACGTCTGCTTCTATCTCCAGAGAAATATCGATATTCCCACTGGAAGACATTTCTCTTCGATCCAGATGACGAAGGATCAGACAAAAGAGTATTCCCTTCCACTTGCGTCCGATTTGAAACAAAATTAACGGATTTTCAGTCGACATACGGTAATTATTCGTTTTTAATTGAAGTTACATGTAAGAAAATTTTCGTAAGTATCCTGTAATCTTTAAAAATGAGGGAAAAGTTTAAATACTTGCGTTAACTAACTCTATGGCCTATGGCACCCGGAGGTTCAATAACGCGTTCACAAAAGCTCTCCATTGATTTCTACCTTTAGTCAACTGGATCAAGTTGCTATTTAGTATTCCTATTTCTTTGAGATCCATCTTAATATTATCCTCCCATCTGCGCCTAGGTCTTCCTAATTGTCGTTTTCAGATTGGAATTCCAGTTAAAACTTTGAAAGTGTTTCTACTTTCTTCCATTCTGGCTACATGATCTGCTCACCTGAGCCTCCTAGAGTTAATGACCCTAACAATATTTGGGAAGATAAAAGGATAGTACTATTTTATTTCTAAAATATTTGTTTTCTGGTAGCTAAAATATAGACATCAATGCGTTTCTATCTCATAATTTAAAGTACATTTTGGCTCCCAACCTCTCATTAGGTTATCACTGAAAACAGGCCACGGCATAGTAAAAGAAAAAGTAAGGACCACCTCACTAAACCTTCTCGATCTCATTTCTGCAATTAAATCAAGTTATGCTCCAGTTATTATTGAAGCACTTATTTTCGAAATAGGAACAAAATTATAAAGAAACGTTTTCGGGAAACCTCACCCACTCTTTCAGAAACACTTTCTGATGTCTCACAAAGAAATATACCATGATTTCTTCTACGGTTAAGAATGGAATATATATTCGTAAAATCATTAGAACCGCTTCCAAAAGAACCGTTAAAAAATGAAAAATAAACACATATACACCTAAAAATCACTCTCTCAGAAATTTTCTTTGGAAAATTATGTTTTCTATATTCTAGGGTTATTAATGAGATATTTATTTCTAAAATTTGAATAAATTGGCTTCAGTTATTTATTTATTTATTTATCTTTTTAGAAAATCGTCCCCCAAAACATCACCTTGAAGAGTAAACTTTACCCCTTTCGATATTTATTGTTTTTTGTTTTCCCCTTAAAAAAATACGGTATTATACGGTTGTTAACCTTACATTGTATTCTAAACCATAAACAAAAAAAGAACAAAAAATAAAAGAAAAGAAAAAGAAAAATGAATTGTTCTCGAGAGAAAATAGCAATTTTTAAATCATTTTGATAGAAAATAGCAAGAGAATTCGAGAAATCTGCATGGATAACTTTAGGAAATCTCAACTTTCGAAATCAATTAACTATCGTCCAGATATTTACCATTCGACAAATACTCGTAACGAAATGGAAATACAATACTACGGTACATCAATTATTTATTGATTTTAGAAAGATCTACGACTCGGTCAGAAGAGAAATATTGTATAACATTCTTGCGGAATTTGGAATACCGAAAGAACTAGTTAGATTAATTAAAATGTATTTAAATGAATTCCAAAGCAATGCCCAAGTAGCAAAATTCTTGTCCATAAGCTTTCACCGTTCACCTCGAGAATGGCCTAAAGCAAGATGTGTTGTTGCCATTACTATTCAACTTTGTTCTGGAGTAAGCTATAAGGAAAATCAAAGACAGCAACCAGGCTCTAGAGCTGAATAGTATTCACAAGGTTATGGCGTATGATGGTGATGTAAATATAATATAGGATGATAGGAGAACCATAGAAAGAACGCAGAGGTCTTGTTAAACGCTTGCAGGTAAAGAAGTAAATGCAAAGAAAACTAAATATATAGAAGTTCGTTGGGTTCGCAATACTGCAAATTATGGATGCGTTAAAATATCAAATAATACTTTCGACAAAGTGGATACTTTCAAATATCTAGGATCAATATTAAGAGACCAAAACCATATTTGCGAAGCAATTAAATATCGACTAAAAACAGGGAATTCATGTTATTATTGAGTTCAAAATCTTTTATCGTCGCGAATTCTGTCGAGGAATTTGAAGCTTAAAATGTATACGACAATCAAGCCTGTTATGCTGTATGGTTGCGAAACATAATCGCTTACTCTGAGGAAAGAACGCAGGCTGAAAGTATTTAAGAATAAATTCCTGAGATCCAAGAGGAATGGGAATGGGAAATTATGGAATCTTCATCACGAGGAGCTGCACAATTTATACCATTTACCAAACATTGTTAGGGTCATCAAAACTAGGAGGCTCATGTAGACAGGTCATGTGTCCAGAAAAAAAAAGTAGAAACACTTTCAAATTTTTAAACCTAATCATAAAACGTCCATTAGGAAGACCTAGGCGCAGGTGGAAAGATAATATTAAGTTGGATCTCACAGGAATAAGAATGCAAAGAAGAAACTGGATCCAGTTGCTTAAGGATAGAAGTCAATGGAGAGCTTTTGTAAACGCGGCCTTGAACCACCGGATTCTTTGCCTACCAAGGAAGTAGTGTTCTGGATTTCAGTTTTAATGCCCGGACATCATGACTGAATTAATATAATGTGTTTCCTAAGATCAATCAGATGAATACCAAAATTGTACCTTTACTACAGGTCACTTGCGTTCAAATAGCTTTGCTATTATTGTCGTCGCTTTATTAATTATTTCAACAGTTATTGGGTGTGTTTGACATTTTTTTTAAATAGATAAATAAATGAATAAAATGTCAGCGTAGAAGAATGTACCTTTACATGTCAGTATGTTTAGAATTCTGTCAAAGAAGAGTAAGTGTTAGCCAAAGTACCCAACTGCCTTAAAGTTTGATATTCAAAGAATGAACGAGTGAATATAGTGGAAGAGCCAATAACTACCAGCGTTGCTAGAAGGGCAAGTACTGATACTTTTTTGTTCTTGAAACGAAAGAGAAATACACATCCTCACAACTTTTATTTGTTATTGTTCAGCAAAACTCAGATATATTATTGTTTTAGTATTTTCAGTATAGTAAGTGTGTTTTTAATGTGTTAATTGTTAAACAATATCAAGCCATACGATAATACTCATTTATCAATCAAATCTCTTTCCACAACGCTAATACCAAATTATTCAATTTCAGTTGAACGAAACGGAGATACTAAATTTCTAATTCGTTTCGTGCAGCAACACGAGTTCTCGGAACAGATGTGCATGCACCTACCTCACTCTAATCAAAGGTCAATTCTTCGTAGGTATTTTGCGTGTCGGCCTTCAGATAAATACACACCATTCAAAAATAACTCTACAAAGAAAAAAGGACAAGATAAGATACTACTGAAAATTCACTTTGTATAGGCGCACGGGAGGAGCGCCAAAACGAGTCTCGGACATTCGTCTAGAAGCAAGGATAAAGGCATGTCGCATGGTATGAGGGCACACAAACACACACACGGCCTATTTGGCACCTCCACAACTTCTCTTCCCATTAAGGCAGGAAATGAAAACTGGACATATTATTAAAGCTGTATCAGGTCGTGCTCCAGTAAAAACTTGAAGCTTGGCACAAATATAGATTTTATGATGCAAGTAAAAGTCTAAAACTGTGGTTTAGATGTGGTATGATGTGTGTTTAACGTCACTTTTGTCACCGAGGCTATATGAGATGTGGTCCTACAGCTCAACGTGGGATTCGGACTATATAGGCTCTCGCTGGGAATCGAATCCCGATCTCCCGAGCCCAAACGTGATTTTGAACATTACATAACATATACATGTACAAAGCAACACAGTATCTAACTCTAAAAATTTCTGTTCGTATTAGTGAAAATTATAAAATGTCATTAAACAGTATTTGGTGATCGCTCAATAAACGTTTCGATCATTAATCTCAAAGGGACTAGAGATAAAGAGTTCAGAAAATTGCACATTTACGCACTGAACAACCACTGATCAAATTTATATGGTTTACTTGTAGTCTATATGTTTAGAGCAGGATTATCAAAAATCAGATTTTGTCAAAAATATACACTTACCTGTATATTTTTATTAATCATGGATATTGGACGCATGATTTTTGACAAAAGTGTAGGAAAACTTGGTTTCGCAAGGGGGGAAATAAAAGCATCATTTTCTCCTTTCGTGAGAAAAATATTTTTTTTTTTAACTAAAACACGTAAAGGGCGGCCCTCATTTGGGTTAGGGCAATGGTGCTACACATTTTCGTCACTTTGTCATGTAGTAATGTAGTGAGCTACATTGGAACGGGAAGCTTCCGGGATGGAATCTGATGGGTAGGTGAGTATATCCTATGTTCTAGAAGTCTAGCAGAGATGATAAATGTTAATGATCTACTTTCAAACTACACTTCTGTTGTATATAAGTAGGCGCAATTTTTGTTACGTAGTGTTATGAAGAGTTATGTTGTCACATCTAAGTTGAGGTTAGTTGTCACATGTGATAATATACACATCTTCACAGGACAGTTTATTGTCCCTTCAAACATTGCATGCACTTTCTGATGCATGTTGCATGTTCTGATTCGCTGAGAACTTGTGTTGATAAAACAAAGCCAACTCTAACACTATCAATTGAAGGGGTCGATGGAAGAAGGACCTATCCCACAATTTTGTGATTTGGAGAGAAATGCAGTTTTAATGTAGAAAAAAATACAAGTAAAGTAGGTATTTGATTTGTAGGAGTGGATAGAACATTATTGCATATTCCACATTGCATCTAGCCCAATGAGTAGCACTATGTGACACTAGCTTACACTTCAGCCACAAAACTCATGTTTCATGGAGGAGTGGGGTTGGCCTTTCTACCACCAAGCCCTTCAATTGTAAAGACTGCACTTCCACAAGCAGTGATTCTAGGAAACATAGTAGCCGAACTTCCATGTATGGTATATGCGTTTATCCCAAGAACTGAAGCTTTCCTGGTGTTGTAATGGATATATTCTCGGGCAATCAGTCAGCTGAATTCTACGTCGTCCAATCTTTCGAGAACCGACAACATGGTTCTCGTCTTCAGGGTCAAGTATGAGAGACGAAGAACAGAAGCCTTTAGTATATAGGTGCTGCCAGGAAGGGGCCGGCGTTTGATTGATCAATGGCGACGTCCAATCAAGGACACAACATATCTTTCTCTGAAACAACTTTGATAGCAAAGTGTTCAGGCTACTAGGAAAGAAAAGTGAAGGAAGCATTAGCAATACTAGAAGGCAGCAATATCAATAGGGATACCGGTTTTGAACTCAGCCAAACAGGACTTCTCCTCATTGGAAGAAGACGTATACAAAACAACCAATCAGGGTTAGCCAACCAACCCATTCAACCAGCCTATCACAATTGAGGAAATAGACTGACGCTGATTGGACGTCGCCATTGATCAATCAAATTCCTCCCCCTTCCTACTAGCACCTATATAATAAAGGCATTTTTTGGCCTCTCGTACTTTACTCTGAACACGAGAACAATTTTGTCGGTTCTCGAAACATTGGACGACTTAGAATTCACCTGGCTGATTGACAGAGAACAATATTATATTCAAAGGAAATATACTTTCAAATACTGATTGCAGTTTGAGTTTTTCTGCAGAGCGACCAAATATTATCATTTGATGAAGAATCAAAGCGAGTTTCACAAGATGGACTAGTGCAGCCTGCGGTACCCCCAATATCAAGTATGGAAAAGTAATTCCATGTATTTCATCTTTTTGAATGAAAACACGATGTAGAATACCTTCATGACCAGAAGACGTCTGACAGTTACAATCTGATTAAGATCAAAGATTGGAAGGAAACCTCTTACAAAATCAAAAAGTTACTTTGTTTAATGTACTGCTACACGTGGAGTCACAACAACCCAAGGAAAGATGTATGTGCACTTTATGCAGACAGTAGTCTCTCAAGTATTGTGTAAATAGCGATAAAACTCGTTACATTTACATTAACTATGAGAGTGATGATAATGTGGAATGAACATTTGTGATTTTCGTGTGTGCTTAACAATAATACGTGCTGTATTCCTAAATTATGTAATTGAGTTGATATTAAGAAAACTTCAAGATATTGTGATTTAGATAATATCGTTTCTAATGCTTAAGTAGTTTAGCATAACATATAGTTTTTCAAAATTCTAGTTTACAATATATGCGTTGAACATTACTGCAACTTTGGTTAGACAACCATAGTTGCAAAATGTAGAAAAACAAGAATTTTAGGAGTAATTCAAAAAATGGAACTAAAGATTGCGATTTTGCCCAAGGATTTTAGGAATGATAAATAAAACACATCAAAAGATTGCGATTTTGGCCAATAATTAGTTTTCGGATAAAAGGCCACAAAATTTTTGAACAGCCCCTGAATCCAGTTTTCGTATTTTTTACGGAATAAGCACATCATTCTGAGTTAAGCGATAGTTTGGGTTTGGCTACGCTATATGTAGTTCTCCAGATATAAGGCACACAAGAAAATTTTTGATTGAAATATATTGGAGTTTTTGGATCAGGGGCCACAAAATTTTTGAACGGCCCCTGAATCAAGTTTTCATATATTTTGCGGAATAAGCACATCATACTAAGTTAAGTGATAGTTTGGGTTTGGCTACACTAGAATTTCTCCAGATATCAGGCCTACAAGAAAATTTTTGCCTGAAATATGTTGGATCTTTTGATCCAAAAACTGCTATCATACGTATATATAACATAAAAAAATATGTAGAGAACAGCAGCAATTCAAAAAGGTTGTAATCATGTATTCATACCCGTAATTTGCTACAAAAATAGTTTCCATACTTACATTTTCTAAGTAATATTTCCATGTGGCAAATTGCCCCTTTCGTTGTGACAATTGTCCCTCCGAAAGGGACAGTGACCTCGTTTGTTAAAACAATGTTTTCTCTCCTATTATGAAAGCCTATAACCCACTACTTTATACCCAATCTAAAGAGGAATGTTCAGTGTTTGATTTGTTGTCGTTATATAAGCAAAGATTTTGGTCTAATCGTAAATTTTGTGATTTTTAGCTCCCTTTCCCCTACTCGGCTTTCATTGGAAGTGAGTAACCACAACAGGAGACAAATTCCAGACCATAAACTGAAAGTCGCGAGCACAAAACCAGCAAAAAATAAAACGGAAAGAAGTGATATAAAGAAAAAGGAACCATTTAACTACATTATCTGGATGGCTCTGAAGGAGAATACACATTGCAATCAGTGAGACGACAGGATTGTTTGATGTCACCTGTTGCTAATTACGCAATCTTCAATGACACCTGAGGGTACCATTTTCCCGACATTGTCCTTGCTGTAAGAGAACTTACTACACGCACTATTCCCTGGATGTAATTATCTACTAACTCACACGGAGACAGAATATCTAACATATGGTGTACCCCGTGGCTTGCACTTCCAAGTCTTGTAATGAGTTTTGAATAGGCAATAAATTTAGCTTTTATTCCGTTTCTGGATACTTAATATTACAGCATCGTTTGCAATTTAACACCAACGATTTTTCCTGTTGTATATTTCCCTAGTATTTATACAAATATATCAAGTCTTAGTATTGTTATAGGATCACCAGGCTAACAGTATATACACACTCTAAAATGCACAAATTAAGGTAAAATGCATTATTAAATTCCGTTGTACATTCATAATAGAGTATTATACTAAAGCTATAAGCATTAACTTGTGTATTTTTCTTCAAGGGTCTAAAAGAGATAAGTGTTAAGGTCAAAAGCACCGCGTAATAGGCCCTCCAACTCTTTCGTTCCTTAGTAATTATTATATCATTGACTTACTAGCCTCAAGAGAGATGCAAAAAGAAAAAAGGATACATTTTAGACAACTCACTTCCAAATTATATATTGCCAATATTCCACTCATCTTTTACGCACCTTACATGTTTCTCTATGTTACTACTATCAACATATATGAAACTCGAAGTAAATGTAACTGTTATATGCCAACTGTCTAGAGGTAAAAGTCTCAATGTAGGCTATTTTTGGTGGGAGCCTTCAAACTTACTCAGATACTAACTAACTAACTAACACTATGGCCTATGGAACCCGGAAGCTCGATGTAGCATTCACAAAAGTTCACCGTTGACTCTGTCTTTAGTCAACCGGATCCATTTCTACTTTGTATTCCTATTTCTGTGAGATCCATCATAATATTGTCCTCCCATCTTTCCCTAGGTCTTCCTAATGATCGTTTTCCGATTGGATTTCCAGTTAAAACTTTGAAAGCGTTCTTACTTTCTTTCATTCTAGCTCATTCTAGCTATTTGACCTACCCACCTGAGCCTCCTAGATTTGATGACCCTAACAATGTTTGGTAAACAGTATAAATTATGTAGTTCCTCGTTATGAAGTTTACGCATTTTATGTAGAAAAGTTTTAGTTTGAAATGATACTAAACACAGAGCAACAAAACTTCTACTCTTTCAATTCGTTATTTACAATCTACGATAACTTGAACACTAAGACAAAAATAAGCATGTTAAAACCCAAATTATTGCGGAATTATAATTTTCAATTCAAAAACCCTAAACATAGTTTCCCTAAACCATTAGAGCTACAGCATAACCTCATGGCTTGCAAGGCCCTTTTCGGTGAAAGTACTCGCAATTTCAAACCTTGCTGTGAGTAAATGTCTCGGATAAATCTCCATTTAGAGGTTCAGATCCGGCTTAATAGTAATCTATTTGATGCCGGCTAACGACATAAAAAGCAAAGAAGACCCTACAGTTGTCATAGATAAGTATAAAAACTGATCGTAGAGGTCAGCATGAGATAAAGTTGTTTCTAAGGTTTTGAATTAAGGTCTTTGTCAGAAAAGATTGTATATGCCATGAAAACTAATGAAGACTTCTACCCGTGTTGATCTAGGAATTAAGTAGTAGCATTAATATCACAACAACAATCACAGTTGATACTAAATTTTTTTTTCTTTTACCGAAAAATTTATAAAGAAATCTAGCCCAGCTGGAAGGAAACACAAACATTAATTCAAGAAGGTCTCTGGTTTAAACAAAGTAGGGTCATCTGTAATTAGCAAAAATAACGCAATCAAAGTACTCATTACAGATGAAATATTATACTGCTTTTTTTCTTCTGATTTTAATGTACAGGGTGATCCGGAATTTGGCGTACTCCTAATTGGTGTTTTCTGACTGTTTTAGACTTTACCCATATTTGTTTGGTAACATTGCTTGACATTGTCTGGAAACATTGGTATCCATGTTCATTTGTTTTCTGCTATTTTCTGCTTGGTAACAGTTATTTGCAGTGAACAGGATTGGAAGAGGCCGCTAGATTGAAAGAGGTTGTGCATCTTCACCAGCTCCCTTTGTCTGATCTCCAAGAAGTCCCGATCTGGCGACACCAAGCAATGTTCTCTGGGCTTTCATAAAGCAACAAGTAAGAAACACTCAATATCACACAACGGAGGAATTAGGAGCAACTGTGGAACACGCCTTCACCCTCGTGACTCCGGAGTACCTCCGCAAAACATCTGCGACAACTTGGTGCAGAATTCAACTGTGTTACGACATGGATGGTGATCATACCGATGTTTATGACTCTTAAAACTCTTAATACTTCAAGGCAACTGTGTATGGACATTCTACTATAACTAACACTATACTGTTGAAACTAAAGGGGGGAGGTATGCCCACTTCCGGATCACCCTCTACAGAGTAATTTTCAATGGTAGAGCCAAACAATGAAAGAAGATTCCTAATAAAATCTAACAAGTTAATTCGAGTAAACATAAAAAAAAAAAACTTTCCAGGAGCTATAGGCGTAACGTGATGCTAATATCGATAATTTTATGAAGTTAATACTTAACAAGAATATTTGTACCAATCGTAGTTGAACAGTAAACAATGGAAACTGGATTGAATAGATTCGCGCCTAATCATTTCATGAATTTGTTATTACAGTGATTCGGGAAAATCAATAGAAAATCCATTTACCTACACTGAAAAAAAATCCGTTATCCGGACAGCGATATGTTGTACAAATATACGGAATCCTTAAGTTTACTACGGAAATCAGTACAGGGCATGTGTTATTCATGTACTACATACTTTTCCCGCTTAGATGTTACATCATACCGTTGCAGGATTATGACATCTAACGGTCTTCAGTATATTACATACATATTCGTATGTTACATACGTCAGCTATATGTTACATACATACATCTGTATGTGAGATCCTGAACGCCTACATAAAGTTCTTTCGTTCGTACGTTTATTTGGAACACTGATACGGAAAGTACGTATAAAATATACTTTTCCAGTTATACCTTTGCTGTACGTTAAGTAAAAAAACTACGTGATTTGCACATGTAACCTACGTGTTTACGTCCGCCAAATACGTGTTTTTTTCTCAATGCAATCTTTCTAAACACAAAGCTCTTCGTCTCTTTCATTGATGAATATTTTTAAAAATATTTTGAGAATTATAATTATCCATTATTTATTCCAACGTAATGGTTTTTGAAAGCAATCTACGTCTTGCTATGCGGATAGTTAAAAAGCGAAGTTTTTTCTTTTGTTTTTGTTTTCACGAATTATCTTCCTTGTTTCACATAGTCATTCAGAAGAGTAAAATGTTAAACCGTGATTATGATTTTGGTCCAAACAAGCAACATAAAAATATTTTAAGTATGGTTTTGCATTGGAGAAGATAAGTATTCTAAAATCTCCCTAAATTAGTATTAAGAAATCTCGTGTTATTCACAATGTTTTTGTCAAAACTTGTTCCTTTGGCGGCAATAGTTTAGCAAATCACATTGTAAATGAAAACTATCATTGTTGTAGATTTTATTCTTTAAAAAGTCTTTATTATCAACAGTTTAAGAGCAATTGAAAATATACGTGTCCGGAATTAATGGCCGAACTGTTTCAAGGAAATGAGTTGAGGATTTCCCAATTCTGTTTTTTTTTTTTTTTTTTTTTTCGTATTCTCTCGCAGCCTGTCTACTTGCTATTTGCATACAAATGACGAGAACTCTACAGAATGAGAACTTCGCTCCAATTTCTGAAACCAATTTTGGCTCATTTTGTGGCAAAACCAAGTGGTCTGCTAGCAGGATTTCCAACAGAGCAAATATCATTCTTCTTCCTAAAATCTCGTCACCTTCATATTTAATTTTAACACTAAATATTATCTTCTCACTTGAATTCCGTCTTCAATAAGATTATAACGCATAAGCGTTTGCCAAGTTTGAACAGCAGTAAAATTATTATTTTTTAAAAAAATTATGATTTGTACAAACACTTCTTCAATAGAACAAAACAGTAATTACTCCTAGCATCCCTTCATGGCTATCAGGGCTGACAAGTATGATTTCTGTTCGTTCGGTTCAGGGTTCGATCCTGTTGGGGTATTAGATTTGAATTCAAATCACAGTACCGTCTCCTTTAGCCTAACCGTGGGACGTAAAACTGAAAGATTTCATTTCATTTCAAGTTTTTTTTTTTTCAAGTCATAGTAGTCGCTAGAATCCCATTTTAAGTATATATTTTGTCTTATATACTATAGCCGCCACAGAAACTTCAAAAAATCAAACTAATTTGTGTCATTCGTTTCAGCTCTAGATACGCAAAGATTCTATTTCATTAGGAGTTCATATTGGATGTACAGAAATATACTCTAGACAACAACTATGTAACATCGCCTTTTAGGAAAGCCAAAGGATTCCAAAACCATTTTAAATTAAAAAAAAATGAAATATTTCACTGCTCAGGTCGTTGTTACGATACAAACTCGCTTCAAATGATGAAATGGTTAGTGATTTTAAACATTTTGTAGTTGTGGATGCATTCTTGAGAACAGAGATTAAATAATTGATTACGTTGTCAGACGAGAGCAGTGAGTGAATTGCAAAGCTGGATTCCGGTAGTTTAAGAGCTTAAATGTGATTTTCCATGTGCGATGATGGACATTCTATCAATTTGCTTAATTGTTGACGCTATGTTGTCAACTGTATTAGAAACGAATATATGTCATGTCTTCTGAAGTGACAGGTGTTTGTACGGATCTGCTATAAATAACATTTATGATATACAGGGTGTTTCGGAACAACACCGATAAAGTTTAAGAGGTGATTCCTGACACCAAAATAAGACAAAAAGTACCGACCAACCTGGGTGCACAAATACTTCCTTTCCGAGTTATAGGCCGCCGAAAACACGAAAAAATGAACTTTCAAGGCCCATAGATCCAAATTTATGTGACCTACCGTAGTCGGATCAAGACTTCACTTAAAAATTAATATGTGCCCTAAACAAAAATCCATGTTTCAGAATCCTGCAGTACTCACGCAACAATTTTTATAGAGAGAGTTTCGCTACAGGCATAATTTGAAGTACTTACTAACTACCTCTATAAAAATTGTTGCGGAAGTACCGCAGGATTCTGAAACATGGACATTGGGATAGGGCACATTGTAGTTCCTATGTAAAGTCATGACCCGACTACGGTAGGTCTCATACTTTTGGTTCTATGGATCTTTAAAGTTCATTTTTTCATGTTTTCGGGTGGGCTATAACTCCGAAAGGAAGCATTTCTGCACCCAGATTAATTTACATTTTTTGGTCTTATTTTGGTGTCAAGAATCACCTCCCAAACGTTGTCGGTGTTGTTTTGAAACACTCTGTAGATAGTCATGATGCTACGTCAGGTAATTAAGAATCGAAATTCCTAAAGGTGAAGAAGTATGATGTGTAATTTATAACTTACTAACTAACCAACTTACTGTATGGCCTATGGAACCTGGAAGTTCAGTGCCGTGCTCACAAAAGCTCTCCATTGACTTCTATTCTTAGCCAACTCGGTCCAGTTTTTACTTTGTATTTCTATTTCTGCGAGATCCATCTGAACATTGTCCTCCCATTTACACCGTTATTTCTAAAGGTCGTTTTCCAATTGGACTTCCAGTTAGAAATTTGAAAGCATTCCTACTTTCTTCCAGTCTGCTTACATGGCTTGCCCACCTGAGCCTCCTAGACTTGATGACCCTAACAATATTTGGTAAACGGTATAAACTATGTAGTTCCTCGTTATAAATTTTCCGCCATTCCCCATCCCAGTTCCTATTGGGCCCAAATGTTCGTCTCAGGATCTTGTTCTCAAATACTTTCAGTCTATGTTCTTCTCTCAGAATAAACTACCCTATTTCGCAGTCATACAGAACAACAGGTATGATTATCATTTTATGTATTTTAAACTACACAAATTTTAAGTACATCAAATCATCATGACGATTATCATAAGTACGGAATTGCGCATAAGACAGTTTAGCCAAGATTGTGACTGGAGGAATCAAGTGACTTATGTTCCACTCTTATTCTGCAGTCATTGAATAATTGCTTGTAGCAAACTGAAAACGTTCATCAACTATCACCATTCAACAATATATAGTTTATTCGATGATTACACTTTCGTCAGTAAGTTTTCCTAAATAAAATGTTGAATAATGTTGCTGTAAGACAACTAAATTCTTAAAATAATTTTTGTTACTGTCTCTATTCCAATTCGTACCCGTTTTTTTGCTATGGAAGATCTTTATTATTTTATTCCGCTCCATTTCAATGTTATTTAGATCTATTTATATACAGGGTTATTCAAAAAGAAAGAACAGATTTCAAACATTTATTTCTTCCAAACTACAAAAGATAGAAACATGATTCGAACGTTACTTGATTAAGAAAAGTTTACAATTTAAACAGTCTGGATAGAAGTTCCAACGGCCGCATTGGCGCTGTCGTTTGTTGTTGTTTGTCTGTAGTGAAATGGTGGCGTCACCACAGGAGAAGTCCTTTTGTGTGCTACAATTGGCAAAACTTGAGTCCATTGTTGCAGTTCAGCAAGCATTTCGCCGTCAATTTAATAAACAACCGCCGCGTCATAAGTAAATTTACTAGGGCATCGAAAATTCGTAGAAGATGGTTGCGTCTGCAAAGGGAAAAGCACGGGACGTCCACGCACATCGAACGAGAATGTCGAGCGTATTCGTACACTTTACGAAAGGAGCCCAAAGAAATCCACATCACGAGCAAGCAAAGAACTTAACATTCCTCAAGCAATGGTATGACGAGCTCTAAAACATCGTCTGCACATGAAGGCATACAAACTGCAGTTATTGCAAGCATTGCATCCTGACGACCACAACAAAAGGTACGAATTTTGCATTAGCATGTTAGATGATATGGAAGAAGACTATTTTTGCTCAACGATTAATTTTTTTCCGATGACATATGTAGTTTTTCCGTAAAAGACCGTGTTTTTATCCCTCCTATGCCTGACACTCTTGAAGGTCTACGACATCGAATTGTTGAAGCTGTGAATTCGATAACTAGAGACCAGCTGATTCGTGTGTGGCAAGAAATGAGCCACTGTTTTGATATTTGTCGTGTAACAAATGGTGCTCATATTGAATGCACACCATAATTACTAATAATAAATTGTAAACTTTTCTTAATCAAGTAACGTTCGAATCATGTTTCTATCTTTTGTAGTTTGGAAGAAATAAATGTTTCAAATCTGTTCTTTCTTTTTTTTGAATAACCCTGTATATATACCTTCTTAACTTCCTTATTTGTCTGGGTACTAAGTATTCGCAGAAGGATGTATATATATATATATATATATATATATATATATATATATATATATATATATATATATATATATATATAGCTATTGCTGTAGTCAGATTTTGTTATTTATCTATACGAATTTGCAATCCTCGGTACCAATCCTACTGTATATTCTACTTTTAAACTCCCTCCTAGTTATTAGCGCATGGTGGTAGATCAAAGTTTGAGTCCCGTTGGAGCTCAGTGGCTCTACAGAGTGGAGCTCAGCGGTTCTCAGTAACCTCCGAGTCCGCCAGAAAAATGTATACACTGTTTTAAACAACTACATATATATATATATCATACTGTTCAAACATGTGTTACAAACCTTCAAGTAAGCATATATTTACATTAGATGTTCAAAATGTTGACCGTTGGCGGCCGAACACTTAACGACGAATGGTCACTGCAGCTACATCGGTCAACGTATGAATGGCGAAGATTCTCGAGTGTAAACTCGTCAACAATGCGTTTGATTGTTAGGCGGGTTGGTGGTTCAGTATCAATCTTCCCTCTGCACTGACACTGAACTTCGATGGCATTCTCAAACCTGATAAAACACTTCGATATGCTGCTCGAACGTCAAGCGTTCTCCCGATATTTTCTTATTTCACTAACAGTACTGACAGTACCGACATCTGTTGAGCGAAAAAACGTACTACAACATAATTTTAACTGAAAACAAATGACAATGCCGACATCTGTTGGGCGAAAAAATATACAATGACATACTTAAATTTCAGAACAATTATTAATGCGAAAGGATACAGGATGACAAAGAGTGTATACAGTTTTCTGGCGGACTCTATGTGTTAATCTGTACATCCAGCTCTTGTATAGCCTATACTTTAAACTCCAAAACAGTTAATGTACATCCACCTTCCTCCAATTTTCTTCGACATACCCTCCTTAATTCATGGTTTCTCATCTTGTTTTTATTTTGATACTTAATTCTTTTTTTGTGGCAAGTTGTATAAAAAATCTTAAGCTGCTCTGACGTTTTCTGAAGCTGCTCATTAGTTTTATTTGTTTCAAATTTAATTACCTTTCTCCCAATTTCCGAAGTCGTATTTTTGTTTCATTCCCCCACTTAGCAACTTCAGTATTTACCTGCTTGTATTCTTTTTTTACTACTGGCAACGTTTTAACTCAAATGCCAACTTTTGGTATTATATAACTGTGGTTGTAAAAATGTTAGCTAAGTCAGAACACCCTTTAAATTGTTTAGAATTTTCCCTGTAAATATGAAGTAATCTATGTGACGCTTCTGTTCAAGTATATCTTCTTTTGTGTTGGTTCGACCATGTGTACCCTATTATTAGTATGTGATTTTAGTTGGCAAAAATATTTCTTCCCATTCACTTATTTCCTTCCCTTCAAGATTTAAATGTACCTCTTGAACTTTCCTCACAGAAGCAGCAAAACAAACTTTTCTCTTTCTTAGAATTGCCTCTTTTTCTTTCAGTTTATGATCTTTTCTACCTTTTCTATCATTTGTACCCACTTATGTTGTATGCTGACTGGTCGCCGTAGGGCTGAAGCACGACAACCTTCCTATCCTTAAGTTTGGTATCATAACCCTATCATCGAAAAGTGGCTTTCTGATTGTCCTCTCATTGAAACGTGTCCCTCGAATTATTTCCATGTCATTACAACTGCTTTTTTTTTAAATAATTACCTGAATAAAAGATGCTATATTGATTACTCCTCGATCTCCCAATACTGTTGAACCCAACGTTACTTATCCCAACAAAGTTCAGATAACTATACTTGATTTGAACTTTCATTTTTTTCTTGTTCTAGTATTGTGTATATACATATATGTCATAGTGCTTATTCTCAATATTTTCTTTTCCCTTGTGTTTCTTTCAACAAAACTTGTTACGTTGTCACAATTAAAGAAACCAGCGTCTCCCAGAGAACATGAATGAAGGGGTATTTTACGTGCACAATATTTCTGGCTCTACTTATTTACAACGATCTAAAGCAGCGTTTCCCAACCGGTGTGCCGCGGCACACAGGTGTGCCGTGAATGGGCTGCTGGTGTGCCGCGAGGAATTGAAACAAAATTATTAATTTTATAGCAATCAAACTGCAAAACGTAGGAAAAAAATGTATATTTGTATTTCACATTACTATGAACCTCTACTATGAATCTACAATTGAGGGGATTAGCGCAACAGTGTTCTAACCCACATTTTTAAAAATGGAGAAAAATCAAGTGAAACTTAAACACGTGTTTTTTTTTTTTTTTTGTACAATATATGTATGTACAATGTATGACACATTCAACCACTTGTGCTTGCTTTTGTAATATTGTACAAAAAACCACATGTGTTTAAGTTTCACTTGATTTTTCTCCATTAAAATGTGGGTTAGAACACTGTTGCGCTAACCCCCTCAATTTTAAGTTTCATACCGGGTTACTGTTCTTCATTTCTAATGCTGAAAAAAGTATTTGTTATCATTGTTATGACGATTATTGCTTCTTTATTGTTACAGACTATTTCGTAACCTGAAAATTTAAAATATCATTCAACCCTCTCGACAAATTACCTACACTTGTGTTTTAAAAGTAAAAGAGATTGATTTGTTCGTTCGTTATTTAGTGATCTTCCTTCTTAGTAAAAGGTCGGATACAGTTTTTGAAAAAGAAGTGTATTTTTAAAAACCTGAGTCCAATATTTCATTGCAATTGTTTTCTATTTTAAAATTAGAATGAAAAATAAGCATAATGATTTACCACAGGGAAACACCAGCGATCGACCTTTCTTCTCTGTGAGAAAGAGGTCAATAATCACAGAAAAAATACCACTGTGTTTTATATTTACAAATAATAATATCTATAAGTGTGCCGCAAGTTGAAAAAGGTTGGGAAACGCTGATCTAAAGTGTAAGGTTGTTTCTCACATCGCAGCGGTTTAGCCGTTAAAGACGTTATGGCTACACCTCAAATTGACACATTGTATCACAATTTTGATGTATGTTCTAGAATCTAGAAATATGTAACCGAGACGTGTTCCGTCGGCTAAGATTGAATTGCATTTTCATGTCCTGGTCTTTGCCAGCACTATCATAGCATTCTCACTTAAATACACAGTTTGTAAGCCCAATGCTAGGGAAGTGAGACAGAAACTTGAGAAAACCAGATAGAAACGTGATAGTAATTAGTTAACGAAATAAAAAAAGAAAATATGATCTATATTATACATTTCTAAGAAATTATATGAAAAGTTATTTTTCATTGAAGAGCATCTGCGTTTAAAAATAACATACATATATTATTTTGCAAGCTAACAAAGCACGAAGTTCAGTGATATTTTCAACCATGACAGATCTTTCGTAAACGGGTAGTTTTTGAGACATTGTTTTACAGAACGAAATAACAAAGACATCATAATTAGATTGTAACTTTACGAAGGCGTATTACGATTATCAAAAATGAACTTAAACACTTCGCAGAATCATTAAGCAAAAGAATCATCCAGTAATGCCTGGAACATCATAAGTTCATAGAATTCTAGTTCTCATTTGTGTTAAATCTTATAGTCGTTGTTGAAACAAATGGTATATAAAATAACATGAAAACTACGGAATAGTCTTGTTTCATTGTTTCGTATAGAAGAAGTAAAATTCCATTCATACAAGGAAACTCGACATAAGTTATTTGAAGTCTTATTTTCCGCTGTATGAAGGTTGTAATGAAGTGATTTTTGCAGAGAAATGTAGGGAACTGTCTCCTTACTCCCACTCTTGACGCCAAGCTGCACTCTACCCTCTGGTGGGATTCTCAGAGACTTGGCACTGGGAGGAGAAGAGGTGTGGCTGCTGCTACTTTTCGAAAACCATCTTCAACTGAGACGAAATGGGCTTCCAACGCTGTATGAGATTTCCACATAATTACAAAATTTAGATTGAAATTTTTACTCATCGCTGCGTAAAGATAAACATTTCTAGAGGTGTAATTAATATATTAAAGTTTTGGCGTTTCGTACGAGTTTTATATAGCAAGCATTTCAGATACCTAATCGCCTTTATCATTACTGTTACATCTTTTGAGGGGCGGACAAAATTTAAATAATACTGAGATAAAGGTAATCAGTTGGGTTCGAAACGTCTGTTAAATCAAACACGTATGAAACATTACAATTAATTAAAATATATAGAAATACTTGTCAATTAATTTAGTTATTGATATCTCGTTTTTTTTTAAATGTGGAATATCCTAACTATATATAGAACTACATGAATTGACATAAATTAAAGGGGTACTTTCGGTTTACGTGGGCAGTTGAAATTTTGCATAATTGTAACTTTACGGGGCTAATCGACAGAAAAATTGTCAAAAGTGAATATTTTTAATTTTTAGGGGGAATAAAGAAGAGGATGGAGAATTTCCCCATGTTATTTAAATGGGTCATTTTTGTACCTATAAATTCATGTTTCAGGTACTTGGAATTAGAATAAAAACTTGAAATTCGGTTTTCGTTACATTTTCGTTAGCATTACCTAAGTAAATCAGTAAAAGTAAAGATTTCCAGCTTTAGAGGGTTTTATAGGGAACTAAAAAAATCTTTCCCATGTTATTTACATAGGACATCTTTTACACCCCAAAATTATTGGGCACTTCCTATAAGACTAGAATAATTAAATTTGACGTGATTGTAGCTTTTCGAACTAACCGACAGAGAAATTGTCAAAAGTGAATATTTTTAATTTTTAGGGGACTTAAAGGGGACATGAAGAAATGCCTATGTTATTTAAATGGGTGCTTTCTTGGTGTACAAAATCTTATCTTTTAGGTAGTTGAAATAGGGAAAGAAACTTGAAATTCCGTAGAAATGTGGGTTTAAGAGGTTTGAGGCCATAGGGAGAGTAAATGTGGGGCTCTGGGATCGGAGCCTCCAGCTAGCCAAAGGCTACTGTGATATCTAGAAGTGTTTACAATTCAACTTTATCATTAACAGTCTTTCCGTCTCGTAAAAGAATGAACACTTCACTCGACATGCAGTGACAGGATAAACGCATAAGGCTTTTCGCCGGATTTGCCCCCTCTAATTGCATTCAGAATTACGGACATGATTTTGCCAAAACTTCTATTACGATGCATGAAAATAACGAAAATATCTGATGAAATGTAAACGCTAAAATATAGAAACGGTTTTTGAAAATTAAGAATACAAGTAGTAGAGTAAAAATTCAAACTTACGATACAAAATAGCACATTGTGGTACTCTCTAATGCTATACAAATTAGCAAAAAAAAAAAAAAAAAAAAAAAAGCTAAAATCATGATTCTTCAAAGATCGATGTCATATGTGAAAGACTTAAATAGGTTAGTTTTTTGTGTATTGAAGCTTCGCATTCCTTATCAGGACCGAGTGTACAGAGGGTGTGAAATCAAAACAACCGTGATGCGCTTAAGTTTCAAGATTCTCTCATCAAGGATAGAACTCGGAAACCTGCTTTCGAAAGCTCGTGAGCAAATGGGTTTCCTTTTCTATTGTGAAACTACAGTAGCCTTCAAGGCTAGAAATAAAATGAAGTCTTTCAGTTAAACGTCCCACGATTATGATCGTTAGGCTAGGAGAGACGATGATAAAGGAAGTGAATGATGATGGAAGAATTGGTGGAATGAGAACATGGGAGGAGAAGGGAGTACGGACACAATGTTGTCCACCACAAAGTTACTTGGCCGGGAATCGAACCAGGGACCCCATGCACCAGAGGTAAGCACTCTACCACTGAGCCACCGTTCCCCTTTCTAAATTAAACGATACAATATTCCGAAGACTCGTGATTAGTCCCAGTCTTAATAGAAGTTAAATAGGATTTCGAACTTACTGGTGGGATGCTCGAAAAAGAATGTCTTGCTCTCTTCTATCACTTGTTGTTCTGTCAGAATCCTATATAGAAACAGGAATAAACAGATTTTGAAACTTCCTGTTTTACTACAGAAATTACAGCCGAGATTGAATGTACTCTTGAAACCCTAAATCCGCATCGAGGAAACCGTTTCTAACTATCTGTTAAAGTTTTTGCTTTGTTGGGGTTAACACAGAAATCAGAGTTGCTACATTTCTATTTCTGTTTTCTACGGTTTGTGCTAGGAATAAAGACATAGGGACGGATGTATAACCTATTCATTGGACCACAAAATCATACCAAAAAAAACAGTTTCTCGCCATTTGTTTTCATTTTTACTCTATAAGGATCAAAACTGAATCACAAATTGTACTGACAAGTGAGTTGCAACCATTTCCATTTTTAGTAGAGCAGTAAGGCAAAGAAAGGATGTATTATTGAGATCTGAATCTATATCAAGAAGCCATTTCTCATTATCTTCTTTTCTCTTTTCTATATTACCATTAACCCTTCGAGCCGGGAGCTAAAATACCCATCGCCGCTGCAAGAGGCGGTAATTTTAAATAATTAAAACAACAATTTTCGCATAATTTCATGAAATTGAACATAATTGTATGCAATAAGAAAGAAACCAACAGATGACAGCACATTGCAGTCTACTCTTGAGTGACATGTGTTTTCGTTAATGTGCGAAAACAACAGATGTCAGAATATGCATCATTCCGTCACTACTACACGTACGTCGAACCATTCTAGAGGCAGTATGAGAGTCCGTACACGTGTACGTCGAACATCGAACTGCTTGGGGGTTAAAACACGAGCAAATACGAATTAGTACATTTAGATACAATAAATTTAGCTCTGTTAAATGATAGATGTTATTAGAACACTCCATGAATCATCATTCAAAATCTCATTATCTCGAAACGTTCCTTCTGTACAAATAGCCAACTTCAGAAAAAAAAATCCTATCCCTGACGATAGCAGCTGCGACACACAAGTTTATCTATCCAGTTATGAAAGAATACCGACAAAAATTTAATTTGAAACTGTTTCATTAGAACAACTTTCACTTCATACCTCATGATCATTACTACTTTTGGAATGCTTAAAGCAAGTGAACTACATTTCATGATACTGGCTGTATCAAATTGAAATATAATTAACATATTTTTTAAAAAAGAAAGAAACTAACGTATACTCCCGCGTATTACCGCGGGTAGTATATACCTTTTTAAAAATCTCTTCGTCTACTTTCGTTCCATTCGTTTTGGTCATTCATATTGAATATAAGCGAAAACCACAATTTCATGTAGTGACAAAAGTTTGAAAGAAAAAGCAGTTTTCCAAATTTTGCAGATCTATATCTTGTAGATATTCTAGCATTTAAAAAGCCAAAAATTCAATTTTTTGAAAAATGTTTACGACGGTCAATACACATCCTTTTCTGCTTAATTGTCGTTTAGTGGAAGCGTATCTGTAATGCTCTCGTTACTATTTCAACGACCAACAATGGAGCATACGAAACCATCGTAAACACGTTTCAAAGTATGGTAGTTTTGCCGGTTTAAAGGTTTGCATATCAATAAGGTATAAAGAATGGCAAAATTTGGAAAACTATTTTTTCTTTCAAATTTTTATCACTGCATTGACTCCTCTATGTCTACACTTTTCAGCAAAACTATATTGCCTTACCTTCCACACTCTTGTTTTATACTATGCAATGTCTAATCATTTTTTTTATGTTTGTTTCAATTGAAGAATCATAATTTGATATATCATCTACAGTATCTTTCAAACCTCGATTTAACTGTCATCAAACGTTATGCTAAAGACAGGAGTTCTCTGATATATAGCGGCAAAGTTCTCGAGTTAAAATAATACGATCACAGTAGATGCATACAAAAATCCCGTATGTTCAAAAAGTTTTGATCAGTACTGTATAAAGCATAACATTTGATACCTAAATTCGTTAACTTTTTTCTCCTTGCGTTTCAAAAATAAAACATGTTTCACTTACAATACACATTAAGTAATATGTTTCAATGTTGTATGCTAGGAAAGTGTGATAGAAGACATTGCCAAGAGGGCTATTTGTTGCAAAGCTTTGTTATGTGGCTTCACTCTTATCACTTTCTTATATATTAGGGAAAAATTGGCAAAGTCCAGGTGAAGCTCAGAAACATTGAGAGAAAAATGAGAATGACCAAAATGACTATTTTTTGAGTTTAGTTTGCTGTTCTGCGAGCTTTATCCAAGAAACGAAACTGTCATGAATTCAAGACGCTTCGAGGTGGAATGATTGAGAAACTGACATTCATATTAATTATGATTCTTCAGTGGATAGTTTTAAAACAGGACAATGCTGATTCATAATGTGTTTGAGAAAAAGTGTTTCATAAGTATTAATAAATAGACGTTGCTTCTTCATCAATCTAAACAAGAACTGTTCTAGATATATTGTCCAAACTGTGATGGAAATAATGGCAAGTAACATTAAGACATTGACCATCGTCTTGAGAAAAAAAAAATGCTAAAAATCTTTCATTAGCAGAATATGAACTTCGGTTTGTTCGTGGCGAAATTAGAACAAATCATTTGAGCTATATTAAACCAACTTTGCATGTTGATAAGAGTTATGGTTTTCAAAGGATATGGCTATGATTAACTGCATATGTCCTTGAGAAATAGTGCTCTCATCCTTTTAGCATTAATGAATTAAATAAATCTCCTTTACTTCTTGACCTAACTAGGCGGAGACTGTTTGAGATGCATTGACCGATCTTGCACGATTATAATAGTAAGGATGGTACGTTCTATCGGCTCAATTTTGTGCCCGTTTTGTCCCATATTTCGATTTCTATACTCAAATATATATCAGTTGATTATAATATCGGTTGGCAGTAAAAGAAAACATTGAACTATAAAGGTCGATACATCAAGGCCGACTGGCAACTGGACAACACAGGATGTGCCAGTTTCTGGTACGAATGCTGTTAGGTAAAAGTGTGCTTATTTTCTAATTTTGTAAACAATTTTATTTTGTAAACAATTTCAAATCATAAAATTTAGCCTATAGGCTGCAATTGAGAGATCAAGAATTACAAAGAGCAACAGGAAACTCAAACGAATAGTAATAATGCTAGTAGGCTTTTACATGAAAATATTTTCATATACATTACTTATCTTGACTTTAACACATATATATCCAAGGACAAATTGGTCACGAGATCGTCAACCTGGTGCCTAAAACCATTCACCCATCACTCTGTTTATTTAAGTAACACATATAACTAATGACAAACTAGTCTTGAGATCGTTACCCCAATCCCTAAAACCGTTCAACCATCACTCTGTTTATAGTTGTAATTTTCTCTGCAAACAACTTCAATCATCTTTGTAGGGACATTTCGGATTGTATACTGTATTTAAGCTTTGTAGTAAGTTGAAAATTTGGTCACGTTATTATAGTAGCAATGATATTTTCACATTTACAATTTCATAGAGGGATCCGCCCTTACAAAAAAAAATGTTTATAATATAAAACTTCCCCAAGGAAGACAAATGATGCCACGGTGTGTGCTACACACACACGCATACCTCATGATCTTAATTGAATGACGTCCTGTATTAAGGTGAGAGTCGCATTGGATGTGACATGGATATTATCCTCACCTACTTTGCTTAGTAGAAACTGCGCAAATTTAACACTAGACTTCTTAACTAGATTACTTACTTACGGCTTCATAACAAATTGTGGAGGTGAAAAATATGTCAGTAAACACGAAATAAACGTATTTTAATCAAACTGGGCATTTTGTAAAGCTAGGCCTCTGTGATAGGTGCCATCTCATTCCAAAAAAATCCAGTTCTTCGAATATTTCTTTGTCTTCCAATGAAATGTATCACAAACAAACATTTATTGGAATGTGTGTCCAAAAATATATCCTTAATTTAAAATGGTCGAAAAAAACTTAAATACGCTGCATTTTATCGTTATTATTGAATAACCTCCAAATAAAAATTCGTTTCAATTTTTACAAAAAAAAAAAAAAAAAAAAAAACTTTCTGAATTAATTAGATTATCACAACGTCTTCTTCCTCTCCTCAACAATAGGTTTGTTGGCAACATGGAAATTTTAAAACTTTTCCCTTTCTTGGGAGAGCTGTTTTATACTTTGATAAGGTCTCTTCCTCGTAACATCATCTAGATATTCTATCCTTGGTTTTCCTCTTCCTAGTTTTCCTTCTGCCTTTCCCTCTATCGACACGGTGATCAAATTGAAGTGTTGCATAAGACGGCCAATCATGCTGCTTCTTTTTTCCTATTATCTTCATGATATGTCGTTCTTCATTAGCTTCCTTTAGTACGTTTTCATTCCTCTTCCTTTCGGTCCATGATATGCACAATATTCTGCGCCAACACTACATTTGAAATGCTTCCAGTTTAGATATCTCAGATATTCCAGTTTACATATTTCCGTCGAGTGTCACGCTCCTTACCACAGTCTTAATAAATCTTTTTCGAACGTCCAACATCACATTTCTTGATGTTGGCAGTCCGATTTTCCTACTGAATGCTTGTTTATCCTGCGCTATTCTGCAACTTACGTCCTTAGATTATCATACAGAAACCTCAAATTTCAAATTATTATTTTCCATGGTTCTCTTTCTTTCTTACACCAGCAGGAATAAAAGGGACAGTTTATTGGTTGAAGAATTCTCATACTTTCTTGGATGTACAGTGACCCGTTCATTCTTATTTGTAAATCTTCAAGAAAATCGCCACATATAGTGTTAATTTTGAAATAGATTAGTTTCTGTTGTGCGAAAAAAACTATGAATAAAATGGAATAATTTTGTGGATACTTGTTGTTCCTGATTAAGCTCGTATTTATGTTGAATTGCATTATTTAAGTAACCTTGAAGATTTAGAGATTTTTGAATTAAAAGACACAATATATTTCAATCAAACATTTTTTTGTACATCTTATATCTGGAGAAGTACATATCGTGCAGCCAAACCCAAACTATCACTTAACTCAGTATGATGTGCTTATTCAGCAAAAAATACGAAAGCTCGATTTAAGGACCGTTCAAAAAGTTCTGGTCCCTGATCCAAAAACTAGTTATTGGCCAAAATCGCAATCTTTTGATGCATTTTTGGATCATTTCTAAAGTTCTTGTTTCTAATTATTCATTCGTTTCCGATATGATTGTAGTTATGGTATTCGTGAACTTTGTCTTGTGGCTTACAGTTCATTTGACAGTATATAGACCACGGAATAGAGCATGTAGCTTTCAGCATTGTGTCTTCCTTCAAACTGTTTTAGCAATCATGAAATAACGAATTTCAAATTAAGACCGAATGCAGTTTTGACGTAAAAAGTCAGGCTATTGATTAAACTATTAACAAGTATTCTAGTTCCAATTCGTACAACGAATCACTACCCGAAGCGTCTTTACAATTTCAACCTAATCTACCCACTTCATATGCCAAACATGAACTTTAATGAAAAAGCACTGGTGATTGGTTAATTATTTTGTGCCTATAAAGAAACTTCGAATAATGACAAAATATAGTTCCGAACTAACTTTCTACTGCTTTCAAAATGTATTATAGTTTAGATTTATTTAATTATATAATAAGTATTTGCAAGCCTTTAATACATATTAAACGTTAAAATAAAAACAATAACTTTATAGAAAACTAATACCTAGGTATGTATAATCTATATAACATTTTTTGGAACATAATATTTAGATACTACACGTAGTTGTACAATTAATGTTGTCTTCACTGCAATTCTCAGTGATACATTTTTTTTTCATTTTCTTAGTGAATTTAGAACTTAGGACAATTTGCAATTTATCGGAAACTTGGAAGAAATCTGAATATTGGATATTCGTAGAAGAGTCGAGAAGGAAGTGAAAGAAGACACTTTTTTTCTACTTCAAGGCCATCTAGAAAGTTAAGCATCTTCTGATCGATTTTGTTCTTGTTTTCAAGTGGTAGTTCTACTGAGAAGCGTACATTACATAACTAGAATCGGCGCTTCAAATCTTCGTTCAATGCTTCACGGATTGTGTGTGTTTACGAGTCACATAATGAATACAAGATATTCACTATCAGAAAAATGAATTTAAATTATGAGATACAGTTCTAAACTTGACTTAATGTGATGTTATTTCATATTATAGTAGGAAAAGTTTTCTTTTTAAAAAATAATTTATTTTCTAATATTTTATGTTCGAAACAAAATGTATATTTTGACTTCGTGAAAATAGAAGGGCTACATGTAGCAGAGAAAGGCGTTTATCCTATTTTAGACTGAAGTCTACGTGACCAGAATAAAAAGAAAGTCATACTAACACAGTGAGGTGAACAGTATAAATGTTCAGGTTTTCTAATGGATGATCTCATTTTCTCGAATCTTTTTCCTCATTATTGGTCATTACGGTTCGGTGCTCAACAGCTGAATACTGCTCCACATTGTTTAATTTGTTAACTTAGTATAAATGGGGAAAGTCAGATTCTGAAATATGGAAGAATTGTTGTAAGCATTAAGAAAAAAATCTTCCCATAAAGGTACAACGTGATGCTAGAAGACGATGTTAGTTATGTCCAATATCACGGAGTCTTCCTGACATGCCACCGTCAAATGTTATACAAAGGGTACTGGAAAAGTTTTGCAATACAGTATTATTTATTTACTTACTTCAAAATAATTTCCACCACATTCAATATATCTCTCCATCCTCCGAAACCAATCGTTAAAACAAATCTGCCAAGTCTCACTAGGGAGTAAGACACATCCGTTGTCCCAAGCCCTCAAAAGATCCTCATCACTGAAAAACAGCATCCTTTCAGCTTCATATACGAGAGCAGTGCAAAGTTGCAGAGAGCAAGGTCTGGACTGTAAGGAGGGTGCTCAATAAGTATTAGTTCTGTAGTGGCCAAATATTCAGTGCAGGCTTTCGCGACGGGAGCTGGAGCATTATCATGATGGAGGAACTAGGTGTCCATTCTTGAATTTGGTCGTAGGTTACTCATATATTCGACTACTTTAGGCAGTCACTGTTTATCGTGCCACTCAGCTGTGGCTATCTTTTGTATGTTCAAAATAACACGCATCACAATTCCACTCGATTTGTAAAATACAGCCATCATTTTATTCTTTATTAATCGACAGCTACAGGCGTATCTTCATCATTAAAGACCCAAATTTTGTTCTGTCTTGGTCTGAGTCTGAGCAAGCACTTTAGACTATCAGCGCTAATGAATAACTCAGTCCATCGACTTGGCGCAGAGGTTACTATGCAAGTATGAACATGTCTCAGCATGCACCAAAGATCAGACTCCTGCGACACATGGTTACGTCGTATTGCAAAACTTTTCTAGTATCTTTTGAACATTGAAATTTAATTACTGATTCCTCTCTCATATTTACGATCAAGTATGTAATTACACTTATCAGATATATGAAATAAAAGTTCATATTGATGTAGGGTACATTTCTTATTAGATATTTGGCGTAGAATATATATATATATATATATATATATATATATATATATATATATATATATATATATATATATATATATATATATAATATGGCTGCTTTTGAATTAATACAGTGTTTTGAAATTACTATTACTCATTAAAAACTCCCACTATTACTACTGAGTGTCTACCCATACTTTTCTTTTGTTTCAGCACATGTAATCTAACATTTAGAATTTGTTCATTTGCAAGTTTATATATTGTATTAAATATATACCTAAAGCGATAAAAAAAGAGTAAGACGTCATGCTGAAATGATTCTGCAATAGTATTATAATAATTTCAGTGTTTATAATCTATAAATGTTGAAGAAACATTGCAAACAAAAATTGATTTTTCATATAAAAATAAATTTAATATTATAGAAGTTTATTGATTTAAAAAAAAACAAAAACAAAAAAAAAAACTTTTGAAATCCGATACTTAAATATTGAGATAAAATTTCAATACAAACAAGGAAGATAGTTATATTAGCTTTGAAACATTTGAGATTTCATATTTTGCTTAACCAGCACTGGGCTGGATAAGATAAACTATGGTGACGTTATACGTTCTTCTCCAAATGTAAAGATGGCCAATAGATAACGCTGCTTTCTAGTTTACCCTCATACTTTGGTGCGAACTATCATTATATAAATAGAACAGAAATAAATACTCTGCTTTTTCTCAATATATTGTTTTTTTTATAAATTTTGTATTTTATACATAGAACTCTGAGAACTACAAAACAGGTGCTACTGGCCCTATAGTAGGCATTGCCTTTCGCGGCTAGCTCATTTTTAAATGGAAACGAAATTTCACTTATTCATTTATTTATTGTATAAGGATAACATAGCAGGCTTAATGCCCAGTTATAGTGTCGTGTACATAATTATCTAACATACACTATTATACATCCATAATTATACGTCGTTTAATTATGCAGAAGTTACTGCCTGACAATTTTTTAAAATTTGTTTTCGGACATACTAAATATATCTACTACATGATATCTAATCATTTCATAGCACACATTCTCCACAGAGAACACTTATGTAATATGTTAGTTTTTGCTTTTCTACAACAGAATGTCCCAGTGTCTGCTGTTCTAATCTTACCTCTTGGGACACGTAATAATACTTCTGAAACTAATTGTGAACAATTAATTTTACCGTTTAATAATTTGCATAAGAACAACAAATCAAAAACCCATTTCCTTTTCTCTAGTGTTTGAAAACGAAAATTCGTTTCTAAGTCTTCATAGGGGACATATTTTGAATAAAAACCGGTTTTCTTGTATTCAAGCATTTTTAAAAATTTAAACTATATATTTTCTATTGTATCAGAGTATTTAGTGACATTTGGTGTCTAAACAGAACAACAGTATTCTGATTTTGACCTCACATACGAAAAATATAACCTTATAAATATTGATACTTTGTAGAAATCCTGTCCTATCCTATAAATTAAACATAGGTTTCCATATGCACTATTTGTTATTGCATCAATGAGCTGAGTAAAGGTTAGTTTTCTATCAAATATACCGGCAAGGGACCCGGACACTTTTACTAACGTAAGATACACAGTACCGTATAAATGTCTGTCGGAGTGAGTACATGGCGATTTATTTGAAAACGCCAGGACAAGAACTAAATACGAAGGAGAATGCTCAAAAACTTGAGGACATTTGGAGGAGGAAATAAAAAAACAAGAAATTGAAAACGACGTAAGTGAAACATCAATTGGAAGAGAGTGGTCATTCAATCACTAGTAACTAGGAAATGCGTGACAGTGACGATGTGAAAGAAGGAAGTATCAGTTAGTTTTGGTACAGTTTTACATTTCATATTTGGGTGTGAAAATTGCAAACAAGGGAGAAGAAAATACATTCATTATTTTCGTGAAAACAAAAAACCTTATTCTGCCTCGTATTTCTCAACTAGTAACTTCTCAGCATATCTGCATTTAATCGTTCGAGTTCATATACAGGGTGCTTCAAAACAACATAGACAATGTTTGGGAGGTGATTCCTGACACTAAGATAAGATAAAAAGTATAGAACAACCTGGGTGTACAAATGTTTCGTTTCGGAGTTATAGGCTGCCGAAAACATAAAAAAATAAACTTTAAAGGTTCATAGCTCCAAAACTATGAGACCTACCGTAGTCTGGTCAAGACTTTACTCAGGAACTAACATTGTGCGCTATGCGAAAATACATGTTTAAAATCTTATGGTATTCACGCAGCAATTTTTATAGGGGGAGTTTGGCTACGGGGATATAGTTTAAAGTACTCAGCAATTCCTGCCATAAAAATTGTTGCGGAAGTACTGCAGGATTGTGAAACTTGGATATTTGGATAGAGCACATACTTGGATATTACCGTCTTGACTCAACTACGGTAAGTCCCATAGGTTACAAGCTATGGACCTTTAAAGTTCATTTTTTAATGTCTCCAGCAGCCTATAACTCCGAAAGGAAACATTTATGCACCCAGGTTGGTCTACACTCTTTGTCTTATCTTGGTGTCAGGAATCATAACCAAACGCTGTTGGTGCGGTTCGGTTTTCACCGAAACCGGTTATCGGTTTTCTTCAAAACCGGTTCGGTTTTTGACCGGATCCGGTTTCGGTTTTTCTTCAAAACAGGCTCCGTTTTTTTTTCCAAAATTTGTTCTATTTCTGACCAGAATAGTGCTTCGTTGTTCTCCGGAAACCGAATCTGTTTCCACAGAAATAGATGTATGAGTCTTTCAAAAGTTTTCACCGAAACCAGTTTCGGTGAAAACCGAAACCGGTTCTGGAGAAGACCGAAGCCCGTTTCAGTGAAAAATAGAACCGATTTTAGGAGAAAACCGAAACCGATTTTGGTCAAAAACTAAACCGGTTTTGGAGAATACCGAAATGTCGGTTTTTAGGATTTCGGTTTTTCTAGAAACAGGTTACCAATTTTTATAAAAATCAGTTTTGTTTTTACTGAAGAGCTGAAAATGTCAAAATCCGAAAAAATGTAAGTTACACCCTTTTGTATTGAAAGCGACGAATGATACATATATCTAACTATGCAAAACGTTGATCTGAGTAGAGTAAGCTGTAGTTCATAGATATAGGTCGAGAGGGTCAGTAGTTAGGTCATAAAAACCTAGTAGCAGGTAATGCCTTTGAAATTATGTGCCTTAAGAACCATTGATCCCAGGCTGACCAAAAATCATCAGTAGTTAGACAATTCTAGTAGCTCTTAAACAGATTCGCAAGGGCACGAGATATGTAGGATCCAAATTTCAGACATTTCGTTGTTTTACGCCTATGTCGTGAGCGCTATACGGTCATATGGGGTATCAAAGCAATTATTGAGTACTATTTACTGATATATAGTAACGACCCCTTATCTCCTTATAAGGGTACAAAAACCAAAATACTCAAAATTTAAATATAAGCTATAACTTCGGTCCTATGCAAAAGTTGAAAAAAATAAAGAGATTATAGTGTTTGGGGTCAAGATCTATCTACCATCGAGTTTGATCACTATAGACATGGGCCAACTATATCTCCTCCCTTGTAAGTATGTTACAAAAACTAATTTCAAAATTCTCATCTATTTTCCTGAGATGCGATCACAAACAACAGGCAACAACGCTTTTAATGCGGAGGAAAAAATAATGGAAAATGTTCCTTTCCTCTTTAAACAGGAATTCTTACAAATGCAGGGTCACGTATCCTCTTATGAGGAGTTTATGTGTTGAGTTTTATCTCCCTAACTCCGTGTATTTATGTGGTACTCTATTCTGGGAAAATAATTTAAATCCCCTTTTCCTCTCTTAGCATATATGCTTTACAAAAAACAATCGTACTCATCGCTGTCGTAAGAAAAGGAGTTTTCTGTCCAAATCTCACGTTCCGAAATATATTAATATCGCCTGCATTTTACGTGAATCACTCACTCTTCCACATAATCGTACACATTACATCCCTTCCCCTTACAGGAGCGAAATGTTCGGAAACGGTTAAATAAGTGATTTCCTTATTTTAAATTAAGTTTATACGAGGAAGGATCAGAAACTAAGCTTACAAGATCTATATTTCTGGAACTTCGTCTGCTATAGAGGAGCAAGGAATGTGCGTTAATTTTAGTACACGAACTTGGCAGCTGTGCAGAGTTTCAGCCGCCTGCCACTTGCTAGTTGTAGGTAAACACAAACGGTGACTCGTTTGGAAAACTGATCTCGCGAAGAAGTGTGCTCAGTTAATCGATTTCTGTGGACGAAACATGTAACCGTGGCTGAAATTCACCGGCTATTGGTGGAGGTTTACGGAGAGACGGTTGTCTTGTCAGCATGTCACAAAATCTTGTCGAAAGTTGGCGGCTGTAAGAGAAAACGTCACCGACGAAGAGCCCAGGAGACCACCACGTATTGAAGAAGTTTCTCTGGAACATCATCGACCAATGTCCCTACAGCCTGGGCTTTGCTCCAAGGGACTTTCACCTGTTCCCGCACTTGAAGGAGCACCTAGAAGGCTGTTGTTTTGCTGCAGACGAGAAGGTGAGACACTTCTCTACAACGTGGCTGAAAAGGCAAAGATGGGATTTTTACCAAAAGGGAATCTTGAAACTCATTCTACGATACGACAAATGCCTCAACCAATATTTAGACTATGTCGAAAAATAACCTAATAACCTAATGAATTTCATTTCCACAACTTCAGGGCTTAATGTAGTACTCTATTCTGGGTAAAACATAATTTGCTTTACCTTCTTTAGTACAGTATACGTAGTACTCCCCCTTCTCCTTCCAGGAGAGTTTCAGAGTTTCGGAAACGCTAAAATACGTGTTTCTCTTATTTTAAACTTAGGGTTTATATAAGGAACTAGCCTTTGGCTAGCTGGGGGCTCCGCCCCCAGATCCCTTAGCTTGCTCGGCCTACGTCCTCGCATTTCTTATCTATCGGCCTTTGCATCAACAGTGAATTTTGTGAACTTTCTCTTCATATTTCCTGAATCTGCCTATCCGGGGGCTTCGCCCCCACTGTCTTTGATCGGACTACGGCCTCGCATCACTTGATCCCACAATTCTTTCGTTTCTTTTCCTACTTTAACTATATAAAAGATAAGATATCCCAAGAAAACGCCCATTTAAATAGCATGGGAAATTTTTCATTCCCCTTTAGACCCCTAAAAATTAAAAATATTCACTTTTGGCAATTTTCTTGTCGGTTAGTCCTAGAAGGCTACAATAATACCAAATTTCACCATTCTAATCCTGCCGGAAGAGCCTAAACATTTTGGGATGTAGAAGACTTCCCACACAGAGAAAAATCCGTTCTCCGGACAGCGCTATATTGTACAAATATCCTCTTGCTTACTATAGAAATCAGTACGGAGCATACGTTATCCGTATGCTACATAGGCACTGCCCTTAGGTGTTACATCATGCCGTTGCAGGATGTCTGACATCTAACAGTTTTCCGTATATCACATGCATATACTTATGTTACATTCCTCAGCTATATGTTATATACGTCCATTTGTATGTGAGATCCTAATCGCCTATGTTCTTTCATACGGAAAGTATGTATAGATGGAACACTTATACAGAAAGTATTATAAAACATGCGTTTTCATTTATACGTCTGCTGTACGATAAGTCCAAAAACTACAGGAATTACGCGCGTAACCTATTTTTTTAAGTACGCCACCTACATTTGTTTCTCTCAGTGCATATAAATAACATGGGAAAGATTTTTCAGTTCCCCATAGAACCACTCTACGGTTTGAAATTTATATTTCTGATGATTCACTTAGGTAACGCTAATGAAAGCGTACACGCACACCGAATTTCAAGTTTTTATTCCAATTCTAAGTACCTAAAACATGATATTATAAGTCCTAAAGGCCCATTTAAATAACATGGTGAAATTTTTCATCCCATCTTTAGACCCCTTAAAAATTAAAAATATTCATTTTTGGCAATTTTCCTGTCGGTTAGTTCCGGAAAGCTACAGTCATGCCAAATTTAATCATTGTAGCCCTACAGGACTGCCGTGTCGTGACAAAACGCTGTAACTTTGGCGCAGCAGTTTTGCGAAAAAGAGCTGTAAAGTTTCATCCGAAAATGTTATCTGTATCGTGTAGAACCAGTGTAACTAGGCAATAATGGTCAACCAATTAATTTTTTTTTACCAAATTTAATCACACAACATGCATTTACATAACATTACCTGTAACCACGTGTTTCCAAAGTCAAGATACACTGGTTCTACACGATACAGATCACATTTTCGGATGAAAACTTTACGGCTCATTTTCGCAAAACTGCTCCGCCAAAGTTACAGCGTTTTGTCACGACACGGCAGAGGAAGTGCTCAATAATTTATGTCGGCTCATGTAGTTTTATATATAGTTAAGATTAAGATTTTACACTTCGAACTTCAGCGAATCCTTACATTGAGTGTTTTCTAAATAAATAATGGGAAATCTTAATATTATAGAAATTGTTCCTCTTACTCTCTTAAAAAGTGGAATTTTCACAGATGCTGAAATACACATTTAATTATTTGAGTTAAGAGTTTAAATGCCAATTTTCACATCCCCAACTTCAGCATATCCTCATATTGTGCAATGTCTGAATAAAGAACGAGAATTTTGCATATTATAGTAATGACCACCTTTTCCTCTGTAAGGAGCGAAATCTTCCGAAATACACAAACACATGCCTCATTATTTGTATTTAAGAGTTTAAATACCGAATTTCAAATTTTCAACTAAAATGAATCCTTACACTGGGCACTTTCTCAATAAAGACACGGAAATTAAGATATTATAGAAATGATCTAACGTTTTTCTCCCCTTGGAAACAGAATTCTCGAAAACGCTAAAATACGCTTCCCTTATTTAAAATTAAAGATCTTACATTTCTATACTCACATTAGACATTTCATCAGTCTCTCTTATAACTCTATTTAAGGGTACAAACATATGTTTTTCCTTTTCCAAAATGCCTCTTTGACCATTCCTTTCCTGTTTTCTTATTTCCCATTCACATTTCAGATCCTCAATGATAACACCATTGCGTACACAAAACTAAGTTTATGTTCTACTTTCTGCCTCTAACTTCTATAATTGACACAGTTCTATTAATTGCAATCACAACAGTTTTTTTCTTTGTTTTAACATTTATTTTCGTAGTATATCCTTCAGAATTCTTCCTCAAATTTCTTGGAAGATTTTGTTAATTTTTGTTTTAGTTCCGCAGTAAGAGCCTTATTCCCTACAAAGTGAATACAACAGATTATTTTACCACTTATGTGCTTCTCTCTGTTATGTCATTCCGTATTCGAGCACTTCTATGTTGATTCATATACAGAGTGTCTCAAAAGTCCCCTGACATAAAGTAACTCTGTTATTATCAGAGTTACAACAAAACGTAAGAGGGGAAACCGTCTCCAAATATAGTTTTCAATCTAAAGTAAAGGAATTTTTAAAATCGGACGAGCCGTTTGGACTGTACAATCTTTATGTGCCCAAAGTTAAATAAAAATGCAAGTTTGCCATTTACCTGGACCCACAACATAAGTAAATGAAGTTACGTTCTTCTACGCTAACGTGTTGATGGCCGGCCCTCATTTCAAACATTAACTTCATTCACTTATGCTGTGTGTCCAGGTAAATGGCAACGTTGCATTTTCATTTAACATTGGGTGGGTAATCAGTGTACAGCCCAAACGGCTTGTCCGATTTTAAAAAATAATCCTTCACTTTACATTGAAAACATCATGTTTGGAGACGGCTCCCCCTCTTACATTTTATTGTAACTCTGATAATAAAAGAGTTACCGTATAAGAAGATACTTTTGAGAAACCCTGTATACGCGTCCTCTGTGAATCTCTGATCTCTCCAGTGCATCCTAAACTTCCTTAGCACTCCTGCTTAAATATACCAGTTGATTTAATCAAAAGCATTTGTTTTAAAATAAAAAAAGAACTGCATACGGTTTGTTTCATTTGTTTGATAAACATTTCAAATATTACACAAATTGTATCTCTTGTATTTCTTTTTTAAGTTTTAGTATATATTATCCCCTTCAATATTTTCGGTGGGTATGATATACTAATTGTTCAGTATTCATCTCATATTTTTGCCCTTTATTCTTTTTAAAAGAAATCATCGCTGTCTGTAAATAACGATATCGTCGTGTAAACAACACGAAACATTTTAGTGCTTTTTCCCTATCCCCTGTCCCCAAGTTACACATTCAATTGGTTTATCCAATTCAGTTGATTTCCTATTCTTCATATCTGTTTGAAGAAGATGATTTCTTATGTTTTTCATTAATTTTCCTATAAATATCTCTAATATAAGAATATTTCTAAACCAGAAAAGTATAGAAAGAGTATTTATTTATTGAGGATTTTGATAAAGTTTCCTAAATAAATATTTTAATTTATTAACTACAATTTGGTGTGATTCATAGCTCAATTAAAAATAGATTAATTTTCCGTTATTATATATAGTTGAATTCATTTAAGCTTCTAACACAAAATGTTGGCTATGCTATTGCAGAATCCGAGATCAAACCTTAGAAACTAAGTCTATCGGAGATAAATGCAAAATGAATAAATAATCATGGGTTCAAAACTTGGATGCAGAACTTTGCATTTTTCAAAGGAATTTCATTTAAGAAATGTTTCGTACGCCATAAATATTTATTTTTAGGTTGTTTCAAAACAACACCGACAATATTTGGGAGGTGATTCCTGACACCAAGATAAGATAAAAAGTATAGAACAACCTGGGTGCACAAATGTTTGCTTTCGGAGTTATAGACTGCCGAAAACATGAAAAAATGAACTTTAAACCTCCATAGCTCCAAAACAATGGGACCTGCCGTAGTCGGGTCAAGACTTCACTTAGGAGCTAATACGTACGCTATCCAAAAATACATGTTTTAGAATCCTGCGGTACTTCTGGAACAATTTTTGTAGAGACAATTTGGTTACGGGCATATAATCTGAAATACTCACCAACTACCTCTATAAAAATTGTTGTGGAACTACCACAGAATTCTGAAACTCAGATATTTGGATAGATCACATGCTAGTTCCTAAGTGAAGTCTTGACCCAACTGCGGTAGATCCCAGTTTTGGAGATATGGACCTTTTCATGTTTTTCATGTTTTCGGCAGCCTATAACTCCGAAAGGAAGCATTTGTACATCCAGGTCGGTCTATACTTGTTGTCTTATCTTGGTTTCAGGAATCACCTCCCAAACGTTGTCGGTGTTGTTTTGAAACACGTTGTATATAAGGATAGTTTTAAAAAGCTAGTTACTCCAGAATTAGAACATTTGCAATATTTGTCATTCAATTAGTTTCAACTTGGAGGCTTAATACTTTTTCCCTTGAGTTATTTCTCTCCTTCTCGTGGTAATCGTCAGTGTTTCAATTCTCTTAACAGAAAGCGCAGTAGCTCAGTGGTAGAGAGATCATCTTTGAAACGTAAGATCCCCTTGCAATGGCATCGTTTGCCGACCCCCCTATCTGCACAAAGAACAAACCTTAAAAGCAACAATTTTAAATATGCTACCCCATCATGAACAACGTATAGGAGGGAAAGTGCACTCGTACCCAGAGAGGCCTAAACACAACGAATACAATCTTGTTGTGTTTCTTTTTAATAATAATAATTTATTATGTTAGTGAAAGATAAAGCAAACATACCTGCAGAGAAAAAATCGTAATCCTTTTTACAGAATTCATCATTGAGCTTCAATTTCAATAAATGAGTTTGCAGTTCTGGTGCAACTAGCTCTTTCATCTTTATTTCTTCACTTTTCTTCTAAAATGTTAAAAAAATTAAAATGAACTTGTTTCCACCTTCAATGATAAGGAACTTGTTTCTGACAAAAACAATACTAGTTTTCATATCAAAACTGTGATAACTAACTAAATGGAACAGGTGTTCGTTACTGTTCGAGAATTGAGTTCGTTACTGTTCGAGAATAATATAGTTATGACAGATTTTGCCGCCTCGTGTAAATGTACGTGTTGCACATATGGTAGAGCCAGCCCGCGCAAGATCAAAAATTCAAAGTCTGATTGTATTACTTAGAATTAGTATTGAACAAGTAACGTGTGGAGCTCTTCCATGTGGTCTAGTTGCTAACGCACGTGGGTTTGGTGCAGATGGTCCGGGCTTCATTCCTGATGGAAGAGGTGTGAAATTAGAATGCATTACACTAGTTCGGATTATACTTTGAACTGCAGATCTACGTGTCATGTAACCTGTGCTGAAAAGGAACGAAATGTGTGGATAGGTGCCTGATTTTGCTGGCGCTTATCACTTCAGAATTAACATTTTTCACTTCCAAAGAAAGGGCAAGACATAAAAAGATCAACTGTACTTCTTCTAAACTCCTCTCCTCTTTCAATGGCGACAGATAGTGATTATGCAAGTGAAGATGGATTGTAGATGTAAAACACTATTGCTTGTTCTACTAATTGTGAAACGTAATTTGTTATCAGTTTATGAACATGCATGCTAGAATTCGAATTGTTAGCACGTGTCTTCTCATTGGAGACTCAACATTTTCACTCTTACCTAAGCATCATGGATGAATTTGGAAGTTACTTAAGAGGTAGCGAATTGTGAGTTAGAAAGCCGAAAATAATGGTGGATAAGAGCCAGTCAATTAACATTACCTGGCAAGCCATAAACTTTGATAGGCAATAACTCCAAGGAAATTTAGTTATGAACAAGAAAGACTATTAAATGTCTAAACCCTTTCGAAAATTCATTCCTGGAATAGAGGAACAAACTCTGAATTTTGCTTTCTGTTCTGCCTGTTAAGCAAAAGGAATGTTGGATTCAAACTAGATAATTCTATTGCTTAAGAAAACAAGATTCATCGTAACAGAAATATAATTTCTCCATTTGTTTTTATTTTGTGTCAAGGGACTTCACTGTATATTATTATTGTTAGGGCTCGGATTTCTATGAATTAAAAAAAAATGAAAATGTGCAGGAATTTGTGTCCGGCAAAACATGACTGGATGAACTACAAAATAAGAATAAATATTAAATCAAAATTCCTAAGAATTGTAGTTTATTTAAAAGTTTACAAATCATATTGCTCTTAATAAAAAAATGCTAAGCTCTGAAGTATCAATCACAATACATTCCTAACTTCGTAAAGACAAAATTTGAATGGTGTCTTATTAAGGTGTTTTAAATATCCTTAAGCCGTGAAGCATCCATCACTGCCTAATTTTGACCCTGTAAAGAGAACACATGAGCGAAAGTAGTGTTTATTTTAGTGTGAAAAGTAAACTGTGCTAATAGTTACAGGTGAAAAATTTATACGGTACCTTAATCTTCCTTTTCAGTAGAAACGAAACGAAATTTTTAATATAATATTACGTTTAGGCTAAAGGAGGCAAATGGTTAATGAAAGTGGATTATTAGTATTGGTATAATGATGATGTGGAAGGAAACGGGTGTACCCAGAGAAGATTCACGGATACTTGTTGTCCATTACAAACTTGCACGGATACTTGTTGTCCATTAAAAATTCGCCTGGCCTGAGATCAAACCTGAGACCCCTAGTACCACAGAGGAGCACTTTACAACTGAACCATCATGTTCCCCTTTTCAGAAGAGTTGCACTGGATGATGACATGCATATTCAAAATCTCGAACTTAAAGGGCCTCCCGATGGCCATTAGCAATGATCTTATATTTGGAGAAGCTTTTTTCTGCACCACAAGCTATTACAGACTCATATTTAAAGTACTTGCGTCAAGTTTTACTTCACTGTTACCAAATTCGGCTTCTCTGTCACAAAACATGTCAGAAATTCTGCACAGTCTTGAATGTTCAGGATTTCTTTGAAGCACGCGTCGTAATTTTTCAACAATTTCGCAGCTCAAGCTCACAGTTGCAAGCATACTCATTGTACGGATTGGAGTTTACTCTGGATTTCAGCACCAAAGCTATGTAAGACGTGCACCTATGCTTAAAGGTGAAACTCGAATCATTGTAATTGGAACCCCGTGCACCAAAGACTGCGCGGTAGTAAGTAGAATGGAAGAGAGCGTGCTAGTATTGGTAAATATATTTCTTAGGAATATGTAAAACTCGCTAAAATATGTCCAAAAATCTCTTTTGTATCTCTTAAGGTCCAAATATCTCTTTAGTATGGTTCAATATACATACACTTGGGTACAAGAGCAATAAAATATGCATTTTCGTGTTCACAACGATCATAAATGTTTTACATTTAGTTAAACATGTAAAAAGATCCCAGGATAAAAATATCACATGTCATGAAAATCCTAGCCCGCCTCCCTAAGATCCTACTCTATATTAATATTCCACCTTCTCCTTGGCCTTCCCAAAGGTTCCTATTCCCTCAAATTCCCCAGTTTCTTAGACAAACAGTTTACATTCAAATAAACTGCAACCTTCAGATACTGAAAAATTCTACGTATAAAAGTACTTTTCGGAGTATTTCCACTGAAGTAAACAGGTTGAAACTCTAACTCAAAAGCCTCCATTTTCTATTTTGAGATTGTTTATCAAAGATGCAATGTGCCCATAAATTTTGTCTTTAATACATTGCGATAAAAATGCAATAAACAATTGTATTAAGAAGACTTTAACCCTAAACATTCTTATACTATCAGTTATGCAAGAGACAGAGAGAGAGAGAGAGAAGTAGTGATTGTCTCTAGCAGGGTACTATTCCGTCATCCGTCTGATGTAACTGGAGTGAAACGCAGGAATGGTTTTCTTAACTGAAACTAGCTAGCAATTGAAATATGAACTTTACACACTTTCCCAATTCTACGAAAAAATCCGAAACTGAGGGCATATTGAAGATCAATATTCCTATCGGAAATTCTCACATGAACTGAAATGAAATTTTAGTTTAACGTCCCACACTTACCCACTGATGCTAAAGGAGATGATGATGATAAGGAATAAAATGGTGGAATGAAAAAGTGGAAGAATCCCAAAAATCCTCAACACACGGTGTTTGTCCACCACATAGTCCACTAAGCACGAGCTAGCATCGAACTTAGAATCCCACGCAGCAGAGATGACCGCCGTACCACCAAGACATGCTAAGGATTTATGTTGTTTTGTATGTGATAATCTTCAAAAAGATAGTTTTGGTATCACTTATTTTACGTTGGTAGTAGTTGTTAAATAAAATATGTTAAATCTTACCTAGAATTCATATATAATATGTGAAAACACATGAGTGGAAACAAATATAGGTTACCTTCAAACAAGAGAATATCTTGCAATTAGATTTCACCAGAATTCAAATATTATGCTTTTATATTTCTACAAATTAACTTTAAACCTATCTAAACCACTGTTTCTGTAATAAGATGCGGAGGAATGTATTGAATGATAGCATTCCCATGGGAGTCCCAAGTTCGGTTCCCTACTGGAGCTCATATGGTTCGAATCTCACGTTAAGTTGTAGTTCCATAGCTCATATAGCCTCACTGCTGTAAGGGACGCTAAATTCAAATCAAATCAAAAATGACATTCGCAAACCTAATTTGCGTGTCAGATAATTCACCATAGATCTATTAACCATCAGGCTATCATTCTAAAATCGATCCCAGGATCACGCATAACAAAGGCGAGCGTGTTACCAATTCAGTGTTTGTGAGCCGAAATTCCAGATTTTCTCCACACAGCGACCGGTATTCTCCTCATAGAAGATTATAGGAGGATTACGTAAGTTCCGATGCCACGCCTCTAAACGGAGTATATAGTAACGAAAAAGTAACAGTTTGGTAGCCCTTAGGACTTAGGAACACACTTAAAAAAGAAATATTAGCTACTATCATTTCTTCTTATCACCTTAGTGCTGCTCACAGGAGTTAATTGTCAATGAAATAGGAAAATTTTCGTAGAGTGCCTATCAACCTAGAATCTTGGAATAACACATGAATAGAAAGAATCCACACAAAGTACCACTTTCAACATTTTTTTCCTATTAATCAACAAAGAAAGGGGAGAAAAAATCTTACCTGTGGAACACTGCAGGCGTTTAAGCAATGATAAACCTCGGCACTTTTTTCGCGGCACCCCCACAGCCAAACTGGCCTGCCTGCTTGCTCGAGTATCGCCAGCTGCCTGGATGAATCCAAAGCTGCCGATAGAGGGGAGTAGTGATCATACCCAGTCTGTGTTATTTATACGTTGATCTGTTCAGACTCGATTCAAATGCCAAGATGTTCCTGAATATTTCTTCGTCAGTAACTAAATTATGATATTCATTCCACGGCGCAACCGGAGATATATATATATATATAAAAGAAAGAATTCCTGGAGCTTCTACAGAAGATGTGGATCCGATTAAGAAAGCGAACGCTCCAAAGGTGGGTGGGAGACACCAATGCGCATGTGTTTCTTTAATAGATTTTACAATTACATTACCGGACGATAATCATAAACTGGATGCAAATTTATTTTATCTTGGATAAGCACTGTTTACGTGAGAATACTACCTGCAACAATTTGGAAAAATCATTCAACGGCTAAACTTCTTCATAAATTCTGCTGTTATTGAATGACAATCTCGCTTGAATTGAGCAAAGAAAGAAAATTATTTATTACTATGTAAAGTGCCCTTTTTCGACCTACAAGAGACAGGGTTACGAGGTTACTTATTTTTATCGCGTACCATCCGTTTTTCAGACTTTTTCTTCTTCCTTCGTTTAATTATTAATAAAATGCTAACACCCGATTCTCTGACTGCAACATTTTTTATCATCAGCTAAGATTGTGCTTAATTAAAAGTTCAAATTATTATTATTATTATTATTATTATTATTATTATTATTATTATTATTATTATTATTATTATTATTATTATTACTACTACTACTTTTCCCAGCAACCAACATAAACATTAGTGGTAGATGGCTCAGTGGTAGTTTTCTCACCTCTTCTGCGCCGAGACACTGTTTCGATTCTAGGTCTTGCCAAGTGCACTTTGTGGTGGACAAACACCGCGTGCTTGGATTTTCTCTCTCGCTTCCTTTCACTTTCTTCATTCCATCATCCACTTCATCATCAGCATCTCCTAGCGTGGAAGACCCGGGTTCGATTCCCGGCGGGAGTTCATGTGGTTCGAATTCCACGTTAATAACTAGGTCCACGTCTCGTATAGCCTCCCTGCTGAAAGGGACGCTAGCACCAAATCAACATCACCATCTCCTTTAGCCTTGGTGCATAATCATGGGACGTGAAACTAAAAGAAAAAAAAACGCTCAAAGCTAAATATGGTTACGACCCTTGTCCTGTTTGGAAAAAATTACATTGAAACAATGAAATTTTTAAGTTCAAATTAAATCATCAGATTGCCTGTACGCTGGTGACATCTATTAGCGTCATGGAAACAAGAGATACACAAGTAGCGACATCTATTAACGTGACTGTTTATTATTGGAAATTGTCGTGACACACTGAAACGTTTGCCATTTATGAAATGAAATCTTTCAGTTAAACATTCCATGATTATGACCTTTAAAGCTAAGGGAGACAGATGATTAAGGCAACTGAATGATTAGAGACGAATTGGTGGAATGAGGATGTGGAAGGAAACAAGAGTACTCCGAGAAAACCCAAGGACACGATCTTGTCCACCACAAACTTACTTGGCCGGGGATAGAGCCAGGGACCCCAGACACCAGAGGTAAGCGCTCTACCACTGAGCCACCGTGACCCCTATTTGCCGTTTATAAATACGCCTATAATAATAAGTACGCCTGATTAAATGTTAAGTGTCCAGTGTACAGATGAACGAAGTAATTGAATACATGACATGTACAGATTAGTATGACTGTACCACACTAAGACAGATTTCCTGAAGAAAGTTAGAACTACTGAAAAATATTTGAAAACTATGTCATAAAAATAATTTATTCAAAATTCTCTCGCTTTTTAGATTTCCAAACTATGCTGTACATAAATGTCGGAAGTTTTATAGAAGGGCTTTGTCCGTCCGCCTGTCCATCTATTGGCAGATATCAAATTTAAAACGCTAAGAGATATCGATTTGCGGGTTTTTTTTTTTTTGCAATCGATTTACCGCCCTAAAATAGATTCTATCTACTGCATCAACTTTCTATTCAAACCGGAAGTAGTTTTGATAAGTCAACGTTTGTTGGCATAGAATGAAAACGATAACAGACACCGAAATGTGGTTCTTCTGTAAACGATTAAGCGTTTCAAGGGAACGAATCGTGACTATTACGAACACTCTACTAAAACAGGAAGTCGTTCAAATTTATTACTATTTCCGATTTCAATACCGATTTTCATACACTGAGAAAAAAAATTGTAGGTGGCGTACTTAAAAAGGTAGGTTACATGCGTAATTCCTGTAGTTTTTGGACTTAACGCACAACAGACGTATAACTGAAAACGCATGTTTTATAATACTTTCTGTATAAGTGTTCCATCTATACGTACTTTCCATATGAAATAATGTAGGCAGTAAGGATCTCACATACAAATGGACGTATATAACATATAGCCGACGAAGGTAACATAAGTATATGTATGTGATATACGGAAAACTGTTAGATGTCAGACATCCTGCAACGGCATGATGTAACATCTAAGGGCAGTGCCTATGTAGCATATGGATAACGTATGTTCCGTACTGATTTCTGTAGTAACCAAGAGGATACCGTATATTTGTACAATATACCGCTGTCCGGAGAACGGATTTTTCTCAGTGTAGAGCTAAAACGATAAGCGATATCGAGATGTAGTTTTCTGAAATAAGTTCATTTGTCACAAGAATAGATTCCATCTTCTTCGATAACCATAGTGACAAACGGTTTTCTACAATCGATTTAGAGTCTCAAGAGTATAGTCAATCACAACCTGCAATCACAACCTGCAAATTAACAATAAATCATAATAAAGCCTAATTTGGAAAGATATAAAGCATAATTAAACAAAAAATAAAGCATAATGTGGGTTACTCTATTAATCATATTATTAGATTTCAATAAGGACATTCCTCTGCGTTTTATTGAAATCACTGTACAAGATTAAACGTAATCCTTTGTACAGAGTTGTATAATGCCCCAGCTGCGCTAGCCAAGTAGTACCCGCTGTGCTTGCCTCCAATTAAAAAAAAAAAAGAAAGAAAGAAAGAAAACTTTTAAACTGTGGGCTTCACCTCAAATAATATTGTTGCTGAAAACGGATGTTCAATTTCTATTAAAAGAAAGTTTAGAGTTTCATTAATTCCAGTTGTTTTTCAGACTAAAGGAGGCGATGTGAATTTATTATATGTCTAAGTCAACACAAGAATGATAAATATACATTTATCTCATAGGATGGACTAGAACCCTGGACTGATAAGCTACCTGCTCTATAATCTCTAGTGCCCTCGTCCACATCATCGTACTAAGTATCACGTATAGTTAGTCCGTTTTAAGTATTCATCTCCAACCAAAACGATAAGCGTGTGTTCTGGCAGCACGGAGACAGGCAGCTAGTGCTGCTCTGCAGGGGAATATTTATCTTTGACATACGTAGTTTGAGATCCAAGCTTCAAGAGGCAGGTGTCCAGTGAAAATCGGTACATGCAGCACTGTGACAATGTTTATTTCTTACCTGTAAAGTTTGAGGTCAACGCTTCTTTAGACAAGTGTTCAGAGAACAGGTGTAGGGGACCAATCAGATTGCTCACGCATGCGACCTCTGTTTTGCGTCCCAGAATTGTTTCTCTCTGACATACGTAATTTGAGGTCAACGAACTAAAGGCAGGCGATAAGGTTAGCGTTGTTTTCATTACACAGCAAGGTTATGATTGTGCTGAAAATGAACATATTATACATGGTATGATAGTAGTCTGAACAAATTTGATTCGAACTATATTGCAAAAGTTTTATAATTTCTCAATCAGTAAGCCTAGCGTTCAAGTTCACTCATTGATCAGGTGTGACGAAACAGTTAGTTGTTAGTTGTAGTATACAAGGGAGAAAAATTCAACGCACGAGCAGAGTTGAAGAATAACGTGCCGCACTCTGAACGTGATGAATGAAATTAATGCCACAAACCAATCTCTGCTCCCTTCAATGGGAGAGAGAGAGAGAGAGGGAGCACATCGGAAATTTAGTAATAAGCACGCGTGCTGAACGAGGAAAGCAGAAAGGGGAACTTAACGATATGTGAGCAGCACATATGTTCTCTTATATAATCATCGAACTACTAAATAAATGTATTGCCATTTATGAGGTTATGTGTATTGCCCGCTGTTAGTTTCTACCCGAAAGATGAATGACACAGTTTGAGTAAAATCTAGATTATTGAAGATAAAGAATCTCTCCAAATAATCCCTTATCATTAGGAGACCCTTGATAAAAGGGAGGGTTCCCTTGTGGCTAAGCGGTTTAGCGTACGCGTCTTTGGCGTGGGAGACCCGGGTTTGGTTTCCAACGAGAGCTCATGTGGTACGGATCCCAAAATTAAATCAAATCAATCAATTGAAAATCAAATCAAATCAGAACCTTGACGAAAGGATGGTGATGAGTCATAGATATTTAAAGAAAACATTATATTCTCAATTTACATAATTTTTATTGACTCCACGTGTTTCATATATCCGTATCTAAAATGGACCAACTTTGCTTCATAACAAATAGCGTTAATGGAAAAAAATAATACACATAAGAACTTTGCGTTAGGAAATTTCTTGACGTGAGTTTGAATGCACTACAGTTTTTAAATCCCTTTATAAAGTTAGCACCAAATCACTTTTACAAAAGTCAAAAGATAGTTAACTCACAATCGATAGATTTTCATATGTCATGCAAATGTTTACGAAATCAAAATAAATACACACTCTTGCACCATACTTAATGCCATGGGTCAGTTCCATGCAGTTTAAGCATGATGTTGAAAACCTTAAAGCATTTTGAGGCCATAAATAAGTTAATTTGATTAGAAAGAAAGTAAAATCTATTTATACAAATCTGTCATAAATTACTATGCACGGTGCATTTTCAGGTTTATTTTCTCATATGATGACAAAACGTTCATCAGTTTATATCTAACCAATTTGGTAATATGTTTGCAGTTGAGATAGAATCATGAAACTGGCGTCGTTATCAGGATGATGTCTCAGCATTGCAGATTTTGGAGTGTCGAAAAATGAAAACGAAATGAAATTTTTGAGTTTTACGTCCCACGATAATGCCGGCTAGGCTAAAGGAGACGGTGATTATGAGAAATGAATGAAATGGTGGAATTATGAATGTGGGAGAGAACGGGAGAACTCTGAGGAAACCCACGCACACGGTGTTTGTCCACCACAAAGTTCACTTGGCGGGAGCAGTGTTTGAAACCGCGACCCCATGCACCAGAGGTGAATGCTCTATCACTGAGCCACCGCGACCCCTTTTGGGAGTGTCGAGTTGATGCTAGTGAAATATCGCTGAAAGTAAATCTTCTTCCTTTTTTTTAAGTTTTACGTCCCATGGTTATGCCGGTTAGGCTAAAGGAGACGGTGATGATGAGAAATGAATGAAATGGTGGAATGAAGAAAGTGGGATGAAACGGAAGAACCCCGAAAAAACACGAGCACGGTGTTTGTCCACCACAAAGTCCACACGGCGCGAGCTGGGATCGACCCAGGGACCCCAAGCACCGGAGGTGATCGCTCTACCACCGAGCCACCGAGCCCCCTGAAAGTAAATCGTTATTGGGAAATCTAATTGTTTCCACGTACAATTTTCGTACAACCAAATAGTGGAACAGTGTGGGATGTTTATCATCAGATTAACCATCTAAGGATAGCGTGGCCAGGCAAACATAATTAGGGCCGATATAGAAACATTCATCAACATAAAGAACCCCACTAACTTACCAGTGACAATGCTACCTAGAGGGCTTCGAGGTATTCGTCGACTGGCAGGTCAGGAGAATTTACCACCACATGACGTCACCCAAAAATTAAATCTGGCGTAGTCCACTCTCGGCCATGCCATTCGTCTCCGTCTTGGCTTGCGGTTTTAACACAAGTTCCGATCTCAGAACCTTCTCCAGCACTGCAATGCTAAACGAAAAATACTTGGATCAAAATGGAAGACAATTACCACATTGGATGAGACCTTCATTTATCTTACGCGTGTCGGTAACATTCGGGCAGTTATCTACCCTGACCCATTTGGTAATGAAAGTACAGAATTTTACCCGCAGTGCCTGGAAAGTTTCCAACAGGAAATCATGATTGTCATCGGATGTGGTTCGAAAGAGAAGTTGGAGATATATATATATAAGGTAGACAAAAACATGAAGTTGAACACCACCTACTTCCAGGAGCCTATCATGGCCAGAATATAGCGGAAATACATCCTTCGTTTGTACGAAGTGAACAAGAACCAAGCATGGATACATAGACAAAGTGTCCACTCATACTGCCAGATCGTCCTTCCGATTTTATGGCCACATGCAGCCGGAAACGTAAATCTCTGTTATTTTCTTTCAGGACATTTCTTGGCGAAGCCCTGAAACCAGCCCAATGGATTTCTACATATTTGGACTGTTAAAACTTCGCTACCCCAGTACTCCCACTGACCTATGGAAAACCTGTAGGGAGGAATGCGATGGAATTCCTGTCCCTGCCTGCTTTCCAACGCAGAATGTTGCAGTGGAAATTGCGAGTCCATAATTCTGATGGTCCGATAGAAAACAATCAGTGGTGGCTGCATGGCTTTCCATAGAATAAATACGCTTTGAAAATCGGTGGAGTAAAACGTAATCATCAAACTATAATGCAAACTCTTCTTGGAACATAGCAGATGTCTTATCTCTAACAGATTTAATCCCAAATTCTGAGAATCCTGTTTTCATCTATAGTCACAACTTGCAATCTGGTCTTAAATTTTGTCTCCGCTTACAGTAACAGTAGGAACACATGGATTATGTTTAATGTAGTATCACATGGGGAAGTCTATAGATGTTAAACCTGCCAATAATGGTCACCACAACTTTTCCTCCTCTAATACGACTTTATGATGACCAACTAGATGCCAACGTAAGTGAATGAGCCGTAAACTAACGTTCTTGGCAGTAATGATAATGAACATGAGTAGGGTAATTATGAACTTCCTGTGTTACGAGAGGTGAAAGATGAAAGCGCTGGAAGGTATGACTTCACGCAGAACATTTGTAGCAGTCAGCTCTGTAAAAAACAAGTCGGTATTTCTTTCTTTCTTTTTTGTTTCACTTTACATCGTTTGTGCAAAACCAAAGCCTAAAAAACAGCACCTTATTCATAGAAAAGATTACTTTTTAGCTACAACATACAGGGTATATGACATAATCAACACATCAGGTGCACTTGTCTACCGGTTCCTGTAAAATAACTTGAGTCAAAGAGTACAGGATCAGACCAGCCTCGTTTTAAAGACTCCTGGGCGAACTAGATGGTTTTGTGGCGTTAACTCACTACTGGATGGGAAATTGGGGAGCTGTTGAATTAAACTGGTAAATGATTTCGGTCTAGGAAACCAGCAAATATGGCAACGAATTAGGGATGTGCTGATCATTTTAAAACTGCATTTGAGGCTTCGTGTCAAGGAGTTTTCTTTCTTTTTTCTTTCTCTCTCTCTCTTTCTTCTCTATCTCTTTCCCTCTCTCTGTGTTTCTCTCTGCAAGTGTTGTACTACGCGAAACAGTTCTCTACTTTGAGGAAGAATTATAGCGTTAAAAGGAGAATGCTAATGATTTTGAAATTGTAGAAACATGATTCTTATAATTTGTGCCGGCAAAAGTTCAAAGAAAATATACAAATTTTGACGGCTTATATTGATGTCAGTGCTTTCTGCACCAAGCACAGAAACGAGTAGAAAATATTCTTCTAACGATATTAATCAATCACCAAAAAATAAAGCTGAAGAAGGAAATGGTAAGTTTTGATTAATTTGTACGCAGAACAACTTAACTAAGTGCATTGCATGATTTCAAAGGAAAGAGATCTGCAAGGGAGAATTTACATCATTGCCAATAATAACATTTGATCAAATATTTGAAATGGCGTGTCTGTTCTCATATAAAATGCATGAAAAAAGTGGAAATGTTAGATGTCCACACTGATTATGGATTAATGAATAATAGTTTGGTGATATTCTTGTACATGAACATGAAAATGTATATTTTATGTTATTTGTTCGTTATTGTTTTAACAGTTCAGTGTTTCATAAGCAAGTTCAAAATAACAAAATATATCTTGTATCTTCCGGAATTTTATATTGACAAGTAACTATGTTACGTGTACACTACAGGCGTGATATTTTCTCAATAAATTTTGAATCCGGTTGTTATACTATATGTCTACCTTTTCGGTTTTAGTAGCTGGGGATTCACTCCCTAGACCCCCTCGCATCTCATATGTATCAGAATTTTCTTCTAAATATTCTGCTTAATCACTTCCAATTTATTTTTACAGTAGTCTTTGTTTTGTCATTCACAATGTATCGAATGGGTCCAAAAACTACCATTTAAATAACATGGGAATTTCATCATTCTCCCCTCTAGACCCTCATAAAAATTAATAATATTCACTTTTTGTAATTTGCCTGTGGGTTAGTCCCGGAAGGCTACAATCATGCCAAATTTCATCATTCTTATCTTGCCAAAAGTGGCTATACATTTTGGGGAGTAGAAGATGCCCCATACAAATAACATGGGAAAGAATTTTTAGTTCCCCATAAAACCACTCTACATTCGGAAACTTTTATTTTTAGTGATTTGCTTCGGTAGTGCTAACGAAAACGTACAGTACAAGCATACCGAATTTCAAGTTTTTTTTTTAATCCCAATACTAAGTACCTAAAACATGAGATTATAGGTAAAAGACCCATTTAAATGAAAGGTACTGTCTTCATAACTCTTTTAGATCCCCTAAAAACTATAAAAAAAAATAGTCACTTTTGGCATTTTTCTCTGTAGGTTAATCCCAAAAAACTACAATCATGCCAAATTTCAAATTTCCACGTCAACCAGAAGTACCCGTTATTTTATATCAGTGAGTGAGTAAGTTCATGTAGTTTTACACATAGTTAGGATTAAAGTGGACATAGATTAGAGTAATATTCTTGCGACTTGTAACATTTTAGAAATCCACTATCTGTTACAGGTTTTGCTTCATAGTGGCCAACATAAAAACTAGGAATCGTTTATTTCTGTCACTTCTGCTGAAGAGATCACCTCCATCACTGGACTACTCGAATCCTCACTTTAGATCCTCTACATCCTGGGTGAAATTGATGGTGATCCTTTAAGTAGTTCTTGAGTTTTTCCCTTCCAGACGGAGGCACAGACAGAGTAAATATTGCAATGTTCTTAGGTAGACGACCTCAGACGGGATCGGTTGTACTCCGTAGAATATACAGGGGACAATTAATGAACTATAGGAAATAAAACGGAAATTAGTGACAAACTACGGATTTAGGTTATGACATGCTCGATATGTCTGCCATCTCTGGCGGTGTGGTGTAGACGAACAGCAAAATTCTACGTGACCCGCTGAAGTGTCGGAACATTGATGCTGTTGGTGACCTCCTGAATGGCCTTTTTTTTTTTTTTAGCTCGGCAATGGTTTTGTGGTTATTGCTGTACACCTTGTCCTTAACATAGACCCACAAAAATGAGTCACATGGGTTCAGATCCGGGGGAATATGGCGGCCAAGAGAATCCCCTTCCAGTGGCCTGTGGGTACCCCAGAGCCAGAATGCGGTCCAAAAATTCGTCCTCTTCCAGGACGTCAAACACTCTCATGGCCCGATGGGGTCGAGCTCCGTCTTGCATGAACCACGTCTTATCGAAATCAGGGTCACTTTGGATAATAGGTATGAAATCATTTTTCAAAACCGTCACCGTGCCGTTAAGAAATATCGCAGCGATTTTTGCATGGCTGGACATTGTACGCCATCCCGTCACCCGTTCAGGGTGGAGAGACTTCTCCATTGTGAAATGCGGATTCTCAGACCCCAAATGCGCCAAATTTGCTTATTGACAAACCCATCCAAATGAAAGTGGAGCTTCGTTGCTAAAGTGTGCTCCGTCGCATGTGCATACGAATTCTCATCCATGCCCTGTGGTCAGCCAAGCAGTTTGGATGTCATCTTGCGAACTGTTCATAAATTGTGACGGTTTTATTTCATATAGTTCATTAATTGTCATTCTGTAGCAGCCCTGGGAGTAGGTTTTGGCAGGTAAGCGATCAATAATGGCATTGATAACTTCTTGGTTCTGTCGTCCTCTTTTATAGCCATCTTCTTGGAGGGAGGACCTGTGGAAGGGCCGTCGGCTTTCTTCGTGGTTCTCCGAATGTTCTTCGTTTCTTTCTGCAAATGTAGTCTCCTTCTGTCGTCTGCTACTGTTTGTTTATAATTGTGAAAACACGTGTTTGTAGTGAAAACATGTGGCTTGACTTACAGTACGTGGGTATATGGATCCTTACAATATGTATGAAGAAGTATTAATAAACTTAATTCCATAAAAATCATGCACAACCTTCTTACGATTTCCGCCCTTCATTTGATTCTTTCAAACAATCAACTACAAGTATAGTATGTGTTGCAAGTGAACAATAAAACTTGTTTGGTCTTGTCCAAATTGGCATAATGATAGACCTCTATAAGATTACTATGGATATATCATCGTAATATGTGCCTTCTAACAGGGGCGGATCCAGGACGGACTTTTGGAGGGGCGGTGGGTTGTAATACTACTGCTTAGAGATACTTTTAAGGGCGCCAAGCTCTGGGATAGGTTTTATATATATATATAATAAGAAAGTTTTCATATTCTGGGGGGACGATTGCTCCCCTGGATACACCCCTGCCTTCTAATGAAAGAAACTCAAGGGGAATGCAAAACGTTAAAGAACCGTATGATAATTAAATGTTTATTATATTTTAGACTTATGGAAGAGTTAATTATGAAAGTTCATGAGAAGAAATATGTACCGAAAGCAATGTAAAATAATCAAATTAATAATACTAGAAACTTATCTCTAGAAACGTAAAACCCTTCTACAGGGTAGTTGGAATCGCAGATTCGAATTCAACTCCACTACCATATTCATTTGACTGAGATGTACAGTAACATAACCAACTTTTTGTGTTCAAGTATCATAAACTGATAGAATAGTCATTCATATATGTAAGGGAGTTGAGATCAAATTACTGAAAATATTTCTAAAGAAAATCTTATCTGTTTGGAAATTATTGCAACTTCGCCTTTCGGAACAACCAAAGTCATTACTGCTCTCATTTTCACACTATATTGCAATCGAATATAACCAATTGAGCCAAAAAAAAATAAAAATAAAAAAGAGAAAGAAAAACTTAGAACAACATTCAGTTGTACGTCACGATGACGTCACAGTAATAAGTTGGTAAATTACTGGATGGGAAATGAAATCGTAAATGGCTATAACACGAGGCATAAAACAATGACCCGGAAGACATAGTGATAAAAGATGAGCTCTTCAACAATTTCAGGGCTTCCCACAAAAGAATCAAGTGGATATTTGGATTCTAGGAGTAAATTTAAAACTCTGATAGTGTAAAATCCTATAGAAAAAATTAATTAAATACACAATTTCTGAAAATTACATTTATTTCAGACTCATTGAACTCCGTTACATTTTTTTTCCCGCAAAAGATTTGTATTTTATTTAGCAAAATTGATGATTTAGGATGGAAAGCATGTAGACTTTACAAACTATTTTTCCTTTATCACACTAGAACGCTCACCCAATTCCTTTACAATGGCATCTAATACAGGATAAAGAATATGAAACCGAAAACTGTTTTCCTCAAGTTGTACCGACATTTTGGTTCAGATCTTGGCAATAATTTTGAAATTATTAAGTTTATTACTTGCAAACTTATATTTTGAACGAACTTTAAAAGTTCGTTACTGAAATCTCTATGTCTGTTTATCTGTCTGTCTGTTATTTGAGATTTTTTCAATTTTAAGCCCGCTATTCGATAGAGCATAAAAAAACTATCTCAGAAAGTGATGGAATTTTTCATGCCACTCTAACCGTTCCCGAAATATTGGCCAAAAAAGCTCGAATTTCTGGAGATTTAAGGAGCCATATCTCGCGAACCGTAAGTCATAGAGAGATGATATCTTGCGAATTTTTGCGAGAAACAGAAGAAGGTGCTGATAAAAGATTTGCTTTTATATGTAGGAACAATCACAGTTGTCCTTCCCGTTCCATGTCTCCATTGTTTTTAAGTTGTTCTGGCAATGCTCTTGGAGCATTCTCAACTGGTTTTGCTCTTAGATTCGTGCTTTGGTACACCAATGTTATTGTCCTGAGTAAATTTAAGTATCTTATACAAAAAAATGCTTCTTCCGTTCGTATATCCTGTAGCGTTTTTTTCTACTGGGATAATGAGTGCATGAGTATGTGCTAGAGTATTGTTCTTATATTACATATATAGATCCATAGCGTCATACGAGGAGTGTTCATTTTCTTCTTTCTGTACAGCTTCAACAATTACACAGTAATTTTTCAACACGGCTGCTACAGTTTTATGTCAGATGACTAGCACAATGTTGAAGAACTCGGTATACTGGGAAATTTGAGCACAAGTGATATTTGAATATTTTGAAGGCGTTCGTGAGGAAGCACTGAAGATAAACAATTATGGATGAGAGGTTAAAAGAAATAATTTGCTTTCCATGACGAACACACATGTAATAATACCAGATCAAGATGATGAGCTTAACAAAGCTGATACCCATAAGGACATTCTTCTCTGAAAATAGTTTGAACACCCAAAATGTTCCAAATTCTCTCATAACGCTTGGACCTTCGTAGGCCTGACCTACGCAGACACTTTCTGTCTTTACTCCCGAATCACGTTAGGCATTTACAATAACTTTTGATATCACAGGAACATTTACCTATAAGTTTTACAAATGAAAAAAAGAAAAAAAGTTCCACTGGTTTATCATCTTATCTGACACGCACACACACACTAACAAGGGAAGTACTTGAAGTACAGGAATCTGCATGTGTTAGACTATATATCACTGAAAAGGTCACACCGAGTACACTTCACATGTGAAATATGTCGCTTAAATGGGGCCTATAGGGGGCGTGGCTACCATTTGAAGATCAGAACAAGGCACGCTCCGAAACACCAGAAACGTGGGCAAAATACGAAGCTATGATGTAATTGTTTTGAGATGTGGTATATATAGGTTTAAAAGGTTGCTGCATACGAATCTAACATCAAATGTTTAAAAATCAAAATGGTGGATCCAATATGGCGGACACACATTGCAAAAAAAACAAGCTATGGATCTGAAATTGGGCGAATGAATATATTCGACGTCGCACAGTGGTCGGAAACTGGAAAAAAGCGGTCAAAAATCGATTTTCTCAACTTCTCAGCATATGAAATCGGTTTTGATATTTGATTATAAGTATCTCTCCTGCTCCCAAACCCTGAGTTTCAGGACATAGGAATATTTTCGCTGTCCATAAAATGCATGTAAACATGAACAAATGAAAATACCGAAAAATCAGTAAAAAATGAACCAAACAATATGATACGTTTTAACCATTTATATCGTTTCTGAGGTCGATGAAGGTGGTTGAATAGTACATTGGACTCAACAACTATGTATTTAGTGAATAGTTTTATTTATTATCGATTGTCATATCATTTATATGATAGGTTTGTAAGTGTTACCGAAAAGTTACATATACGCTGATGTTAGTAGCTCTGCAGTCTAAGCTTATCCTTGCTTATCTGCAAAATAAGGTTTATTCAGTTGACCATGAGTAGTACAAAGGTTGGGCATTGGAAGTAGCTGCAGCCAAGTGCACTGAAGAACTCAGCCCCATTTAACTGGAAATGCGTGATTAATAATGTTGTAGTTGTCGCAATCGAGATCCGCTTTCCGAGCCTTACAAAGGTATCCGCTTTCCGAGTCTTGTTCGTAATTTGGATTGCCCTTCGTCCCTGAATCAAAGTTGTAGTGAAAGCCTCATACATATTGCAGTGATAAACTATCAGTCATGTGGAGCTGCTGTATATTACAGGTCAGTGCAGTAGTATATAAGAAGATTATATACTGAATCCTTTAATCGTACCGAAACAACGTAATCCTGAACTAAATTACATTCCAGTAACTATTAATGTATTTTCGAAGATGATGCGAGTGCAAAACTGCAGCTTTAATTTTGTATCCTAAGACCAAACACACATTTGTTTTACACCATCTTTTTATTAGCTGCACATACAATTAGAGGGAGAGCACATTGAACCCGTAACCGCTTCTTGGAGGCATATTAATATCTGTCATAACTTCGTACTGGCTAGCGATGTCCAATTCACATAAGGCGTCAACATATTATGTTTTCAATTTAGAAACTGTGTGTACGATTCACGATGATTGATTTCATTGTTCTGTGTACTCCCCAATTTCTCCTCACTTTTGTTACATCCCTACATTACTCCTTTCGTTAAATTTTGCAGTATGTAACATTTATGCGAAGAGTTTCGACACTTTTGGACCACTCTGCATATATAACTGCACGTATTAGCAGGGGTTCTTCGAATTACTTTCGCAGTAGTTGCAATGGATTTAAAAAGGACAATAGAACGATAGAGAGACGTCCGTCAACTTCCTTTGTTTCGGAATAAACTATTTTTCCGCTTTTTTCAAGTTTCCGACCACTGTGTTGCTATGCACAGGGCCAGCGCGAGGGGGGGTCGAGCCGTGCCACCGCCCAGGGCGGCAACTCTAATGGGCGGCAAAATTTTAAAAAAAAGAAAAGAATATAATCAAAATATAATGCTTCGTTATAGGTCCACATGAAAGAATAAAATTGTGTTCAACTGAGAATGTAATTGAACTTACTTCACTCACATTCAGGGTAATACTCATTCATGAAATTCAGAACATTCCCTTCATTTTCAGTTATCAAACTACTAGCCACAGGTATCTCATTTAATATTTCCCTTGCCGTCTTACTGCTACAGAGCAAATGTCAATAATCGCTTGTTGTGTACAAATTACTCACAATAATGGAGACTGCCTCGTAAAAATTTGCTAACACTTTCTTAGTTTCGTACCGTTAACAGACACCATTGGTCTAGGACTGACAGATGAAATAATTAAACAGTTAAAGGAAATGAACATTCCTATCGAAGACATGAGGGGGCCATAGATATGACAATGATTCCAATATGGAAGGCAAACATTCAGGTATTCAGAACAGTGGCGTAACTACTAGGGATGCACGCGAGACGAGACGAGACGAGAAATGGAAAAGTCTCGTCTCGTCTCGCAGCCTCAAATGTTGGTCTCGTCTCGTCTCGCAAATGTGAAGTCTCGTCTCGCGTCTCGCATAAAATTTTGAGTCTCGTCTCGCGTCTCGCGCGAGATTGTCTCGCATTGGTCTCGCAGTCTCGCATATATTCTGGTCAAAATTTTGCAATGTGTTATTCTATGGCTGTTAATGAATGATGATGTGATATTCTGTCCGAAGGCAGGTATTTGACCTAAAAGTCCCTTGGCAAGCTGAATCCTTGGTGGTTTGCAATTGCTTTCCATGGGATGAATGTTCATAACATCCTAAGGAGACGGAACCTAAAGTTCAACATGGTATCCGAACTTGTGTCCCCTCCGCTCCAAATTAAAAGAAAAGTTGTGCTGGAATTTCATTCCTGAACCATTAATTTTCGTCAAATTAACCCTTTCCGGTACCCAGCTTTTTGGGCTATTTTTTAGACTTTCAGTCAAGCAGCTACTGCATCGTCACTATTTATCCTAGGATCATGGTTCATATTTTATTCTCTTCAGAATGAAGCTGGCTTTCAAATGTTACCACTTGCATGCTCATACCATATACCAGGAGCGGGAAAAATGATGTCAAAGGGAAAATTACGGAGGGAAATTTTTTCTCGCACTTTGGGCCCCTCTGGAGCGGCCCTGTGTGAACGTACCCATCTAAAAAAATCTGATAAATAGTACTTGGTATACTAAATGTGTGTGCCAAATTTCAAGTTTCTATCTTGAATAGTAAGGGCGGAAGAAATTTTATCAGGAATTCCCACCATGCCCCAAATTACCGTAAAACACCATGATCTCAGGTAAAAAATTTCCTGAGACATCCCTAATTACCCTAGGGTCATGTTTCGCCCATCATTCTCTTCACCTTAGAACTGCCTTTCAGGCGGTATGACTCACATGTCTCCATCATGTATCTAAGGCAGGAAAATCCCGAAAAAAGGGATTTTTTGGGTCTAAATATCCTTTTTTCAACTTTTAGCCCCTCTGGACCGCCGTGTTTTAACGCAGTGATCTGAAAAAAATCTGATAAATACTACTAGGTGGGCTGAATGTTTACGCACAATTCCAATTTTTCAGGTGCAAAAGTAAGCCCGCCAAAAAAAATATATATATACCGACAATGTCCCATATTCCCGTATACAGAGGGAAATTTTTAAACATTCCCTGAGACATCCCTAATTACCCTAGGATCATGGGTTGCACATCATTCTCTTCACTTGTCTCCATCATGTATCTAAGGCGAGAAAATCCCGTGAAAGGGATTTTTTGGTAAACATTTCCCTTTTTCAACGTTTAGCCCGTTTGTACGCCTATGTTTTAGCACAGAAGTACGAAAAAATCTCGTAAATACTCCTCGGTGGACTGAATGTTTGTGCAAAATTTCAATCTTCTAGGTGCAAAAATAATCTCGCAAAAATAATACCCAAAATGTCCAAAATTCCCCTATACAGAAGTATATTTTCATAAAAATTCCCTAACAATTCCCTAATTACCCTAGGGTAGTGTGTCGCACATCATTCTCTTCAGAATAGAACTGCCTTTCAGGCGGCCATTCACTTGGCTCCATCATGTATCTAAGGCGGGAAAATGAGGAAAAACGGGATTTTTGGGTAAAAATATCCCTTTTTTCAACTTTTTGACCCTCTGGATCCCCCCCTGTTTTAACGCAGAAATCTGAAAAAATCTGGTAAATACTACTCGGTGGACTGAATGTTTGTGCAAAATTTCAATCTTCTACGTGTAAAAATAAGCCCGCCAAAAAATAATGAACATAGACCGGCCCCGCAATATTAAAAGAAAATATATATTTTAGAATTATGACGTCATCACCTCCTATGTCTCGACGCAGGAAGGTGTGAAACCATACGTAAGGTCTTCTACAATGCCTCTGGACTTGAAAAAAAACGACGAAAAAGCTCAAATAGGAGAGTTATAACGCAATGTACCATGAAACACCCCGTATGGTACATATTGTATCATGGGGTCCCCAAAGGGTTAATAGCATAATTTACAGCAAAACCAGCATAAATTGTTACTGGATCCAACATTGTTTTCCAGCTTAGAGGTCTCCAGCAATATTTGGCTCTTCTAAAATATCATCGCCACTATCAACACTTACACGTTTTGGTCGTTTCCTTGAAGGGTGATTTTCCATTATAAAGATGTTTTTATACCACCAAAAGCGCTTGTAGACAACAAAAGAACTCCTCACAACACAATACGACCCAATTCTTTTGGTTCGTTTGCGCTTGTAGCAATGTTGCATCATCGCATTTTATCAACTTTCGCTTTCAACTTATATAGTGTTGCCAGATCTAGAAAATAAAATTACTGACAGATATAGGGCCATTCCTACCATCTCGCATCAAACCTATAGGGCCATCCTACCAAACCAGTGTTTGAATTAAACTTCCGAACTAGAGGGGGATGTTTTTGATAAATATATAGAAAGAAAATACTTATTCCATGTAAAAATATCATGTTATTTCTGCGAGCCGGACCCGGGATAAACTTTGACGAGAGGGGACTTCCCCGCCATCCCCCAACATAAATCGCTAGTAGTAATGTGAAAAAGACAGAAATAACAGAAATATCACATTTTGCAGCAAGTCTTATTCTCAGACCAAAAAACAGAAGTTCATGTATTCGTGCGCGCCCGCGTGTATGTGTTTGTGTCGCAAAATAAAGTCCTAAATCCATGTTGTTGTAATAAATTTCCAATTTACAAAGCTTTTTTTTTTAAATGATGTTTAGAAACTAAAGAAGGCTTTAATTCTGATAATCAGCCTTGAATAATAATAAATCTCATAAAATGTCTATTGCCCCAATCACTTTTTTGTTCTTGGAGGCATTAACGCTCAACTTAGAATATTCAATAAATGTAAAGTCACTAAATAAACAATTAAATGTAATTCATAAATGTTGCGAGACCGCGAGAAGTCTCGCGAGACTTCTCGTGCGAGACTTAACTGAGTCTCGTCTCGCGTCTCGTCTCGCATGGTTTAGTCTCGTCTCGCGTCTCGCATAAAATTTTCAGTCTCGTCTTGTGTCTCGTCTCGCAAATGCGAGACGAGACGCGAGACGAGACGAGACTTCTCGCGTCTCGCGTGCATCCCTAGTAACTACTATGGCGCGAAACCCCGCAATGCGGGGGGCCCGACACTTCCAAGGGGGCCCTTCACCCTAGACTCCTAATAGGTCGAATCAACATGCTTTTCAGTTTTGTATTAGTCGGCAATGTTCTTTCACCCTCCCCTTTTTTCGGCTATCTTTAGGAGGCTTGACGTGTAGGTCAAGCACCGCAAACAAAAAAGAGGGAAAGTCGGTTCGGTCGGCTTTTATAGGCTATATATTTTTCTTCGGCAGGAAATATTGAATCAAACTTTAGAATTAACATCTATATTAAACTATTTGACATGCTAAATTCACAATTCTATTGACGTTTCACATCTTTGGGTGATATAGTATTTAAATTTTCCTTTTTGTTTCCTGCCAATGTAATTCATCTCACTGATGATGAAATTCTAAGAAGGGCACAGATACTTCAAACAATTTACAGTTATGATATTGGTTCTACGTTTCCAATGGAAGTAATTTCCTTTGTGAAACAGCTGAAATCTGAAATAAGTGTTCAGTATTCCGTGTTTGACCTACAAGGCTTTTAATTGTGAAATATAAGTCACTGGCGTCTAGCTTTTCAGAACTTATTACCTCGTATTTCTTGCTTTACATGCTCCCTGTCTCTGCCAGTTCTGCGGAGAGGTCGTTGTGAAACTTGAAATTAATACAAAACTATGTGAGAAGCAGAATGGGCCAAAATAGCTTAAGTAATCTAGCACTGCTCTCAATAAATGCGGACGAAGCTGAAGAAATGGATGTACGAAAGTCAGTAAAGGATTTTGCTGAGAGGAAAGCAGTACCGTACCGTGAAGACGACGGTCCCGGGCCCCGAAGTAAGGGGGCGCAAACTTCGGAAGGAAAAAAAGAAAAGATATACTAGGTATATAAAATGAAATGAAAAAGTAATAAAAAGTGCTCAAAATCAAGGAAAAGCAGGGTTTATTTTTGAAAATTTTCTTGTGCTTCGCGGGTGATTTGTCGACTTCACTCATATATACCAGGGGGGCGTCGCCGTATACTCTTACCCTGGGCGCTGAATTTCCACGGCACGGCACTGCAGGAAAGCAAGATGAAAAACATTTAATTAATTATTGCTACTCTCCATGAAAACTAACGTCAGTGACTGCAAAGAAGTAAGTCCATCTTCCACTGCGAAGCTTACTGAATTAATTATGTATATAACAAAGTGGTCTCCATTTATAAATATTTAGGCCTAGTAGTTGCGTGCATTTAACTCATTATACACAGATACGGGGAAGTATGGTTATTTATTATGTTATCTATCATTCCACAAAAGTGTTATTAAGGCGAGGGGCCCTGGGTATTCTCTTGCGGGGGGCGCATAAAACGTAGTTACGCCACTAATTCAGAAGATAATTTTAGAAATAAATTCCCGGCTCATCTATATTCCTTGCAGTAGCCATTCACTAAACATTGTGGTTAACGATGCAGCCGCAGCATCTTAGTACGCCGTTTCATTTTTTTTTTTTGTATAGTTAAAAAAGTTTATGACTTTTCTCAGCGTCAGTCCAACGTTGGGGCCATACTAAAGAGCATATTAGTAGTCTCACTTTAAAACCATTAAGCACCACAAAGTAGGAGAGCCGAATTGATGCTCTGACTCTACTTACGTTAGATATCAAATAGGAGAGGCTTATGATGCTAACTTCAAATAAGTAACGACAATAGAACAGATAGAATGGTCGCCCACCATGTTCTGTGTATAGTAAACCAGCTCCGTGACTTTTACTTTCCTTTGCAACACTTGATATCCGGTATGAATTTTTACTACACATAAACTTAGTAAGCAAAAATCTCAAAAGCATTGATTTTCATGTGTTGGATGCAGTTGGGATTCTCGAATTCTTTGAAAGAGGCAGAAATGATGCAAAGTTTCATTCTTAGTTGATGCGATGGAGTTGACATCAGCATTAGTTATGGTTGATCCACGGATGGTAATACAGTGCAAGCTTGAAGTCGAAAGAAGAGACAGTTTCAGTACGAGGCAGAGGATGAAGCTATTGAAGATCCACAAAGAAGATACAAGATCGATTTTTATTACAAATTTCTAGACGTGATTGTGTTAGCTTTAAGAGAGATGTTTGAGCAACTTAAACATCACTGCGAGTATTTCGATTTTCTTTACGATATAAGTAATTTTAAAGAAACTATGCTACCTGAACTTTTGTCTGAAAATTGTACTGAACTTGCCAGCATTTTTAACACACGAAGAATCGAAAGATATTAATCCCAGTGATTTGAAAGACGAACTGAAAGTGTTATCCGCTATAATTAAGCCTAAAAGTTCACCAAAAGAGACTTTAAAAATAATTAATGAACATAACTTTGCTTCCAATGTCAGTGTTGCACTTAGAATTTTGTTAACCTTACCGGTAACAGTGGCAAGTGGAGAAAGAAGTTTTTCGAAACTTAAGCTTATTAAAAACTATCCACGTTCTTCCATGGTTGAAACACGCTTAAGTGGTCTAGTGGTGATATGAATAGAAAACGAATTGGCTGAAACATTGGACTACTCGAATGTGATACAGAAATTTGCACATATGAAAGCAAGAAGAGTTTCTTTCAATTAAGGTATGTTAAATTTTATGTATTTCCATTGTGTTCAGTAAATTATAAGGCTTAAGGCTAATCATTAGTTTGCCGTAATATCTGATTCACTATATTATCTTCATGCTCCATACTCTATTGGAAACATCTTTTGGATATAAAATAAGCTTAAAAATTAAAATTCTTAGTCGTGACTAAAACACACACACACACACACACACACATATATATATATATATATATATATATATATATATATATATATATATATATATATATATATATATATATATATATATATATATATATATATAATTTTAATTTTTGTATTCACTTCTGTATATCACATATATACAGCGAAATCGAGCATACTGAATATTGTGTCATGTGTGTAGTCGTTTAAATATTACGTAAACGTTCGAGAGAGGTAGTTCAATTTTTTGTTTATGTTTCCATCTCATACATGTTTTTAAATAGGGCATCTTACTTTTTCCTGACACTTGAACCTCTTCTGTCAAAATAAGGTGTCCGAATTAAAGGGGTGGCATATGAAAGTATCGCTCAGGGCGGCAAAACAACTAGCGCCGTCTCTGCTATGCATGAATCGGATACTAAAAGTGTAAATTTCAAAATGGCTTATCCAAGATGATGGACAAAATGCAAAACACTGCTATGGAACTGAAAGCGGGTGGTGGGGGTTTTCGTGATCGCTGAGTACGAATTCAAGGTTAAAAGTGTAAAATACAATATGATGGATCCAATGTGACGGACGGAAAGTGCAAAAATACGTACAGAATGGACATATATGATTATTACACAGGTAGTAGAAAAATATGTATAGTATATAACAGGGTAAGTAGGAGCAGGCGATGTTTTACAATAAACAAGGAGCGTCTCAGTAACCCCGAAAACTATGGATTCGACAACAATATCGGTCTGAAAAATAAGGGTCTCAAGCTCCCTCAAAACATACCCACGACCCCCCAAAATTAACAGAACGATGCACGGTAAATAAAGAAAATACTTGGGTAATTGCCCCTTATGACTAAAAGCTGCTAAAAAGTTATATTATTATTATTATTATTATTATTATTATTATTATTATTATTATTATACTTAACGGAATGAATGATATATTAAAAAAAACAAAATCAAATTTGGGGCACATGGTATTTTAAGGAGCCGGTGCACCCCCAGAACCCATTCTACTGACGTCACTATTCACATTATTTGCTCATATTTCTCCGAGTTACACTCTAGTCAGAACTTTCCTCTGTACAATGGGTAATAAAATGGTGCCGAAACTTCATATAAACAGTGAATGTCCTGAATGCTTTATGCACAAAGGGACTCGAACTGTTTATTGAAGAAACGGTGGGTATTCGCTGGAAGGCAAGATTTCCAGTCGCTTAAAATGCTGAAAGGCCCAAAGAGTTACCAGTTTTCAAACCTATGTATTTCGTCAGATATTTTAGGTATATGGCGTCCACAATCTTCAGAATATGGTAATTCATCCGAATGATAACACGCAGAAGATTATTCAAAGGAACATTTGAAGAAACATGTTTACAATGATGGTGATCAAGTTTTAAGATAAAGTAGTGTTCACGAACTATTATATTGATTCCAGACTTCATCTCAAAGGTTTCCAATTCATACTTTTTGCACCTCTCTCTACTAATATTCTTCATGCAAGCGACGTGTCACACCGATTTTAGACGTTGGGATCTTGCTATACAGATGAAACTATTTGGCATTACCTGTTTCAAAGCCCTGCATTCTGGAGTTTTTTTCTACTTGTAAATTTGTATCTTTTCCTTTCTAAAATCCTAAATCATCAGGAAATCCTACATCAGGAAAAGGAAATCATACAAATCCCTTTCTTTTAAAGAGACCAATCTTCCATTAAAACCGTATTTTACTCGAACAGAATCTTGAGCTTTCTCGTGTCTAAGTGGTTAGTGTATGCGCTTTAGACGTGGAGACCTGGGTTGGATTCCCGACGAAAGCTCATGTGGTTTGGATCCCACGTTAAATTGTAGATCCAGGTCTCATGTAGCCTCGCAGCTGAACGGGACGCTAAGCTTCAAATTAAATAAGAATCGAAGAGAATCATACTTCCGTAAGATCAATGTACTGATCCCTTCTTATACCAACCACTTTACCTCCCGGCTAGCCTCCTCAGATTTTGCAAAATTATTACAATTGTTAAACTTTTTATCAGTCGAGATGCAACAAGTAGCAAGGAAGAAACCGAACTGAGCAAATTGAGATGGTTGTAAACTCCAGCTCTGGGAATATAAAATGTAGTCTCCCTTTGATTTTGTAAAAACAGTTTTGAAAAGACTAGATTCTTTTTTCAGGTATCTGAAAAGTAGCCAGTGTTTTTGATCTGAAAATGCCCTCGCTTCTAACACGCAAATTCTACAAATCAGAAACTGAAAGGCAATTCTGCAAGTAACTGATGCAAGGTTTTTCATTTGTTTCTGTTTTACTTGTGATAAGAGTTAGTGAAGATATTTTAAACTTACGGCAGGGCTGGCTCTACCATACGTGCAACATGTGCATTTGCACCGGGCGGAAAGTTACGAGAGACGGTAACATCTGTCATAATTATTTCCCTAAATATACCCATTCTTCGCATGGGGGTTGTATTTCGAAGTCATGGCGTGTGGGAGTATCACCATTCATTTCAGCGAACGCGAAAACTATGGATTTGACACTAATATCGGTCATTTTGGATTACTTTTACATGTCTCGGTATCCCCCTCGGTGATCCCCGGATTGCAGCCGAATAGGGTGAATTTGGAAGTTAATGCGATCGAAGCTCCACCATTGATCTCAGCGACCGCGAAAACTATGAATTCGACACTAATATCGGTCATTTTCTACTATTTTTAAATGTCTCGGTAAACGCCCTTCTGAGATCCCCTGATTCGAATTTTGACAAAAACGCTTCGCCTTGGTTTGGGACTTAGACCTAGGTATCCGTGACCAAAATTTGGTATCTCTCGGTCAACTTGTCTGGTCCCCAGGCCGGTCCCGGTAAACACCTTTACCTCTGAGACCCCCTGATTCGAAATTTAAGAAAAAGGAAAACGCTTCGTCTTGATCCGGGCCCTGGGCCAAGGTACCCATGACCAAAATATGGTGACTCTTGGTCCACTCGTCTTGTCCCCAGGCCGCACACAGACAGAAAAACACACAAACAAACTATTTTATTTATATTAGATAACTATTTCTTTTTGGAAACAGACATCATGATGATGGTAGTTAAATTTACTAAACTGACCTTCTATTTGAATATTACATTTATAAATCATGTTTAAGTCGCATTAGTTTAAGGTCACATGGACAGTGCTAAAGCAAATGGTCAAATAAATCCCAGCATAAATTGCTTGATTATTGTCAAATACAAGAAATCAATCTCGAACAGTAACGAACTCCTGTTCCATTTAGTTATATATCACAATTTTGATATGAAAACTAATCTTCTTGTCTTTGTCAGAAACAAATTTCTTATCATTGTAGGTGGAAACATTTTTTTTTAATTAACAGATGTAGAAGGAAAATCTATGTAGAAATAAAGATAAAAGAGTTAGTTGCACTGGAGTTACAAACTGATATATTAAGATTGAAGCTCAATATTGAAGTAAAAAAAAAAAAAAAATGCCATTTCCCCCTTCCAGGTGTGTTTGCTTTATCTTTCACTAACAAAATAGATTACACTGAAAAACGAGCTGTGAATATCTGACATGATATTTACCTTTTCTAATGCAATTTGTCATACGGAATTCAAATCTGAAAACCGCTTTGCTCTATCACCTCTGGTCTTTAAGATATCGCCCAACTTTTTATTTCACGTTACACCCATTTTAAAATTCCAACCAGCCGTGCAGTATGTGGGCTTATGCGATGAATAATGCAGAGGCAAGCTTGAATAAATGTTTTCTCCGAAAACAGTTCTTAATATGGACCTATAGGGCACGTATTGTCAATTTGTATCCGTGTTAACAATGGATATCCAGTGTCCGAATTACCACAAGAATAGGAGGAAATCCTCCTCTGTGGAACCAGTGCATGAAAGTTAAAATCTGTAGCTATATAGCAGAAAAACAACTGCCTGTATAACGCCATTGTGTTTGCTTGTTTGTCGGAAATTTGTCATTGTTCTTTGTAAGAATTGAGTCAAACTTTTTCACCCAAGTTTTACACTGTTGCCAATTTATTACAAAAGAAACAACCAAGCGGTGGTAAGAAAGCACTAAATTTATATGTTTTCTGTATTGTATGTTGTAAAGAAATCTAGTTTTCCCACTAGCTGTATTAATACATTCCACTAACGCATACGCAAATGATGTGAAATTAGTATATATTTCCCCACTAAAGTATATCTCAATTCGGCAAGATCTAGTGGGAAAAACCACATAGGGGGGAACACTGCAAATCTATCCCAAATCCAATTTTTATCTTCTTGTAATTTTGCTGCTCCTTTTAACTTAAAATTTAGAAGTACAACAAGAAGTGTTATGTAAATGTGGAATGGGTGAAACGTGGAAGAATGTTACAAGAATTTAAAAACACAATCTGTGCTATACTTAGGTGAAAAATAAGACCATTAAAGATTTACTTACGCAATATTGTCATCCTCTGTTAAATCATACTTTTGGATGGAATAGGAGCAGAGTTTCATACTTCCTATACACGAACAGTACCAAAATATGTAGCTATATTTTACAACATTTTACATTCGTTTTGTTGTTGGATAACGTGAGTATATAAGGCACGCAGGTGGTCATTTTTAATTGCAGGAAATCTAGGTTTCTAAAAATGTTTTTAGATGGGATGAATTGTGCAGGCAGAGCCATCCAGCTTCAAATTTATTCTTATATACAGGGTGTTTCAAAACAACACAGACAACGTTTGGGAGGTGATTCCTGACACCAAAATAAGACGAAAATTATAAACTAACCTGGGTGCACAAATGCTTCCTTTCGGAGTTATAGGCTGCCGAAAACATGAAAAAGAAAATGAACTTTAAAGATCCATAGCTCCAATACTATGGGACCTACCGTAGTCGGGTCAAGACTTTACTTAGGAACTAATATTTACTCTATCCAAAAATACATGTTTCAGAATCCTAAGGTACTCACGCAACAATTTTTGTATAGGCAATTTGGTTACGAGCATATAATCTGAAGTACTCACTAACTACCTCTATAAGAATTGTTGCGGAAGTACTGCAGGATTCTAAAGCATGTATTTTTGGATAGACCACATATTAGTTCCTTAGTAAAGTTTTGACCCGACTACAGTAGGTCCCATAGTTTTGGAGCTATGGACCTTTAAAGTTAATTTTTGCACGTTTTCGGCAGCCTATAACACGGAAAGGAAGCATTTGTGCACCCAGATTGGTCTATACTTTTTGTCTTATCTTGGTATCAGGAATCACCTCCCAAACGTTGTCGGTGTTGTTTTGTAACAGTCTATATGTAGGTTGGAATTATTATTATTATTATTATTATTATTATTATTATTATTATTATTATTATTATTATTATTATTTTTTGTTGGAATATGAGCACAGCTCATACATTTATATATGAAGGGTAAGGGCAAAAACAAGGAATGCCCATGTATGTGCTTTATCGGGTGCTTTTTCCCCCTTACCCTTCAATGTCCGGTACATAAATGTCTTTCTATATTTAAGAACATTTCACGTTCCTTTGGTGGTAAATAAGCTAACAGGTGATTATTTTTAACTGCAGGAAATTTAGGTTTGTGCAAACTCTGGGATGAGTTGTGCAGACAGAGCAACCCGGCTTCAAATTTATACTTTTTAAAGTATTTTTACTTAGGCTGGAAACCGACCTTTGCATTCGTGGAAGACGGGTACGGTACAGGAATGTTTTATTATATTTCATAACATTTCACATTAATTTTTAGTTAGATAAGTTGAATAATCACGTTTAATTAAAGGAAAAGTAGGATTTGTGATAAATGTGATACCTACGGTGTTTTATGCTGACAGTCAACCAAACAGCTTCAAAACTATTCTTTCTAAACTTTGTTTCTTATTTAGGCTGAATTTCAATGAAACATTTCCTTGTATATATTTTTTGTATTCATTGAAACATACTGTCATAATTGCGTTACTACAATTTCGTTTGTATCTTTTTATTTTCAGTGACAGTGGATATTATGGCGTCCAGAGGTTGCACAAATTCATCAGATTTATTTTGCTACGTGTGAGGCTATTTCACGGACAAATCTCATCGGAAGACTTTTACACCGTTTCTGAATAAAGAATATGAACTATACTTTGATTCCAAGGTGGATAGTGGAGAGTCATGGACATGACAGTACATCTGTTTGTCCTGTGCATGCAACTTGCGCGGCTGGATAAGGAAGGCAAAGAAGAACAAGCTTCTGGCATTCGGAGTTCCTATGATATGGCGTGAGTCAAAACACCGCATCACGGACTGTTATTTTTGTTTGGCAAACGTCGCTGGATTCTCATAGAAAACTCGTGCATCTATAAAATATATCCAGACATTCACTCCATTTCCAAACCTATTCTATATGACCCTCTCACTCTTCCAATACCAACTCCACCTGAGGAATACATAGTTGAAGAAGAAATGCAAGAGGAAAATTCTCTTTCATCTTCTAGTAACGATTCAGACTCTGACTAACAACTTGAGGAAGCTATTCATTTATTAAATAATGATGAACTTCGGGACCTTTTACGCGGCCTGGCACTAACAATAGGTCAAGCTGAATTGCTCGATTCACGTCCTAAAGAATATGGTTTGTTTGCATCGGGTACTGTGGCTTATCGATTTCGGCATAGACAAAAGGAACTCTGAGTTCTTCACAGCGAGTGACAATATTTGCTACTGTACGGACGTTAAAGTTATTATGTGAAGCTTAGGGTGGAGCACAACACTGAGGAAAGGCGACTGTTCATAGACTCTTCAAAGACAAGTTTGAAGGCAGGTTACATAATGGAAATAGGTATGCGTCAGTGCCTGTTGGATATTCTGCACACTTGAAAACGAAATCATGTCGCTACTTCTTGAAAAAAACACGCCTTGAAAACCTTCCCTGATGATCGGGCACGGCAGGACTTTATCAAGTCTCAGACTTCAGACATGTTTCGCCACGGAATCAAATCGTTGTTTGAGCGAGGGAGAAGACGTGAAATTGCAGAAAGTGAGTATTTTCATTACCCAGGTATTATGGTTCTAATTTTTACTTTCATTTATTTATTTACCTTTGGGAACGACTCACTTGTAGTTGACACTTTATTTGCACTAACCTAATAGCTATGTTACATGTAGGGAAGGTTTAGTTATTCCATCGGCTGTAAACATATTAATTTGCACGGCTGAATTGAATTTCCAAATGAAATCTATTTTCTAGATACGAGACGTGTTCAAAAAGTATCGAACTTTTGGTTGACAAAAATACATTTATTGAGTTGGAAATCCGAAACACTAATTCCCTTCAAAGTAGTCCTTGGTAATGCATACATTTATCCCAGCGCACCCACCATTGCTGGAAACACTTCTGGAACGCAGGCTTCGAAATGGTGAGCAACCAAGCCGTCGCACTCCTCATAATGTCTTCTCTTGACTCAAATCGGGTCCCTTTTAGTGCAATTTTCAGCCTGGGAATTAACCAAAAGTCATACGGAGCCATGTCGGATGAGTATGGAGCCTGACGACATACAGAAATGTTGTGTTTGGCGATGGAAGCCCGAATCAAATTTCTCGGACATTCTCCTAGTGCCCAAATTCTCCTCCAAAATTGAGTTGATGAGGTGATTTTCAGTTTAACATCCTTTCAGCAGCGTGGCTATATGAGACAGGACCTACTGATTAACGTGGAATCCGAACCATAGGAGATCCCGCCGGGAAGCGAACCGGGTGTCCTACGCGTATGCCATGACACGAAGCAACTGTTATTCAAAATTGAATGTACCGATCCTATTGAATGCTTTCCGCTTGGAAATCGCCAAGGTTTTGGCAAAAATTGTTGCAGTATCGCTGATCGAGTTTTTCTGTCATTTTACAGAAAACTGAAATCCGACTATCGCTCACTACACGTCTTCACTCGTTGGCCGACTACCAGCGACTGACGCTTTTTCGGGGCGCGGGAAAAAATGAAAAAAAAATTCACGACTTCGCATGAGTGTCGCCTCTACATCTACACTCAAGAAAGTCTTCTGAGTTTCATTGGTTTCAGAGGGAAAAAAATAGGTTCGCTACTTTATGAACACACCTCGTATTACATAGTTATGACTTACGTGTATTAATCTTCTTTTTTATTTTAGTCCTTTCGTTGTTAGTTATTTCATTTAATTTTACTTTATTCTTTTCTTTTTGACAATTTTGTGAATAATATTTGTTATCTGTGCTTTGTATATTAAAGACAGCCGCCTACTCCCACTACATACTTTTTGTGCGTAACATTTCCCTCCAGGTTATAACAGATTTCCATTTTCTTTGCTTGATTATTATTGCAAGATTCCTTCCGTCCTTTGAAACAAATACTTGAAATGTCGTTTCTCCTCGACTTCAAAGAAGGATGAAAACATTGATCATGGCTGCAAGACATCTCGACTCCTCAAAGCAAACTGAGGTCGCTATGTACAGTGACTATACCCTCAATGACTATGATTATCTACTATGATCAACCATTGTGCAATTGTCTTATGAAAATAACGTTACTTTATCTGACCTTCTTAGTGCCAAGGTACAAAACAGAACTTCAATCTGAGTCTAAAAGTATTTTTTTTCTTTCTTTCAACAACATTTTGTACAAAATTATGTTTTCTCCGTGTTATTTTACACATATACAAAATTACTAGTGAAGCCCTTGACGAAAAATTAGTCAATAGGAAGTTAAGAAAAAGTAAGCAACCTACGACTGTATTAGAAACATAACTTTATGTCTAGAATGTGATTAACCGTTGAGTAATTGCTGAACGTGGGCATTGAAGTCCGCTTTAAAATATTTTAACTTTCTGTGCATTTTACGCTTGAGAAGAACTGTGGCCTCGTTCAGAGAGATTATGAAAGGGATTACTGTACAGAAGGAAAATCCTTTCCGACAGAACTCTGGCTAATTACTTAGGGGCGTTCTCTGCTCTCATACCTCACTGGACCTTGATTGTGGCTCACTCGACTTCTTCGCAATAGGTTGGTTTATTAGAGTTTAGCGTCCTTTTCAGCAGCTAGGCTATATAAGACGTGGACCTACAGTTTGACGTCAGATCCGAGTTACATTAGATCCAATCAGGAATCGAATCTTGGTCTCCTTCATCAAAGGAGGACACGCTAATCATATAGCCAGAAAAAAATGTCGATTTCCTTAGCTTAATCTCACAAACAATCTAAGCCATATGGAGGTCACAAGCAAATGAGTATTTTCACAACGCATAGCGAAAGACAAGAACATATACACAAGTAGGAGCATATTTTGCCAATATATTTCACTTGTAACTTGGGTTAGTCGTAAGTTGATACTACTGCACACACTGAGAAAAATCCGTTATCTGGACAGTGGTGTATTGTGAAAATATACGGCGTCTGTAAGTTTATTACGGAAATCTGTACGGACCGTACTTTATTCATATGCTACATACGTACTGCCCTTTTCAGACTTAGATGTTGCATCATGCTGCGGCAGGATGTCTTGACATCTAAAAGTCCTCCGTATTATATACGTATACGTATGTCATTTACGTCAGTTATATGTTATATACGTTCATCTGTATGTTAGATAGAGGTCTGCACGGGCCGGAATTTTTAGCCCGAGTCCGGTTCGGCTCGTTAATTTACAATGTGGGGCCCGACCCGAGTCCGAAATATGTTTTAGCGTTTAGGCCCGAGCCAGGACCGAGCTCATGTGATAATCAAATGAGTCCGAAATAAGCCCGAATAACCGAAACTTAATAATTAACGGAAAATTGTATTTTTATTTACAGCAATTCGAGGTTTGATTTTGCAGTTGTCCTTTAAAAGTTCTCCAGAAAGAACGATGCAATATATATCGTTGTGCAGTATATTTACAAAGTTAGCCCGAAAAGGCCCGAGAAATATTGTTGTATATTTTAAAATTTACGACCGGAGCCCGGCCCGAGCCCGAAGTAATATATGCTTTGTATACCCGAGCCCGTGCAGACCTATAATGTGAGTTCCTGACCGCCTATATGCAGTTACTTCTTTCGTACGGAAAGTACGTTTATTTGAAAGTACATTCACTTACATCTATAGTACCTGTAAAACATACGTTTTCAGTTATACATTTGCTGCAGGATGTTACATAGTCCAAAAACTACAGGATTTACGCATATAACCTACGTGTTTACGTCTCCACATACTTTTTTCTCTCTGTACAATGAAGATGAATAGTTCTAATGTATAAATTGTGCAAACTAACCTCTGCACACTTACAGTCAAATTCTAAATTATAAATCTATAAAGAGTCGTTGTTATATGAATACTCGGTTCAGATAATCGTTTTAGCTATATATTGCCATAAAAATAATTTTAAGAAAAATCACATTCGTTCAAAAGTTCTCGTGCGGAATAACGGACAGACGGACGGAGTGACATACTAACAACACAATATTATGAGTCTCACTGTGTGATACTAATAAAAGTAAGGGGGCCGCGGTGGCTCAGTGGTTGCCGGTGGGCATAGCCGAGCGGTCTGAGGCGTTAGGCTGATGATCGCGAAGTGAAGCCCATTGTGGATTCGAGTCCCTCTGTAGTAGCAAGGGTGGAATTTTAACTGTCCTCGATGTTTCTGTGTTCGTGTCCCTGTCGTGTCTAGTAGTCCTGTAAAGTGGTTGAAGTAGAAATTAAGTCAGGAAGTTTAAAAAAAAGTGGCAGAGCGTTCACCTCTGGTGCTTGGGGTCCCGGGTTCGAACCCAGCTCGCGCCGTGTGGACTTTGTGGAGGACAAACACCGTGCTCGTGGGTTTTCTCGGGGTTCTCCCGTTTCCTTCCACTTTCTTCATTCCACCAGTTCACTCATTTCTCATTATCACCGTCTCCTTTAGCCTAACCGGCATAACCGTGGGACGTTAAACTTAAAGATTTCATTTCATTTTTTTTATTCTACATTAAATACAACTTAGTTCCGACGAAGTCTTTAGTGAACGTCCTCATATACTTGGTGCCATTGAATGTTGCTCCTTGTAACTGAAGTTGAAGAATATACTGTCGACATCCACTTACGTTCCATGCTTCAATAGGTCTCAAGCGAAAACAATACTCTTCACATGCTAAAACACAATCCGACATTTGACAACTGATTGTCTATTTTTTTTCTATGATAAAATAATGCTTGACTCAAGTCTACTGTTTACCGTCATCCAATAGACGTTAATGTTAGCATACGCTAAGAAACTGAATTTTTACTTGATGAATAAAATACAATCAAATAATATATTTTAAAAATTATCTTAATGAAATATGTTTTCTTTTTCTGTATCTTTATTTTTAATTATTTGTACATTGTACTTTTTGTGTAATTTGAATTATATTAATTGTGTGTTTATATTCTGCCAAAGAAATACCAGAAATTGTTCAATAAAACACAGAATATTGGTTTAATTATCGAAATGTATTTTGTTTCCTTCAAAATAGCCCCATTTCATGTAATATAGTACTTATGACAATTGATAATCCAATTGTCCAACCACTTCTCATAAGCTTTCAGCTACTTCTGCGAATTTTGTTTTATAGCCTCAATGGACTCAAAATGTCTTCCACCAAGCCGTAATTTGAGTTTGGGATACAACAAAGGTCACATGGAGCCACGTTTGGTGAATATGGTGTTCGATTGGTGACATTTGTTGAGTATTCTTTAAGGAATTAGAGTACAAAGATAAACATGTAGTAAAATCCGAGAACTGTTCTTCCAATAACCTGGTCTTTGCTGGCAAATTTCTATCTCAAACGCCTCATAATCTTCATATATTTTTTGTTGATTGAAGGAATTCTGTGTGAACAGCATCACAATAGCGAAATAAAACAGTCGACATGACTGGTTTTCGAACAACTTCATGTCTTTTTTCTTGGTTTTGGCTTGCTATGGAAACACAATTCCAAATCTTATTAGATGTTAGAAGCTCATTGACCAATCTCTCGTCAGCCATTATGATGCTTTTCATGAATGTTGGCTTCTTCAAGTATGTATTATGAACCTGCTTATGGTGCACTTTTAAAAGAAAATTCAGCTCCTTCCTAGTAAGCCATGCCACAACAATAATCATATCCTAAACTTCACTAGAATGGCCCACACGAATTTTGTAAGACAAGTCAAAATATAGAGCCACGCGTGTTAAGCTTGAATGATGATTTTCCATCGCTTCCTTGACTTTCTTCCCTTTGCAGATGTTTTTATCAGTGGATGGCTTTAAAGGTTGATATCAACAACACAAATCTTCAAGCATTCCCTGCCCTCTTTGAATGCTTTGTACCACATCTGTCTTTGATAAAGCTTCCTCTAACATTTTCAGCCAATCAGCACAAGCAATTTTGTTGACAACAGAAAATATGAAGTAAACTTTTTTCAACATTATTATTCACTTTAAAAATCGCAGTAGGTTGAATAATCAAACCAAGAACTGTTAAGAAACTTGTCGACAGAGCACGTCAGAACTCTAAGTTACATCATTATCTCAGGTCAGCAATCTCTCGATTTGTTTGACGCTGTTTTCCATACTTCTCTATCCTGGGCCAGACTTTTCATTTCTTTGTAGTTTCTCTTCCCTACAACTTGTATTATGTGGCCTTCCTCTAAGAATTTTTCATTCTGCAATTCCCTTCATCGCTACTAACGCGATTCCTCCATCTCTCATAGTGCATCCAATCATCCTATCTCGTCTTTTTGAAATATTCTTCAATATCCTCATCTTTTTTCCTACTATTTCGAGTATCCTTCCAGTTGATACCTTGTCTGCCCACCTTATTTTCAACGTTTTTCTACCATATTTCAAAGGTATTTATTCTTCGTTTTGGCTCTTCTCTACGTTAAGATTAAAGATATCGAATTATAGTAAAAAAAAGGAAAGAAAAAAAAGAGAGAGAGACCTTATCTTAACTCTATATAAAACTACATGAGCTGGCATAAATTATTGAGCCCTTCCTGTAAGGCTACAATGATTAAATTTGGCATGATTGTAGCCTTCCAGAACTAACCGACAGGAAAATTGCCAAAAGTGAATATCATTAATTTTTTAGGAGTCTAAAGGGGGATGAAGAAAAAGAGAAAATTCACGAAATTTACTGTTGGTGCAAAGACTGTTAGATAAGAAATGCGAGGCCGTATGTCGAGCAGACTTGGGGGTCTGGGGCGGAGCCCCCAGCTTGAAAAATGCTAGTAAAACTATAAAACTGCTCTCACAAGGAGAAGAAAAGTTTTAAAATTTCCACGTTTTCCATCAACCTATGGTTGATGTGAGAAAGAAGAGGAGTGAAAAAAAGAAAAATGTAAACAAAAAGGAAAATCAAGAAAAATAAATAAACTACCCCTTTTACGTGGGTTTTTTAAATTAATATTTCGCGGTATTTATTCGACAGAATGTGCAAGTAAAATCTATCGTTTAAGTAATTCTTGGTTATCGCCTAATTCCAGTGAGAAAAGTAGAAAATTGTAGACACACTTTGATGGAAAAAATACATACAGTGAGGTACAAGGTTACAAGAGAAATTAAACTTTTATTACTTGTTCAATATTTTTCAAAAGGTCATCGTGATAATTAATATCAACATTGAAATGCCCATCAACATAACATGTAAATAGCTGTCAATTTGATAACGTCTAAATTCTAAGTTAGGAAAAGCAGTTTAATGCTACAGAAGTAAGACAAGAAATAATTACTTTCATTTTCTCGTGTCGGCGATCTTTCAATTTGTATGACGTAGATTTCCACCTTTTCTTATCCTGAGACAGACCTTTTTGTCTAGTGTAACATCCTATGATTATTCACTGGAACTAAATGAGGCGGTGGATTATGACACTGGAATGAATAAATTGGGAAGAAAAAGGAAAACTTCAAGATTTCATGTACGGTGCAGAGATGAAATGGGTCAGTGGATCGTGGATCAACAGGACGTGACCACTGTGACTCACCACCCCCATGACCCAACGACCCACCAATCCACATTACCCACTCTGCTCAGTGCATACCGTCTTTTGAACACTGGTGAATTTGTCCACTTTTTAATTTCAAGATCTCCATTTTTCATTTTTCATTTGTTTCTATTTACTTAACTGAGATGAGTATATCTAAGTGATATTTGTAATTGTAATAATATTGTTATCATATTGATATTGATATTTGTAATTGTAATAATAGCAATAGGGCTTACTACATGGCTTTCGAGACACAATCAAATTCTACACTGTTTTTATTTTCTTTGCGTTGCCTTTCTTTACCTTCATTTGAGATTTTTAAATTTGATCCTATTTTTAACTGAAAAGTATCTGGAATTCAACAAGGAAATAATTATATTCGATAATTAAATTAAAAGTCATCGTAATTTGGCCCATGATAAACGCTTTATCATTTTATATCGTAAAGATAAGATCCACCGATATGTAACCAAGCGGTGCTTCAGCGATTAACCACAGAAGTTCAAACTCCGATTAGTGATAATTTCACAGTCTTGTTAATTACAAAGTGTAAACTCTTTAGTTAGTGAAGAGGAGAGCGTGGATCATGGGTCAGAGTTGATGAAGATGGATTTTGGCGGTTGGTGGGTCAGAGAAGGGCATGGAGATTGGTGGGTCAGAGTGGGGCATGGTGAATAGTGGTTCAGAGTGGGGCATGGTGATTAGTGGTTCAGAGTGGGTCATGGAAAGTGGTGGGTCAGTGGGTCATGGATCAGATTTTCATTGATCCACGCCATCTCTGGCACGGTGTTTTTCTACCACAAGCTATGATCGAACCAGGTACTCCACGTCCAAGAGATGATCGATATAGCCAGGCTTCTCATTTTGATATAATTTGTCTTTCCTGTATCTTATAATGCCAGTCTAATACGCGTCTTTCAAAGAGCAATATATCATTACTAAACATCAAATGTAAATTGATTTAAATTTAGAAGAAGAAACAGGTGCTGTTAAAGTGCTGTTTTATCGTCCGAAATTCAAAAATGATATTCCCTCCCTGAATATTACTTAACTCGTTGGGAAGCAAATGCTGTAAGTTACTCATTATCGTGACTGACATTGTTCGTAAATAACTCACGAGAGAGAAGTGATGTTATGATTCACATTACACTGGGACATTTTGAACAATAATCTCATTTCATTGGCAATAATATTCTTCACAACCTTGCTGGCAAATGCATTTTGTCTGTCAACTAAAGGAATGAAGTACTCAATATTTGAGGAATTTTTCTTATGTTTTAGTATCCATCATCAAACTTACGTAATATATATGGTGTTTCCAAACAACACTGACAACGTTTGGGAGGTGAATCCTGACATAAGACAAAAAGTATAGACCAACCTGGCTGCACAAATGCTACCTTTTTGAGTTATAGGCTGCCGAAAACATGAAAAAGTGAACTTTAAAAGTCCATAGCTCCAAAACTATGAACCTACCATAGTCGGGTCAAGACTTCACTTACAAGTAAACCTTACGTTTGGGTGAATCGAGTTGCTGACTGAGACACATATGAGAAAGTAGTACTAAATGTGGTCAGTATTTCAGTGAAGTTTTAGGTGCGAAGCTCCAGGGGTTTAGGAGATACAGCTACCAGAACATCACATGAAAGTACAGAATAGTCTTCATACAGTTGGAGGTAAAAGCTCTGTAAGACCTCTTGTAACGACAAAAGGTGCATAACAAATATATGGGTACATATTAGGACTAGGGGGAAGTCATATAGTAAGGGTATACCTGACGGCGGCCATCTTGAAATCCGCCATTTTGAATTAAGGTTAAGTTTTTAAAATAGGAATAGGGTCATGTGATACATGATTTAAGACTCAAATTTAATCAGAAGAACAATGGTGACGTTAATTTTGATTTTCGCGCAAATGGTAAAAAGTTACAGGGAAATTAAATATTGTTGCAGCATATGTATTAGTCCTTTACCCCACCTTGTAAATTTTGTTTTAATGATAATAATTAAATAAAAAGCAGATGGATAAATATTAGGTCTATGGTAAGAGTTGCCTTGTTGACGGCTTTGTTAAATCCGTCATTTTGAATCAGACAAAAGTTTTAAACAAAACGCATAACAGTGACACCTTATTAATAGCAAATTTTACCATAAATCCAACGGTATAACCATTTTTGATTTTTCATTAACCAGCATTTGTTATCGCATAAACAAGTTGCTAATTTAAATAAAAATGACCAAAGTGGAACTGAGTCATAATTGAACTTGGGTCTTTGGTGTTTTCCAGAAAAGTCCTCAATTAGTACAATCAATATGTAATTCAGAAAAGAGTGCATGACTTGCACAAATGCTTTGCTCACAGTGAGCACACCTGACACAGGCAATCGAGTTACACTTGACACATTTGTCGTTAACAATTCCGTCAAAGCAGTAGTCGTAAGAAGCGATCCATTTAACTTTGTGCTGGTTAATGATAAAGCAAAAATTGTTAAAAATGGTTATGGTAAAATTTGCTATTAATAAGGTCTCACTGTTATGCGTTTTGTTTAAAACTTTTGTCTGATTCAAAATGGCGGATTTGAACATGGCCGCCATCAATGCAACTCTTACCATAGACCTAATATTTATCCACCTGCTTTTTATTTAATTATTATCATTAAAACAAAATTTACAAGGTGGGGTAAAGAACTAATACATATGCTGCAACAATATTTAATTTCCCTGTAACTTTTTACCAATTGCGCGTAAATCAAAATTAACGTCACCATTGTTCTTCTGATTAAATTTGAGTCTTAAATCATGTATCACATGACCCTATTCCTATTTTAAAAACTTAAGCTTGATTCAAAATGGCGGATTTCAAGATGGCCGCCGTCAGATATACCCTTACTATATGACTTCCCCCTAGTCCTAATATGTACCCATATATTTGTTATGCACCTTTTGTCGTTACAAGAGGTCTTACAGAGCTTTTACCTCCAACTGTATGAAGACTATTCTGTACTTCCATGTGATGTTCTGGTAGCTGTATCTCCTAAACCCCTGGAGCTTCGCACCTAAAACTTCACTGAAATACTAATCACATTTAGTACTACTTTTTCATGTGTGTCTCAGTCAGCAACTCGATTCACCCAAACGTAAGGTTTACTTGTTAGGAACTGGTACGTGCCCTACCCAAATATCCAAGTCTCAGAATCCTGCAGTACTTCTGCAACAATTTTTATAGAAGTAGTTGATGAGCACTTCCAATTATATGCCTGTAGCAAAACTCCCTCTATAAAAATTACTGACAGTATCCTACAAGACTTGAATTAATCAATAATGTTTAAGATTTCAATCTCCGCAGTTATTTGCATCGAGTCTATATGAGAAGTGCTTGAAGAATGGAACTAATACTTGGGTTTATATACAAGGTAAGAACCCTCATTGGGAACCAAGCTCGGGATGACGTATACAGAAAGCACGCGAGTTAACCACTCAGTAACGAACAGGTCAGATACCATACCATGCCATACAGAGTCTAATTCATTCATTTTAGCTGATTTTGAAACATACGGTGCACACAAATTATTGCTCAGTTTTGCACAATTATATGTTTTTCACATTGAACACTGAATAGACAAAAGAACAAGGAAATTAGGAAAACCGAAAATGGATCAAAATATTGCGATCTTGGCCAATAATTAGTTTTTGGATCAGGGGCCACGAAGTTTTTGAATAGGCCCTATATCGAGTTTTCGTATATTTGACAGAATAAGCATCTCATACTGAGTTAAGTGATAGTTTGGGTTTGGCTACACTATATGTAGTTCTCCAAATATAAGACCTACAAGAAAATTTATGATTGAATGAAATATATTGGAGTTTTTGGATCAGGGGCCACAAAATTTTTGAACCGGGTTTTCGAATTCTAAATCGGGTTTTCGTATTTTCTACGGATAAGCACATCATTCTGAGTTAACTGATAGTTTGGGTTTGGCTACACCATATGTAGTTCTCCAGATATAAGGCTTACAAGAAAATTTTTGTTGAAATATATTGGATGAATAAAGCATCTATTTACGTTTATGAAATCAAAGGCATTCAACATGTTTTTCGTGTGTTATTCAGAGTATACAGATTCCAGCCGTATTCCCATTGTTACCAAACCTTCTGCAGTGATATGTCTTGAGTAAGGAGAAATGCATGGTATGGTGGAATGAAGAAAGTGGGTGGAAACAAGAGAACCCCAAGAAAACTCAGGAACACGGTGTTTGTCCACCACAAAGTCCACTTGACGTGGGCTGGGTATGTTGAATTAGAGTAACCTAAACATTCATGCACGAAGCCAAAAGAAAAAAAGAAAAGAAAAAAGAAAGAAAGAAAAGAAATTAGACACTGTATAGTCTGATGTCTGGAGTGGTCATCTACAGAAGATGCGGCACTACATGCTCAATCCATGGACCTGGTAGAATGTGTAAATCCGTTGAATCGATTATTTTTCACATTCATCATAGTTCCTTTTCTCTTGCCGTCACTCGATAGTAAAAATAATTTAATTCCAAGATCCAGATCTGCAAACTATTATTGCATTGCACCTCACTCATTCACTGCTTTGTGGTGGAGAATGTGTCCGTTCGATTTGAGGACCCAAGGACATTGATGATCTATGCATTTCGGCTATCTCCAGACGTGAAACGTATTTGACAAGTTGTTGGAAAATATGCTTCAAAGTTTTGAATTTGGTGTCAAAATTGGTTAGAAGAAAATTATAAATCGGAGTGGTCGAAGGCTGAGGAAGAGCGGTTGGTTTGCTAACAGAGGGTTCCGTGTCCATAATCAGATCCTGTTCGTCATCGGCATCGGAAAGATTGGCCGCCTCAGGGGCAGACCCAGAGAAGATGCGCTTATCAACAGATTGATCAGAGTTGTCAGATTCCCGCCTAGTGCGCCTACGCTGATCCCTAGGCTGGGGACCACAGGTGGTAGCCTATGCATCGGGCCAACGGCCCTACAAAAGAGATGGAAATGAATGCAATGGTATAGGTGATGCTCTGAACCAGCTAGCAAGAGATGAGAGAAGTGAAATGAGATAAGAGAAGAGGAAAACAAAAATACAGGTTTTAACCCTCCCAAAGGCGTAGAATCCTTTTGTCGACCCTGTAAAAAGCGTACTTGCACCGATCTCAGAAATACGTGTTGTAATACTTCTTCATCGGAAGGTGCAATAACTGCTTTAAGATAGGTTAGGCTAACCCAAAGTAAGTATGTCAAAAAGCGCCTGAGCTCCAACCTATAACCTTTCATTTCAATCCTTTGATTTACGGTTATTTGTGATTTCACGTTTAACAGAAACAAATATTTTAAACCATATGTACTTTAAATAAATTATTTAACTAGACCTTTTTTCATATCAAGTTTCTTTTTAATAATTGTATTTTTATAAGCCTTTTTGCAAAATCAATGCAAATGAATTGTGCTACCATCTTTGGAATTCTTTTAAACTATACGTTTGTGGGCGTTTATATATTTGTGGTCAATCCTTTCGTCAATCAGATCTCAGAAACTACAGGCTCTAGAAAGATGACGTTTTCACTAACCGATTGCAAATTTTATGCACATTGTCCAGTTCTAATTGAATATTTAAACAAAAACATGGAATTATTTCTTTATTACATTTTACGGGTACACTGGAAGGTTTGAAATTAGAAAAAACAAAGCATAATACCCTACGCATTATACATTCCAACACTACATAATTGTATGCGGAGGTTGCATACATCTCAGGCGTTTGTTTCATGGCCAAATGATACTGAATAACGAAGGATAACCATTTCTCCACTCTAAATTGAATCTTTATTGTTTGGAGTGTTTTGTCCAATGAACACCATATATCACTGACATTATAATTAATTCTGTATGTAATGTATTTGCTCATTACCTACTGCATGCAAGACGAAAGAAAACACTGATCATACATAAATTAAAACTCCAACCAGAAGTGGGCACAAATCTTGCAAACGGTGCGAGATATTGAAAAAGTAATCGAAAATATATCCCCTTTATAGTATCTCTTGCCAATTTTTATCAAGACGTCTTTCACTTGTGTTTGTAAAGGGACATGTAGAGATGTGAGGAATAACAAGGAGATTCATGCTCATACGGGAATGATGCGCTGTGTAGAGAACGCAATTTCAGCTAGTACGTACTAAAATGCTAGGTTTGTATGTTTGTCCCCAATCCTTTCGATAATGAGATCTCGAAAACCACAAGTGCTAAAAACGTGCCGTTTCCGCTGGTCGATTCCAAATTTTGTTTAAGTTGTCCAATTCTAATTGAATGCTTTTTTAAATGTTACCGTTATTTCTCTATTACAATTCTTATGGGTACACGCAAAGTTGAAATTTAGAAAAGCGGCATATCCTATGCGTTATACATTCCAACATAACACTATTGTATACATGGGTTGTATATCTCCCAGGCGTTTGTTTCGTGCCAAATGATAGTGAAAAACGATGGATAACCTTTACTCCAGGCTAAGATGAATCTTTATTGTTTGGAGTGTTTTGCCCAATGAACATCATATATATCACTGACATTATAATTAATTGTGTATGTAATGTACTTGCTTATTGCATACTGCATGCAAGAAAAAAGAAAGCACTGATCATACATGAATTAGAACCTCCAACTGGAAGTAGGCTCAATCTTTCAAACGGTGCGACATACACAAAAAAATAATCGAAAGAATTTCCCATTTATTGTACCCCTTGCCGATTTTTTCAAGACGTCTTTCACTTGTGTCTGTAAAGGGACATGCACAGATGTTGTGAGGAATGACAAGAAGATTCATGCTCACATGCGAATGATCTGCTATGGAGAGAGTGCAGGTTCAGCTAGTCTATATATTAAAATGCTAGGTTTATATGTTCGTCTTCAAAGAAAAGTTTATATGGTTGTCTCCAATCTTTTTGACAGTAAAATCTTGAAAACCACAAGTGCTAGAAACGTGCTGTTTTCACTGGTCGATTTGAAATTTGTATAGATTGTCCAGTTGTAATTGAATATTAAAAAAAAATCATGTCCGTTATTTCTTTATTACATTTTTAGTGGTACACTGGAAGTGTTTTGATTTTTTTTTTAAAAAAAGAAACTAGCTGAACCTGCGCTCTCTACACAGCGCATCATTCGCAAATGAGCATATATCTCCTTCTCATTCCTCACAACATCTGTATATGTCCCTTTACAGACACAAGTGGAAGACGTCTTGATTAAAAAAAAAAAAAATCGACAAGGAGTATCACAAAGGGGAGATTTTTTCGATTATTTTTTCTCAATATCTTTCACCGTTTGCAAAATTGAAGCGAACTTCCTGTTTGTGTTTCTAAGTCATGTATGACCAGTGTTTTCTTTCTTCTTGCATGCAGTATATAATAAACAAATACGTTACATACATAATTAATTATAATGTCAGTTATATATGGTGTTCATTGGGCAAAACACTCCAAAAATAAAGATTCATCTTAGACTGGAGAAATGGTTATCCTTCCTTTTACAGTATTATTTGTCCAGGAAACAAACGCCTGAGATATATTCAACCCGTATATACAACAATGTGGTGTTGGAATGTATCATGCGTAGGATATGATGCTTTAGTTTTTTTTTTTTTTTTAATTTGAACACTTCCAGTGTACCCGTAAAAACGTAATAAAGAAATATTGTTCATGTTTTATTTTTAAAAAAGAATATTCAATTAGAACTGGACAATCTATTCAAAATTTGCAATCGATCAGTGAAAACGTCATCTATCTAAAGCCTGTAGTTTCTGAGATCTCATTGTCAAAAGGATTGGCCACAAACATATAGTTTAAAAGAACTCCAAAGATGGCAGTACAATTCATTTGTATTGATTTTGGAGAAGGCTTATTAAAATACAAAGGCTTTGAACAATAGCTTTAAAACATAAACTTTATAAAAAAGATGTATTTAAATAATAATTTATTTAAAGTGCATATACTTTAAAATATTGTCTTTGTTAAACGTGAAATCACAAATAACCGTAAGTCAAAGGTTTGGAATCCAAAGTTAGAGGTTGGAGTTCAGGCGTTTTTATACATACTGAATCAAGAGGCCTAACCTCTCTTATGTGAGTTAATGTGCGAGCGAGGATCAAGTGTTGCAATACGCATTTGTGAGCAAAGCACACGTACTGCATTTAGAGGGTTGACGAAAGTCTTCACTTTCGGAGGGCAGCTTGCTTTTTGAACCTCATCTTATCATTCTTTCTTTCATCTTCATCTTCATCTTCATTTGGGCTTCGGCCCTAGACTACGTCTCTACGATGGCGGACTCAGGCAATACCACTGGACAGACGAATCTAGGCAGACATTCTGGCTTACCATCTTTATCTCCAATTCCCAGCACTTCAATAGCACAACCATCCACACGCACTCGGCATTTTTCTTGGGGCCATGAACCGATCAGTGCATCTAGAGACAGACATCCATCAAGCGAATCTACGCAATCCGCGAAACGCATCCGGTCTCGCTCACCAATAACATCCATGGATATCGAGGTTGAACGACAAAATTCTGGTGTATCTACTGCAGTTTCATCAAATCACGCTTCTCTTTTCCATTTCATACTTACTGATTATGACACTAAGTACACAAACCCTAAAATGATATTTCTACAAATTGCTAAGTATGTTCCTCGGGTTCGAGATACCCTAGTACAAATCGTTAAAACCAAAAATGGCTACATCTTAAAATCTAATGATCCAAATTTTGGAATTACAATCCGTAATAAAGCTTCTTATGAAATTTTTGGTAAGAACGCGAAACTCACTAAACTCACGGACAAGCGACCCAAACAACAGCCACCCCCTAGAAAACCTCCGTTTCTGTCAGTAGTCATAAGGGGTGTCTCTCCTGATCTAACTGACGCCGAAATTCAAGAGGAATTAGCACAAGAAGGCATTTCAGTGGACAAATGTATTCGCATTCGAAATAACACTGGTCCTACATATATGGTAAGAGTTCTATCGCAGCGGCAAGATACTATCGACTATCTTCTCAGATTTGGAGCACCTATCTATAAGAAAATTCATCGCGTCGAACCATCTAAAACTCAGGGTCCGCTGCCAATCCGGTGCGAAAAGTGTCAGCTGTACAACGACCACACTACGGGCAATTGTCGTAATCAACCTAAATGTGGTTACTGCTCCGGCCTTCATGAAACCAAAACTTGCCCCAATTTACAAGGACCACCTAAATGCAATACATGTGGCAGTGGGCTTCACCCCACATATAGCTATCGGTGTAAGGCTAAACCAGCACCTACGCCTGAGCATCCAGAACTTACTGTTCCATTGAAAACAGCAGACAAAACTACACCACCTACACAATCAGTATTACCCTCGCTCACAGTTGAAGATCTTATACGCTATGTTAGTCTAGTATTGCAAAACATATTTCCGTTTCAGCGAGCTCATGTCATACAACATATCATTTCTGCAGCCAAATCACTTTTTAACATTAATCTTCATGCCACTTATTCTAATAATTATGTTCATTTTCATATTGGATCGCTGGAAACGACGGTTTAAAACCATATACACCGTCTTCTTCATAATGGGGATTAGTTTTTTATTTGTCAATATTCGATCCTTTAAGCAACATAAACTATTACTTGAAACTCTGTTATTAGAGGAGCATATTAGTGCTTTTGCTCTAAATGAAACCGCTTTGAAGCCGAATGTATGTGCTCGTATTCCAGGATATCAATTACAACGCTGCGACTTTCAAGATCAAGCTGCTCGTGCCCAAGGGGGAGTTGCAATCGGATATTTTCCAAAATATCCAGTTCGCACATATACTCCGCAAGCTTTAGGGCATCTCCCGGAATACCTGTTAGTCACTTTATACTTTCCATCGATCATAATCAATTTCAGTACGATATACATTCGACCACGACAACCTATACCATTAGAATATTTCCGTTACATAGCCACTAACCATCGGAATATTCTCATCATGGCGGATATTAATATTCATAGTCGTACTGATCGCGAGAAAACAGAGTTTCACGAGTACATAACTAATAATCTTCAGCTTTATCTTCATGTTCTTCCTGCACATACCAGACCTATCAGCCAGACTACACCAGATGTCGTCATCACCTCTATCAATCTTCTTAATGACTGTCAGCTTGCAGTTCTAGATTCCATCGGAAGTGATCACCACCCAGTTAAATTAACATTAACTCGAGGAAAACCCCCACGTCCTATACTTACACCTCGTCGGGTTCCGAGGTATGATAAGGCGAACTGGGCTCATTTTCGGGACGACTTGGAACATTCAGTTTCTAGCATTACGCCTCCAAAAACTGAAACCGAACTTACTACCTGTCTTACAGCTATTACTACGGCAATTCAAACCAGTGCCCATCAGAATATCCCGATGCAACAAGTGCATTCCCACAAACCGGCTTTACCACCGACATATCTTACGCTCATCCAGAAAGCCCGACAGCATCTTCGAGAATATTATCGAACCGGGAATGAAGCATGTCTTCATCAACATCGCCAATGGCAAAGAGCTGTTCATAACTATCTTGTCGCTTATAAACGCCGTAATTGGATCAAGACCTGTAACACTTTATCCGAGGAAGCACACCCTTCTCGCTACTGGAAGCGATTTCATCAACTTACTGGCAAAACCACCACGATAACCTACCCGTTAGTTGCAGATGACATTCCTCTGTTTTCTGACGAAGAAAAAGCCAACGCCTTTGCTACACAACTACAGACCGTTTTTACGCCAACAGCTGCCTCTAAACGCTCTGAACGGACAGATCTGTCTTGTATTCCTGCACTGCAACCTTCCACAGAACATGTGATTGACCCGGAACACCCACTCACTACACCTATTACTACCGACGAAATCCAATTGGCTCTAAAACGGAAAAGGAACACAGCACCTGGGATTGACAACATCTCTTATAGACACATCAAAGAAGCGCCATACTCATTTCTCCTGATACTGACTACAATATATAATTTCATACTCCAAACTGGATTCTATCCTTCAGAGTGGAAAATCTCTAAAATTTGTATGTTTCCAAAACCAAATAAGCCTGCCCATTCTGTGTGCTCTTACAGACCAATCCAACTCACATCAGTATTTAGCAAGATTCTGGAAAAAAATCTTGTCTCTCGACTTCATAAGTATCTTGAAACTACTATTCTACTGCCTATCCACCAAGCAGGTTTTCGGCCCCGTTTTTCCATAAATGACCAGCTTCTTCGTCTCAGCACCATAATTACAAATCAGTTTAACAAAGGGTTTCCATCATGCCTCATTCTTATGGATTTGGAAAAGGCTTTCGATAAGGTATGGCACTATGGTCTTATTACAAAACTACAGTCATTCAAACTTCCCACATGCTATCTCAGGCTTATTTACTCGTTCATTACAAATCGCATTGCATATGTCACAGTTGGTAAAGCACTCTCCTGGCCAATACTTCCGCTTACTGGAGTTCCACAGGGGTCGGCTCTAAGTCCATTATTGTATATTCTTTATGCTTCTGACATTCCAACAGTACCACGTAATGTATTTACTTTCCAATATGCAGACGACACAGCTTTTCTTGCACTTGGTAACACTATCCATCAAATCAGCGCTGTACTCCAGGCAACTCTGGATAATTTCATCACTTGGTGCAAGAAATGGCAATTAACCATTAACAACGACAAAACGCAAGCACTGGTTTTCATACCACCTCATAGACGTTCCAGAGTCTACCGTAACCCGAAACTGCTACGAATAACAGTTGATGGATACCAAATACGCACTACCAGCACTGCTACGTACTTGGGCGTTGTTTTTGATTCCAAACTAACTTGGAGTGCACATCTGCAAAAACTCAAAACTAAGGCAACTACTCGTTTAAATCTTCTACGTCGTCTCACGGGCACTACGTGGGGCCTCAAACCCGATGTTCTACTCCATACTTACAAGATGTTTCTCCGTCCTATTCTCACCTTTGGACATACTGCCTGGTGCAATGCCTCTGTTTCCTTCTACGAAAAACTTTGCATATTGGAGCGTCACGCTATTCGTCTAGCCCACCGACTTAAACTTCCGTATCCTACGTGGCTCACGTATGAATACATCAACTTTCCGAAGATCACAGAGCATATTGCACAACTTCGTAATCGGTACATTACATCTCGCATAGAAACAGGTCATCCACTTTTCTTGGATATTCTTCGAACGGATGCTCTCACTGATGCCGCATATCGTTACAAGCATACCCCTCTGAATATACTCATTTCATTATATGTCCGCCATGCAAACCTCACAGTAGCAGAACGCGACATCTATGCCATTTATATCATCCATGCTCATATTCCTCATGTTTTTCCATCTTAGCACAGACATCCTCACAACTAACTAGGGCTTCCCCTTGTGATCATTAGTCCCGAGTCGCCCCGGGACAGAAGATTTAACCTACATCTGTCTTACTAACTTCTTTGTGTTTGTGATGTGATGGCACTTCATCTCATATTACATCATCATTATCTTTTGTTTTGCTCACCGCCACAATTATCGCACAGTTTTGTCTTATCGCACATTTTGCACTTATTTTTCAGTTTATATTTCACTCTTTATCTTATAACACAGTATTTACCCTTTTCTTATATTATATAAAATTCATTATATTTCACTTTTCGCACCTCCATTTCACAGCCTGTTCTAGTGTACTTTATAATAAAGACATGTTTAATTACATAAATTATGGAAAATAAATGATGATATACCCTTTCTCAACTGATGACATTACCCAAACTTCCCTTAGTCCAACAAATTATTTTCCAAATTGTATTTTTTTTTTAGAGAACCACATGCCAAAGAGAGGGCGTAACCCTCTGAGAGGCTGGAGAAGTAATAAAGTTTCTGAAAACCATCATCCTTATAAGAAGCCATTTCTCTCTTCTCCTTTCCAAAAAAAAAAAAAAAAAAAGCGTTTTTATAGTTTTTGTAACATTTTAATAGATATATAAAGCACCATATCCTACAAGTTATACATTCCAACACCACATAATTGTACACAGGAGTAGTATATCTCTCAGCATTTGTTTAATGGCTAAATTATAAAGAAAAACGGAAGATAAACGTTTCTCCAAGATAAGATGTATCTTTATTGTTTGGAGTGTTTTGCCCAATGAACAACATATATCGCTGACATTATAATTAATTGTATGTGTGAAGTATTTGTTTATGACGGACTGTGTGCAAGAAGAAAGAAAACATTGATCATACATGAATTTGAAACTCCAATCGGAAGTAGGCGCAAATTTTGCAAACGGTTCGAGATATTGAAGAAATAACCGAAAAAAAAGTCCCATTTATGGTACCCGTTGCCTATTTTTATCAAGACGTCTTTCACTTGTGTCTGTAAAGGGACATACGCAGATTTTGTGAGGAGTGACAAGGAGATTCATGCTCATATATGAATGGTGTACTGTGTAGAGAGCGCAGGTTCAGCTAGTATATATAAAAATGGCCTTTATTATATCAGTTTGACAGTGCAACTTAGTGGAGGGGGACATATTTTAAAATGATCGAAAAAGACTGATATTAGTGTCGAATCTATAGTTTTCGCAGTCGCTAAGATGAACAGCGATAATTCCGATGCCGTTTAAATGCAAACTCAGCCTCCAGTGTCCTGTATGTCCAAAATGAAATTTGTTCTCCCCGTGCGAAGAACGGATTTTCTGCTAGTAATATATATAGTTATTTAAATGAAGTAATGTTTCTTGTTATACCTCAGAATGAACGTCCAGAAAAATAATTGAAAACGTTATCCAGAAGAGACAATTTGGAAGCATTTAGGAATTGAGAACAGATTTGTACAGAAGAAGGTTTGACGAAAAAAGAAAAAAAAAGTTGAAAGTTGATGCCATTCAAGTAGACTCAACGACCTCAATCTTCCTAGTCTGGCTTCCGTGCTAAGAAGACGATGGCGTAACATCACGAAAATTTATTTTTCTTTTTGCGTGCCAAGAAGGCTGGGGGTTTAAAATAGTTCATCCCATATGTCCCGCATTACACAGAGAAAAGAGGGAGAGAACAACTCAAGTGTTTTCATTCAAAAGTTTGACACGTTAACAGTGGATCACGAGCTCTTCAAAATCTACTCGCACGCGAACTTTCATTTCAATCGAAAGATTGGGGGGAAGGAGTGCGAATTCTCTGATCACAACGAACGTCAATTACTTGCCATTCAATGATGAGTGTTCTGTTGATTTTAAATATGGAGTTATTTAGAAAAGAGACAGGCAGACTATCATAAAGTATTCATATGTGTATAAAGCTATTGGAAGGTGAATAATATGTCTATATTGTCAGAAGTTTGCAATTACAGTAATTGATATCTAATAACTAGAATTTCATATGTAATTAACAGGTGAACTTAATGGCATGGGAAGATACAGAAAACAATTAGAGTTAATTATAATCTACCAACTTTGATAACAAAACAGTGTATCAACTGGTGTAGGTGGAGTTCTAAAATACTCCAACAAGTTGAATGCTGATTTTTCTTTCTTTTTTTTTCGTCCATCGCATCGTACTTAATTGCAGACAAAATCATTTTCTCTCACTTTGCCTTTACTAAATTCATATCCTGCTATTTCCTTGCACCTTTAACTTCCCCTCTTTTTTTATGCATGGGAGTTTAGAATGCGTCTCAACAATAATAAAAGTAATGCTTGTTATCACGTACATGTTTTTAAGGACTTTATTACATTAAACTATATTTATTAAATAAGTAATACATCTTAACAATACAATTGCAAATTTAATAAAATGCTCCTGCTTCATTTTAACACTTTAACTGCCACAATGTATTAGCAAAAACTATATCCCTGGGGCCAAAACATAATTTTGACTTTTCTCATTATATTTGGACCGATTCTGCTTACTGCATGTGCATAATCTTCGAAAAGAAAAAAGTGTGAGGCATCCATAAGTACCATGCGTCACAAATTTATAAAAAAACAGTTCGGCATAACGTTGATGCCTCATGGCGGTTAAATGGTTAACCTAGGAGTCCTGTGATAATATTAGTGAGAATTAGTCTGTGGTAAACAACTAACTGAAGGCATGGTCCAAAATTTTAGTGTATTATATGTAACCCAGTGATTGCCAAACCGTCGATCGCGAGGTACTAGTAGCTCGCGGGGACATTTTTGGTAGATCGCGTTAACGCTCTGTTTGGCTAACCTTGATTCCTCCTAACTGAGCTGATGTTAACGACAGGGGGCGCTGACAACAACTGCTGTTTCTCCCGCGCAACTGCCTTTGTCAGCCTCATCTCACAGTATACGCGTCGGCTTGCTAAACGTTATGTTTTTCCTGTGTACATTAGACATTTGCTAAACGTTATGTTTTTCCTATGTACATTAGACATTTGCTAAACGTTATGTTTTTCCTGTGTACATTAGACATTTGCTAAACGTTATGTTTTCCCTGTGTACATTAGACATTTGCTAAATGTTATGTTTTGTCTTGTATACATTAGACATTTGCTAAATGTTATGTTTTTCCGGTGTACATTAGACATTTGCTAAACGTTATGTTTTTCCTATGTACATTAGACATTTGCTAAACGTTATGTTTTTCCTATGTACATTAGACATTTGCTAAACGTTATGTTTTTCCTGTGTACATTAGACATTTGCTAAACGTTATGTTTTCCCTGTGTACATTAGACATTTGCTAAATGTTATGTTTTGTCTTGTATACATTAGACATTTGCTAAATGTTATGTTTTTCCGGTGTACATTAGACATTTGCTAAACGTTACGTTTTTGCTGTGTACATTAGACATTTGCTAAACGTTATGTTTTTCCGGTGTACATTAGACATTTGCTAAACTTTATGTTTTCCTGTATACATTAGACATTTGCTAAACGTTATGTTTTCCCTGTGTACATTAAACATTTGCTAACTTGGATAGTTTGATTTCATATTTACTAGAAACTAGCAGCGTTCACCCCGCTTCGCTGGGGTCACCCCGGAACGCAATAAACTTTGTTCCTTACTTATTATATCTTTGACACCATAAATAAAATAAGTTTAAGCAAGTTTGGCTACAAGATTTGTTATCATAAGGTACCGGACTATTGTCCTCCTTGTTATAACTAAAATAATTTTTACTTTTTCGCTTTCAAGTGATATGATAAAAACCATAGAAGATTGCAGTAAATGTTAACATTATATCGCCTGTCATTTATGTTAACCCGCCGAGTGACACGGTCATGTGGGTTGCATATAAATACGGTTAGATTTAGCTATGATGAGCTAACAAAGGATTTGTACGTTATGGACACTTGAATGGTCAATTATCTCAAGACACTGGTAATTGAAAATTAAAGTGATATGATAAAAACCATCTAGGGTCCAAATCTTAATAACCCCCCAAAAATGAAAGAAATTGGTTCAGCCGTATTAGCGTGATGAGCTAACAAAGGATTTGTACGTTCTCTTTTATATATATAGATGTAAGTTTATAAGATTGTTTAAAAAGAAGTTGGTAGTTCTTTTGGCTGGTAGCTCACAGTAAGATTTAGTAACGGTACGGTAGCTTAGAAGATTCATAAGTTTAGTGACCACTCATGTAACCAATTCAATTTATGTTCACCCAAGAAGCAAACTGGATATACTTTGTTTCTGAAGTTTATTTTTATTTATTTATTTATTTATTTATATTATTTTGCGTGTATGTTATACAAGACCTTGGATATCAGCTTAATACCAGGTCCGACCGCTATGATATAAATATTCTCCAATAATTCTTGAATTCATTTTCAAATACATTTTGAAATACGCATTATTTTTTTCCAATAATGATTCAACTACATGCATCCTATATTATTATACCTATGCATTATTGTAGATCGAACATAATGAAGCGTTCTTCGTAGAGATAATCATAACATTGATACAATACTAGCAGAGAGAACCCAAATGGACAATCGCTGTTTGGAGAGCAATGGATATGCTTCAAATATTTTACAGAATTGTCCTAAAGATAGCGCTAGTGTAAAAGTAAAGAAACAAGGGCTACTAATTGGAGTTATCTACTGAATAATTTATTCAAGAAAATTTAACATTTTTGAAAACATCTTCGTAAATTCTAAAATTTTAAGAGTTTCTTAGAATAATTATTATTTTCTCACTAACTATCTATACGCTAATTCCATCAAATACTTGAAACGTGTACACCAGTGTTCAGATAACGTTGGTTATCTGGGTTCTCTGTGGTCGTAGTCAATTCTCCGTTTGACGACAGCAAAAGATTTAGATTAATACACTTAAGATACACGTTAAGTACAAAATAATTATATTAAACGATGGTTTTATTATTCAGATACGATTTTTTGGACATTATCCTTATTCTCTCTTGTAAAGATTGTGGCTTCTTAACCGTGAGACAGAGGGCCGTCTATCGGGAGCTCTCTAAGTAAATATCTGTGGAAATGAAGATACTCAAGTACTTCATTTCCTCAATCTTTCCTCAGATATTATTCCTCAATATGTTGAATCTCTAATCCCAATTGAAACCTATCGAGTTTCTTAACTTCAAGTTTTCCACGTACTTTCTGAATCTCGAAAGAAAGAAACTGGCCGCCCAAATATTCTCCACTGACTTAGCTACCCGGCCAGTTAAGCTACATTAGTAAGTTAGAACTTGCCCCAAAGTAGAAGAAGCATACAGCACATTTATGACATTTGATTATCAGTTGTTACAAAAATCTTAAGGTTCTAAAAGTTTCATACTAAAATTTTAAAACAATGGTCGAAAAATAAAGAAAAAAAACTAGTTCACAAATTTTTAGAAAATGGAAGTGATCAGCCAATCAGATTACATCAAGAAGATTCCACTAATGGCCTTATACTATGAGTCGTAACGCCAATACTAAGATTTAAAAGTTTTCAAACTAAAAAGAAAATCACAAAAATTCTTAAATCTTTTCCAAATATTTTAAACAAAGATTTGAGAGTAATCAGCCAATCAGATTGCACAAAAAAAATGCACCAACGACTTAGACTATGAGTCGTAACTACAACACTAGGGTACAACAATTTTAAACTAAAATAAATCAGTTTCCCGGGCCAGGGATCATGCCATCTGAGCCAGGAACCCAGGACCAAAATTGGGCGAACACCCGCCAGTACTACAGCAACAAACAAATGTAAACAAACGATTGAGCGGTTGTAATTGGAGGTAAATGTATTCATTTCATTCATAGAATGCACCATTTGAGATAGATTAACATTTAGTCTCGAGCATCTACTACTTTTCTAATATCAGTGTTAGTTATTTGTAGATTCATATAAGGTAAAAATAGCGGCAAATTATGGAGGCGTTAAAATATTAAATAATACTTTTAATAAAGTGGATACTTTCAAATATTTAGGATCAATATTAACAGATGAAAATCATATTCACGAAGAAATTAAATGTCGACTAAAAGCAGGGAATTCGTGTTACTATTCGGTTCAAAATCTCTTGTCGTCGCGAATTCTGTCGAGGAATTTGAAGCTTAAAATATATAAAACGATAATCATGCCTGTTGTTCTGTATGGTTGCGAAACATGATCGCTTACTCTGAGGGAAGAACATAGACTGAAAGTATTTGAGAACAGGATCCTGAGAAGAATATTCGGACCCAAGAGGAACGAGAATGGGGAATGGCGAAAGCTTCATAACGAGGAACTACATAGTTTATACGGTTTACCCAACATTGTTAGGGTCGTCAAGTCTAGGAGGCTTAGGTGGGCAGGTCATGTAGCTAGAATGGAAGAAAGTAGAAACGCTTTCAAAGTCTTGACTGGTAGACCCATAGGAAAACGACCATTAGGAAGACCTAGGCGCAGATGGGAGGATAATATTAAGATGGATCTCGCAGAGATAGGAATACAAAGTAGAAACTGGATCCAATTAGCTAAGGATAGAAGTCAGTGGAGAGCATTTGTGAACGCGGCACTGAACCTCCGGGTTCCATAGGCCATAGAGTTAGTTTAGTTAGTTAGTTATATAAGGTAAAAACTATTTTGAAACAATCTGTGTTACGTAAACCCCTATACTTGTATACATATTCTACTAACACGGGAGGGTTCCACAAGTTGTCGCTAAAATCTGATTGCCACATATCACATCTGATACAGCATCATGAGAAATGAACATGAGCAAAATTTAAGGTGCTATGGACCAGAAGAATAGGAGCTAGGGTACTTCAAAATTTGAATAGCCAAAAAATAGTATAATGGAATTATGTACGTTTAAAGTAAATATCTTGAAAACCATTAAAGCAATCAAAACAAAAGTTGCACAATATAATGAGAACAAAGTGCCCTATCTAAAAACACAAACAGTGTTTCCATAGGAGAAGCAGTGTTGCCAACTCAGCATAAAATGTTTTATTATAAATAGCACCATATACAAGTGTACGCAGATTTAAAATGCACTATTATCACTAAACATAGCAGTGAAGTGTAGTGGTACAATGTTGCATACTGTTGGGGCTACGTGTGTTGAACAACTGTACCACTACACTTCACTGTTAAGTTTAGTGATAATAGTACATTTTAAACCTGTGCACACTTATATATGATGCTATTTCAAACAAAATATGTTTATGCTGAGTTGGCAACACCGCTTCATCTATGGCAATACTGTTTATGGTTTGCGATTGGACATTTTGTTCTCATTATATTGTGCAACTTTTGTTTTGATTGCTTTAACGGTTTTCAAGATATTTACTTTAAACGTACATAATTCCATGATATAATTCTTTGGCTATTCAAATTTTGAATCCCCATAGCTCATATCCTTCTGGTCCATAGCACCTTAAATTTTGCTCATGTTCATTTCTCATCATGCTCTGTCAGATGTATAATGTGATAATCAGATTTTAGCGACAACTTGTGGGACCCTCCCATGTAAATATGGACACAGGGAACACTGTGGTAAGGAGGAATGATATTAACATATTATATTTTATCCGCCACATTTTGTTATCTGCAACAGTGTTTTGATGTGTAATGTCAAGGCTTTCTTTCAAAAGTCGTTTCAGCAGCCGAATACTTAGCACATCCATTACGGGGTTCCATTTTTGGTAAGTCCAACTGGATTAATGTATGTTCATATTCGTATGGAAGAAAAACACTAATCACTCCCAATAACTAACTAACTAACTCTATGGCCTATGGAACCCGGGGGTTCAGTGCCGCGTTCACAAAAGCTCTCCACTGTCTTCTATCCTTAGCTAATTGGATCCAGTTTCTACTTTGTATTCCTATCTCTGCGAGATCCATCTTAATATTATCCTCCCATCTGCGCCTAGGTTTTCCTAATGGTCGTTTTCCGATTGGTCTTCCAGTCAAGACTTTGAAAGCGTTTCTACTTTCTTCCATTCTAGCTACATGACCTGCCCACCTAAGCCTCCTAGACTTGACGACCCTAACAATGTTGGGTAAACCGTATAAACTATGTAGTTCCTCGTTATGAAGCTTCCGCCATTCCCCATTCTCGTTCCTCTTGGGTCCGAATATTCTTCTCAGGATCCTGTTCTCAAATACTTTCAGTCTATGTTCTTCCCTCAGAGTAAGCGACCATGTTTCACAACCATACAGAACAACAGGCATGATTATCGTTTTATATATTTTAAGCTTCAAATTCCTCGACAGAATTCGCGACGACAAGAGATTTTGAACCGAATAGTAACACGAATTTCCTGCTTTTAGTCGACATTTAATTTCTTCGTGAATATGATTTTCGTCTGTTAATATTGATCCTAAATATTTGAAAGTATCCACTTTATCAAAAGTATTATTTAATATTTTAACGCCTCCACAATCACTCCCAATATTGCTTGCAATTTCTCTCAGAGAGAAAGAGGCGAGTAGTGTTGGAAGGAAAAGAATATATATATATATATACAGGTATAACATAAGCAGTTGAGAAACTAAATGTTTATAGTTCAAGAAATGAAATGAAATTTTTCAATTTAACGTCTCACTATTATGCTTTTTAGGCTAAAGTAGACGATGATTTAAGCAAGTGAATGATGATGGAAGAATTGGTGGAATGAGAAAGTGAGAGTACCCGGAGAAAACCCACGGACACGGTGTTGTTCACGAGAAACTTACACAGGAACCCCACGCACCAGAAGTAAGCGCTCTACCACTGAGCCACTGTGCCTCCTATAGTTCAACAGAAGTTAACTTATGTCTGTCAACATTATTTCCATTTCCATATTTTTTTTCAAGCTCCTCTTCTTTCCTTAGTAAAGCTAATGAAGGTTATGTTATATATATATATATATATATATATATATATATATATATATATTAAAATTCAGAATTAAATCCTAGTAAAAAAAATCCAGTACAATACTTCCTTAACTAGTATTACTGCTTGAGTGAATTACATTCGATAAATGTATAATCCAATTATCATTATCGACAGCAGCTAAGGAAGAACACCGTCCACTCACATTCAAAATATACACAATCGTCTTGTCTGTTTGAAGACTAGCCTTTAACTTCATGGTTATTTTATCACCTTATTTTGCTGCTTATTAAATCAGTCTTCTGGGTTTTGAACCAACACGACAGAACTTAATACAAACCATTTTAAAAATAAAAATCTAGAACCTCTCATTGAACGCAAACGTTATTCTGACGAAAAATTCAGTTGAAATGTTTATTTGGAAAGCCATGTAGATGAATTTGTTACCATGTCCTGCATTCTAGATTCAATATTTTTTTAAGTGCCGGTTTTACAAGAGACGGGGACATAGAGCTTACTGTGGGATCCAAATCGCATATGCCAGCAGATTAGAATCAAGGACTACTGTCAAAGAATGAACGTAGCTTAACTCCTACTTACATGAGCGATAGCGATTTTTAATTTTGTGAGCTCCACACTAAAGGCCATAGCTACAATACTATAAAACTAGATAGATCAAAAGGTGCTTCTTCTTTGTCAGTTTATATTTGTGTTATATCGAGCTCCTTCATGGCTAAGCGGTTAGCTTACGCGCTTTTGGCGTGGGAGATTCCCGGCGGGAGCTCATGATGTTCGGATTTCATGTTAATCAGTAGGTCCTATCTCATATAGCCTCGCTGGTGAAAGGGACGTTAAACTCAAAATCAACTCAACTCAATTTGTGTTATATCATTTGTATCAACTTGTATTTCGATATTAGATTTTAGGGTGCTTATAAATCAGGAAAGGAATCACAAAACTTTTCCGATTCAAGTTGTTAACTTCTTTTTCATTGCGCATATACAGCTTAAAATGCTTTATAATATTCAGTAACAAAAAAGAAAAAGGAAATCAAAGAACAATGATAGATATTAACTGCATTAAACGGTTTAACAGTCAAAGTTCTCCTTCAACTGGTTACCTTCTGTGGAGGTTACCAAAGACTTTTTCACGCCTTATTAAAGTTGGGGTCATGCCTTTTACGAAAGATTCTCGTAGCGTCGCCATAGTTACCTGAATCCTCCACAATCGTCACTTGAAGTTCCAGGTCAGGTGACAAGCAGCGGCTTCAGATCGATTCAAACAACAATCAATAAAAGCCACCCTATTTATTTTCCTAAACGGTTTGATAAATTGTTCCTTCACAATAGATATCATTGCAATTATGGAATTATAAATATAGCTACAAGCTCAGACTTTTTTCTACTCCTTTGTTCAGTTATTTTCTCGTTTTAGCTTCGTCTAATGGGAAGTTTCGTTCACAAAAAAAAGGTAAGGATTTATCATTGTTAGCATTCGTTTCTTTTTGAAAGCAAAACGTGATCAATCGTCCTAAATAAATTCTTCAAAACACCTGAATTCCCGCCAATTTTACAGCGACGTTCACGGGCATCTCTAGGGAGGGGGAACAGGGAGACGTGTCCCGCTGAAAATTCTGTGTAAAAAGGAAATGGAAGAAGACTGAAGTACTTATATCGAAGAAGTAAAGAAAGGAGGAACACATGAATGTTATTCTATATTTGTTCTTAAGTAGGAGTATTACACTGTCTACATGTTTGTATGAAATTTGTCTTCTGGGAAGGAATGGTCTTCTGAATACCGTGGTATGATCAAACAAACCAAGAAAAGAATGGATAGGTTACATTTAATGGATAGCACTAAAGCATATAATTGCTATATCAAGACACCGGTAATGAACGCAATGGTTAAGAAATGCAAAAGTTGTCAGACCACAATCCTGAGATGACTGAGGTAGATTCCCACTGCAAAATATATCTACAAAGAAAAGCAGGAGATAGGTTAGATACTGAACAATCTACATTTGTTTGAAATATAGTAGAAAAATATATCAGTTGAAAGTAGGTACAGAAACAAACTAGTTGTGGGAATATCTTGAACTTCGCGAGTACAGGTATGGCATCATGAAGGTAGCTTAGCAAAGAAACATGGGTTGTAGAAGAAGCTTTACCAAACTAAAGAAAGGAAACCATGGAAACAAAATTGCACTGAGAAACGTAAAATAATACCGGTATGTATAAAGTTGAACTGGCAATTGAGAAGTAAAATTCAACAAAGACAGGAGCTATATAATAGACATAAAGGGATCCCGACATTCATTATATAGAAACTTCTAAATATGTAGCAAGTGTCTGTCCAGTGACTATAGAATATGATTAATTATACTGGTAGAGGTAGGAACTCTAACCAGCTAACTCAAGTATCTCACGACTTTGACGGAAATTTAGCTGGGTTATGCAAGCATTCTTTCTTCTAGTTGTCCCTCTCAATTTTTACATGCCAGAGACGCTTATGGTGACATTCATTCTACGTGTCGGTATTTGTGCTATATTACATTTGTGAAGGAAGAAATGTTTCTTGCTAATGATACAAATTCAGCAGCCATATTATTAAACAGTAAGTGAACTGAACTAATTTCCTAACCTAAAGTGTGGAAATCAGAGATTCCAATTGTCCCATTCAAAAACTATTGGCTTCATTGTTCTCTTTTACGACTTTTATATGAAAAAGTGCATGCTGTTTCAGTACTAGAATCCAGTTTCCGCATAACTAGAATACGCTGCTTGCTTGATTTGCTTTACGTTCTTATATTACGAAGATACTGACCTGCTGTTTACTAGGCCTCTCACAAATGAAGTCGTTCTCCACTGACTCTAAACTCTAAAAAGCCTAGTTTACAAGATCATGCTAGACATCTTGAGACAAAACAAGGATTTCATCATAATCATAGGTATTCTGCCATTATTGGCAGGTCACTTGCTGCAATTGAGAAGCTTCCATGATCCACGGTCTTCACCTAACCTCTTCATCACGTACAATTTTACTTTTTTGATATCGTCCATTGGTTGTAGCTCCTTCACCCCTTCTCTCTCTTTTCGGCCACCATACCCTGTAGCATGTCTCTCATGATAGAGTTCATACTTAGCCAATGCCCAACCAGCTTTTCTTCCTCTTAATAGTATCTAAAAATGTTCTTTTCTCCCTGACCGTTTCTAAGACCCTTTCATTCGTTTCCAGCTCGACCCATCTAATTCTCTCCATTCTTCTTTACACCCACATTTCAAAAGCTTCCCGTCGTTTTTCATCATTTTTGCATAGTGTTCGTGCTTTTGTCCCATACAGAACAATACTCTACTCGAAGCATTTTGTGAATCTTTTTCTTAACTCATTATTCAAGGTTGCACAAAATATTTTCTTCCTCCTGAAGGCTTAATTCGCCACTCCTATCCTTGCTCTTATTTCACTTTCATATTATATATCATCACTAATGATATTACAACGATATCAAATGAAACTAAATAATAATTGTAGTGTATGAATAACATATTAGAGTTTCTAAATATATTCGAAGCTGGTTTGTAATGAACTAAGAGTCTGTAATATTTCATTTTCTTTTTAGTTACATGTTAAGACATCTATATTTCACTTTTCGAAAAAAATAACATTTTATTTATTTATTTTTTTTTGATTAGGCCGCAGTCAAATACACTTTCACTGAAACCCACTGGACAGGTAGATCTTTTTTATAAATTTGAATTTCAAATCTTTAATAAATAATTTTACCTTGTGAAATTATAATGTAATTAAAGATCATAAACATTGCTGTTAAAAGGTCGTTGAAAACAAATTTGGCTGAAACGAATGAAAAAGATACAAACCTATTTCCAGTAATTAATAGAGTATACATTGGAAGCATTTGAAATGTGGTGTTGGCGCAGAATGCTGTGCATATCAGGGACCGAAAGAAAAAGGAATGAAGACGTACTAAAGGAAGCTAATGAAGAACGACAGATCATGAAGACAGATCATATATATAGGGTAACTTCGGCAAATAACGCCAGTCGGGTAATAACACCATTTAAAACTTTCTGCAGTGCTAGCATGGACACGTGGTTCGTAAGGTGACTACTTATGGGTGTGTGATGAACAATAATGCCTGTTATCTTTGTAGACACAAAGACTAGAGTCCAGCCACTCGTCAGTAGAGAGAAAGCAGTGAACAAGTGTTGACGTGGCAGCCGCGGAGCAAAGGAAACAGCTCGCAATTTTTTAGTGCGTCAAACGAGTTAGGCGAATTGTTTTTGTAAAAGTAAGGTTTTACTATTACTAAAGGTATGCGTCGATAGTGCCATACTTGCATAACAGTATGATATATGCAGGACGGCTATTCTTGGCATAGAAAGAATGGTCAAAATCATAGATGTTCATTTTACTTCGACCTCACTCGCCCTCGCAGTAGCAGTTGGCCCTCGTCCTCGTTCACCCTCGCCCTCGCGAATGGAATTGTCCATCGCCCTCGCGCGCCCTCACCCTCGCTGTCGAAACTTGTCCTCGCCCTCGCGCACCCTCGCCCTCGCAGTCGAAGCTTGTCCTCGCCCTCGCGGCCAAAACTTGTCCTCGCCCTCGCGCACCCTCACCCTCGCCATCGAAGCTTGTCCTCGTCCTCGCGCACCCTCGCCCTCTTCGTCGAAGCTTCTCCTCGCCCTCGCGCACCCTCACTCTCGCCATCGAAGCTTGTCCTCGCCCTCGTGCACCCTCACCCTCGCTGTCGAAGCTTCTCCTCGACCTCGCACACCCTCGCCCTTTTCGTCGAAGCTTTTCCTCGCCCTCGCGCACCCTCACCCTCGCCATCGAAGCTCGTCCTCGCCCTCGCGCACCCTCTCCCTCGCGATAGGAGTTGTCCATTATCCTCGCTCGCTCTCGCCTTCGTGCTCAAAACTTTTCCTCGCCCTCGCACACCCTCGCCCTTTTCGTCGAAGCTTTTCCTCGCCCTCGCGCACCCTCACCCTCGCCATCGAAGCTCGTCCTCGCCCTCGCGCACCCTCGCCCTCGCGATAGGAGTTGTCCATTATCTATCCTCGCTCGCTCTCGCCTTCGTGCTCAAAACTTTTCCTCGCCTCGCGCACCCTCGCCCTCATATCATTGAGGGCGAGGGTAATTGAGGGTGAGGAGGCTTCGAGAGGGCCTCCTTCGTGAGGATCAGAGCATCAATTATTCAACCTATTTGTTGAATTATTTCGTTATCGCCAGTGGCGGATTCAGGGGGGGGCGATCGGAACGATCGCTTCCCCCAGAAGAGGAAACTTCTTTATTTTATATATACAAATAAAACGCATCCCAGAGTTTGGAGCTCTTAAAAGTAGCTCTAAGTAGCAGTATTACAACCCACCATCCCCACCAGAAGTCCGTCCTGGATCCGCCCTTGCTTAACATACGTCCTAAAGAAAGGAAACTAAACATATAATCGTATAACTTACTGTGGAACACCTAAAATGGAACAACTATTACAATGGAGATCTCGGTCGATAGTGACGTTTACATCATTTATCAACAGTATCCAGTGCCTTTACTTCAAAATGTTCCTTGAACTACTATGCAAGCATAAGTATTCAGCCACACAAGGGCGGCTCTCATGAGGGTGAGGGTGAAATCAAGGTTTGATGAGTGGCGGTAGAGTGACTGCCGCGGACTATCTGTCAGAATTTGACAGTCAACACGTTGGCCATCCCTGATGTATGTAGCGTAACTGAGGAAATTGAACAAATTTAAAGGGAAAGATCTAAAGAGCTTAATTTTGAAACTCCGTCAGCAAACAAATAAAATACTTCAGAACACTCATTTTCATTCTATGAACCTTAATATATACAAAAACTTTATATTTCCAAATGAAACTATATAGCGACATTAATGGGTTATTTCAAAAGAGTGGGGGGGTAACTGTCCCCCTTTGCCCCCTAATCGCCGCCCATGCTATGATGTGTGACACATTTGTGCGAAATTAATAATAATATGATTAAACTGTTTACCCCCAACAAAATCCTGCTCGTTTTGCTGAAGTGGCTTTTCCTAAGTTTTATATGTTTCATATATCCTACAGTTTTTTTCAGGCCTTTTTTTAATTTGTCCAAATTTATATTTCTCCTTTTACCACACAATCGTTCAATACTTGCACTATAATATTTACAATCAGTATATCATCCTGTAACGTATTTTATTCCTAATAAAAATCATTGAACAACACAAGATACAAACCCTATCTCACTGGCTTGCACGCGAACCTTTGGTACATGGGGTCCTGGGGACAATTCCGAGTGGGAGAACATTGAACGACAGTGGATCGAATTCCGCGTTAAACCTATAGGTCCACTTCTCATATAGCCTTGCCGACGAAAGAGGACGCTAAACGGCAATCAGTCAACAGTTGCAAATTTCGGCTGCATAAACAACTTATGTCTTGTGGAACTTATTAAATTTATTTTGTTAAAGCAGCTCTTTTAACAAAATTTCAGTATTAACGTGTCAGATATTTCTATTTAAGGACAAGAAAAAACATATTATTTATTTTGTAACTAAATGATAGCTCTACCCACGTAGATTATAAAAGCAGAAACAATGAAAATCGATACAATAGTGACTGACATTATTTTAACAAATATCGATTCAGATAATAGTTTGGGCTGTCACAAAACTATGAAAAGTTAAAAATTCCGATTAATTGTAACAACTTCATCAGTGGTGGATATTGCAGGAGGATGTATGCTATTAATCAGCCCATTTCATGGGCATCCAAACTCACGAGCCCAACGTTCGCTAGCTCGGCATTCGCGCTCAACCATTCTCGGTTTCAATAATTAAGCGCTACCCCGAGCGCCAATGAAATAAGTCAGCGCGAGTTTAAGTGAGGGAAATGAGCCCGAGCACGATTCCCAAAGGAATAAATGAGCGAGAGCCCAGTTGAAAAAAAATGAGCCCGAGTCCGAGAGAGTCCATAGCAAAATGGCCATCTATGAACCAAAGTCATTCCATCAAGTCTTTCTCCATCTGATCTACTGCATTCTGATGGTTCTCTCATTGATTGTGTTTGTTCAGATATCAGCGCTCTTGTTATTTACTGCTGAATGACGTGAGTGACTGCCTGTCTGTCTACCAACACTCTTTAAACATGACAGTGTAGTAGACATTTCTTATCTAAAACGTCTCCAACACAGGGAGGCAACAATGAGGTACACTTACTTCTTATTGTAGCGCTATTTCTACCCGGAAACTTTCATGGGAAAAATCAAATATTATTCTTATTTGCATTATTATTTTTAATAACTATGTACGTACACACGAGAAATTGTTTACTGCAATTAATTGAAAGGAAAAATATGATTAATGTATAACCTTGCTATGACACTAACTTTTCATCTAGGGGACATGGCAGATGATATTTTAAATTTTGCCTCTCTCCAAAAGAGGTCAAACAGCAAACTCCAAAACAGTTGCTTTTAAGGAAGCTTGTCCTCCTCCCTCGCGTGCCCTCGTTCTCCTGAAGGAAATTGTCTCTAGCCATCGTGCAACCCCGCTCCCGCAGTAACACTTGGCCCTCAGCCTCGTTCACCCTCGCCCTCTTCGTCGAAGCTTGTCCTCGCCCTCGCGCGTCCTCACCCTCGCTGCCGAAACTTGTCCTCGCCCTCGCGCACCCTCGCCCTCGCCAGGGGGTGCTCTTAACCTATGTCCCGAACCTCTACTTTCACGCTCTCTTCACAGTGACGTCACCAGCGAGGAACTTAGAGCTTGTCGTCTGCTTGGCGCGCGAAGATTTGCTAGTAAGACCACAAACAATTCTTTATTTATTTTGGGTTTTTGCTATGTTGAATTATGTTGTTTTCTTTTCTAGTGGTGTACGTGGACGAATATTATTTAATAGAGAAAAGGTCTATGTCTCGGAAGATTTCTTTACGTGGGCTTTGCTGTACAGACATGCAATATTGCAAGATAGTGTGAACTTGAGTACGTGTGTACATATGTATTTTTACGTGTATTTGTCTTTCATCTCCAAGTGTTCCACATTATAGAATTAGGGATGTACCGATATATCGGCAATATCAGCCACTTTTGGGAGTATCGGCATTGGCAAATAAACACCGATATTTACCGATGCATTTTTCAAACTATTTTCAGTCTGTTTAATATTAACAGTGACACTTATATTTCATCGGTTTCTTTTAGAGTTAAAAGTTGTTCTAAATTATTATCAATTGTACAATCAATCGATTTCTTTATGCATGTATACACCTTTGATTTGCACTATTCATATTCACTGATAGTTTTAGTTCCTCCATGCCAAGATAGTGAAGAAAAGACAAAAGTCCTCAGTCAGGATCATAGGCACCCGAAGACTATTTTCTAGGGGGAGCCGATTTACCGATTTCAAAGTAAAATAAAGTAAGTTTATTTTCCTTATTCATTTTCATAAATTTCTATGTATACATGAAGTTCATAATTTAAAATTATTTTTCGATATTTTTTCTGCTTATTGGTCCTCTAGATGTTTATTTGAGTTAGAAACCAGAGTAAAACTCGGGGACGTCGTGCGGGTAGAACAGGTGGAGCAATTGCCCCACGCCTTGCACCACAGAATGGAAGAGTTTGACCGTTGAGGAAAACTAGCAGGTTAACTATCTCTAATTCATTGTTGAGATTAGTGTTGTCCACGAGAGGAGATCGAGGCGAGAAATGTCTAATCTCGTCTGCAATTCGAGACGAAAAGCATCTTTTAAATTAGTTTAAATTTAAAAATATGGGAGTTCTCGTCTCGTTTTCGAGGCAAGATGAGAAACTTCATGAGTCTCATTGGCAACAAAAGTTCACCCAAGTATTAAACCTTAAACACTGGTTTAGTGTTGCATGGTTCATCGTAAAAATAAATTAAAAAAAAAAAAACTATAAATTGATAAAGTCATTGTAACAACACAATGAAGAGCATTCAAAGATACACAAGTCATTACACAATATACTCCAATAATAAATATGGTTTAACTGTTGTTATATCTCATCCTTCGTGGATCTCTCGTGACTTTAGGGAGCCAAGACAAATTTTGTACACAAATTTATACAAGAGGCTAGAGAAACTTCGAGGCGAGACGAAAAAAGCTTTTTTCGAAAATCGATTCTACAAGACGAGAAAACCTAATTTCTCGTCTCGTCTCGATTCGTAACGCTAGTTAGCATACAAATATTTAGATATAAACCAAATACATTTTTCCGGACTGTACTATTAATGTCACGAAGTGCAATCATAGGGCAACAATGGTTACATTGAATATAATATGTGATGGATAGTCGACATGACGTTTAACACGGATGGGTTCCGTTTTAATAATCATGTGAAGAAGATATGAATGGACAATTTTAAACTTTAAGCCTGAGTGCTGTATATTGAACGAAATAAATTGCTAGGCATCATTGGTTCCGCAATTACTTTAACTCCAGGCACCGGAAATTTCAGAGATTGCCCTGGTAAAACACATATTTATCTGCAACTTTGCTTAAATACATTCACAGCAACATTTCAGATATAAATACATTTAAAATGTAATTATAATTCAACAATTATCTATCTCATCAATAAATAAATAAATAAATGATCATGCAACACAGGTACATCGTTAATTTTCCATAATATAAATTGCGTTAAGATGTTCTATTTATTGCTGGCTTATTTATTATTTATTTATTTGTAGTTTGTGTGTAGGAGAATGTTGTGACAGCGAAAATGTTATGCATAAAGAAAGAAAAAGGACATTCTGGCTGCTTCGTACACCTCTATACCTACTTGCTGCTCCTCGCTGGTGACGTCACGCAAAACGAGGAGCAAAGCGTCTTTGCGTATAGCTCAACCTTTCCTTCTAGTAACCTTGGCCCTCGCGGCCAAAACTTGTCCTCGCCCTCGCGTCACTGTGGGCGAGGGAACTTGAGGGTGAGGATGCCCTAGAGAGAGCCACCATCGTGAGGGTGAACATCTCTGGTCAAAACAAAGTCTACTGCTTCTGGAAATAACGCCACTATCGCGTCGGGAAATAACGCCACTCCCTCTAATCGCTAATCGAAACTAATACTAGTGTTAAAAGTTTGTTTTTTGTCTAAGTGGCTATGAAATGTGAGATTTCTGATGTGTTGTTTATTTTATTTTCCAGTTGGGAAGGAAATGTCAAAACATACAGACCAGGTGGTCTGAATATGACTTACGTCAGACTATTGCGGCCATAGAGCAGGGTATGAAAGTTGCAAGGGTTGGATGTGCGTTTAACATTAAGGACTGGGTAAAATGAAAGGACAGAAAGCCCATTCGAAATCTTGGTCGCAGCTCTGTATTGTCACAGGAACTGGAAGAAAAATTAAAACAGAATAATTCATTTGCAGACAGTTGGATTTGGTTTAACTAGAAAATATGTTTGTGAGGCCGCTTATAGAACGCAATAACTAATCCATTTCGTAGTGGTAGATCCGCAAAAGACTGGTTTTATGCATTCATGGCAAGATACTCGGATATTGTGTGCAGAAATGAGGAAAATTTGAGCTATGGTAGACTCATGCGTTTCAACAGAACTATAATGAATGAATTTTATACGCTACAGGAAAATACACCTGATGCTATATACTTACGTGACAATCTTGAACTTATTTGCAATGCAGATGAAACTATGCTACAACTAACGTACGACACAAGCCTAAAAATTCTGGCACAGAAAGGGAGCAAGCGAGTACATAATGCCACACATGGCGGAAAATGTGAAAATCTGAGTGTTATTGCGTGCACCAATGCATCAGGTTCAAATTGGATCCCTCCAATGGTGTTATACAAGTGAAAGTATGAAAAAGAAAAGAGATTGGTGATGATCTTCCTCCAGGTAACATCTATGCAACGATACCTATATGCTATGTTACAAAGGAAGGATTCCGTACATTTCTGGAGCATTTCAACAGACACCGGATCCCTGGCAGAGCACTGCTTATTGTAGATGGTCGCCGCAGTCATTTTGATATCACCATTTTAAATGCTGCTGAGAGCATGGATATCCAACTGCTGTCCTTGCCTTCACATTGCACCCACGAACTTCAAACGCTCAATACCAGCTTTCTCAAATCGTAAAAAGTGTACAGCTCTGAAGGAGTTGACAGTTATCGACGAACACATTCCGAAAAAAAAAAAAAAAAAAAAAAAACACTTGGGAAGCTACGATTTCCAAAACTGTTTTCACAAGCATGGTTCCGTTTAGCAACACCTCAGAACACAATTTCAGGCTTCAGTGATACAGGGATCTGTCATTTTAACAGAAATACTATCCCGATGTCTCTTTTGCCTCATCAAGTGATGTCTCTGAGCAAGAGCAATCTCCACCAACACCTCCAAGCACACAAGGAGCATCCATCTCTCCTTCAACACCAGCAAGTGTCCACTCCATCCACGAGCTTCTGCCTACACCTAAAGTAACTAGGAGCAAGGAGACATTCTCTTTCTGCCAGAGGAGTATTGGTAACACCAGACCTGATTGCAACAGGTGCCCCTTCCACTTCTTCTGGCACGAAGAAACAAGCATTCTCTGGAAAGAAGGGTGGAGCCATGTTCCCTGGGGACTGTGGAGGATAATAATATGATCCCAGAGATCCTTAACAGTGGATTCAGTGTACTGAAAGCAAGATTTGGTTTCATGAATCATATGATTCTGTCAGCATTGTTAAAGTGGCTTGTGTACATTCTCTGACGCTGGTTGTGCATTGTTGTCTGACTCCGAGGAATAGTGTTCCACGTAACTGCAGCTGTCATGTTAAGGGGTTCGCAATCATCACAAGAGTTACCGGTTAACGACATGTACCATGACTATGAGTTTTGTGCACTAGCAAAGCAGGTGGCTCATTGCCAAGAACATTGTTTAGTTGTGTTAAAAATGTATTTCGTTACTATTCTTACACTTTTCCGTTCTTGTAAAGTAAGTGGCGTTATTTGCCGACACGTCTGGTAATAACGCCATCTCATACTCACTCCGATTCTCACTGCATTGTGGTCGACATTTTGTGTATTATCATTATTTTCTCATTGTATTATAGGAGAGGATTCATTCCGTCTTTCATGTAATTTGCACGGTTGTAGATATAAACACACTTGAATACCAGAACAATATGTTGAATTGGTGGCGTTATTTGCCGAAGTTACCCTCTACACTCTGACGGAAGAACGCAGACTGAAAGTATTTGAGAATAGAATTCTGAGGCGATATATATATATGAACAGGACCGGATCCAGGATTTTCTGAGGGGGTGCACCAAATAACAGCCAGTACATTTGAAATAAATTCCAGTTTTTAAAATGCCTTTAGGCATGTGTGGTGTGTATGAGGAGTTGCCCTGGAAATGCTAAGTATCTGCTCTCGATGAATCCTTTTCCTTCAACCTTCAGAAAATTAACTGAAACTGTTGATTTTGCAAAACTTACTGCTAGCTTTTCACTTTAGGTAGTGTAAATTTACAACGAAGGGGGGGGGTTGCACGTGCACCTTTGCACCCCTCCAAATCCAGCCTTATATATATTGTAAGGTTCAGCATGTATACACGTTATGCAATAACCACGTGTGAACTACATGTGTTAATCGTAAATAAAAGCAAAGAGACGACGGTCCCGAAGAGGAGTCGCCCACCATCGGCAACAGTCGGAAGGACGAGGATCACCGAAGGAAGCCGACACTACAGGATAAAAGAGAGTTGCACGCCTCGACCAGCATCAATCTCCACAGGTTGATCAAACCACTTAAACCCATCTCACGACACTTGGTCACCAAGAGGTACCCATCCCTAAGCCGTAAGACGCACAGTCATTGGGTTTCTTCTCTCTCTCACGACGCCCGGTTACCTAATCGCACAAGACTTAACCCCTCTCATGACGCCTGGTCAAAGAGAGTTACCTCACCCCAGGCCCACGACGCTTGGTCATCGGGTTCCTACCACATTCTAACCTAAACGTATTTAGAAGAAACTACTATTGTAACATACTTCTGTATCAGAGGAACTTTCTATAATAAAAGGTGATGGGAAAAGTCCAAATCCCGAGTACTATATTTGCTGTACCCAAGAAATTTTACAATATATATATCTTAATCTTAACTACCGGTATATATAAAACTACATGATCTGACATAAGTTATTGAGCACTTCCTGTAGGGCTACAATGATTAAATTTGGCATGATTGTAGATTTTCGGAACTAACCGACAGGAAAATTGCCAAAAGTGAATATATTTTTTTTATCTTTAGGGGGTATAAAGAGGGGATGAAGAATTTCCCCATGTTATTTAAATGGGCCTTTTTTGGACCTATAATCTCATGTTTTATGTACTTAGAATTAGAATAAAAATTTGAAATTCGGTATGCTTGTATCCTCGTCGCCATAAGTGCCTTTACATCGCAGTGACGGGTATGTGACCGCGCAGTACTCCAAGGAAGGGATGGTTGTATAAGAATTTTTTATTAATTTTGAAGAGGTTTTATTTTGACTAGGGAATTAACATAGGTATAGGGAGTAAAGACACAGATTTGAAGCATCAGTGCACGAAAAGATTCGTAGTCTCAGTTTTTCTATTTATTGCTTTATATGTTAAGTTAAACACCACAATATGTATCACTGATATCGCAGATCGTATTATTTTGTAAAATCGTGTCTGTACTGTAACCTATTGTCAAAACATTCATCTCAAGACATGATGTAGAGAAAAGAGAAAGAGATAAGACATCTGTAATATATGTATAATTACTCAATAAGTAATTATAAGTAAATTAGACTCAATAAGTAATTGTAGAAATTAGTTAAATGACACGTAAGAGAGCGAAAAGGAGGTCTAGAAGTCTGAACTTTTTAGAAACGTCCTAGATAGGTGAAAATATAGTTAAAAATTGCAAAAGGTATCATGTAATTTATCTTTCTTTTCTTATATCCTAGTATACTTTTTTTTTCACATCCAAACATCTCTATTCAGAATTACGAGATAAAGATGAAGAGAGAAATATTTCAATCTCAAGAATTATATCAGAAAAAAATCTTTTGACTTAGGCTAGATTCGAACTCGTAACCCTTGAATTCATAAGTCTGCGCTCTACCGATTGAGCTAACAATTTCTGTTGTAAAAGTCTGATTTCTACAACTACCGGTTGCTGAATGGTGTATATTAACGAAATTGGCCGAGATAATTGCTTCATAAAGCTATTGCAATAATAATAATAATAATAATAATAATAATAATAATAATAATAATAATAATAATAATAATAATAATAATAATAATAATAATAATAAAGAAGATGATGAACAGAATTTAAAAAGTCGTATTGTTAAAAGTTTGGTGTGCGAAATTAGTCCTAATATGAGATTTTATTAATTATATATAATAAATGTAAGCGTGGTTTATTCGTGCGTGCTACTCAAACTGCGCAACTCATAAGGGTTGTACGCGTATGGTACAGTAGCCTTGCGTCCTCCAACCGTGAAGAAAGATTCGGTTTGAACCTATGCGTGTCCTAAGAGGAAGGAGGAGATTCAAAGAAAGAGAAGTGGTTTAGAAATTATGCAAAAATAGAATATCTCACGAGGTGAGGTGATATAGAGTTCAGCGTGTCTTTCAGCTGTGACTCTATACAAGATATGAATCTACGACGTAACGTGGAACCCGAACCACACGACTCCTGCCGGGAATCGAAACCCATATCACCTCTAGCTCTATCATGGGAGACACAGGGACATGTAAAAATAATCGAAAATAAACGATATTAATGTTAAATCCATAGCTTTCGAGGTCCTAAAAATTCCTAATTGAAAGATATGAGTGTCTATTCAATAGTTTTCGGGGTCGCTGAAGTGAATAATGACACTCCCGATACCATAAAAGCCCAAGTTTGTATTGTTCGTTAGCGGCAAGTTAATTCATTTGCTCCTGCTGGAAATGGATTCGTACTATTTCATTCCGATTCAAATATGTATTCTACTGGGAAAACTAATCTCAAATATATCTTTGAAATATAAACCTATTCTTCCCGTGCAACGCCGGGTATTTCAATTAGTAAATAAATAATTTAAGAAATAATGAGTATATTTAATGGAAACAGACATATGTATTTTTGAATGTTGTATATGAATTGCTAATTCATACTTTATCTAGTAGGAAATGGTGCATCCATTATATATTCTGAAACAATAGGGAGAACTATTGGAGGTGTATTTTATTTATCTACTGTCGAATTTAGTGTGGAATAATTTCAAATAATTTATTTCGAAACTATCGAGACGAGACTGAGACCGCTATTTGTCGGTTGAAAGGAGACTAATACTGTAAATAGTCTCGTATTGTCTCGTTTTGATAGCAGTCCTACTTCGGGGTTTGTTCTCTAGTAACTGGTTGCGTAGTGCACCTACAGTATATAAGACGTCGTATATTTAAATGTTTGAGAACTTACCCCACCTCCACTTGAGGGATCGTTCTAACTAAAACTACCAGACCGTTTATGTAATTTTGCGTTTAAGTACAGGTCCTATCCTTATGTCAATTATTTTCTTGCAACAGAGAATGAAAAATGTAACAGTTGTAATGTTGATCGCGCATAATCCTGTATAGATAAAAGGAAAAAAGAAAAGTCTATTTGGACAAGTTTCCCCACAACTCTAGAGGTATTGTCTTGGGTGCGCTTTTCTTTTCTTTTCCTTTAGGGCCGCGGTGGCTCAGTGGCAGAGCTTTCACCTCTAGTGCTTGGGGCCTCGGGTTCGATCCCAGCCCCCGCCAATTGAACTTTGTGGCGGACGAACACCGTGTGCATCGGTTTCCTCGGGGTTCTCCTATTTCCTCCCACTCTCTTCATTTCATTCATTACTCATCATCACCGTCTCCTTTAGCCTAACCGGCACAACCGTGGGACATAAAACTTAAAGATTTCATTTCATTTCTTTAACACAAATGCAATTAAAGCCTGACTCTGAGAGCGCAACAATGTTATCTTGTTTGAAGGGTCAGTGATTTTGTGTCGAAGGTAATGTCACGCGAAGAGACAGGCTGCGCGTGGGCTTACATTGTATTACGTTTGGCAACATTGCTCTTGGTCAAGTGGCCTATTGCTTATGCCTTTAGGTATTTGCCCTAAAGCCATACAGCGAGCTGTGTGCGTTGTTACTCCCTCCCTGCCCCTCGCGGTGTTTGCGAAAATATTATTTGCTTTTCATGCATTGGGATAAGGGGTAAGGCATACCTTCGGACAATGGAAGCGAGTAACATATAAAATGATCGAAAACGACAACCGATGTTAGTGTAGGAGAGTTCATAGTTTCGAGGTCGCTGAGATGATTAGGCGTAAAGCTATCAGCTATTTTCTGTTAGTGGCTTCTTCATATACGTCTACCAAGTTAACAAACCTAGACTTATCCGCGTACAGTAGTTGGTTAGTGTGTCCTCGATGGCTATTTTTACTTTTTCCATGATCATCCCATACCATACAGTATTTTTTTATGTTTTGAAAAAGCTTGATTTTATCAATTCGTTAAACAACAATTTTTCTTTTTCTCTAACCATGTTTCTTAGTATTATCCTCTTCATTCTAACTAATTTAAATATTTTCAATAATTCAGAATTTTGACTAAAAATGTTACAATGATCAAGATTTGTATAAGAAGAGGAGCCTTCATTTCTAATCATTGTCATAAACGGAAGGGAAAACTTATAAAAAATTGAAATAACTTAGTAGACGTAGAAAATCGATAGAAATAATGAACATCAACTATTAGTTGACTTAGAAGTATAGTAGATATAGTTCTCAACCCAAGTAGAAGATGCACTCTTTGCTTCATGAAAATAAACATTTTTGAAAAATAATTACAGAAAAGTAATTTGAAGACATTTACTGGGCGAACGAAGGTTACTGGTTAGTGTTGACGCTTCGTAATTGAGAGTCTCCCGGTTCAAATTTCGATACGAGGCATCCTGACTAGTGATTTTGCAGTATCACTGGGCGAATACCAGGATACCTTTAATACATAAGCTTTGGCAAATTTTCTTGAAATCTTTGTTCTTATGTTGTTAATGTTTCAGTGTGAAATGGCATTTTGCTGCATGGAAAATATTTTTAGTAAACAAAATATAGTAGATGAATGGTTAGTGTAAGGAACTCCTACTTGTACACCTTGTCTCAAAAAGGTTGAGCGCATTCTTTATTGGTGTTTTGAGGCAAAAATTTTCTAAGTCCAGCTTCGGGTATCTTCGGGAAAAAGTAAGCCAGGTTCGAACCTCCAAGCCAGCCTTTGCAATCGGGAAAAAGTTTGCAGATGTGTTTTTCTTCTTTTAAATATAATAAGACTTGTTACCAAGTGTTTAAAAAAGCAACATTGATTGAAATACTTAATGATACAATATTTCGAAACTTTTCTTTTTAATGTTAGCACATGCTTGTTTGTCATTTAGCTCTCCATACGTAAGGGAACATTTAAATACGTTAAGGAATCTTTTCATATGTAAAAGAATGCTCAAAGTTAAGAAATAGAACATAATTATCGCCTGAGTACTAAAATAAAAGTCAAAGTAGAACAGAAACAGCGTTTGTAATGGATATGAATGTCATAATTATCTTGAGATCCGTTATACATCGCTAGAAGGTTGTGTTAGCTCATTGGTAAGCTGTCGGATTTCAAATCATAAGGTTGAGGGTTCGAATCCCGTCTAGGCTAATCTTCTTTTTAAAATTATATTTTCCGCAATGCATGAAAAATTATATAAAATAATTACATTAGAATACATAAGTTGTGTATATATAACATAATCATTGCAGAACATAGTAATTATTATGTTTAAAATATAACATCTGAGATAATTTTCACAGTAGGTCGGTATTATATATGAGGATGTAAATACAAGTTAGGAAAATCATTTAATAGCAATAAATAAGTTATGTAGTGTATTTATTTGCATCTATTTGTCATACAGATGTAACTTCTCAATATTCTCATTACAGCATGTCATTTACATTCGTGAAATACAATATATTCCTACGGATATAGAAAGTGTATAAACAAAGTATCCAAAGTCGTATCCTGCTTCAAGACACATAACTTTTCCCGATCCCCTTAAAGTCACGGGAAGAAACACAAATTCTCTTTAGAACGGAATGTCGTTACTTAGAGTCTCATTCGAATACGTTGAATATGCTTTTGTATATTCATCTCTCTCTCTCTCTCTCTCTCTTTCGCTTTGTTTATGTGTGTGTGTGTGTGTTGCGGAATATCCCAAGTTGAATACAACATTTGCCAAGTATATGAGCATCATTGTCATCGAATACCAGAAATTGAAAATCGTGTTTCTTCAGATTGGGTTTGCGTGTTCATGTTAGCTCACTGGTAGAGTACGGACTTGCCAATAAAGAGGTCTTGAGTTCAAAGCCTACAGCTAATTATCATTCTTTTGTTAGTAGGATTGCACAGAAATCGGATACAAGGAGTGGTTTACTTCTAGAAATATTTTCAGAAGCGTTTAGGTAGCCCTGAAAAGGGCTGTTTTCGGGAGTTAAGGCGGGGACATTAATATTGTGTCCAAGACCCTTCTGAATTTATTACACGCTCCATTCTTCTGGGCATGGAATCTATTACATGGGTGACAAATCTATCTCCTTCCCCTACCTCCAGCCATGCTTCGGAAACAAGATGTCACAGGTCATCCTGAGTTCTTGGTGGATCTGCCTCAGGCCAACTTTCCCTTAGAGTACGCTTCACTTCTGCCCACATATTTTCCATGAGATTGAGGTCTGCTCCACGAGCGGCCAGTCGATTAAATCAATCTCAGGGTGCCCTGCGAACCATTACTGAATCACACGGGAAGTATGTATTGGCGACTGGTATTGCTGGAACTGAATTACACCATCAGGCTGAAATACTCGTACAGATAGCACCATGATATTACTGATAATGTCTAAGTACTGAGCATTGTCCAGATGTCCTTCAATTCTATGAAGCTGTCCTGCTCCGCGACTGGAAATCCAACCCCAACATAAAATAGATACATGGACACTGCGATTGCAAGCAGCCACATATCCATGGTCATATCGGGTGCCTCTCGGACGATACACAAAACGGCGTCCCTCCTTTGATGTTGTGAATATGGATTCATCTGAGAAAACTACATTTTCCCAATTGAGACCCACATTCGCCTGTGCAAACGCGAGACGGTAAATTTTGTGGTCGCCTGAGAGTTTTTCCTTCACGGCAGCAACACGGCCACGTAACCCAGCATGACGAAGCCTTCGCAGAGCTGTATGCTTACTACCAGGAAAGAGAGAAACTTCCCTTAGCTGTCTAGACGTCCTTAGTGGGTCTAACCGGGCTTCGTTTACTAATCACGCATCTTGGGCTTCGGTTGACACATGCGGACGACCAGGAGATCGTAAATTATCAGTCTGACCTGTAGCACCATATTTCCGAATCCATCGCCTTCCTGTAGAGGCCGAAACACCTACTCGCCTGCTAGCTGCAGTTGCAGAATAACCTTCCAACTCCAATAAAGTAATTATTGCTGTACGTCTAACCATAGTTACCAATGTTCTGAGCTGTGAGAAGGAAGCAATAGGTAAAAGCTAGTACCTGACGTGTGATTGGTTACTTGCACGACACGCCTATTGTGGGGAACAGCGTTGCCAGATCTAGCATAATGATGCTAGATCTAGCATAATTTGCATGTCTCTAGCATCTAGCATCTTGCTTTTAGCATCCTGCCCAAATCTAGCACAATTTCAGCAAGTTTATCAAAAAGCCGTAAAACCTGGAGATGAGAAAGAAGTTGGTCGTGGGAAGAAAAAGAACGGCAGAAATGTATCCTCTTCCATTGATTCATACAGTCGGTAAACCATACAGGCAGTCTTATTTTTCGAAGTAAGTTCGAAACGTCTTTGGGCTTTTTTGTGGCTCCACCCAGAGTTTTCTAATCCTTTAACTCCGACGCATGGGCGGAGCTATGGGGGCCATTCTCCCCCCAACTTTTTGACAACTTCACCATCTTTATTTCTGACTTCATCATCATATTTATTCCTGAAATGACAGCTCCGAGACCGACCAAAAATCTGCCCCCCCCCCAGCAGACGATTCCCAACTCCGCTTATGCTGCGAAGTAATTTTCTTTCAAAATATGTAAACAAAAACTTTGCATTCATTTATACGACATATACGCCATTGAATCTGGCAACGACTGCATTAATTTAGTTGAGTTAAAATTTTGGTGCGTGAAGTATTGAGTTCTATCCATGCATTCTTGCTCTCTGTGTATTTTAAGTTACGTTATCGTATCTCAACTTCGTTTTTTTAAACTCCTGAATTAGTAATTATGAGGATCTAGCATAATTTGACCGAATCTAGCATAAGTTCGATCAGGTTTTGGAATAATTCCGAGCTGTGAGTCTGGCAACGCTGGTGGGGAACGACTTGGTCAACGACTCGCGAAAGAAATCTGAAAATGGTGCGCCGTAATAATAATATTAAAAACAGTTTTTATAAAGGAATATTAATACATACGAAAAGCTGTTTAAAGAATTAATTGTTATACTGACTTTACACGTATAAAAACATATACAATATACCAAACAGATTGAGCGATATGATGATAGCTGTTTTGAGACAAACACTTTCGAAGTCCAACTTCGGGTATCTTCGGAAAACAGTAAACTAAATCTGCTGGTTCGAACCTCCAAAGCCAACCTTAGTAATCGGGAAAAGATGTACAGATATGTTTTTCCTTCTGTTAAATATAATAAGACATGTTGAAATGGTATTAAGTGTAGAAAAAAGTAACATTGAAATACTTAATGATACAATATTTCGAGACTATGTATTCACACTCTCGTTTCGTCATTGTGATTTCCATACGGAAAAGAGCATTTACGTATGAGCTCAGTTATATTTCAGAAGCAGCTTCCGAAAAGCGGTCATATTAGCTCAGTGGTACACCACCGAGCGCTTAAATCGTGAGTTCGATACCCGTTCAGGTGAAATTCTTTTATGATATTCTACTTTCCTCAATGCATGAAAATTATGTAAAATAGTTACATTACAATTCATCAGTTGTATATATCAGTTGAATATATATATTCATATCATCAGTTGTATATATCAGTTGAATATATATATTCATATCATTTCACGACATGAGTAATTCTTATCTTTAAAATAAACATCTGAGGTATTGACAGAACGTCGGTGTGTTATGTGTGAATATTGAATACAAATTAAAAAAATCGTGTAATAGCAATAAATAAGTTATGTAATGTATTTATTTGCAGCTACTTTCATCGCAGATAACTTCTCAATATTCGCATTACAGCATTTAGGTAGAGCATATCGAAAATCGGATCGTGGTCCAAGACAAAAAACTAGCTAGCCCCAAACTGTCACGCAAGAAATTCGCGAATCGCAAAAGTAAAGTGAAGAGATTGAGAGCGGCAATTCCTTAATCGCTCTCTCTCAACTCTCTCTTATCTGCATTTATACACATAAAAGTGTATGTATGTATGTTCCAACATAACTCATGTATGCCTAGAGCAGGGTTTCTCAACCTGGGAGTCGCGGCCCCTAGGGGATCGCGAAGATAGGCGGAAGAGATAAATATAGTTAGAATCTAATACCAGAAATTATTTTTAAATATTATTTTTAATTTTGTTCTGATAAGCATACTTTTATTTTTTATACACACTGTAAAGAACAATAAAAAATAAGTCTACTGGACATTTTCAAAGGGTGTAGAATTCGTGTTACTATTCGGTTCAAAGTCTCTTGTCGTCGCGAATTCTGTCGAGAAATTTGAAGCTTAAAATATACAAAACGATAATCATGCCTGTTGTTCTGTATGGTTGCGAAACATGGTCGCTTACTCTGAGGGAAGAACATAGACTGAAAGTATTTGAGAACAAGATCCTTAGACGAATATTCGGACCCAAGAGGAACGGGAATGGGGAATGGCGGAAACTTCATAACGAGGAACTACATAATTTATACGGTTTACCCAACATTGTTAGGGTCGTCAAGTCTAGAAGGCTTAGGTGGGCAGGTCATGTAGCTAGAATGGAAGAAAGTAGAAACGCTTTCAAAATCTTGACTGGAAGACCAATCGGAAAACGACCATTAGGAAGACCTAGGCGCAGATGGGAGGACAATATTAAGATGGATCTCGCTGAGATAAGAATACAAAGTAGAAACTGGATCCAATTGGCTAAGGATAGAAGTCAGTGTAGAGCTTTTGTGAACGCGGCATTGAACCTCCGGGTTCCATAGGCCATAGAGTTAGTTAGTTAGTAGAGTTGTTTAAAAATGAATTTAAATCAAAGAGGTATGATATAAAACTAATGAGAACTGTATATAGAAATACTAGAAAAATACACATGCAACAAAACCTGCACATTGAAATACAATTAAAATTAAAACCTAATGAGATACCTAAGCATGGTGTAATTTCACTAGTGCAGCAATGTCCGGTTCAATCTTCATGACGAACATTATCAAACCATTTTCAACTGATAAGCGATTTCTTATCTTTGTTTTAATGTTTACCATAAAAAAAACACACTTTCGCACAAGTACGATATAGCAAATGGAATTATTACTTTTAAAGCAGCAATCCCCAGACCAGGATATTCTTCTCTCCTCATCAGGCAGAACTTGTCCAAGTCTTCGTTACAAAAAAACAGTTGCAAAGACTTGTCGCATGATCATTCTATTATTTGGTCAAGAAGTTGTGGGCTTAGATCGGATACGTTAATGGCCTCTTCAATGAAGGAGTTTAACATCCATCTTGAACCAGCACCTTCGTCATTGGGAATATAGATATTACAGTTACTGTATCCACTGTCCGTGCCGGGCGCCGAAAAAAGGGGCCACACATTTCGGAGGAAGTGTGTTACTCATGTTAGGAAAGTACATGTGCACATGTGTAAAATAGAAGGAAAAACGTAATAAAATGTGCTCAAAATTAAGGAAAGGTAGGGTTTATTTTGAAAATGTTATTGAGCTTCGTGCCAACCATGGTGGCGCTTCGTAGCTAGTCTGTCGACGTCACTCATATATACGGTGACATCGTACTATACTCTCGCCCCGGGCACTGATTTTCCATGGCACTGTTCACTATAAACAAAAAAATGGATTCTACTATTATAGAAATAGGTATGTTAAAAATCTCACACAAGCTTATTATAAAACAAATTATAAAAGGGTCGCTGGCAAGAGCGTGTGATAAAAGGGGATCGTGATAGGAATTAGATTGAGAACCACTGGTCTAGAGTAATTTTAACCACATTTCTTATAGTTTCAAAAAGATTGCTGTCGGGTTACCTATGGTGAATGGGAGGGGGATACATATAAAAGATTGCTAGAAAATGATCGATATTAGATTCATAGTTTTCGGGGTCGCTTAGATAAATAGTGAGACTTTCAATTTCGCTTAACTCCGATTAAGCTCTCATTAGTAGGGATGGGCACGAACGACTTTTCTTTGAAACTCGACTCGACTCGAAACAGACATCTTTGAGGTCTACTCTTGGACTCGGCGCGAAAAATATCTTCCAACTCGACTCGGATTAGAGTCAAGTCGAACCAAAACGAGCCAAATCCTGTGTGTAGTCCTACCTAGACAATACATAGACAATAATTATTCTATCATCAATTATACTACTATTACTACAAATAATAATAATAATAATAATAATAATAATAATAATAATAATAATAATAATAATAATAATAATAATAATAATCTTTAATAATAATAATCTTTATTTTAGTGCCGCGAACAGCTTTTGGCAAAAATACAGCACTTGGTATCAGAGTATATTCTTCATTGACTTCTTCTTCTTCTTCTTCTTCTTCTTCTTATTATTATTATTATTATTATTACAACACCGTGTACAAACATGAACAATAGATGGTTAGTAAAGGAATACTAAAAGCTAGTTGACTGCCGACGTCGGTAGTCATGAACTCTACAAGGCAAAGACATCGTTCATTACTCTAAGCTGTAAGCGTCGGTGGACTACAGATGGTCAACTATTGACCTCTCGCCAGAAATTGGTGGCCCCGCAGCGACGATCCGTGGTGGCCCAAGTTCCATTTTGAAAACCTACCACCAGCAGCAGAGACGCGATGAAACGCCAACGAACCACAAAATTACTCTCCCAAAATATGTCAAAATGCCTATATGTGTGATTTGTTTATATTTAGGTGAATCAAAAAAACACAAAACAAATACCCGGGGTGGACGCAAACTATCAATATTACGATTACTAGGCACGTGTTCTCCTGACTTCCCCACGGAAACGATCATAAAAAGCTTGGTTGTTGAAGGATAAATCATTGACTTCTTAATTTAGCCAATCAGACAAACCCCTACATCTCGAGTTCTAGAAGGTGATACCGTGAACCGTTTCAGATTTATTGCTTCCTGGTGGAGTACTATCCATGAGCAAAATTTGAGCATAATAGCCGACATGCATCTTCGGTGCCTCTTATCTTTAGTACAATTTTAACCAGAGATGATGTGGGTCAATGAAAATTTGATCCACGACCCACCATGACCCACTATCACCCACCACCCAAATGCCCCATTGGCCCACTCTGACCCATCAACCATCGTGATCCACTCTGACCCACCACCAACTATGAACCACAATGAACCATTGCGACCAACTCCGACCCACCAAAACCCATCGACATCAACTCTGACCGATGGCCCACGTCCTCCTCTCCATTGACTAAAGAGGTTACACTTGTAATAAAACAAGACTGTGAAATTATCACTTATCGGAGTTTGAATTTCTACCGTCAATGGCTCAAGCACCTCTCTGTTACAATACTGGTGGGTCTGACCTTTACGATATATAATGGCAAAGTGTTTCTCATCTTCCAAATTAAAATGAATTTAAATTTATCATATATAATTATTTCTTTGTTGCCTTACAGACACATTTCAGTAGAAAATAGGGTGAAATTTGAAAGTTTCAAATCAAGGAAAGTAGACCAACGTAAAAAAAAAAAAAAAAAAAAAAAAAGAGAGAGAGAGAGAGAGACTAATTTTCTATATAATTAAGCATGCCGTACTAATTGAAAATGCCCATGTAATTAAGTTTAGAATACAAATTTTATGGCCATTTTTCTCTAACTTTATGGCTTGATTGCCTTATGCTCGGAACGCTCCATACATTAAACACCAGCTTCAGCAATTATAAATAGAAAGCAGTGGGTATAAAATTCAAAAAGAACTTTAGTTTGCATTACTCAATTTGTTTTTCAACTAATATCAATCGTTTTCGATTATTTTTACAAATCAACCCACTACCAATTTCCAATATATAGAAAATGCACCCCCGTCCCCCCGCTCATAAAAGATAATTTTAAAAAATGCCAGGACATATTTTCTTTATTTTTAATAAAGAGTTATATGTTGAATTTCAGCTCTCAGTTGAACGGCTTGTAAGATACTAAATTTTTCGCAAAAATTCGGACTTCTACTCCCCCTAAGGATATGTATTATAATGAAAGTGACACGCGTATGGTAACTTCCCAGTTGGGAATGGAGCCTGATTATATACCAAACGTCAATTCATTTGACTTTGCAATTTGACCGTGATGATTACGCAGACATAGTTACTTTCAATCTTTTATGATACATATCCTTATTTCATATGTTACAGATGATTCAAAAATATTTTTTCAAGCAGTTAGCTCCTCTAGAATCTCACAGGCTGCATCCCAAAATCCAACTCCTACTATCCTATGACAATCCAAAAGTGACTGAACTTTTTTTTATTAGGAACAAATGACAAAAGAAAAATGGAGATCTTGAAAGTAAAATGTAGAAAAGCTCGATGCCCCCAATAACTACATATTTCTCCACCCCTTCATCCCGAACTTAAAAATAAAACTAAATTCGAATATGGTTAATTAGTGAATTTATTACAGTTAAATTCCACTCACTACATGCTACAGCTACAACTATATAACAAAAAAGAACAACTGTGAAACATGTTCTGAATTACTATTAGATTTCTTACGCTATTATTAAACATATTAGAATAGTAAAAGAGGATTGTCCGTGAAATAGTATATTTGCTCTTGATTTATAACTTTTTCATACGGAAAAAATTAAAATATTATTCAAGTTTTAAACTTTGCACTCTGCAAATATGTTGCCCTCTAGGCAATGGGACTAATGTGAAATGTGGACTAATGTGGACTAATGGGAAATGCTGCACTGTTAGCGGCGCTGAAAACTTACGATTCGATTCTAATATCGAATGATTTCGATATCTTTATGTCGCTACGTAACCACCCTGGGTGCTAATGGGAGCTTAATTGGACTTGAATTGAAAGTAGAACTATTCACCTAAGCGACCACGAAACTATAGATTCGATACTAATATCGACCCGTTTCTAGCATTTTTGATATTATCCCGACAGTACTCTTTTTCCAGACTGTAAGAAATATAGTTAAAATTGCTCTAGATATATCAGAATTATGTTGAAATACACACATAAATCCACTTTTATATTCTGTATAAATAGAGAGTGAGTGAGCGAGCGAGCGAGCGAGAGAGGGCGACTCAAGGCATCACCACCTCCACATTGCAAAAGCATATATCAGGAATTGAATTGAAAATCTATGTAAAGACTTTCTGCTGTGGCATGCTTCATAAGGACAATTCCAGTCTGCTCACGTGACATTTGGGGTTCATGAATTTTTTTTTGCAAGCGTTCCGACTTTGGATTCTCTGTTTATACCTTCTGTTTATGCGTCGAATAACTTTTCAAGAACATAAATGACATTCTGTATTATGAATGTTGAGAATTACCCTCTATATGACAAATAGCTGCAAATAAATACACTACATGATTTATTTATTGCTGTTGAACGAGTTTCTTAACTTGTATTTACATCCTCATATATAATACCGACCTACTGTGAAAATTATCTCAGATGTTATATTTTAAACATAATAATTACTATGTTCTGCAATGATTATGTTATATATACACAACTTATGTATTCTAATGTAATTATTTTATATAATTTTTCATGCATTGCGGAAAATATAATTTTAAAAATAGGATTAGCCTAGACGGGATTCGAACCCTCAACCTTATGATTTGAAATCCGACAGCTTACCAATGAGCTAACACAACCTTCTAGCGATGTATAACGGATCTCAAGATAATTATGACATTCATATCCATTACAAACGTCGTTTCTGTTCTACGTTGACTTTTATTTTAGTACTCAGGCGATAATTATGTTCTATTTCTTAACTTTGAGCATTCTTTTACATATGGAAAGATTCTTTAACGTATTTAAATGTTCCATTACGTATGGAGAGCTAAATGACAAACAAGCATGTGCTGACATTGAAAAAAAAAGGTTTCGAAATATTGTATCATTAAGTATTTCAATCAATGTTGCTTTTCTAAACACTTGGTAACAAGTCTTATTATATTTAAAAGAAGAAAAACACATCTGCAAACTTTTTCCCGATTGCAAAGGCTGGCTTGGAGGTTCGAACCTGGCTTACTTTTTCCCGAAGATACCCGAAGCTGGACTTAGAAAATTATTGCCTCAAAACACCAGTAAAGAATGCGCTCAACCTTTTTGAGACAAGGTGTACGTCTTAGGTTCAAATCCCGACTGTTCTTATTGATTTTTTCTTTCAGCTACGCTCATATGTTGCACTCCAGAAATTTAATTTTGAATTAAATGTAGTCGCAGCTAGTTTAAACTGAAATTATTTTCAAAACTATTTGCTATTACATGTTTTTGTTTTACTTGCGATGTTTCAACTTTGATATTAGATCTTAGAACCCTAATGTAACTCATTTCCCTACGTCATATCATGATGAATGTTTTCACAACAACGATAATCGGGCGGTAATACAGAATTTCATTGTTACTGCAGAGCCGGATCTTGAAGCCTGCAAACTACGCGTTCGCAGGAGGCGCCAGGTGAACAGGGAGCCAAATTAGAAAAATGAATTTTGTTTTAAATGTAAATATTTATTTAAAAAAATGTTATGATGAAAAATTTTCCTCATATAGCTTCAAATAAATGTTGTACAGACTGAGATACAGATAAAATACATCAAAAGGACAATAAAGTCGAATCTTTGCGTGGTTGGCTGTAAAACACCCTTTACAAATGAAATTGACTCGTACATCAATTGATGCCAATACCACACGCACAAGTGATGCTAGTTTGAGGAAAATTTCCACGGCACAGGATAGACCTTTTTAAAGAGGGAAAAGGGATATTTTACGAATATGAGATAAAATGAAGGTAAATTTAGCTTTCCAATAGATGTTGTATTAAGCACTATGACCGTAGAGCTAAAGACAGTGGTATTCTTTCCACAATCCCACCATATGCACAAAATACAAATATAACAGACTCTTCATTCCTTCCTCAACAATCCTTCCGACACCTTGCTAGAAAATATCATTGCCAAATATGTCTTTAAAATCCGAATGGATCAACAAACGAAAGGAATTCAACCGCAAGTATTGTTTATGGATTGGGTGGCATTATCACAGTAAAAAGAAATGTCTCCAAGGGTGCTCCTCTATCTTGTCTTGAACAGTGTCTTCGCATAGTACTTTGGTTCAATGACCTCAGTTAAGGGTTGAGAAAGATCACCGTAAATGAAATTCACATTATCAAAGTTGAAGCAAGCATGGGCGCCCAAAAGGGGACGAGGGGGCCGGGTCCCACCTGGCTTACGACAAGTATAATATATATGTATAATTTCTTACGATTTTCTTAATACAAATAAAAATACCAAACGTAATATACCATCCAGGAAGATGACCCCTCTAAAAAATTCTTCGGGCCCCCATGCTAGCAAGTAGGCTTTTCTTGTCCATTCGCCCAGGGAGTGGAGCGAATACTAAGAAAAGACGGGCGGTACAAATGGATTTTTTAAAAATCATTTCTGAGGGAAATTTTAACTTAAGTTCCTAATGGCTCAAATCGCTGTCCACTGCTTAATGCTCACTTTGTTTAATATCTATTAGTTCATTTGTCGTTCGTCAAGATTTTCATTTCTATCCTAAGTCATTTCGTTTTTGTTTTATTTTTTAAATTTATAATGATGTGTGCTTTCACTTTTTAATCGTACTTTGTTTTTCATGTAATAATAATGAGCAATGATATAAAACCAAGTGAGCATTTTATCGAAAAAAAGCTACAAAACATGAAAGAAGATAAGAGGCAACCGAAGGCTCTAAAAGGTTTCTTTCGCGTTCTGGACAAAATCATACAAATGTTGAGGTGGGGAGTTGTCAATACCAGTCACTGTTAACGAAGCATTTGCAGGTCGACATTCTTTTGAAACTGTAAGGTTATTTTACCTGATTGCAGTAATGTAATTGTTGAATTAAAATGGGACGATACGGTCATTTCTGTTACGGGTCTGAATTAAATTTCATGTATTTCAAAATATGTTTGATTACAATTAGTTTTCACGCGGCATATAAGTATAGAACTTGAAAGGATATAATCGAAAGCGATGAAAGGTCATTTGGATGACAAGTAGTTTTTTTTGTTTTTTTTTTGTTTTTTTTTTTGTTTTTAGTACTCTCACTTTCAATCACAGCAGCATATACAGATGCTTGTTTTATTATAACAGTATAACAATAATTATTAATCCATTCTCTGTTATTAAATTTAGATGGAGCGATATTTTAAATTAGTAATAATTCTAATGCAAAGTAGAGTTTTGATTATTAGTTACTTGTGTTCAGGGATGCACCGACATAGGTGCTAGGGATGCGCACGAGACGAATCGAGACACTATTTTCCAGACAAAATTCGAGTCGAGACACGGTTCTTCCAATAGAGAAATATATATTTTTCGAGTCGAGACATCACTTTAACAACACATTTTCGAGACGAGACAGCTACACATCTTGTCTCGTGGGCATCCCTAATAGGTGCAGTGTTCCTTTCAGAAAAAATCTTCCGGGGAGGTACACTTAGTATTCAGAGGGCCACTGCTGCTACTCTTTTATTCATTATTATATTACAGACGTATTATTTTGATCTCCTCCCGTGGGAAAGTGGCCCCCTAAAAATATGTGTGGACGAAACACTGCACAGGTAGTCTGAGAGTCTGGATCCTTCAATTAGCACAATTTCAGGGGCAGATACACAAAATTATTTGCATTTGTAGGCTATTCCGAAAAATCTTCGAACCCGAAAGAAAAATCTTGGGTGCATCTTTGCTTGTGTTTACATTGTGTTACTGCCTGATTTCGTACGTTTATGTTGGAAAGAAACATGAAAGAATTGAATTGTTCTATAGGCCTAAAGGGCCCTGAAAAGAATTTTTGCGAAGGAACCTGATTTTAAAGTGCTACCACGGGATCGAGGACAAATTAAATTCAATTAAGACACACACTTTTGTCATTTGTTGTGTATTGAACTAGTTTAACTAAAATTAATAAAGAATTATTTGAAATCAAGTATATCTCAAGAACGATTAAATGGACTAGCTTTGATGGCCATTGAAAATTACATTCTGAATGAAATTGATATTGATGCACTAATAAGAGATTTTGCCAAATTGAAAGCCAGAAAAGTGTCTTTATAACATAAACTTTACAGTAACAAAGAAAACGAGAAATTCAGCTAACTACCATATTTGTATCACTGGAAAACACTACTTAAATATGCTTTTAATGAAGTGTAAGAGCATATCTCTTTGTCAAAATCAAGCCTGTGATAATGTTAAACTTAAAGCTCATTAGTTTTATTCTGTTTCGACTTTTATGTTTCAACTGTATTTGTCAAAATACATCTTAGGTATACATTTTAGTTGTTTCCTGTGCTTATTTAATAAAAAAAATATATAAATTATTAAAACTGGAACTTTGGTCATGATTCATCCACAGTTAATTAGGTTTAATTTCGCCATTTTCCTTTAATACTCACAGGAACACTGAATTATTATATATTGAAGAAATTTGTAATTGTAACAATTATCTGAAGAATTTTTGTCCATTACAGCATTCTATTCTTTTATTATCATTTAGGCGAGGGTGACTAAATATTGTTTATTTACACTTATATATATATATATATATATATATAGAGAGAGAGAGAGAGAGAAAGTTTTGATTCAGAAAAAAGTACAGTTGAACGTACGATGCAACATGGGCTCCTTGAGGGATTTCAAACGAATTTAGTATACGTATACATTACCATCTGAACAATTTTACCCTAAAAATACTTTCGATCACTGAAATAAATTCCTGCCTACGCTCCTGTAAAGCAGTAAGAATTTTAGGGACTGATCATGGGGTAATGCCTCCCTGGAGCAACGACAGTTCCCCAGAAATAATACCTCTGATAGGTCCGGATGTGACACCAGTATTTGTGTATTACCACTCCTCACTCTAAGTGTATTGAAACTTAAGTCAAAGGAACTGTTCTGAAATCTTCACCGGTTCTTTCCTCTGAAACCGCATGCGAATGGGGCCAACCTTGATCATATACCACATCTGGAATATTACCGTTTATGTCAGAGATCCCGAAAAATATATATTCGACACAAATAAAGGATGTTTTCGATTTTATTTTATTTTATTTATTTATTTATTTGCCTGTCACCCTCCCACTCTGACCTCCATGCCAACCAAGGCTTAACTTGAACTTAAGCAACATCGACAGCGTCGTTATTCATCTGCGACCACGAAAACTAATACCATAACGATTTCGATATTAATATTGTTCATATTGAGTACTTTTACATGCCACTTCCCCCCTTATTACGGATGGCTTCAGTGTCTCGCCCCCACAACTATGGAGCAATTTCAACAAACTTACGTATAGCTATAAACCACCATCTGTAAAATAAATGTGCGGGTGACCTTTTTCGGGGAGGAATTCATTAGCTACTTTTCCAATATCAATGTGGTGGCTTTTTTCTCTTTCCATGCTAAAGATTGCCGAAGAGCTCAACTGCATTTGCACCACTGTCCTATGAATATAGATTTTAATGGCATTTACTTTACTAAGTGCTTGCTTAGGTGTTACAGGAAAAGTGAGATTCTGTTATAAATGAGTAGGGGTCTAAACAAATACGGAAAACTATTAGCAATGACACTACTCGAAATGAGTTTTCGCAATATAATGGAACAGTATTTTATTCGAATGTGAAGGAAATCATTGCATAAATCAGGGGTGCCCAGAAGGGGGGGGCTATGACGCAAACTGCGTCATTGAAATATTTGGGGGGGGTAAAAATCTATATAAATATGTTTGGCGAGGGGGGGGGATAAAATTAATCGAAAAGATTTTTTTTCATGGAAGAATACCTATCGATAGACAATTGCGGGGGGGGTGCGTCATGGACATAAGGGGGGGTGGGCACCACTGCATAAATTGGCCCTTCTCCTCCTTAGAAGTCTAAGCTACAATACGTATCTAATAATTTTGAATTAGAAATATATGCATCGAGTTTCATATCCTTAACTTTAAGGTCTCCTGAGTTAAGTAAATGAATAACCTTCCTGCTAACGAAAGAGTAAAGCTTTGGGCTTTAATGGTATCTGGAGTGTAATTATTAATTTCAGCAACCCCGAAAACTATTGAATAGACATCATATCTTTCAATTAAGAATTATTAAATTTTCACCCCTCCCATTAAACCTCCATGCCGATAATGCTAAACTTTGATGTGAACGATATAGAAGGTTTCATAATTCATGTACTCAAAAGCTATGGATTTAACATTAATATCATTTATTTTCGATTATTTTTGCATGTCCCTATGTTTCCAGGGGTGCCCATTAAGGGAGTAAGAGGGGGCGATTGCCCCCTCTAGAGGAAATTATACTTTGCAAGATCGAAAACCCAAAAATTGTTTGAATATTTACCCCAAAATTTGGAACTATATTTGAAATGTCGCTTATACTTACCCCTTTGAAAACCACAATATGGGCGCCCTTGTGTCGGCAGGAGTCGTGTGGTTCGGGTTCCACGTTAAGTCGTAGATGCACATCTTGTATAGAGTCACAGCTGAAAGACACGCTGAACTCTATATCACCTCACCTCGTGAGATATTCTATTTTTGCATAATTTCTAAACCACTTCTCTTTCTTTGAATCTCCTCCTTCCTCTTAGGACACGCATAGGTTCAAACCGAATCTTTCTTCACGGTTGGAGGACGCAAGGCTACTGTACCATACGCGTACAACCCTTATGAGTTGCGCAGTTTGAGTAGCACGCACGAATAAACCACGCTTACATTTATTATATATAATTAATAAAATCTCATATTAGGACTAATTTCGCACACCAAACTTTTAACAATACGACTTTTTAAATTCTGTTCATCATCTTCTTTATTATTATTATTATTATTATTATTATTATTATTATTATTATTATTATTATTATTATTATTATTATTATTATTATTGCAATAGCTTTATGAAGCAATTATCTCGGCCAATTTCGTTAATATACACCATTCAGCAACCGGTAGTTGTAGAAATCAGACTTTTACAACAGAAATTGTTAGCTCAATCGGTAGAGCGCAGACTTATGAATTCAAGGGTTACGAGTTCGAATCTAGCCTAAGTCAAAAGATTTTTTTCTGATATAATTCTTGAGATTGAAATATTTCTCTCTTCATCTTTATCTCGTAATTCTGAATAGAGATGTTTGGATGTGAAAAAAAAGTATACTAGGATATAAGAAAAGAAAGATAAATTACATGATACCTTTTGCAATTTTTAACTATATTTTCACCTATCTAGGACGTTTCTAAAAAGTTCAGACTTCTAGACCTCCTTTTCGCTCTCTTACGTGTCCTTTAACTAATTTCTACAATTACTTATTGAGTCTAATTTACTTATAATTACTTATTGAGTAATTATACATATATTACAGATGTCTTATCTCTTTCTCTTTTCTCTACATCATGTCTTGAGATGAATGTTTTGACAATAGGTTACAGACACGATTTTACAAAATAATACGATCTGCGATATCAGTGATACATATTGTGGTGTTTAACTTAACATATAAAGCAATAAATAGAAAAACTGAGACTACGAATCTTTTCGTGCACTGATGCTTCAAATCTGTGTCTTTACTCCCTATACCTATGTTAATTCCCTAGTCAAAATAAAAACTCTTCAAAATTAATAAAAAATTCTTATACAACCATCCCTTCCTTGGAGTACTGCGCGGTCACATACCCGTCACTGCGATGTAAAGGCACTTATGGCGACGAGGATACGTTTTCATTAGCGTTACCTAAGTGAACCATCAGAAATAAGAATTTCAAAACGTACAGTAGTTTTATGGGGAACTGAAAAATATTTCCCATGTTCTTTATATGGAACACCTTTTACACACCCAAATTATTGTGCATTTCCTGTAGACCTACAATGATTAAATTTGACATGATTGTAGGTTTTCGTGACAAATCCACACGAAAATTGCCAAAAGTGATTTTTTTTTTTTTTAATTTTTAGAGGGTCTAAAGAGGGAATGAAGAATTTCTCCATTATATTTAAATGAGCCTTTCTTTGGACTTATAGTCTCATATTTTATGTACTTAGACTGGAATAAATACTTGAAATTCGGTATGCTTGTACGCTTTTCTTAGCGTTACCTAAATGAATAATCAGAAATAAAAATTTCCAACCGTTGAGTGGTTTTATGGAGAGCTGAAAAATCTTTCCCTTGTTATTTATATGGGAAGTCATCTACACCCCAAAATATTTAGGCACTTCCGGCAGGATTAGAATCACGAAATTTCGCAGGATTGTAGCCTTCCAGAACTAACCAACAGGAAAATTGCCAATGTGAAAATTTTATTTTTAAGGGTCTAAAGGGGGATGAAGAAATTCCTATGCTATTTAAATATGCATTTTCTTGGGCCACAAAATCTTATCTTTTAGATAGTGAAATAGAAAAAAAAACGATAGCATTGTGGGTTCAAGAGGTGCGAGGTCGTAGGCCGAGCAAAGAGAGTGTGTGGGGGCGAAGTTCCCGGATGGGCAGATTCAAGAAATATGAAGAGCAAGTTCACGAAATTCACTGTTGATTAAAAGGCCGATAGATAAGAAATGTAAGGCCGTAGGCCGAGCAAACTCGGGGGTCTGGAGGCGGAGCCCCCATCTAGCCAAAGGCTAGTATATATATATATATATATATATATATATATATATATATATATATATATATATATATATATATACTCTGACGGAAGAAAGCAGACTGAAAGTACTTGAGAATAAAATCCTGAGGCGGATATTCGGATCTAAGAGGAACGGGAATGGGGAATGGCGGAAACATCATAAGAAGGAACTGGATAACTTATACTGCTTTCCAAACATTGTTAGGGTCATCAAGTCTAGGAGGCTCAGGTGGGAAGGTCATGTAGCCAGAATGGAAGAAAGTAGGATTGCTTTCAATGATTTTACTGGAAATCCAATTGGAAAACGTCCATTAGGAAGACCTAGGGTCAGATGGGACAATATTAAGATGGATCTCTCAGAAGTAGGAGTACAATTGTGACGCGCTTATGTTGAATATTGAAAATTAATCAGTAAACTGCGTAAAATAATGTATAAAATAAAAAACGAAATGAAATGAATTGAAATCTTTAAGTTTTAGTCCCACAATAATGCCGGTGAGGCTAAAGGAGACGGTGTTAATGAAAAATGAATAAAATGGTGGAAGGAAGAAACTGGGAGGAAACGGGAGAACCTCGAGAAAACCCACGAGCACGATGTTTGTCCACCACAAAGTCCGCACGGCGCGAGCTGGGATTGAACCAGGGACCCTAATCACCGGAGATGAACGCTCTACCACTAGCCACCGCGTCCCCGTATAAAATCAAAAATGGACTACAGCAAAATAATTGACAGGTGCTGCAAGTAGATAACGTTACTACATGACGAAAATCCCAAAACAAGGTAATATTTTATTACTCTTGTTAGATTCACAAACACATGAAATTCCCACGAAAAAAAAATAGATTTGGAAACCGAAAGTATTCTTTCGGATGGTGAATGTAGGGACATATGAAGAAGATTAATTATATTTGCAATCGCCTCAAACTTGGCCTCAGTTAATTATATTGTTCTTTCTTCGACCCAGAAAGTTTCTTCTTGGCTGGAGGGAGATTTTGCGAAAAGTAAACAGTTGACGTTATGTTGTTGAATCTCAAACAGTTTACTTAAAATATGTCAGAATTGTTTATTTGGATGTTAGACATCAAACAGATTCAGCAAGAAATCCTCAGTACGTTACGCCTGGGACTAAGTTAATGACTTTCGTGAATAGGTAAATGCTTAGTGCACAACGACGACGCTTGGAATAACGGAAATTTAGAAGAAGGAAGCCGAAACATAAAAAGAGCGAGCAGACTCTAGCAGTTAGCATTCTTGCTTCTCAACCGACAAGTGCAGGAATCGAATTCAGTGACCGGACATTCTAGTTTTTCCAAGATTTATACAGAGTGTTTCATAACAACACCGACAACGTTTGGGAGGTGATTCCTGACACCAAGATAAGACAAAAAGTATAGACCAACATGGGTGCACAAATCATGCTTCCATTCGGAGTTACAGGCTGCCGAAAACATGAAAAATAAACTTTAAAGGTCCATAGCTCCAAAACAATGGAATGTACCGTAGTCGGATCAAGACTTCACTGAGAAACTAACATGTGCGCTATCCAAAAATACATGTTTGAGAATCCTGTGGTACTCACGCAACCATTTTTACAGAGGTTGTTTTGCTACAGGCATATAATTTGAAGTACTCACCAACTACTTCTATAAAAATTGTTGCAAATGTACCGCAGGATTCTGAAACTTGGATCTTTGGATAGGGCACACACCAGTTCCGAAGTGAAATCTTGGCCCGATTACAGTAGATCCCATAGTTTTGGAGCTATGGACCTATAAAGTTCATGTTTTCATGTTTTCGGCAGCCTATAACTCCGAAATGAAGCATTTGTTCACCCAGGTTGGTCTATACTTTTTGTCGTATGGCGGTGTCAGGAATCGTCTCCCAAACGTTGTCGGCGTATATATATGATACACCCTTTTCCACCATAAAACAGAAAATTTAAGAAATATGAGGACACGAATTCTCTTATATATTAAATTAAGAATTTATGTACCAAGCTTGGTCTTTTGAAGTTAAGAGCATCGTGAGATACTTAGTTTTTCACATACGTAACGAAATTTTTTGACCAATTTTAACCCCCTCCCTCCCCCTTGTCACACTTTGTAATGCAAGGCCGAACCCCTCCCCCTTAGTTACGTAACACTTTTTTGTTTTACATCAAAAACATGCGTTACGTAACGAAGACGTAAACCCTCTCCTTCCTCTTGTCACATTTCGTAACGCAAGGTCGAACCCCTTCCCCCTTTACCGCGTTACTTAATATGTGGACGACCCCTTAATCGCCATTGTCAGCGTCACTGTTTCAAAGACTCCAAAAACTATGGATAAGACACTAATGCCACTCGTTTTGCATTATTTTTTACATGTCACGTCTTTCGACTCCCACTTCTTGAAGTGTTTTACCCCTACTGTCTTTTTCAAGATTGAAATCGTACGTCTTAAAAGTTTCGTTGAAATTGCTCCAGACATTTCAGAGTTACGCTGCAATACATATTCACTGGAGATTAAAAAATACCTCCAAATATATGTATATAAAAGTATGAATAACGCCTCCAGCTTACCCCTGTTAATTTCAAGGTACCGGTAAAAAAATTTTTGGCCCCTGATCCACAAAATTCAATATACTTCATACAATCAAACATTTTCTCGTATGCCTCATATTTTGAGAACTACATATAGTGTAACCAAACCAAAACTAACAATTTACTCAATATGATGTGCTTATTCCGTAAAAAAAAAAAAAAAGATTTAGGAACCGTTCAAAAATGTTATAGTCCGTGATCCACAAAATTCAGTATATTTCATACAATGAAACATTTTCTTGTTCAACACTTCTCACCTCCCATTCCGATGAGGGCAAATGTTGGACTTGAATGCTATCGAGACTGTGACTATTAATCTCAGGAGCAATGAGAATTATGAATTCGACAGTAATAGGTTGTTTTCGAGTATTTTTACACGTCAACGTCTTCACATGCCCCACGGTTGCTAATGCGGATGAAACGTAGACTTAAATGGTATAGGCAATGTCGCTATTCATCTCAGAGACTCCGGAAACTATGGACTATATACTAATATAGGTCCCTGGTTTTATTTTCACGTCTTTCCTACTTCCCACACCCGCTGGCTGCACTAGGAGGTCCTGCCCTTAGTGGGGACTGAACTTGGACACAAAGGACATAGGAACTGTCATCCATTATCCTAAAGCTCCCGATAACTATGGATTCAACACTAATGTAGTTCGTTAAGGATTACTCTTCATGTCACCTTTCCCCCTCCAGGTATACTAATGGGACTTGACCTTGGATTTTAAACGGCATCACAAGTGTCACTGTTCATCTTAATGATTCCGAAAACTACTGATTCGATACTAATGTTGGTTGTTTTCGATAATTTTTATATCACCCATCCTACTCTCCCTTAGGTGGATTAGGAAGAACTTACTTTCATTGGGGGCTGGACTTGGACTTAATTAAAGCACATCACAACTGCGACTAATCAACTCATGGACTATGAAAAGCATATATTCGACACGAATATCGATCCTTTTAGATCATTTTTTTTAAATTTTTTTCTCTACGTCATATTCCCGTTAATAAGTGTGCTAGGTAGTTAGAGGAATAGGATAATCTTACCTTCACATATTATTCTCTGGAGTGTATGTAATATGTGTACCAAGTTTGGTTAAAATTGCTTCAGGAATTCCGGAGTTATGCTGCAATTTGCACACAAACATACACACACACACACACACACACACACACATATATATATATATATATATATATATATATATATACAGGGTGGGCCATTTTAATTAATCCACGGAAATATCTGAAAAATGATAAAACATAGAAGAAATGTTTTAAGTACACTTTATATACTGCTAAGGGGGAAACCCAATTCCGCCAAAAGTACCCCTCCCCGCCCCCCGTAAATGGGGGTAACGGGGGTAACTTTGAAATGTCAAATGGGAATATGGGTCGAGTAATACCTCGTTCGAAAGGTCTTGGAAAACTAAGTAACGCTGTACCAAAATATGTTCCATATTGTGCACCGGTTTCAAAATGGCCGCCATAATATGGTTCGGAAACTCCAGTACCCGTAGTGTGAAAACCATGGAAGGTAAATGAATGGAACAAAATTGAAATACGTAAATATCATAGGGCATATCGAACGGTGTGGTCCCTGTGATCCCAGTGGCCTCGCTAAAGGGGTCTTGGGGGCTAACTTCAAAATTTCAAATAGTAACATGAGCCGAGTGGTACCTCGTTCGATAAATCTTGCAAAATCTAGCATATTGCAGGAGAAAACGATTGATGTGAAATGGCAGTGTTCTCAAAAGGCCGCCGAAACATAGTATCCGTGTCAGAGAAAATGTTTACTACCCGTAGTATGAAAGCGATTTGAGATAAATCAACAAAAGAAAAACTGGAGTAGCTAACTGACGTAAGGCACATCGAGAGGTGTTGTCGGGGTGACTCCAAGAGCCAACTGAAAGGTATCCGGGGCCAACTTGAAAATTTCAAATAGCAGCTTGAAGCGAGTAGCATCACGTTACATAGACAAATTAATATCAAACAGCTTCTGTAAGAAAATTTTCGACATGAGACACCGTTTTCAAAATGATCGCAAAGACATGGTGACTGTGTCTAAGAAAACGTCTAGTGCCCATAGTATGAATACGGTTAGACATAAATGAAAATAACGAAAATTAAATAGGGAAACCACGGAGGCGTTCCAAGGCTCGAGAATAATACAATAGAGATAAAAATATTAGAGTAAAATTGCCATAATGTACCGGTATAGAGAGAAATCCAAGTCCTGCAAAATAATCTCTCCCTGCGCTCTGTATGTGAGTGGGGTGGAAAGTAAAGTGAAAGTTCAAACGAGAACTCTACTTTAATTCGTAAATTAAGGCTAACCTTACAAATAGGTATGGTGTGGTTGAAACATTTGTTTGTAAGGATGACGCTGTAGTGACTAAAAAAAGAGAAACTTTTAGGCAATGCGTGCTGGTTATTCAGAAAGCATTTCGGGGATATACGTATACGCCGTTTCGTCCCTCAAGCTCACAATATGACATGAATGCTAATAGTTAATCAAAATGTAACTGTGGTCATCCGCGTTAACTTAGTGCACCAATTCTCTATGCATGAAGTCTGCCTTCCAAACAGCATTGGGTAGGTCAAGCGTACGCCCGAACCGTTGTCCGGTCAGACATTGAAATTTTGAAGTTAGCCCACAAGACCCCTTCAGGGAGGCCACTGGGATCACAGGGATTACATCATTCGATATGCCCTATGATATTTACGTATTTCAATTTTGTTCCATTCATTTACCTTCCATGGTTTTCATACTACGGGTACTGGAGTTTCCGAACCATATCATGGCGGCCATTTTGAAACTGGTGCACAATATGAAACATCTTTTGGTACAGCGTTACTTAGTTTTCCAAGACCTTTCGAACGAGGTATTACTCGACCCATGTTCCCATTTGACATTTCAAAGTTACCCCCCGTTACCCCCATTTACGGGGGGCGGGGAGGGGTACTTTTGGCGAAATTGGTTTTCCCCCTTAGCAGTATATAACGTGTACTTCAAAAATTTCTTCTATGTTTTATCATTTTTCAGATATTTCCGTGGATTAATTAAAATGGCCCACCCTGTATATATATATATAGGGTATTAATGAACTATACCGACAAACTGTATGAGGTTATTCCTCACATCAATATAAAAGGAAAAGTTCATATGAACCTATGGCGAAAATTGTATAGTTTCAGACCTAGGGCTATTCAAAATCGCGAAAGAGCTACATTTTAATGGGCCCTATTTCGAATTCCATGAACTCTGGATGGTGGTTCTTATCAGCGTAAACACAATTCAAAGGAGCATATTTCATCAACTGTCAATAGGTGTAGAGGGTGTTTCCTACAGGGTGTAATTCTCAGATATATTTTCAATTGAGTTCTCAGATATATCCTGATTTCAAGAAGGGTCGAAAGTAGGCAGGAGGTAAACCTTGACAACAATGGACATCCAATACTTCGGAGGGAGGGTGAAAATGTTAGGAATAGGCAGCTCCATGTTTCTTTGTGTTCGGAATAACGTGTGATGATATGTTTTTTGTATATATATGTAGAGAGAGAGAGAGAAAGAAAGAGAGATAGATAGATATAGATGCATATATAGATATACTGTATATACTGTAGATATAGATATATATTGTTGAAAAATTCGTTCTAGGCGTAGATTCTCATCTGGCACATTTCTGTTGCGGAAAATCTCCAAAAATGATCACAATTTGCTATTTTTAAAGCATTAGCAGATGCCAACGCCTAGCACAAACGAGAATTGATGTCATCCGCTTCGTCAGCAAGAATCGAAGAAATCAGTGGTTGTATATATTGTTTCTTGTTTGTTCTGTTGAAGACGTTGTTGATATACTTCATGTATAATTTATGTTGTTCGAGATGAACTTTGTTCTTCCCATTTGACTCACGCTTGGCACTTTTCCATCAGTAGTAAAGTTTGTACTTTTTTTTTTTTTTTTTTTTTTTTGCAATTGCCGTTGTAAGTACGGCTTTGTACTTTTTACCTTTCCGCATTTTTAGTTACTTCGTTAGGAACGTGGATATATACAGAACACTTTGTATTTCGCTGCAGAACTGTTCCAGTACAAACAATTAATGAGCGTTTTGTTTCGTTGCTGGTGACGCTAAGCTTGTTTAAAAGAAATAGGAAATTAAGTTGTCAAAGCATGTTCGCCTATTGTTAACGATGCATTGTTAATGCTAATTTATTGCTCAAAATCCGATTTCCCTACAAGGTTCGAATATAGCAATAAAGCAATACGTTTCTTTCAGCTAAAATCGCGTTCTTTTTTTTTTTTTTTTTTTTAACAAAGTTTCACCTTTCTCACGGCTTCATGATTTGTCTTATTTGTAAGACATTGTTTCTCGAAGACTCCAATTTTAAGCTATGACACGAAAAAGACAAAACGAAAACACATCTTCGTAGAAAGAGCGTATGCTGCAGAACTTAATGCATTCAAATGGAAGCTCATATCGGTTAACTAATATTTGTGCTTAATAAAAAATAAATAAATATAAATCAAATTTTCTGTTCCGTTTATTTCAAGCACAATAAATTCGTGTGTATAGCTCCAGCGAAACTGCAAAAAATTTTGAAGGTACTTATGAAATTAGAAGAAAAAAATCAAGAATTTTAGGAAAATCAAGTATGGATCAAAAGATTGCGATCTCGGCCAACAATTAGTTTCTGGATTAGGGGTCACAAATTTTTTGAATGGCTCCTAAATCGAGTATTCGTATTTTTTACGGATTAGGCACAGTCATACTGAGTTAAATGATAGTTTGGGTTTGGTTACACTATATGTAATTCTCCATATATAAGGCCTACAAGAAAATTTTCGATTAAAGTATATTGGATCTTTAGATTCAAAAATGAAAATGAAATGAGTATCTGACCCTTAACCACAAACCCTTCCACCACATTCCTCCTTTACTCCACTTCCACACTATCCTCTTTTTGATTCTCACCGCTGTAAAGCAATTCCATCTCTTCTCTATGCTATTGCTTTCTACTATTTCTGTCTAATGCAATGTTAATTTCTTCTATGAACAAAATCGCTAGTTTCATTATTTTCTATTGTATGTAACTTATTTCTCATTATCTTTTCCCATTTCATAGTTGCTTACCACACTAATGTAATGAAATCCTCTGTATATATCAGTACAATTGTACATTGTACCAGTTTACATTGCTTCGTTAGTTATAATCCCCTTGACAAATTAATTATATATATCGTGTAACAGTTTCGCCAACTATCCACTTCGGCTTCACCAGACCCTATAAATACACAGGCTGTCTCTTATATTAAACCTGTCACTACCTGTACATTCATAATGTCCGATGAAGCTGAAGTGATACGTGTTAATAATATTTACAATAAACGTATTGCTTTGCTCAGCGAGTAGTTAAAATCAAATTTAAGTACTGTATACCAAAATCAGAGCTTGAACAACGAAAAACATTATTCAGTGAATAACCCCAATGCTGGTGTATTTTCAATCTGACTCAAACAGTATTCAGATAAAAAATCATAAGTAAAGGCTGATCTTTCTCTTCTATAGAACTGTACAATACACATGAAACGAACGAGGATTGAAAAGATTCTAACAAAATGTAGAAAAATTCCAATAAAGTCAAAAGTATGTACTGCGTTATTTTAGCCTTTTTTTTTCTTATTAGAACTGCCCAGTCTTTGGCACGGGGAGACTAACATTAATGCAAAAGAATTCACAAGATCTGAAAGATATGCAACACGTTAAACGGTTGGGATACCTACTTCACTGACACTACTACTTCATTGTATATTTTCTGCATAAATTGTTACCTTCTTCGAGCCGAAAATCAAAAAAGCAAGTGGGTTTGGTGGAAAACTATTTGTGTACCAAATTTAGTGGTTCTAAACTACTCCTTTGTATGTGAAAATATGAGACAGGGACACATTGTTTATGTATTAGCATAGATTGAAGCGAAGTGAATGGCGCTCGATTCTTCCCTGAAAAGCGCATTCCATTTGTTTTGCATATTCCTCTCCTAAACAGCTCGGCTTATCTGAACCAAATGTTTCAGGGCCATCTCGAGCAGGGAGTATCACAAGTAAATATTGACTTAAATAATATTTCTCCCATAGAAATCAATACAGTAAAACGACTTATAAGGATATGCGATCACGTATACGTGTACGTATGCTAGTATTGTATACTTACAGGATACTTCATAAACTTCATTGTTTTCTCGGATTGTTTTATAGCTTCACCACATTCATATGCACATGGTCAGTCTCGCAGAAGTAAATTATTTAAAAGTCCCCAAGGAGTAGTTTATTATTGAGTGTAAGATTTATTCAGAGTGCAGGCAATGTTTTTCAACTGTACCTATTATAATTTTGTTCAGTTGTTTGTTGAAGTATATTGTCCTTTTTCAGCATCGAGGCCATATAAGACGTAAACCTACAGTTTAAAGTGAAATCTGATCCACTGTAATGCGTTCATATGTTATTTCACAGGGAATCGAACCGGAAATCCCTCGCACCAGCAAGTGTGCGCTGCTCAATATAGCAGCAGAAAGAGCATAGCATTGTTCATGTTTCGTTAATAAGTGTTTCTAAAAATACAGCAGAATGACAATTTAAGAAATGGGAGCGACAAAGTTTGGTGTGGTGATCCATACTTTTTACTACTTAACAATCATCGAGCATAGACACAGATTGTAGGTACAATACAAAAAGAGCATTCTGTACGTTTCTGACAAAGCTAGTTGTGAAGAGAAATGTATTAACACAGCATGTCCGTTTGATTCATTCGTCCGTAATTACCTTAATGGTTAATTCATTATTTTCTAAATATTATTTTTAATGCATTAGGATGATTATACAATTCAGCTTTCCTACGTTCCTGGAACAATAGATTCAATAAACAATAACGGTGCAGGATAAAATGTTACTGTTGTTAATACGTTTATTTTCTTTATTTCTGTTTTTCAGAACAAGCTCACTTCTGCAGCGAGTGATCGCTGAAACTTTTTGTATTTTAATTTTCGTTTTCCCAAATCTGTTCAGTTTTACAGCTGCGAGTGTGAATTTGGCAAATTTTTAATAGTTCGAAAATGAATATGTCTAAACAGTACAAATTTTCGTTTAGTCTCGTTAAGAGAAAGGCTACGTTAAATTCCACACTACGAATTCAGATTTCATGGTGAACTAAGAGAATACTCGTTCTTGGCACGGGGACAAAACGTTCCATTTTGAACGTGAAAGGGTGAATTTGGATTTAAACGACACCGGAAGTGTCACTATTCACCTCAGCAACCCAGAAATCTATGGATTCGACACTAATGTCGGTCATTTTCGATCATTTTACCCCCTCCCCTTCTCCCAAGCTGCGCCATCAAAGTAAAATGATAAAAACCATTTCAGACCCGAATGTCATCTATGTTGAAAATTTGATCGAAATCGGTCAGGTAGATCAAGACTCATTAAGTCACTTTCATTTTTATATACGTAGATCGATTTTCCCAAATACTTTTAGTTCTATAGCTGTGAGTTGGAATTTGACAAATGGACAATAGTTCAAAAATGAATATGTCAGTTTTACGCTTTACGGTTACAACGTGTACACTGAAAGAACGGTGATGATAACGATGAATAAAACAATGCAATGAAGGAAGTGGAAGGAAACGGGAGAACTCCAATAAAACACACACACACGGCGTTTGCCCAACACAAAACCCATTTAGCGCGAGCTTATAAACTAAAATTATTCTAAATTATTCTTATACAAATTAAGAAATCAAAACTTTCTTATACTAAAACTTTCTTATAGTTCTACTTAAAAGAAATCTTTATTATACTAAATTAGGAAATCAAAACTTCATGTTCTACAAAATGTCTATGCTAAATGATAAAGTTTTTTTTTTTTTGTAATAATTGTTGGAAACCACCACCGTCCAGAATTCAATTCTTATTGAGGTGTATGTAGACCAATGATGTAGCTTATTTTTAGTGTCTCGTCGGAAGTGGCAGTGTAGCAGTAAATAGGAATTCGTGAGAGAAGGAAATGACGTAAATAGCGACACAGATAAGATCTTTTGTATATCGTGAAAGTCGGAAACATATAAAGCTGCAACGCTTCAGCATTTTTCGCTATCCTTCTGGAATGTTCTTCAGTGACTGATATGAGACGGGAAGAAACTATCTGCGTGTATTATTATTATTATTATTATTATTATTATTATTATTATTATTATTATTATTATTATTATTATTATTATTATTATTATTAAGTATTGGCAAGTCCTGGGATTAATTAGTTTTTTTATGTATTTTATTTTCTTTATTTTTTTAGGTCTAGACTTAGAAATAATTCTTCCACGTTTCTCGATCTCCGGCTTCCGATCTTTTAACTCCCAATATTTTCTTCTATTTCTTAAGTCATCGATTAGTTGTGTTCTTCTTCTTCCCATTCCTCGCTTTCTTTCCATCTTTCCTTCTATAGCGGTATGGAGAAGACAATTTCTTCGCAAGATGTGTCCAATACAATTTACCTTCCTACGAAGGATGCTGAAAAAAGCGTCCTCTTCTCTCGTGTCTGTTTTAAAACATCTTCGTTTTTTGCTCTCTCTGTCCGCTTTCCTCCAATGCCACATTTGAAAGCTTTTTAAATACCTTTTCCCTAACTTCCGTAATCTCCAAGTCTCTGAACTATACAGTTCAATTCATATGTGTAAAAATGAAAGTAGCTATGTTTATGACGTAATAACTCTTGAACCACCTGACCAATCTGTATCGATTGATTGATTGATTTTTGAGTTTTACGTCCCGTTCAGCAGCGAGGCTATATGAGACGTGGACCTACTGATTAACGTGGAATCCGAACCACATGAGCTCCCGCCGGGACCAATCTGTATCGAATTGTCAACATAGATGAGGTTCAGGCCTGGAATGAATTTTATTATTTCACTTTGACGGTGCAACTTATGGGAGATGGATATCTATCTATCTATCTATCTATCTATCTATCTATCTATCTATCTATATATATATATATATATATATATATATATATATATATATATATATATATGTGTGTGTGTGTGTGTGTGTGTGTGTGATCAAAAATGACCGATATTAATGTCGAATCCGTAGTTTTCTGAGTCGCTAAGACGAACAGTGGTACTTCCGATGCAGCTTAACTCCAACTTCCGCCCTTGATGTCCAAAATGAAACGTATTCTCCCGTGTGAAGAATTAATATTTTGCTAGTACTCCATATACTTCACTTGAACAATTTATTCCTTAGTCCAATATTAAGCCTGCTAGTTAAGAGTCGTCTTTTCTTTTTAAATGCTTCTTTGGCTATAGCAATTCTTGACCTGATCTCTCTTTGGTGCAGTAAGCGTCTCTTGTCAAAATACTTCCCAGATACTTGCGTGTTTTAAGGCTTCCAAAATATTAACAAGTTTCTATTGGCTATGAATTTAGAAAGCAGATGCTACGAATGACAAAAAATCAATTTGAAGCTGCTGACTCTTTCATACTTCTAAAGAAAACCCTCGCACCTACCAATATTTTAGTTTCAATGAATGAACTCAGTTACAATTTGGAGCGTTCAGAGCTCAGGAGAATCACTTTCAATTACAAAAGTATTGAAGAAACGGGCAAAGTTTGAACAATGTGCTTAATTACATGGAAAAGTTAACATTATTTTTAACATTGTAACAGTTATTTACAAAATCTAGACACGAACTTTTCAAGCTCTGAAAGCAGCATTGCCTGCAGGTCAGGTAGAAATCTTAAAGATGAAGTATTATTGTATGTTATAAAAGTATATATAAACCAGTTGAGAATGTTTCAAAAGCATTGCCAGAACGAACTTAAAAAGAATGGAATATGGATCGGGAAGGATAACTGTCGTTGTTCCTAATCTTAAAAGTAAATCTTTTTATCCGCACCTTCTTCTCTTTCTCGCAAAAAAAATTCGGAAAATGTCATCTCTCGATGACTTAACGGTTCCCGAGATATGGCTCCTTAAATCTCCCAAAATTCGAACTTTTTTGGTCAATATCTGAGAAACGGTGGCCACCGGTTACTATTTGGCATCAAAATGTTCACTATTCTCTTAGGTATTGATCAATATGAATATGATCTCTCTATGACTTACGGTTTCCGAGATATGGTTCCTTAAATCTCCAGAAATCCGAACTATTTTTGGTAAATATCTTGGGAATAATAAGTCATAGAGAGATTATCTTGGTGTCAATCAATACCTAAGAAAATGGTAAACATTCTGGTATCGATATTAACTGGTGGCCACTGGCCTGTTGGCAATATTTGGTCCAAAATGTTCACCATCCTCTTACGTATTTTGATGAACGCCAATATCATCTCTCTATTACTTATGGTTCCCGAGATATGGCTACTGAAATCTCCTGAAATTGGACATTTTTTAGCCATCTCGGGAATGGTAAGAGTGACGCGAAAAATTATATCACTTTTTCAGATAGTTTTTGATACCCTGTCATATGCAGAGCTCAAAATTGAGGAAAACACAAATAACAGACAGGCAGACAGACAAACAAAGAGCATTCAGTAACGAACTTTTTAAGTTCGTTGAAAATAATAATAATAATGACTGACTTATAAAACGGGTGTAGCTTCACGAGTCGATAACACTAAATGTAGGAATCAGTGCCATCTTGTGGCCAAAATTAGAAAAAATCTGCCTTTAATTCTGTTCGGAGGGATTGTGGCAGGTTTCAGGGAAAATTGAAACTCATTGAACCCTTGCTGACCAAGTGTAGTAAAGTTAATTATTTAAAAAGGTGTCATCTAATTCTTGTACAGTGACTTGATTACTTGCGATAATAAGAATTTACTTGGACTTATGTTTTCGTAATTGGTGAGTCTGTTCTGTTATTTTTTTTTAAAAAAACTGATAATTTAAAGAGCCCAGAAAAGATAAATTTGCTCACCATTCAATTTAAGTTGCCAAGACTTTGCAGAGATATTGAAGTAGAACTTAACTGTGTTTTAAAACCATTCACGTTTCCAGTTATTATAAAGGAGTTGATATTCTGACATTGAATTGCTTTCAGATATACTAGAGTCGTAATAAAAAATTGCATTAATTCTGAGCTTAAATGAAAGGAGTATTTAACGCTTGGAGTTGTTCTGTATTATTCTATTATATATATTTATATACCAGCTTAAATACTCATTCTTTGCATGGGTCAGATAAAATATCTACGTAAACAAACCGAACAACGAAAGGAAAAAATATCGATCATTTTCTCCTACTTTCACATATACCGGTAAATGCCCTCTGAGATACCCAGGTTCTTTAAAAGCGCCTTTGGTCCCCAGCCGATGGGGGCTGTATTTCGAAGTCAATGCTTGCGGGAGTATCAAGATTGATCTCAGCAATCGCGAAAGCTATGAATTTGACACTAATATCGGTCATTTTGGATTATTTTTATATGTCCTGGTAAACGCCCCTCTGAGACCCCTCTGGTTGGAATTAAAAAAAAAAAAAAAACCGTTTCGTCTTGGTCTGGGGCCTGACTCTCGAACATTTTGTAACTCTCGGTCCACTCCTCTGGCCCCCAGACACCACACAGACATACAGACAGACACACAAACAAATTGTTTACTTTATTTATATTTGAATTGCTTGTCAAATGTTGCTTGTATAAGGTTGTGTTCAATATTTAATTGAAAATAATGAGTACATAATTCCATTACACACTGCTTGTCCTTCAACCTCATAACTCGGTTTGTTGGGGAAATCGTATAATTTTGAGTTTTCATGTGCTAAACATTTGAATGCTTGTTGAAAATAGTTTTCAGAATGGGAACAGCAACACATCACTAATTGTAAATTAATTTTTGAATCTTTTTTTTTTTTTTTTTTTTTGTAACTTAATTTGTGTTGATTACTCTCTTACATAAAATTGGGGATTGAGGATAAGTTGAGTTCATTCCCCTGTGCCATTTAAGAAAAACACTTATTGACGTTCATTTTCAGAAATGTGGAGTTGTAGTTTTTGAGACTTGTAATGAATTCACTTCATTCTAATATTTGCAGTCGCTTAATGTTATACAACCCACTAGTTAAAAAGTAGACACCTACATGCAAGAAAATTTAAGTAAAAAAGAAAAAAAGAAAAATAAAAAGAATTATTGTTACAATACGAGGTAAGAGCAGAAAATTCTTATCCTCATCATGATAGAGATGAGCTAGAGACCTGTAAATTACTCCACGGTCCACCAAATCTTTGGTTCTCGAGTTATTTGACATAGGAAGTTGGGGTTTAGACTAATTTGATAACAGGTAACTTAACCTCAAGTCTGATAGCAAATAACTCAAGAATCAGGGACCTGGACACAAAATGTTATACCCATGTTAAGCTTGTCAAGGTTTACAAACATTTCAAATTTATTAAAGTGTAGAACTTTGGTTCCCGAGTTATTGACCACCAAATTTTGGGATTGCACTTACCAAATGTGTGAAGGGAAGTAATGGCAGTGTGCATTTACAATAAAGATTTACTAAAAATCAATGGAGGAATATTTCTTTTCTGCTTTGGGAAATTTAATAGTTTATAAATAACACCGCTACTTGACCAAGTTCGTTTGGCGTAATACTTAATGGAAAATATCACTTTTGAATGTGTTTTTAAATTTGATTCTTGTTGAAGTGTAGCAAGATCATCATTATCATCAAATGTAATCTGTCATTTTTGGCAGATCACTCGCCACAGCGGAAAAGCCTCAATCGTTCACGGTGTTCCACTAATCTCTTTGCTTTCAGGTACGATTTTTCTGTTTCGATATTGTCCATTAATTGTAGACCTCTTCGCCCACTTCGTCTCTTTCCTGCCACCATACCCTCTAGCACGTCCCTCATGATACAGTTCCTTCTTAGCCAATGTCCCAACCAGTTTATCTTCCTCTTTTCAATTATATCTAAAATTGTTCTTTACTCTCCCACCGTTTCTAAGATCCTCTCATTCGCTTTTAGGTCGACACAACGAATTCTCTCCATTCTTTCCCACACCCAAATTTCGAACGCTTCCATTCGTTTTTCAACATTTTTGTCTCATGTCCTTGTTTCTGACCCATACAGCACTCCACACAAAACACCTCATGAGGCTTTTTCTCAATTCCTTATTCAATGTCTTACAAAACAGAATTTTCTTCCTCCTAAAGGTTTCTTTCATCAACCCTATCCTTGCTTTTATTTCATATTCCTTAAAGTAACTTTATTCCTTATAGTTTCCTTGCTTTTACTACTTAAATTATTATTTTTTTTTTTTTTTAGTTTTACTGCCCACGCATATCTGCGTAGATCAAGGGTGATTAATGAAAGTTTAAAATTATAAAAGAGATTGATGAAATGATAGTTTGGAAGTAAAGAAGAGAACCCACAGACCAATTATGCTGTGGATTTGTAGTCAACCTAATGATAGTTTTCCTTCAAGCATGTATCCCGAGAATGAAGGTATACATTTAATTAGCCCATAAAAAACTAGATTATAAATAAATTATATTAATAAAATTGTTTTCTTATTAATCAAACAACTGATTTTTACTATAAGTAGAAATATCATGCTTTAAATTCAATAGAATTATGTTATAGAATAGAGTTATGCTAGTTTAAATTATATATTTCTCCTAAGAATTCACTGCGAAGACATTTTCTGAAATTGCGTGTTTATATTCCATATATTTGTGGGTCAATTCTTTAATGTTTAACGGAGGAAATGTCGAAAGATAGCCACATACCAACCGACAGATCTCATTCAACTAAGCAAAGTGAATTATCATGAGAAGTTTTCGAAAAAAAAAATGACAAAATCGGATTTTGGTGGCGTCAAAAGTATCATTAATCTGACGGAGTTAAAAGTTTTTCTTTTGTTAGGATAGACTATTTCTTTATGCACGGTATATGAACAGATCATCTCTGTAAATACCATGTATTGTATCTATTGGAGTTTGTGTATCCTGACAGTGACACACATATCTCTAACAGCAGGTACATAATTCTAACAACGAGGTACATACTCAGTGGCGTATTTAGAGGATATCGGGTTCAAGACCTCTTCCCCCCGAAATAAATTTGTTAGTTTTTCGCATTCCACGTACAACAATAATTCTTCTTACCATTTCTAGGAATTTCATTGACTTTCCATTTTCTTACGCTCTTTGTTTAGAAATAATACTGTACTTGTCAAATTTCATCCCATGTGAAGACTTCTTTCTTTTTATCTTTCTCTTCTGTTCCTTTTTCTTAGTTGTTACTGTCTTTCGTTACTCCAATCATTCTTTCGACCGTTGTGAGTTGTAATTGAAGTCAGCCGTCGTCAGTAACTGCAAAACTAAGGACGTATGTATCTTAATATAGGTCCTAGTCATCATACTGTTCACAAGGAGTGGTCTTAAAAAGTGTGGTCTTAAAAAGTGAAGTTATTTGAAAAATTATATTAGAACAAAATATCGTATGTTGTTTAATAAAATATAGTGTAATAATATTAATATCCTTATATTGTTTATAACTGTTTGGTTATTTGATTATTTCATTCAAATTTCGCCGTTTCCTTTAAACGACACATTTCTTTTCCTTATCGCAGAATCTGTAATTAATTCTAAACAATAGATTACTTATTTTTCTGAAATGTGCCGCCACCGAATTTCATACCTAACCCACGCATTTTCTTCTTGATAATTTGGGTATTATCTTACCTTTCGTGCCCTCTGCACTCTCACTTAATATTTTCATTCCTCATACCTGGAAGTGTCATTATACAAATATTAAAGAAAGGAAAATGAACTTCATAAAAATTTGTCGGCATCCAAAAGAAAAATATAAGTGTTTATTCGCATTTTGTGCATAGCCCCTCCCCCGAATCAAAATCCTAAATACGCCACTGCCCATACTACTTGTAATTTTTTTTACGAAATTTGTAAAAATAGAGAAGCAATCGTATTTATGAATGTGAGATATTGTCACCTTCAGTAACTGTGAAACACAATTTATTGGTAGGAAAAAAAATAATAGAAAAATGGAAGCGGAGTTCAGAGACAAACTGTTTGTTTTTGAAAAGAAGTAACGTAGCCTGAATGATTGATGAGAAACAGCGAAAGGTTAAGGATTGACAACAATTCTCAAGAGTTAAAGCCCACAGATGGAGTCAAACAACAGTTCAGAAAATAAAATCCAAGTCACATTCAATTAATTATTCACTCAAACGTTGCAAACATTAAAATAAAATTAGACAGCGTAATGAAGCACAGGTCTTCTAGCTTTTCACAAGTTTCTATTTATAGTCATCACTACAAATAAAAGTATTAGATTTAGGTCAGCAATCTTTAACCTCTTTAAGACTAAACATCAACTTCACATTGTAAGTATTCTGCCATTACTGACGGTTGTAACACACATACATAACTAAGTACTGCGGTCCCAGTTCGATTAAAAATACCATACGATGGGGTTACTTCGCACCAGATTTAAGGAATTTTGAAGAAAATCGCATTTAACTTACAAACGTAATGATTTAGAACACTGTATTTTAAACATATAATAGCTAGATATATAAGGAGAACATTCGTGCAAGTCAATTAGTAAACGAACATAATGTTTCAGTGCAATGTTTTCCTTTAGTATTTATATATTTCACTTCCTACACAAAACTGCATGCAGTTTACAAATATTGATATTAGAATGATGGTACCGATATCATCACTTAGTATGAATTATCGATATTTGTAAAGAAAATTATATATTTTCTGGTACTGGCACGGAATCACATTCTGATAGTTTAGTGTATGTCTCGCAAAAATGTCTACTCAGGAACAGAAAAGAATCCCCGTGAACTGATTTGCTTGGTTGCTCTTTACATCCAAGAATATCATCCCAACCGTAATCAGTGGAAGATTTGTGGGGTTTGGGAGTTTGAAGTTGAAGTCCACCCCACATTGCATGATTTCTTTCTTAAAAAAAAAAAAAAAAAGTTAATCATTTCTATGCGTTTAAGCTTCAAGCCCCTCAAAAGTCTAGTGATTAAAAAAAAAGAAAAACAAAGCTTTCCTGAGTGAAGCCTCTCTCAAACTATTTTTCTGGACCCGCCACTGTTTGTAATTTATTTTCCAACAACAAATCCATTCCGGCATCTACCTAAATAGAAAATTTACCTAAAATTACAAGGCAGTAGGTACCAGCAGCAGCAATTTCCTATCTAAGGGGTTACTTTGGACCATTGCAAAGTAATCCCGATTATAGGCCGCAACGGCCTTCTCCCATTTTTACTTTTTTGTGACTTTAAAACGTTTCCCACTTTAATTTCAACTATTGCTTTAAAATTCCATTATACACAGTAGTATTCTACGAAACTGACTTTGACGGAAACTTTTATAGGTGATATCTTTCAAATTTTGTCGGCCTTTATAGTGACTGCTTTCCATGCCTCTACAACAACAAACCCTCCGGGTAATTAGAACTGATGTTAACCGCCAACATTATGGCCAAAATACAGTTAGATGTTTTATCTTACGGTGGCAGTTGAAAATTTCTCTTTATAGTTCATGGTTTTACCAACAGAGGACTGTGCAACTTTTTCATGTTTTGTGCAAAGATACCCCTGAAGTGGGAAGTAACCCCGTCTTACGGTACTTTAATAATCACCGAAACATATCACGATAGTTATTGCAATAAATTAAACTATTTTTTGTTACTTTTAAACTTTGTGTTTGAGACATCTAGTATCAAAATCCGCCATATCAATTTCGCTTAGTTTCGAGTAATCTCGCAAAACGTGCAGTGAAGCTCCATATACACGCGTACAAAGTCCCATATTTGAACTAGTATTTTAGTATGAAATATTAAGGTTTTAAACAAAAGTCTGTTTCCATGGAATTCCTTTAGATCAAACATATAGCAAGCGATATATAACTCAATTTCGGTAAAAAAAAAATGGATTTGGCAGCTTTTGGTATTAGGCACCTCGTTTCCTTAATACTTATCATTCATTTTGAGGAAATTAAAAAATACACTTCAATCAACCATGGCTTCCTCACTTATTATATCTTTAACAGCATAAATAAAACAAGTTTAAACAAGTCTGGCCACAAGATTTCTTATCATAAGCTACCGGACTATTATACTTGTTGCTCTATAACTAAATATACATAAACATTATCGTTGCACGGTTAACTTGCCACGAAACACACTTCTAAGTTGTTGCAAGAAGTGCCATCTTTAATATCCTTCATCAATTATATTCTTCTTCCTTTTTCACTATAAAGTTTTCTATACTCTGATAACACAATACCTTCTCAAAGGATGTTAGCGCCACTTTTATCGTTTTAACTATCTACACTATTACATGCTTCCGCCTACTTTTACTACCATTTTGTTATTATTTAGTAGCAGAATACCAGTTTCCAATTACTTTTACATGTCACCATCCCCCTATAGGAGTACTAATGGGGGTTGAATATGGATTTAAACGGCATTGGAAGTGCAACTGTTGATCTCAGTGACCCCGCAAACTATGGATTCGACATTAATATAAGTTATTTTCGATCATTTTTAAATGTATCCCCTCTCTCTCCCCAAGTTGCAGGGTTGTATTTGGATGTAAATGGCATCGGAAGTGTCACTGTTCATTTCACTGAGCCCGAAAACTATGGATTCGACACTAATATCGGTCATTTTCGATCATTTTTATATATCTCCACTATTCCCCTCCCGTAAGTTGCACCGTTAATGTGAAATGACAAAAGCTACCCCAGGCCCGAACTTCATCTGTGTTGAAAATTTGATCGAGATCGGTCGGGCGGTTCAAGAAAGAGTTATTAAGTCAGAAACATAGTTACTGATACACACAAGCATCTGATTTAGTGATGAGCGCAAGAGTCTTGGTCTTGCAGTTTTTACAAGGGTCTTGCATGTAGGACCAAGATCAAGACCAGGACGAAGACAAAGGGGTGCAAGACCAAGACCAAGACCAGGACTCTTGCGCAAGAGTCTTGCACAAGTACCGGCACTACTTGATTTTTTTATATAATGTAAAAAAGAAGGAGATGGATTTCTTGGCTTCAGTAAAAATGCTACTGGAGTGAATGTGTTCCCAATAGATTATGCAATCCAGGTGAGTCGATCTGCCCCTGTAGCTTATAGCAACAGTATGGCGTTTCCTGAATTTGTTGTTTGCGTTTTCTGTAGATATTACTCGTTTTTTAAGCCACACAGGTGTCATCTTGCACCATGTGAGCTTTCTTGGTGGATAAACACCGTGTGCGTGGGTTTTCTCGGTATTTTTTCGTTTCCTCCTACTTTCTTCATTCCACCATTTCAGTCATTTCTCATCATCACTGTCTCCCTTAGCCTTGGTCCACAATCATGGGACGTTAAACTAGATACTTCATTTCATTTCAAAGCATATTAGTGGTGTTCTTTTTCCAAAACTAAAGAGAAATGTAGTATTGAACATCAGTAATACCGTACACCATAGGTGCCAACTACATGGGTATGGCATTGGCTCCGAGACTCAAGCATCGGTTGGAAACTTTCAGTGTGTGCTCATAAAATTAATATCGAAATAACATTTTCATGACATTGACAGAAACTTAGTGCATGTGACCGCAAGTTTGATTTCATGGGCGGATTTCATACATTGAATAATTGTTTATTAATATAACTTTTAGCCTTTTTAGGTATACGACACATCGAGGATTGAACTGTATAGCAGTATACTACAACAATAAATTTATATTATAAAATTGAAAGTGACTATTTTTGTGACTCCTAATCTCTTGAACCAGCCGACCTATCTCGATCAAATTTTCAACATAGATGAGGTTTGGGCCTGGGAGTGTTTTCATCATTTCACTTTGACGGTAAAACTTAGGGGAGGGGAAAGGGGGAGTTACAAAATAATAAATAAAACTTAATAACTCTTGAACCAAACGACCAATCTCGATCAAATTTTTAACATAGATGAGGTTCAAGCCTGGAATATTATGTCAGTTCACTTTGACGAAGCAATGTAAGGGAGGAGGAGGAGTGGGAGATGTACAAAAATCAATATGAATAAAAATGAAAATGATTAAGTTTGTAACAATAACTCTTGAACCGATCTCAATCAAATTTTTTAACATGTATGAGGTTCGGACCTGAAAAGTTTTTTAAAGTTTGTTTCACTTTGATGGTAGAACCTAGGGGAGGAGGAAGGGAAGAATATATATATAACTTAATAACTTTTGAAACACCCGACCGATCTTGATCAAATTTTCAACATAGATGTTTAGGCCTGGAGCGATTTTTATTATCTTACTTTGACAGTGAAACGTAGGGGAGGGGAACGAGGAATATATATATATATATATATATATATATATATATATATATATATATATATATATATATATATATATATATATATATATATATATATGTGTGTGTGTGTGTGTGTGTGTGTGTAAAAAATTAAAAATATAAGTGCTGTCTTTGTGACTTCATCACTCTTGAACCAGCCAATCGATCTCAATCAAATTTTCAGCATAGATGAGGTTCTGACTTGGGGTGTTTTTTTGTCAAATCACTTTGATGGTAGGAAGTGGGGATGGAAAATGTACAAAAATAAATAAAATTTAATAACTCTTGACCCACCCGACCGAACTCGATCTCATTTTCAACATAGATGAATATCGAACCTGAGGTGGTTTCTGTCATATCACTTTGACGGTGCTGTTTAGGGGACGGGGAATGAAAGATACTTAAAAATAAACGAAAATGACTGAAATTGAAATGGAGTCTATAGTTTTAGGGGTCGTTGAGATAAAGAGTGACACTTCCGATGCTATTTAAATCCAAGTTCAGCCCCCTATCTTGGCCGAGGGAAGAGAAGATATATAACTAACTAACTCTATGGCCTATGGAACTCGGAGGTTCAATGCCGCGTTCACAAAAGCTCTCCACTGACTTCTATCCAGTTTCTATTTTGTATTCCAATCAGAGAATATATATATATATATATATATATATATATATATATATATATATATATATATATATATATATATATATATATATATATATATATATATAAACGATGAAAAATGACAAATATTAGTGTCGAATCAACAGTTTTCGGCGTCGCTAACGTGAACAGTGATATTTCCGATCCCGTTTAAATTCAGCACCGCAACTTGGGAGAGGAACAAGATATATAAAATTATCAAAAATTACCATTATCAATGTCGAATTCATGGTTTTCGAGATCATTGAGATAAGCAATGACACTTCTGATGCCGTACCTCGCAACATGGAGGTGAAGGAGATATATAAGTTTATTAAAAATGACCGATATTAGTGCCGAATCTTTAGTTTTTGAGGTCTCTGAGACGAACAGTGGCACTTCTGATGCCGCTTAAATTCAAATTCAGCCCCGCAACTTGGGGAGGAGAAGGGGAGAGAAATATAAAAATAATCGAAAATGACCGATATCAGAGAGCGCTTTACTAATAATAAATTTAAAAAGTGACTGACTAACGAAATATATTATTATTATTATTATTATTATTATTATTATTATTATTATTATTATTTATTAAGTTTAACCCAACGAAGTGGGTAATTGATGCTAGTAATCCATATTCACAAGTGAGACATCAAATAACTTGGAGTTTGGTGCCGTTATTTTGTATTTCCAATGCAGGTCAAAAGTATTTATATAGATTGAATTTACACAAAAGACATAGACAGTTGAATCGTTTTCAGTTTTCGCTCATATTACTCTAAAATATTAAGAGGTTTGATTATAATAATTATTATTTTAATTTTCTCTCTCTCTTTTTAGTCAATATTACTAAATATATCATCTTCATAATAGTTATTCTGCCATTATTGGCAGGTTACTTGCCGCAACTGAGAAGCTTCGGCGTTCGGTGGTCCTTAGCTAGTCTCTTCGTCTTGACGTAGTAATTTTCTGTTTTAATACCTTCCTTCAACTAGTCTCCTTCGCTCCCTCTCTCTCTTTTCTTCCACAATACCCTCCTGCACGTCCCTCATAATACAGTTTCTCCTCAGCTAACATCCTAACCAGTTGCTCTTCCACCTCTTAACAATATCTAAAATTCTTCTTTTTTTCCCCTACTGCTAATTTCTTTTAACATCTGCTTATTCGTTGTCCGTTCAACACAGCTAATTCTATCCTTTTTTCTACATGCCCATGTATCGAAAGCCTGCAATTTTTTCATCACTTTTGGGTAACGTCAATGTTTCTGCCCCATAGAGTACATATTGGAATCAGTAAAACAAAATCTCAATAATTAATTGGAAGTTTGATTAATACAAGGATTAGCGAATCGTGCTTGAAAAGAAAAATATGACGCCTTTAGAGTGTAAAAATAATTTTGCAATTCATGGTATTTCAATAATCTGTGCCGTTTTGAATTTCTTTCATGCGTCTCAGGGTAGCCTCCCCAGTTTGGGAACCAGTGGAGTGTTAGATCTGTTAAAAAAATATAAACAGATTACGAAACGTTACGATTTAGGCATATCTTATAAGTAGTGAAGCGTGGGCACCCATTAGAAAAGGAAGGGTCATCATCACCTATGTTGTACACTATCATGATACTTACACAAAATTAAACTATATTACGTTTAGAAACATGCAATATATTTCCATTACTATTGGCGCATTGTAGAGTTTATTATCTCTTATGTCCATAGTAAAATTTACCTATGAATGCAAGACTTGCAAGACTCTTGCATGCAAGACCAAGACCAAGAGCAAGACTGGATGTGCAAGACCAAGACCAAGACCAAGATCATCCCGGTCTTGGTCTTGCATTTGCTCGTCACTAATCTGATTCGCTTCATTATTCTTAATTGTGATCACTTTTCAGTCGATTTACTTCTTTTTTTTCTTATAATTCATTAGTGCAACGACAAGGTGAAAAGAACTGACATTATACTTCTACATGGCAAAGCGCCCTCTGAAAATAGTAAAATTATTATAACGTAAAACATCATAAGATGGATTTTATGTTTTATATTCATAATTAAACCAATAAAATTAATAAATATACTAAAAAGAATCATACCCAGTACAGTGTTTTATTCTGAAAAAGATGTTTTGTTGCACTCTTTACACCTCTTTTGCTTTAAGAAGGTAAAAGTAGCAAATTATTCTTCATTATATCTGTAGAGCAATAAAGATTATACATATTTTTGAGATTCCTGACTTTAGATTAAGAAAAAGGAAGCAAAAAGACGTTAATGGGGTGGAAGTAGTATTGCTTTGTTGTTCAGAATCACCAACCAATGAGAAGAGAAACTGAGCTTTAGAAGAAAATGTTTTCAGTTTCTCTGAATATAACTGGGAAATAATTTACTTCAGATTCAAGTAAACGGAAACATAATTAAATTTCAGCGATGTCTTTGCGTTTACGCGGTCAGCTCAAAGAGTGTAAAGAACCTATTATACTATTGTCACCTTTACGTAATTAAAGTCAACTTGCTTTTCTATTTGTTCATTTTGATTTCTTATTTGGAACCTTTTAACAAAGTTCATAACAAGTGATGAAACAAAAAGTTTTATGGAGTATTATAAAAGATTATTCAAAAAGCTCGCCGGTTTTGGATCGTCTGGCAAATTTTTGTTTCTCTGATGCCGACATTGTTTTGTATTGTTGCCCTACACACAAACATTCCGATTGTCGCCTTAGTCTGAATTTCTCGCATTTCTTCACTCTGTGTCTAGTCATGGGGCAGTTTACTATAGCGCAACGTGTGCTAAGTGTGAAGACTTTTTATCAGAACGGATCACCTTATTTCACGTAATGCTGACCAGCAATGGCCTCCGGGTTCATGTGACTTAACTCCTTGCGAATTTTTTTCTTAGGACTACTCTTAAATCATTGGTCTATGTTGATAAATCCGTGAATTAAAGGAGGAAATTCGGCGAGTCATCAGCGAAACCCAAGTGGAAACTTGTCAGGCAGCCATAACAAATTTCATGAACAGAGGTATTGCATGCCAGCGCAGGAGAGGAGGTCATATACCCGACGTAATTCACCATACCTGAAATCGGAATGTGTGATGAACATGTTTATGAATTTTGTTAGTGTGTTTTGAAAAAGAAATAAAGTTCATAATTTGATGTAACAAAACCAGCGCGCTTTTTGAATAACCCTATATTTCATAATTTAAGTCACAATCAACTGTCAACCAGTGATCTGTTTTCTTTTAATTTTGGAAAGAAAATTCGCAAGTATTTCTGCTCACATGTTTATAATTAACTAACGTACTGAAACGATTGAAAAAAAAATATTAAATTTACTCAAGAGAAGTGTGTACATCATGTCATAAGATTAGTTTAAATAATAAGTTGTTACAGATGAGAGAAGAAAACTGTTTTGTATAAACTGAATCCGGAGAACAATGAATACAAGCCCTAATTAGCAAAGCACTATCTCCCCGTAATGATGATAACAGAGTTCAATACATTAGTGTGCAGTCAGGCAGAAAGTGCACCACTTGCAATTTGAGGCAATTAATTAATTTTCAGCTCCACGGCATGTTCCCCTCTACACACCAGTTTGAAAAGTGTTACTGAGCACAGCAGCTTTGTTAACCTTTTAAAATTTACCTTCAAATGGAGGACGGATATTTATTTCTATTACTTGTGTGGTTATATCTAAACCTCGTTGTGTGGAAATGTACACAAAACATGCCATCCACGTTATAATGTTCTATCCCGGCATTCATTTTATTGACTTGCAATAATGATGGTAAACATAAATTTTGTATAATGTTGAACTTTGTATTTAGTTTCTATTTTACTCTGATGTCATCTATAGAACAGGTAACAATACTAGTCGACCTCTGTATAGTAATAAATAAAATTGTTAATACTTATCACGAACAGTTGGATCATCATCAACACTGGGAAAACATGACTTACGTAACATGGTTTACTGTGTAATAACATACTCAAATATTTCATTTCAATGAAATAACCAGTTACATTTCGTGAAAACAATGTGAACTTCCAACAAATGAAAGCAATCTCCTCAAAATATAAGAAAGTAGACAATAGACATGTTAACTTTCCTTTCGTGAGTACTGACGGCTTCTATTGATGGAAGTGCCTAGAAATAGTTTATATGAAATAGGCTTCCGCAGTCCGGCAACGTTGCATCTGCCGATCGATGAAGCCTGCAACTTGACTGGCAGGGAGTCCCGTTTATGTGGACGGAAGATTTATTGCTCATTAGAGAGTTGCATAAAAACTCTTCCTCCAATGGGGTGAACAATGTTAGTCACAATTGCTAATTCTAAAACATTCTTCCATGTTACTATTCTTCATTATCGAGATTATTGCGTTTTTTTTCCTCCTCTTGCCGTTCACACAAGCTAAACCAGTTCTGCAAAAACTACGGATTTGGCATCCGACATTTAGGGTTGTTTATTAGACTAAACGAAGAGAGACGTTTGTGTATGCCAAATACAGAAGAGGGACACAATTCAGGAGTATTTACATCAACAATCACAACAATAATGACCCTAATTTAATGTATATGTGATCTCTTCTTTTCAGTGATTTAGGAATTTATTTTTAAAAAATAAAAAAGTCTTCTCACTTCGTGTTGTAATTGATACCGCACATTTACATGGGTTTCAATTAAAACCTTGGGTTACTTTAGTAACTGAAAAAGTATGTAATTGCTAATTATATATTCCTAGATGTACCCGTTCTTTATACAAAAAAATAATAATTTTATAGTTGTATATAAACTTTTTTTTTAGTTTCAGGATACTTGTTCTAAGTTTAATTTGACTGGAATTACGTAAATCTTTTCCAAAATTCCCTAAATAAATTTACACATCAAAATCAATCAAATAGGTTTTAACGCCTTAAATGGTGCATTAACTCCAATTTATGCAAATAGGCATATTCTTTAGTATCCCTATCTCCACAAAATACATTTTTCCAAAGGTCCCTCTAAGTGAGTTTTGTCAAACTTAAAAAGACGATATTAAGAAGTGTTCCTGCAACAGGAACTCAGGAGTGTATCTGCGTTTCGTGAAAACTGTTACTCAGAATTCTAAGCCACAAAAATGAATATTCTACAAAAATATTCTTAAATACTTTTTTGCCGCTTCAAAAGTGAGCCATGTCGTCTTCTCGCACAATATATTGGTATTCTGTACATACCAATACAGGGTTTCCATAAAGTTCGTTGCAACCCCATGTATCTTCGAAATGATTGCGTATATGACGAAACGCAAAAACACGTCCGTCATTATTCTGAGGGGCTTGAATTTTGAGCTATAAAAGGTCCACCCCAGACACCCTCTTACAGGGGTTAGATTAGGTTAGGTTACCCCGTACCCCTATCTGGGGGAGGGGTGTGGGGTGAAATTTTACAACTCACAATTGCAACCACTTAAAATAATGACGGATGTGTTTTTGTTTTTTGCGTTTTCTTATATTTGAAGTTGTTTCGAAGATACACGGGGTGCCAACGGATTTTATGGACATCCAGTATAAATAATGCTAGTACAAGAATTTCATTGGTTTACACCAGCATTTCAAACAAACATGGAATAATATTGAAGAAAAAACTTTTAATCCCTATTCACACTCTGGAGTAGAATATTTCTAAGGTTTATTCATGTCTATAGTGTAGAGTGAAAGGAGAATATTCGACAAAATTTTAACTCCCTACGTCAAATAGTTCAAAAATCTCATAAAGAAAGAAGACAGAATTAACCTCTTTTCCACTCTTTTAGAGGTTGAAATTCAAAAATTCCTACCTAATCCGTAGTCTAGAGTGTGAGGAGAGAGTATAATAAATAATAAGTTTCGAATTTCTTAAGCCCAACGAATTTCGAGAATTTATACAGGGTGAGTAAACGCCCAACCCCGAAATGTAACAAAGTAGTCAACGTTCAGAATCGCATGCAGGCAGAAGATCCTAAGAATACCAGGAGATAGGAACTACGCTGCTATTCAAAATTGCCCTAACCATTGCTACAAATAATGTGAGATCTCTTTTATCAGAAGCAAGATTCCGGGAGCTGCAGAAGCTTTACTAGGTCGTCATTAGATTAAGAGAAGAAGGACTTATCGAATTGACCAGTAAACACATATTATATTACAGAGAACGAGTGTATGGAAAGTCCGGCAATGTTTGGTTTGTTATCCACGAGAAACTGAAGACCAATGCACTGGAGATAGATAATACCTCTAATCGGGTAGCAAAACTTGTTATTAACCTCTCCCAGAGATGCAAACTATAAATGATTGAAGTGTATACTCTCACAACAATCCATTTAGAATGGGAAGTAAAATATTTCTAAGAAGAAATTAGGTTCAATGACACAGGAAAGATTTCTGGAGATATTTTCGTAAGAGGCATCTAGGCACAATAGCACAAAACGAGCCAAACAAAACACAGGCAAAATTTCGCATAAGAAAGAAACGAACGTGGAAACAATTTAGTGGCATTTGCGGAAGTCTAGCAGATGAAGGTTATGAATTCCTTCCTCGAGAAAGAGAAAAAAACAGAGAATAGGCATGGCAACACACAACTGGAAAAGAAATGAAAATACAACAATAATTTTAGTCAAACTCAAGGTGACTTAATAAGTAAGTTCTGCATTCACGGCCGTAGAAGACTGTTATGACCTAAGCGTGATCTTCAGTTTCGACACCATTTTCTACATTTTCAAACATTGCAAAAATTAAGGAGTAATCCTGAAATTTCTCTGTGTAATTATGTAGTACTTGGAAAATAGAGTGAAAAGGTTTGTGTTGCTGAGGTGTCTCTATTCTCAAAGAAACCTTCTTCCAATCAATTTGAACCGTAACAGAATTACAAGTAGCGCACGTCACTTAGGAAGAATTAGTCTGCTAGTTGTTTCATACATAATACATAAATAAGCTATTAATCTATTCCGGCAGAAGAAAAACTACATCAACTGCATCAAGTTGGCAACATAAAAATTGTATTCCTATTTTCGCTTCAGAGTTTATTTAAGCTCAATGTGATCAACTGATGCACGCGAATAACTTTTCTTTGGATGATATTTCATCTCAACACAAATCAAACAGTTAATGATCATTTTGTATTTTATCTCATGGACCTAAAGCCAGTTCTACCATATGTGAACATGTGCATTTGCACGCGGCGGCAAGATTCAAGGGGCGGAAAAATCTGTCAGATTTCATGATAATGGCACTTAGATTTACTAAGCTTACCTTCTATTTGAATACTACATTCATAAACCACGTTTAGGTTGAATTAGTTTAAGGTCACATAGACAGTGCTAAAGCAAATGGTCAAACAAATCCCAACATAAATTGCTTGATTGTTGTCAAATACAAGAACTCAATTCTCGAACAGTAGCGAACACCTGTTCCACTTAGTTAGTTAACACAATTTTGATACGAAAACTAGTCTTATCTTTGTTACAAACAAGTTCCTTATCATTGAAGGTAGAAACAAGTTCTTTCTTGGATCAAAAAGATCCCAATATATTTCAGGAAAAAAACTTTTCTTGTAGGCCTTTTGTCGCGAGAACGACATATAGTGTAGCCAAACCAAAACTAACAATCAGGGACCGTTCAAAAATTTTGTGGCCCCTGATCCACAAAATTCAATATATTTCATACAATCAAACATTTTCTTGTACGCCCCACATTTTGAGAACTACAAATAGTGTAGGTGAACCAAAACTAACAATTTGCTCAGTATTGTGTGCTTATTCCGTAAAAATATGAAAATTGGAATTACGGGCCGTTAAAAAAAATTTGTGGCCCCTGATCCAAAAAAAAAATCAATGTATTTCATTCAATTCAAACATTTTCTTGTACGCTTATATCTGAAGAACTACATATAGTGTAGCCAAACCCAAACTGTCACTTAGCTCAGGATGGTGTGCTTGTTCCGTAAAAAAAAAATACGAAAATCCGATTTAGGAGCCTTTCCAAACTTTTGTACCCCTGATCCAAAAACTAATTATTGGCCAAGATCGCAATCTTTTGATGCAATTTTGGATCATTCCTTAAATTCTTATTTTTTTTTCTTTAACAGATGTAGAAGGAAAATCAAGAAATAAAGATAAAAGAGCTAGTTGCACTGGAATTGCAAATTGATATGCTCTGATTGAAGGTTGATATTGAATTCTATAAAAAGGATTATCATCTTTCCTCTGCAGGTGTGTTTGCTTTATATTTCACTAACATAGTAGATTATTATTATTTAAAAAAAAACTGACATAACGAGATTGTATTTGTAGTGTTTAGGCCGTTGTGACTGCGGGTTCTCCTTTCCTCCCCTTTGTTGTTCATGATGGGTTACCAAATTAAAATAGTGGCTTTTAATATGTGTTCTTTCTGGAGAAAGGGGGAGGCAAAATGATGCCATTGCACAAGGCGGTAAATTGCCTAGGGCTGGCCCTGCATAGACAATACTATTTTCTGGCGCCTTCCTAGCGTCATAATGAAGAGGTTGATGAGGGTACACAGAAGCAATTTTTAGTTTTGTCAAAAACGTCTTTCGAAAACTATACATGAGATCTTATACTGATATGTTATTTTGTTCAATTCAATTCTTTCTATCGATTGTCAAATGTCTCGTCCTTCGTTTCCATTAAACAGTAATAATTGATTACTTTACTCAGTGTTTTCATTTTGTATATACAACAAAATTACGCACACACATTTTAATATTAAGCTTTAATGTTTTCAAATATGTTTTTGAGAAAATTGAGTGATTACAAGGTTGACGAACACTTTTAAAAGAGTCAAAATTTTATTACTAACAATGTTTAATTATAATTTTATAGTCGTTATGCTGGAAGGTTAGACTTTTCATATGTATTTTACACTAATTGCTATTTATACAATTCACAAGTATACAGTTTGTCTCAAAAGTCCCCTGATATTGGGTAACTCTGTTATTACCAGAGTTAGAACAAAATGTAAGAGGGGAAATTGTCTCCAAATATATTGTTTTCAATCTAAAGTGAAGGATTTTTAAAGTCGGAGCCATTTGGGATGTATACTCCGTATGCACCCAATGTTAAACGAAAATACAACGTTGCCATTTACCTGTAACCACAACATAAGTGAATGAAGTTACTGTCTTTTACACTAACGTGTCGATGGCAAGCCCTCATTTCAAACATGCCCCATTCACCATATTCTTACAAAATTTATCCACCTCCCATTCACCTCTTACCTCCCTCAGCCCTCTATTAATGGCAACGTTGCATTTTCGTTTAACATTGGGCGCACAAAGAGTGTACATCCCAAGTGACTCGTCCATTTAAAAGATTCCTTCACTTTAGATTGAAAACAATATATTTGGAGACAATTTCCCCTCTTACATTTTGTTATAACTCTGATAATAATAGAGTTACCCTATATCACGGGACTTTTGAGACACTCTGTATGTAATATATTAAATCTTAGTACTAGGTGGAAACAAGTTAAGTTCATGTTGAATATAGAAATATGACAAATATGTTGATAGAATAATTATTAATCATGTCCCTACTTTTTGAAATATATAGTTATAATCTGTGTATATACAGTATTTATTCAGGGACAGAGTTAGAAGAATAATAAATACTTTATTATTTACATAAAAAATAAAACCTTATTGATAATTTTGTCGGAAGTTGGAACAGAAATTCTTCTTGCCAAGGGCACGTGCAACTTTTGCATGCACATCTTAAGGCAGTAAATTTTTATCTTTCTATTATATTCAGAAGAAGAGGAGCATTAAAACATGGTAAATCCCTTTTTTTTACTGCACTGGATATGAAACAATGTATTCTAAATCTTAGTTATAATCATCATCAATTCATACAAATGTTACTATTCATTAATATTATATTTACTCGTCCATTAAATATTAAAATCATTAGAGGGCTTCTGAGAACCTCTAAGTGCAAATCATGATGTAGGATTGTAAGTTCTTGTGAGGGTTAAGAACATGCAAATATAAGGAAACAATGGAGATTTTGTCTTTGAGTTACATAGAGAAATGTCATACCTAGTCTTCATTTGTTGCATTACACTGCACCATAGGTCGAGGTTCAGTTACTAATTAATTATAAGTCTACTCTGATGACAGGTTATGTTCAAAATTATGAACTAGAATCAAGCCAGTTTCATTCACACTTTATTTATTTCAAAAATTTGAAGCACAAACTATGATTACTCTTCACAATTGAATACTAATTTGAATTCAAGAAACACGAAAAGCAAGCAGGTAATAGTCTTCTGTTGGGTCCACTTATGCCAACATAAATTTTACAGTAGGCCCAATTTTAATGAATTCAATTAGTTTGGACACAGTAAGCAATTTAACGACTGAGTTCCGTTGTGATACTACATTGATTTCCAAACTCCCGCTTATTTGATAAAACCTGAAACCAAGGCCGACTATATTGAAAGCGCAACACTTGCGGTATCGACATTTGCGGTACTGCGACATTTGCGGTACTTCGAGTATTGACATTTGTGGTACTGGGACATTTGCGGTGTTGTTGGAAATAACTTCTTGTTTTCTTTCCTCCTAAGAGATAATATTTTTGGGTGTTCAGTTAGAGGATAAGCACGCAGTGTCAACTGTTATACAAAGACCAAATTTTATAACATTGGTGTAGCCAGCACGTTGTTCTAGGGGAAAATAACATTTTTTTTTGGGGGGGGGGAAACCGAGGTTTTTTTTTTTTTTTTTTTTTTTTTTTTGCATACTTCTCTTTCAGAATATGAAACCATTATCAACTCATCATGCATATAAACAAACTTTTCTCAGAACACTAAGAACATGTAAACCAAAATATAAGGATCAATTATACAGAAAAGTTAAAAAGAAACATTTACTAGGATACATGGTAGACACATTCGAAAGATGTAAACAAATGCTTGTTTATGATTGGCCAAAACTGGAAAACGTAAACAAATCCTTATCTCTCATCGGTCAAGCGCCTGTCCAATGAGACTTCCAATGAGGGCCTGTAATATATTTAAAGGAAACTTCTAGATTTTTTTCGTTTATAGTTTTCATTAACAGTCTTCCAATAACTACAGACAATTATGATGGATAAATTGAGACAACTTACAATCACAATAATAAAACAATAAACAACGTAGCTTCTCTTCTTTAACAAGCAAAAATTACTCCAACTTTTGAATGTGTGCCATTTTCCTCAAGAATTTCTTGATATTTAAGGCTACATAATCAGTTAATGCTTTTTCTATTATTCCGTCCAATTTTACGTACTGACGTTGTCTATGTTTCTCTTAAATGTTTAAAGATCTTCTTTGATACAGGAAGTCGCAGTACAATGCCTCATTTTTTTAGATACTTCGCCAATAAGCACACGTTAGAAGTTGACTCACCTATCAATGATTTGAGTCTGTAGTCTACCTTCAACAGTATTATTCGTTCTGTGATCTTGATTCGAGCAGTTTCACATGAAGATGTCAATACAGGTATTATTTAACCGGTATTATTACTTAACCACTGTTCTACAAGAAAATCTAAAAACCCCTCAAGTCTTTCGAGATGTGATGCATCTTCGATAATGGAAAGCTACCCAATATCTATATCATCTATATGGAGAAATGCTAGAGCAAAACACATTCTGAGGCAGAGCCTCACCTCAGGAACTAATTTATAGTCATTTATGAGACCTAATTCCTGAACCTTTCCCCACAAGCACTGATTAAACTAGAAATTACACCAACTAATGTGCGTTTCCTGGAACAGTGTTCTTAGAGATGTTATTGTGGTTTGCTCGAAATGTAATTTGCTTAATTTCGGATTCCAGTCATAATATTAGCCTTCACCAAACTAAAAAACTCTGATATGTCTTACTATCTCTTTCTGGTAAGATCAAAGGGACAATATTTGTTTTCTCGAAGTTATGTTCCCGTTCTTGAAATTTCGATACTGTCTGTACTGAAAACCCTGATGAAAAGTGCTTTGTTTCTTCTCAGAGGTTTCGATTACTGTGATAGTTTCCATTAGGCGGCACGCGTGATCTCTTCTTATATATCCATAACCTACTAAAATCAACCAACCAGAATGAATCACATATATTAGGCTGTTTTATCTGCATACCCACCCCTTTATTAATGTATTCATTCTAATTTAGATTAACGGGGGCTGAAATGGATGATTTTGACGCATGTTCCACGGTGTGAATAGCAAATGTCCTATTTTCTAAGGGAAAGTTTTGAGCAATACCGCAAATGTCTCAAAAACTGTTATTCTGGTTGTACCGCAAATGTCCTGATACCGACTCTACTATATGTACAACACGTGCATTTGCACGGGACGGAAAGTTTTGAGCGGCGGCAAAATCTGTCATAATTTAAAGTAAATATTTCCTGTTGGAATCAGATTTCATGATGACGGTAGTTAAATTTACTAAGCTGTCTTTCTATTTGAATACTGCATTCATAAATCATGTTTAGGTCGCATTAGTTTAAGGTCACATGGAAAGTGCTAAAGCAAATGGTCAAACAAATCCCAGCATGGATTGCTTGATTGTTGTCAAATATATGAACTCAATTCTCGAACAGTAGCGAACACCTGTTCCATTTAGTTACTTATCACAGTTTTGATATGAAAACTAACCTTGTCTTTGTCACAAATAATTTCCTTGTTATTGAAGGCTGAAACAAGTTTTTTTTTTTAACAGACGTAGAAGGAAAATCAAGAAGTAAAGATAAAAGAGACAGTTGTACTGGAATTGCAAACTGATATATTGAGATTGAAACTCGATATTGATTTCTATGAAACGAATTACCATCTTTTCTCTGCAGGTGTGTTTGCTTTATCTTTCGCTAACATAATAGATTATTATTTAAAGAAAGAGAAAAACAGACACAACGGGATTGTATTTGTAGTGTTTAGGCTTTCCTGAATGCAAGTGTTCTTTCCCTCACCTTCGTTGTTCATGATGGGGTAGCATACTTAAAATAGTGGTTCTTAAGATTTATTCTTTCTGGAGAATGTGGAGCGGCAAATTATGCCATTGCACAGGATAGCAAATTACCTAGGACCGGCCCTGCCTGAAACTACACAGTAAAAAATGGTTAATTCAACTCAATTTTAACACAGGGCAAGTGGTTACAGCGTGACTACCACTATGCGGTGTTAGTTCAACACAGACCCCGCGGTGTTGGCGTTTAATACAAGGAGTGTGTTACGTCTTTAACACAAAACTGGTGTTCAGCGGTGTTAAATTCGGACCTGTGTTAGTATTTTTGGTGTTGATTCGACACCATGTCAGGGTCGGTAGTGTGGGAAAAAGTGCTGAGTGCTACTTGTGGCGGTGTTGCACCAACACGAAGAAAGTAACACAGTGTATAGTGTGTTAATTATTTTGTGTTAATATTACACAATGTCAAGTATCAATATAACACAGTCCCTGTATTACTTCAGCATCATTTTCTTATTATTTCAACACAAAATCTGTGTCATAATACAAGGTCAAAGCCGTATAAGTAACGCCGTTAATTCAATACTTCCTGAGTTAAAATTCAAGATCAGACTACCAGATTAACACCGTTTTTGGTGTTAGTTCGACTCCACTTCTGTAGATATAATTCCGTGTGTGCTGTTGATGTAACCATTTTTCTGTGTTGGAAAACCATGTGGTGTGCATGCTTACGCTTACCGAAGATTCTAATTTTAAAATTTGAATAGAATACTACAGAACACTTCATATGGAAAATCTTCATAAAAATTTTTGGCGTCCTCCCCAACATTTATTGTGAAGTACTTCTTGATGGTGCCAAACTCAACCTTCACCAACATCTTGTTCAATAATGATAGGAAATTCTCACCTATATCCTTATAATATGTGTGTTTGCCTCTTAATCGTGATTCTACTTGTTTTCCGCCATCTTTGAAGCACAGTCCCCGGTGTTGACTGTTGATCTCTAGTGTAGCGTAGCAGTGACACAGTAACAAGATGATGTTTCTCGCTGTTGGCATATTTCTTAAGAAACATTATGTAAAACAATTGAAAACACATCGTGCGGTTTGCATGTTGACATTTTGCGTATACCTGGATTTGTTTAACCTCTACGGTCCCCCAGTACTCATTTGAGTACATTCATTTTAATATTACGTAAATATATGTTGTTTCATTTTAATCGCACCCTTACACGTTTTGCTTCTCATGTACTCATTCGAGAACAAATTTAGTGCACTCTGGGTTCATCAGATAGCAGAATTGAGCATACAATGTTAGATTCAAAAGTATGGCTGCAGCAGGAGAGGAAGGGATTGAAAGTCCTGACAAGAAGACGTGAGTATATTATTTGATTTACCTTCGGTATGGTATAAAAATTATTTTCTTGTAGTTTAATAGAAACTACTTGATATAAAGACATTACTCGTGATTTAGACGTTCTGTACATTTCAGAACTTAGTAAAAATTATCGTGTACTCAGATAAGTACTTCGGGACTTATGTATACATATTATTCCCCTGTACTCATTTGAGTACTTTTCATATTGCTAGATATTTTTTATCTTTCAAAAGCTATTTTAAGTTTTGTTTTCTTTTAATTGCATTTAGAAATAAATATGCTCCATTTTGTAGATAACTTATCTCATAATTCCGAATCACCAGACAAAATTTGGAAAGTGAAACCAATAGTTGATGAGATACAACACGGTTGTAACATGCTGCCACAAACAAAAGCCCGTTGCTATCGACGAACAAATTATACTTTTTCCAGAACTGAAAATAACTCAAGGTTTGAAGCAATATGTTCCTTGTAAGCCCAATCCTTGGAGATTAAAAAAATGCTCTAGCAGCGTGTGATGGTTTGGTTTTAAATGTTTTGATATATCAAGGTACAAATACATTTCCTGAAGAGCTAGTGAAAGTGTATGCAGTAGGAGGAGTGAGGTTGTAAAAAATTAGTTGGACCAATGGATTCTGTAAAATTTGTTTATACTGACAAGTTCTTTACTAGTGTGTCCACTGCTGAAAAAGTGTTGGAGGCAAATGCATTGTACTGGTACAGGAATGCAAAATAGGACAGTAAGAGCATTTAAAAATCTGAAGAGTGATAAGGAAATGGTAAGAGGCGAAGTGTTGTCGTAGGTAGAAGTGATGGTAAAATAGTTACAGTTAAATGGAAGAACAATAAGAGTCTTCTCTTGTTATCTACGGCTTTTCGTAGTTTGCCACAAGATCAAGTCCTAAGATACAGCAAAGAAGATAAGTATCATGTTTGTGTTCCATGGGCCTTCTGTAGTGAAACATTATAATGAGAAAATGGGGGTGTAGATTTGCAAGATAGATTGATTTCGTACTACAGAATCTCCACTAAGACTAAGAAATGGACTGTAAGAGTATACACTCATTTCTTGGATTTTGCTGCTGTATTTTGAATAAAATAGATTATAAGCTTGCAGGTACACCAAAAAAGACGATTTCGATTTGTTAAGAATTTAGATCAGACATTGCTAGTTCTCTATTAGCGTCTGACCCAGAAAACGTGACAGTCCCAAAGTTGACAGGCCAAGTAACAATAACAGTAATGTGATTTTTGTCAAAAAAGAGAACAAAATGTTATGCCTATGCCTCAATATCATGTAAAGTATGATTCAGTAAATCACTGGCCAGATTACGTCCCTGGTAAATCACAGTATCGATGTAGGTTTGAAAAATGCAGAGAAAGAACAAGGATTAAACGCATAAACTGCGAAGCTTTCCTTTGCTTGCAAAATAGAAGTTGTTTTCTTGCGTTCCACACCAAGTAAATCCATTCACCGGGTTTGCAAGGATATATGTTATGAAAACAACAGTGCATGCTAAATAGTATTACACATAGCAAATGTAAAGTTATTCTCGAGATATAAAATGCATGATTGTTCTAATGAATCATTGAATGTACATGATTATGTTAGCAGCTTATCTTATAAGATACTGAAGGTAAAAAATATGCAACTAATACATTTTCTTTATTTCTCATTTTGTTAAGATACATCACAAAATTATAGCATGATTTGTTGTAAACACTGCAACAATATTTTCGCCATTAACTTTTGATTTTTCACTTAACAATTGCAAAACGTCGTTTAAAGTATGCAGTGAATTCAACTAAATTCTCATAAGTAATTATACTCACACTGAATGTATCACGAATGATGTTAATATAAATAATTTTGCTTCAAAACAAAACAACTAAATCTTGTTTTGTTCTTCTTCTGGCCTGGCTGTCTGTACCTGGCTTCTAATACTTGCTTCGTTTCTAGGAAAAATATCCTTTATTTATTTTTATATTTACAATAAAGATATGTAGTACTCCCCTAAAGTACTCAAATGAGCACATGCCCTCCCTCTGCCCCTATGACACATTTTAATATGAAATTGCTTTTAGTACACTGAAATACATATAACTAACTAGAAAATATTCAGAAATAATTTTTTGGTGCAGTAAAAAAAATTCGGGACCGTAGAGGTTAAGTATTCCTTTCTACTGTGTTTGTTTATAGCTTCAGTACATAAGCCTTTATATCTAGATGCCCAATATATTTGGCAATCACGCAGAAAACAACACCGAAGATTCTACACCTGTGTTAATTTAACACACAGGCTGTGTGTCATTTCAACTACCGGCATTTGACACACAACTCCAAATGGACAGTAAGTTGTTCTAACAACTTGTTTGTGTTATATTTTAACACAGTCGTGTTAACACATAGGCATGTCGTTGAAATAACGCAACGATTTATTTACAGTGTACAAGTAACCGATAACAACTGGTTTTGAAACTGGCAGTGGTACAAGGATCAAGACAACGATTGTCAAATTTAGCTTTCCAAGAATGGGCACTATCGTCACACTCGTCATTCTACTACTTTTGTTCCAAACCCGGTGTTTACGGATCTCTTCTCGTTTCAGATTTTATCAAATTAAAGATTGTGCATTTCCACATTCTGAATTTATATCAGCAATCAGATTCTTGGTGTATAATACACTTTGCGAGATTTAACAAAAAGTATAATCCTGGAAGTAGTATTATTTTTCGTTATGTTTTATAAACCAGAAGCGATAAATAGATAACAATGAAGACGGAAGCTGCTCTTGAACACTCAATCCATATTTTAAAAAATCCGTTTTTTGCTCTGAGAACTGTCAACACTCAGACCAAGTTATTCTATAAAACTTCCTATGTTTTTAGGACACAATTTAAAAATCTAAAATAACTTAGATCTTTTCGAAATTTTCATTGAATTTCTGTCTTTTAGCAAGGAAATATGCTCAGAATAGTTTTGCACTGAATCATATCCAAAAGCATTAGTTCCCTCGAGTTTTGATTGCGTGTTGTTTCATGAGTACGAACAAGAGAAAAGCAGTTTCAGAGACTGTGTTCAAAAACCGCAGCCGTCGATATTAGCGTCCATTATCATTCCAACTGGTCTACTTCTAATGTATTACATTCACAGAATGAAGCATTAAGTATTATTTTGATGTTCAATTGCATGAATTCTTTCTTGTGTTACAAATAATTGCGTTGCTTAACGTAATTACAGCATTGATGCTTAAAAAGTAGATTGGCCTCGGAAAGATGTTTTTAGTACAACACAATTATCCTCCAAATTGTCTGAAATAAATGGAAGAACAGTTAGATAAATTGATGGTACGTACTTCATGATTGTGCAGGAACATTTTCCAATAGATTTCCCTCGTTCTAACAGAAACAATGTTATCATTTCTTAATAGTTGATACAAAATTTCTTATTACTCGTCACGGTAAATATTATTGGTATAATGATACAGTGGTGGCGAGTTATTCGTTGCAATATTCTAATTAAAATCTTCACAATATTATGAACAAATAAAAATGTGTTCTTTTTGGCATGAGAATCACTTCTAGTATGTATAGAAACCAATCTGTCAAAATATGTCCTTAACTCAGTAATTACCCTACATAAAATAATTAGAGATCACCTATGGGGCTTTTGGAGTAATAATTACACACTTAATAAATATTTTGCATTACTCAGAAATTAAAACAAATCGTGGTAATATGGTGATATAGTCCACAACTGTTGCTATTTTTTTAAAGCCTATAATTATATTAAAAAGAAATATATTGCATACTATATTGGAAGAACTCGGAATACCAAAGACGATTGTAAAGCTGATTAAGCCATATCTTACTAAGATAGGTGGTAATAAATACGAGAAAAAATATCCAATATTTTAAAATGCATATCGGTGTGAAGAAACGGGTGATATCTTATCTTTGTTACGTTTTAATTTCACTTTTGAATACAGAATTAGAAAATTTAAAAATAACAGTGGTCTAGTTTTGAACGAATTGTACCAACTACTTGCGCGGATAACGTAGACTTGATAGAAGGCTTCTTGTGCCAGGACAAGAAAGCGCTAACATTTTCCAAGAGCAACGTACAGAAAGTGAGTGTGAGGCTCAGTGGTAAAAAGTAACAACAAACTTGAAAAGTAAATTTTAAAAAAATAGAGTAACGGTGGAAAATACATATTATTTCTGTGTACAAAACCTTCTGTCTTAGCAACTAATTTCGAAGCAAATAAGTGTAAAGATCTCACAATGCATAATTATGTACAATATGAACATCAAAGTTGATCACTGATCGCAAAGGACACAGAAATTTAAAATAGAAATTTGAGGAAAATATCAAGGAATTCAAAAAGATTCCAATGTGGAGCTTTAAAATACTAACACATCACTAAAATATAACGCGGAGAATACAGAAGTTGATTCAGTTATATGGAGCCGAATTTGAATCTGCCTCTTTCCTAGGAAATGCCGTGTTTCCACCACCGGTTTTGCTCTATCTGCAGTTCACTTCTACTAATTATTGCCGCTTTCGAAATTTGGATTGCAGGAGATTATAGATAGCAGCTGGACCACTGCATTACCTCCACTTTACAGGTTTTCCACAAGTCGTAGACGGCACGGAGTAGACGATGGGACAGGCACCGCTTGAGAAGGCCGAAAGCACAATAGTCCATTGGGCTGACATACGAACTATTCACAGGAATGTCAGAGAAGGGAATTGCCGTATTTCCAATTTCCTGTTCCATACGGCGATAGAATTCCAGCGATGTTTTCGCCATTGTAGCTGGATGCCTTGTCTTGGTGCAGTCCAACCTTGCTCACCTCTTCTTCTCACAATGCTGGGATTTCATGCTTGCATATTTCAGTCAGGACATGAGTCTGGTAGTATGCAGCATTGATTTTGACGTTTTGCTCTACCCTTCGGAGGCTCTGTTTGACCTTATACAAGAAATCGACCTCCTTCTTCGCGAAACTCTCTGTGTATAATGGTACGAACTTTACCATAGTGTGTACGGTAAATCCACACCTCATCAAGGGTATCAACAAACTTCCACCGACCACCCACAAGGTGACATTCATACAGCCTCCTGCAGTTCCTTTTTTGTTCAACCACACGACACGGTTTCAGGGCGTTCACATTGCTCTTGCGAACGACTATGATACGTAATTCCCGACGAATGACGCAGTTTATTGTCGCCTGCGATGTGCGGCAATTGCTGGTCATTGCACGCTGTATGTAGGGATTTTCAGAGGTCACCATACAGCGAACCACACGCAATAGCGACGGGATACTCTTCACGGGAGGACGGTTTCTAGCTGTTCGAGTTGGTGTAGTGGGCCCATGACTCTATGCCGCATATTTCCACATAATATGTTTCTCAGTAGCAGGATGTATATGAAAATCACGAACTTCATACATTTCTACGGTACGCGACGCCATGAACTAAACGTCGAAAAGATCCAAAATGAACGCCTCTCAGATTTGTTCATTTTAGGCGGCATCACACTGCGCCCGACCACATTGCTCTACTGCGTGACTAACGAGATTCTGTTGCTTATGTCATGGCAACCTCACAGCAATAGGTTGTGCATTGACAGTAAAGTTGTACATTGAATTCGGCTCAATATTACTGAATCAAACTATGTAAAATCGAAACGTCTAAAATGGGTGGGACAGGACACTCCCATGGGTAACGTGAGCAGGGTAAATTGAGTTCTAGTTGAAAAAAACTACCGAGAAAAGAGAAGTGAATAGACCAAGAAGATAGGACGATACACTAAACCAAAATGTTAGAAGGTGGGGAATAACAATCTACAATGAATTGAGTTGGGATAGCATAAGTTCTAAAAATATGTTCTGCTTCCATGTTGATGCTTCTTCAGGTTTTCTCCACTATAGAGTGAGTAAGTGTATATGTCTGTTAAAAAGTATATCTTGCCTCTTTCTCTAAGACGTTCATCGTCACTGAAAATCGAAAACCGTAACTTGCAGACATTTCTGAAACTGAGCATGAAGAATAAACACCCAATTCTCAAATCATTATTATTTCTTAAAGACTTTTATCTCCTCTTCAAATCGTTCAGTTTTATTTTAATCGCATTTTTTTCCCAATCTTCATTGATTTAGCTTTTACTTAACTTTTTTCCTTCACATCAGAAAACAATAAAAGAAAAAATGATAGTTTTTAAAACATAATTTTTGTTTTGCTCTACTTTTGTGGTCGCTTGGAAACCAAAAATCTTTTTGAAGAAAACAAATGCTATTAAATCAAGGTGGATGCTTTCCTGGATTGATACAAATGTTAAGTATTCAGTTGGGCTCTTTTGATAGGACTTTACACTAGACAACTACAAACAATTTTTTATCATGATTTCTTTATCATAAGAATAGTATTTTTTGAAACATTTTGGTCAAATCTTCGGCAATCATTTTTACTCTGAACACGTTCTTCACAAAACTGTGTTGAAAAGTGATTTTCCGGAAGCTTTCTGTCTCAAAATGATAAACCTCACCTCAAATGATAGATTGCACACAAATGTAGTAAATACTCAAAAATAATTAGATTTATATATAGCTAAGTTTTCTCTAAGTTTAAAAATCATTAAAATGGCATTTAATCGCTAAACGACAAAGTGAATCCTCAATATTGTATAGTCTCGAACGTTTGTGCTTTCAATTTTCTGACCTAGTCATAGTGATTCCAGGTTTCCTACATTCCAACAAATACATGGGAACAACTCCGTGCACAGATTTCTTCCCTTTTTATGTTGCGGCTATCACCTGTTAACGTAGTTTGTATTGCGTCAGAGTTCCAAACGTTCCCAGCTGTGAGCTTAAAACGCACCAAGTTTATTAAAACGTCATTTGGTGTTATTTGTTCTTTATAAACACGAGAGTTCTTTCACGTTCTTTGCATAATGCTTCCAGACACTTATTATTCCCATTAATATTGGAAACTTTAAGTTCACGTTCTGTCCTTTCGTGCTTTCATTTTATGTTTTTCTTTTTAAGTTCCAAATTCCAATTGTTTTGGGCAATTAACAATGTAGGGAAATAATTGAGCATAATCTAGAAATAAATTTACATAGTGCACTGAGAAAAAAAATTGTAGGTGGCGTACTTAAAAAGGTAGGTTACATGAGTATTTCGTGTAGTTTTTGGACTTAACGTACAGCAGACATATAACTGAAAACGCATGTTTTATAATACTTTCTGTGTAAGTGTTCCATCTATACGTACTTTCCGTATGAAACAATGTAGGCGGTCAGGATCTCACATACAAATGGACGTATATAACATATAGCTGACGAAAGTAACATAAGTATATGCATGTGATATACGTAAAATTGTTAGATGTCACATCCTGCAAGAGCATGATGTAACATCTAAGGGCAGTGCCTATGTAGCATACGGATAACGTATGCTCCGTACTGATTTCTATAGTAAGCAAGAGGATATTTGTACAATATGCCGCTGTCCGGAGAACGGATTTTTCTCTGTGTGATTTGTTTCCTTCTGGTTGAAGAGTTTGGTATACCAAAACTCCCTTATATATTTATTCTGTCCGTCCAGCCGGCCGGTAGACAAAGATTCTCAAGAACTACTTGAAGGAGCAGAACGTAAAAACGTAAAACGTAAAAGGTCCACAGTTAGGAACCTAGTTCGTTTCTACACCGTCCGACAATTAAGTAATGAGACTGGTTTTATTGTGATGAAACAGTGAATGCAACCCATAAACCAATATGTGCATTTGAAAGAGTAATTCCTCCTTTACAATCTGGTAACACCTCATTGTCGCACGCAAACATGACGGGAAATACGGCGCCATTACCAGCAGTCACTGAGAGGCTGTCGTCATGTGAGCACCATGGAGCAGAGAGTGAATATCAAATGCTATATTAAACTGGGTAAAAGTGCCCCACAGAGACTGTTGAGTTGATTTTGAGTTTAACGTCCCTTTTGGCAGCAAGGCTATGTGAGACTGGGCCTACTGATTAACGTGGAATCCGAACCACATGAGCTCCCGCCGGGAATCGAACCCGGGTCTCCCACGCAAAAGGCGCGTACGCTAACCGCTTAGCCACCACGGAGGAGCTCACACAGAGACTGTTAATTTGATGCGAATAGTGTATGGGGAAGTAGGGATAATGATAATCTTCGACTTGAGTAGTCAAAATTGAAGACAATGCTCCTGTGTTTCTACGACAATAAGGGTATCATTCATCACGAATATGTACTCAATGAATGCTCAGTTTTATTTAAATGTTTTGGAGCGTGTCAGGAAGAGAATTCCTCGTGTTCGACCTGAATACTCAGCCCTAAGTAGCTGGCTCCTTATCTATGATAAGGCCAGGGGCCGGATACAGGGGGGGGCGATCGGGGCGATTGCTCCCCAGAAGATATTTTTTTTTCTTATTTTAGATATAAATAAAACCCATCCCAGTGTTTGGAGCTCTTAAAAATAGCTGTAAGTAGCAGTACTACAACCCACCGCTCCCCCCAGAAGTCCGTCCTGGATCCGCCCCTGGTTAAGGCACTCGCTCACCAGGGAGCACTTGTTCAGGAATATTTGACCAGAAAACAAGTGTGTGTGCTGCAGCACCTCTCTATTCTCCAGATATGTCCGCCCGCAACTATTTTCAGTTCCCTAAACTTAAGTTACTATTAACAGGATGACACTTTGCCAATGTTGAAGACATAAAAGCAGCCGTGACAATAGCATCACGGAACATACCACGAACTGAGTTGCAGAGGTTCTGCTACTTCTTGCGTGATCGTGCCACTCGTGTATTGATGCAGGATGGATCTACTTTGAATACTACACAGGTATTATTACATTATCTTTGTTTCTTTGGTCACAATCAAATCAGTCTTATTACTTAATTGTCGGAGAGACCTATAGAGGTAATATTGAAATCAGAGTCAACAATGTTTGGTTTTTACGTTGATCACTGCAGAGAGAAAACGGTGATATATAGAGGGAGGCGTTTTTCTATAATCGACTAAGCATCCCAAGTATATGTCTTATCTATATGCTTAACACTTTACTGAAAGCGGAAGTGGTAAAATCCACTGCAACTTCCGGTTTCAATGTTGATCTTCAGAGCAAAGCTATAAGGATAGCGAGAGGTGTTTTTAAAAATCGACTTAGTATTCTAAGAATATATGTCATTTTTTTAAAGCTAATATTCAAACTTGAAGTTGTAGAAATCAACCACTTCCGGTTTTAACGTTGATCACTATAGAATAAAGCCCTTGGTGGATAGCGTGAAGCGGTTTTCTGTATTCAGTTAAGTATCCTGAGAATATATTCCATGTCCACTATAATCTCTCTAGTAATACCGGAAGTTGTAGAAATCAAGCACTTCCAGTTTTAGCATTGATCACTGTTAAATAAAGACCTAAAAGGATAGAATGAAGCTGTTTTCTGTAATCAATTTAGCATCCCAAGAATATATTCTATCTCCATTATACTCTCTACTAATACCAGAAGTCGTGGAAAGAAACACTTCCGGTTTTAACATTGATGGTTATAAAGTAAAAATGGTAACAGATACCAAGAAACTGTATTATCCAATGATTTAAGCGTTCGATGTATATACATATTTAATATCCACTCTAATATGTGTACTAAAACCGGAAGTGATATAGATATACCACTTCCGGTTTCATTATTAACCTAGAAATTAACACGCCACAAAATCCAAAGTGCTTAAGGTGGTATACACGAGGCATTGCTACTTTTTTCTATCTACTTAATTGTCGGAATCATTGACAATACATAGAGAACGCCTAGAACGGGAACATTTGGTGCATGGCTTGAGTTTAATTTGCAATGGTAAGAAAGGTAGCTTCTCGGTGATCACATTACTACGTAAAGCCACTCCGGACTTTCTTAAATCAAGAAGTAACAAAATTGAGAAATAAACAAAAACAACGACAAAACGAAATAAATTGTTACAGTCACCACAAATTTATGTTGAACGCACGATCAGTAAATTGTTGAACGCACAATATGTCAACTGAAAAGTAGTGTGGAAAATGTTGGTCCTTTACGAAGGTATTCCATTAAGACTTAGTTTACGTAAGGACTTAAAGGAAAGGTAAAGAGGTTTTTGTATATTGCAATTGTACAGAGTTGCTTCTAGTCTTCGGTAGAAGTGAAGGTTTGAATAAATAAAAAAAAAAATAATAAAGACAATTTCTCAAAACTAATTGTTAATAAAGAGTTATTTTATTGGTTTATAATGTCCGTATGAGCAAATAAATCAAAAGTTTGGTAGAAACAAAGGTTAGTTTCAGGCACTCATTGCTAATGTGAAATCGAATTGAATGAGTTTCGTACCACAATAATTTAAACAATAATTAACTTTCAAAGAAGTTAGTTTACATTTCTGAAGTTTCTTAGCAAATTATCTATACAATAAGCTGATGCTCCTACACTTCTGATTATGAAGAGCATCAGTACGAAGCTTCATCCTTCCCCTACCACCATTCCTATTCTTAAATAGGTCCTGGTTAATCTCTTAAGTATCTGTTTATATAATAATTCCAGTGTTGCAAATCAAGCACCATATGCTTCCATAAATTCCTTTCATAGTATGGACGGCATTCCAAAGGTTTCCACAAAACTCCGGTCCAAAGACCTTGCCACAAGAATTTATAAACCTTCAAGCGCTGCAGCTTCCGATAGCAACAAAGCGTATCACGATTACGCAATTTCACAGACGAATAAAAGAGCGAAATCCCAAATCTTTTGTTGCATGTAACATTTTGCAGCAGTTGTGATATGTGCATCTCTTAACTGTATTTTTCTTATTTTGTATCACGGTGATTCTGCAAGCAATCTTTTATAGTACCATGCTGGATTGATTATTAAACACCACTTCTCGTACTTGCGTGTTCCAACTCTGGTAGGGAACTTAACTAAATATCTGTATATGGTTTAAGAAATCCGAAAAGTCTACGCTGCAGAAACAAAATCTTTCCATAGAATCCTATTATTTGAAAGCTAATCAACATTAGATAGCTTCTATTCATCTTTCTCCCACATCCTTCTTGGTTTCCCCCAATCTTCCTTTCCCTACTGTTTCCGACTACTAGAGTCTTTTTATTTCAAGTGTGTCCTTGCTGTTGCTGTTGTCGATATGTATTTCCCCCTACCTTCCTCGAAAGAGGAGAGACAATTTACTACGGCAGAGATTCTTCAATAGTTGGACGCGGACAGGGTTCCACATTGAATTACTTCATGGGCTTTGCTATGCACGGTCTTGTTAGCCATTCTAAGTAGCCTACGATCTTCACTCGCCAAGAAGAAACGACAGAATGACAAATTGGCAACACAGCTGAGGTCATTCACTTCTTTTCCCAAAGCAAGGGGAAGGTTTCCTCTGTAAGAAGGAGACGGGGTTGGGGCCGAAGGATGTTTCACATATTTTCCGAGGGCACACTTGAAATAGAAAGGCTATACTGTCTGCTCCCTGCCCATATTTTTCATTGAAGCTATATATGTATCATCCATCTTAGACGTTTCGGCTTTGATATACTGTATGTATGGTATTAGGCGACCTACAAAATTACGCATTGTATGTGTAGCTTTCTGCATTCAGGTTGTTAATTGTCTATTTCCATATCAAATGTTTATCTCAAAGTTTGCTTTCAAAACCCTTAGCTACTACTTTGCTCTTCAATTTCGACATCTATTCAATAGAATGGGCAGAATTATGCTTCAATACAACATATACTTTTATCTTTAATCTTTCCCATATTAGCAGAAACGTTCACATGGAGAAATCAAACTACCTACAAGATGTCAGCATGTGTCAAACTTGCAATTAATAGTTCCTTCTACATTCGATTGTTTTGTTACTCGTTCCATAAACTCTTAACTCCCCCCCCCAATTCCGAAGAATAAATTATGATAGTGAATCTAATAGTTAAAAAAGGAAAGCTATTAGCACAGGTCCATCGAAACACAAATAGCTAGAATCAGCCGATGTTTTTATTCACTTTACATTTCAAATAAGCGGATGAAGATTGTCTAGAGTTCTTTAGAAAACCTGCTAATGGAGTTGAGCTATCGTAGTCAAACATAAAATTGTTGAAGTGGTGGCACGGAAAATCTTTGGTTAAACGTATTTTGTTCGCACAAGGAGTGCTGACAGAATTCATTGACATCTATCTGTGCCGCAAGACGTAAAACTGTACAACGTCCTATTGTTCGATATTGTAATGAGTAGTATTTGCGATTTCCAAATTCTATTGATGAATGGATAAGAGTTTGAAGCTTATACAACAACCACTTAGAAACGAGTTTTAGTTTGCTGTGATAATCCTGAACCAGTTAGGAATCCATTTTTCAACATGTCTTCTTGAGATTTTTCTATGAGTACTTATTTTCGTGGTTATAAGATCTAACTCCGTAATGACAAAATATTCAAGAGTTTCGTGTACACAGGCCACACCTCTAAAAAACACGCAAAGGGGAAAGGTCACTGCGCTATTATTTCTCACGAGTCATATCGCACATTTCCGACTTTATTTTGTAAACCAGTTTGTCCTTGTATTTACATAACGAAAAACAAATTAAACAACTGGGCTTTCCTTGCAATCGAATACGTAAGGAATTTCAATCATTATTGTAAATTCACTACGACCAATTTAGATTCGGAATCATATTTCATCTTGAAACTGCAAAAAAAATAACACAATTTCTCACGCTTTTTTATGTACTAGGTAAATGCTGAGTTAGTCTTATGAGACGTGCCAAAGATGTAATTCTCAGGCTCTTCGAGAAGAAAACTTTCCCATTGAAGAATGATAAAGTAAAGTAATTTCAGTAAATAATTAACTCAATGCACTTTCAGTACATTTTCTCAGTGATAAATACATTAATTAACCTGGGATAATAATCGGAATTATATGAACATTTGCTGATCTGACATAAAGTTGCCACCCATTCCTTTCAAATAACAATAATAACAAGGTGTATTTGGTTATGTATAAGTTTGCAAGAAATTTCACACAGTACAGAATCAGGAAAATCTGTACATTGCTAAAGCATGGTTGACAGCTATAACAAACTGTACATTTACTAAGGGATGATAGAAGAACAGTAGAAAGAAATGCAGAGTTCTTACTAAACGCTTGCAGGGACGAGGGTTCAGAAGTAAATGAAGAGAAAACTAAATACATGGAAGTTCGTCGGGATCGTAATACTGCAAATTATAAATGCGTTAAAATATCAAATAATACTTTTGATAAAGTGTATATTTTCAAATATCTAGGATCAATATTAACAGACAAAAACCATTTTCACGAAGAAACTAAATGTGAAATAAAAGCAGGGAATTCGTGTTATTATTCAGTTCAAAATCTTTTGCCGTGCGAATTCTGTTTGAAGCATAAAATATATAAAACGATAATCATTCCTGTTGTCCTATGTGGTTGCGAAACATGGTCGCTTACTCTGAGGGAAGAACGTAGACTGAAAGAATTTGAGAAGAAGATCCTGTGACGAATATTTGAACCGAAGAGGAACGGGAATGGAGAATGGTGGAAACTTCATAACGAATAACGACATAATTTATACCGTTTACCAAACACTGTTAAGTTCATCAAGTCTAGGAACATAAGGTGGTCAGGTCATGTAGCCAGGAGGGAAAAAAGTGGGAACGCTTTCAAAGTTTTAACTGGAAATCTAATCAGAAAACGACAGTTAGGAAGACCTAGGGGCAGGCTATAATATAGTTAATTGATATTCAAATACGTTTTTGTTTGTATTGTAATGGAAGAGTTTTTATCTATAATTGTGTTCAGGCTTTCCACTTGCGATGAGTAACAATTTTTTTTACAGATGAGTCCTTCTTCATTCAGACAAGTAATTGCAATACCCTAAAAGAATATCTACTAATCATACATGCATCTGAAAATTCAAGAAGTATCACATTTCATTCTGATCATCCAAAGAGAATCAGTAATTTGTGGGAAAATTAAGAAAAGACTAGTGCCGGTCTGAATTAGGGAGTCGTTTACAAGTATTGTGTTTTCTCTATTTCAAGACTGTTGTTTTTCTTGCATGGTCAGAGTGGAATGTGATATGCCTTAAACTCTTAGGCACATATCCGATTAGTAGAAATTCTTCCAGGGATTGTAATTAGTTGTCTGCATGAGGGGCGCACTGACGGGGGTCCACCGGTCCAGACTCCCCGAAAAATAAAACTTCCTAACTCAACGTATATATGAATATTTTCTTAACAAAACTCTAATTGCTTAACAGGGAAATGATATATGTAGCATGAACATTTGATTTTACAATTTATCTTTACTCTTTCTCTTATAAAACAATCTAATTCTATATTTTTTCCCCTGAAAATATAGTTGGAAGAATTTTAAAATTACTTATCGTGCTCAGAATAATCTTCATTCAATACTACATAGACGTAGTGGCTTGTAGTATTGAACTCCCCCCTAAAAAAATTTGTAGGTGCGCACCTGGTCTGCATAAAGAGATGTAATATTTACTATTCATTGTAGGCAAAATTTCTGAATACTATTATAAAGTAGTTCAGGTACAACCAGGCCCGTATTTATATATTATGCGCCTCTGTGCTCTAAATAATTTGCCGCCCCCCCTATACAAACCTATGTCTCAAACAAGGAAAGAAATCGTAATTTTGCAAACATGCCAGCTCTTCTTGAGTAGTAGTTTAGGTATTACAAGTTACAAAAGTTACAACGTAATTTTAAATGGTCTAATTCTCTCAATGATGATTATGATGTGGTATTCTGCCCGAAGGTGGGTGTTTGATACGAAGGTCCCTAGGCAAGGTGGACCCATGGTAGTTTGCCATAGCCTTCCATGGGATGATGATGACGTACTAAGGACGGGACCTACAGCTTAACTTGGGTGTTGAACCACTTGTACCCCCACCGGGAATCGAACCCGAGACTCCTTGATTACAAGGCAACAAGCTTAACCACTCATCCATTGGGGACACATTCTCTCAATACTGGTATGCAATTTTCATGTAGGTTTTAATTTATTGTCCGGACAAAATGTATTCTATTAATACTTAATCAACCATTATGACATTTTTATATTTCATAATTTCACTTGAATTATGATTGAATTTCTTAAATATTTACTCTTATCATTGTAATAGTAAAATATGGAATTAAAAAACAGATAAATATTGGTGATAACTGATAAGAAAAATAATTATTTAGATTTTTCTGCGTCAGTACAATAAACTGTCTGTCTGTAGCGCTTTTCAACTCGAGAACCATAATAGATAAAAACATGAAATTTGAATGTTTTCAAGCTCTCAGAGAAATGATCCAAATGACCTGTTCCAAGTCCGTACGTCACACTTGAGCTGAGATATGGAGTGGAAAGTCCCAATAAGAATAACATGAGAGCATTTTTTTTTTAATCGGAAACGAATAATATTAGAGTTGAATTATAGTTTTGGGATCGCTGAGATGAATACTGACAGTTTTAATCCAATTCAACTTTAAAGTCATACTCTACTTCTCAGGGAGGGGGCGAGATTTTAAAATTAATCGAAAACGACAGATAATAGTATTGAATTCATAGTTTTCGAGGTCGCTGAGTTTAACGGTATCGGTTTTCATGATGTTCAAGTTCATCCTCACCCCTTGCGGTGAGGGTGGGAAAGGATGCCTTTTTAAAAATAATCAGATAAGCTAACTAATTAGTAACTACTGTAATTAGAGCGAATTAAACACATTAAAATATTTTCTCGCGCTTGCACGGGACTCTGCAGGCTGCTAGTTTTAAATATTACTTTATTTTAAATCTTTGGAAAAAAATCCAAAATTTTGCCGCCCCGTGCTCGAGCACAGAATAGCACTTACCTAAATACGGGCCTAGGTACAACACAAATTGAAAATGAATTGTAGGATACAACAATATTCTCAAATAAATTCATTCGGTACTAGGTTGAGAACACATGAAAACGATCTTTCTGTAAAGAGAAGAAAATGTGTATACAACATCTCATTTGAGTAAGGTTCAACATGCAAGTTAAATAGAACGCGAAGAATATCACTTCACATGTTGATCTTTACACATGTTACCGTTTTATTGAAGTGACAAGTGATCTGTGTATATGACGGTTTGCTTTTTACTCCGATTATCATTCAACTTAAAGCGGAAAAGGGTTCTAGTTCTACCAAAGACTTATATTTCTGGTAGAAGTAAAGTACACTATGAGAAGTTAACTCAAAACAGGCAATGCATAAAACTGAATGCGCTTTCAGAAGGTATGAGCATTAAAATCCGCTTCAATTAACTGAATCCAATAGCAGTGACATTTTAAATACAACGTTCTAATAATACTTAACATAAAATCTGCTTCAATTAAGTGAATCCAAGAGTAGTTACATTTTAAATACAACGTTCTAATAAAATTCAACAGTGTATATAAATTCTCCCTACCTTATTTATGTTCAATTTTCTAAGGTAAAATTCAGGCCCTGGAAAAGGAAAAAAGAGACAATCAATTATGTTTGGCAACACTAAATGTTGAGGTCGAAACATAGAAAATAGGTAATTCAAACCATTTGAAGATGTTCACATAAATATATTGGTTTAAAACTACGTTAAATTTGCTCGCTATTTGTATTGTACACTTCCATTAGTTACATTTTACTTTATTTGATAAGTTTCTTACAAAATTATGTTTGTTTTTAGAATTCAACATTATCAAAAATTGTAATAAAGGAGTTCATTTATTTTCTCTTCAGTATGTTGACAGATTTACCAATGTGATAAATTACCAAATAGGCAAAACCTATTAATGTACTTGAAGAAAAAATAAAAGGACGCCTTTGATACTATTTTACCTTCGAATAAGATCATGATTTCAAAAAAAAAAATAATAATACTAATAATAATAGTAATCCTTACTAGAGATGACGTGGGTCAATGAAAATTTGACCCACTGACACACCGCCCACCGTGACCCACTACCCAATGGACCCACTACTCACTGTGATTTAATACTCAATGGACCCACGACTCACTGTGATTCACTGACTCACGACCAACTCTGAACCACCACCCACTGTGACCCTCTCTGAACCATCACCCACCATGACCCACTCCGACACATCACCCACCATGACCTACTCCGACACACCACCTGCCAAAAACCATTGTCATCAACTCTGACCCATGATCCACGCCTTTTGTCTTCACTGACTAAAGAATTTATTTGTAATAAAACAAACCGGTGAAATTATCTCTGATCGGAGTTTAAATTTCTACGGTCAATCGCTTAAGCACCGCTGTTACAATACCGGTGGATCTGATCTTTACGATATAAAATAATTTATCATGGGCCATATTACGATGAATTTAAATTTAATTATCGTACATAATTATTTTCTTCTTGAATTACATACACTTTCAGTGGGAAACAGGATGAGTTTTGAAAGTCTCAAATCAATTTAAAGTAGACCAACGTGAAGAAAAAAACAGTGTAAAATTCGACTGTGTCTCAAAAGCCAAGTAGTAGGTCCTGTCCTATTGCTCTTATTATTAGAGTTAGAAGTGTCAATTCCAAAGGAGCCTGAAGTCATTTTCACTTAAAGATGCTCATCTCAGGTTAGTAAATAGAAACAAATGAAAAAGGAAGAAAAACGGAGGCCTTGAAAGTAAAATGTAGGTTTGTTTTACGTCTTTTATTTGTACTGTAAAATTGGAAATTATGGAAATATTCCTATTCAAAACTAACCTCGTCAGTTCATACCCACACAACAGATACAGGGAAAGAAAGAAAGAGAGAGAGAGAGAGAGAGAGAGAGAATAACAAAGAAATTAAAGAAAGTTATTTAAGATACAAACAGACTTAAAAAAGCAAAGTTTGTGTACAATTATATCACGGACAACACAACTAATATTTCTTATAAATGCTTAGTTCCTTAGAATATCTACGGTAGTTACTGATTCTGAAGCTTGTTACTTATGATGCTGGTGTTATTACGGCGTATAGTGTAAATACACATTTCGCATGTTTAAAGTTGTTTAAAGAAAGTTTTTTTTTTTTATTGATATTTGCTTAGTGATATGATTTCACCAACTTGCGTTACGTAATGCACAAAGATTAAGTGAACACAATTTTTTGTTGGTAATTTGCATCAAGTTTTCAAAGCCATGTTTCAAATACACAAATATGATATTTTAGATATTCTAAAGTAACTGTCGATTGGTCTTAACAGCCAATTTTCATGTGGTGACCTTCCAGTTTTCTTTAGCTTCACGAATACATTCGAGGAACACAAAAGAAAAATCCAATTTGAATTTAGCTTAAGATAGTAAGCCTAAGTTCTAGTATAATGAACACCTTTTCTAACTTCTGACCCCACTTTCACCCATCCAAGGATATGAAAGGGTAATCAGGATACTCATCCTGTAAGACTATTGTTGTCCTATCAGTTAATCAGTAGCTGGAACGATTTGTTGGCACTCAATACCATTGTAAGAAATAAATCTTCCCCATCGTCTGCGTGAGTTTTGTAGGAATTCTCACATTTTTGTTCTATCATTTCATTCATTATCATCGACACCGTCTCCCTTAGTCTTGGTGCGCAATTGTGAAACATTGAACTTGATTTTAATTTCATTTAAACCAGTCTATCGTCAGTTGTAGAGCATTTGTTGCATCCTCCCAAAGAAGGATAAAGAAATACGCTTATTGACTGATTAACCGAAGCCCATTTCCCAGTTATATCTACTGATGGAGGGAACTCTTCTTGTGAGTATCAGTGTCAAAACAGGAGCGTTAAGGAAATCTCACTTCTCCCGAACATCCCCAGATACCATATTTCATGATTTGATCACAACCCACCCCCAAAATTTCCCCGAACCAGATAAAATCTCGAAATTTCGTCCTTATTACCTGACGTTGTGGCAAACTGTCTTACAAGTATTTACGGCGCACTGCCACAAGCAATTCTTCCGTTCTTAAGCGGGACAAATTTCTGTTCCATATTCAAGGCCGTAAATACAATTAACTGACAATATGTATGGCTTAAAAATCCACAAGCTCCATCGCGACACAAACAAAAATTTGCATTTGGATATTGTCCCGTTTTGAGGCAACTTAGTTTGGATAGTTATTACCCAAAGATTCTAGTCTCAGCTAAAAGTTCCGCAACGAGAATCCTTCTATATGTCCCGTGCCTATTTCATTTACGGGCCACGTTTCTTCGATGCCCCACACTTATTTTCGGTAACCTCCAGTTATTTTAAAATTTTTCGGTGTACGTAAAATTTCCTCCATTCGTAGGACTATTTCAAATTATTTCGAACGAAGAAGTGATCCTTTGTTTTATGTGTAGCAAACTCACATCCACACTATAAATAGGGAAGAATTATTATTTTGTATATTTTTTTCTTGTAATTTCAATATTACTTCAAACGACAACTTTATTTTCAATCATATTACACAACTACATTTTATTTCCTCCTCTGTGCTTGTTTCTTTACTTCTAAAAATAGTAATTCATTCAGTATTTTTGTTATAAATACTAGTTGTTGCGGCCAAACCTTCGGTCCGATGTACACTATAGGTTTTAAAATTGTGCTTAATTGTCACCAACCAACATGCGGTCACATAAATACTGTAACATGACGAGTATTAATTGGTGGAGAAAAAAATATATTTACTTAATCATTATCGTAACACTTTGTAAATTATTCATATTTTAAATGGAAAATAAAATTCAACTTCCAAACTGGTGTTGTAGGTCATTCACATAGCTTCAGGACAATTAAGGAAATCATGTAGTAACATAGAACTGTGTGCAGATAGAACATTCCTTCTAATAAGGAATAATGCTCATGTTATGTAGCAATGTGTTGACCTAAAATCATTAACGCTTCCTACTTCAAGCAACCACGAAAATTCTTGTAATTGTTTAACGTAAGCGGAAGAATAATCACGCCACCAAAGCTAGGAAGAGATGGGTGGACTGAAATGTTAGAGAACTCGGGACAGTGTACCAGTATCTAAAGCAGAGACAAGAGCTTCACCGTCATCTTCGCTGAAAAATTTTGGTGAGCACAGATCTGGTCCATGACTTGATAAAATCATTGCTTATATTCGAATATAACTACAAATCTTTCTGAGCTACAAAAATGGATATATGCATAGCATCAGCGTCCGGGTTCGATTCCAATTAGTGGAATATAACAATAAATATTTGTCTCTGTTGCTTACAGGCAATATCAATTTCTGTTACAGGCAATATCAATTTCTGTTCGTAATATGCACAAACGATAATTTCATGTGATTGTTTAATTGGCATTTTTTTTCCATACAGTATTCACATACATGATTTGTGGATCTTGTGAATTACTTGTTTAGATAGTTGTAACTTCGTCAACGAGAGTCAAACAAATTTAGTACTGCAGAAGCTTTATTTCCCGACTTCCGCCAAAGTTTGTTATATTTGTAGCTTTTTGGTGTACTAGAAAGATTTGCGTTTTCTCGGCCTACGGCCTTATACTTTTTAAGCATTCAGTTCTGCCAAATTTCAAGTTTCTTTTCCTAAAAAATAGGATTTTGTATCCAAAGAAAACGCTCATTTAAATAACATTAGAATTTTTCATTCCCCTTTAGACCCCTTAAAAAACTAAAAATATTAACTTTTGGAAATTTTCCTGTGGGTTAGTCCCGAAAGGTTACAATCAAGCCGAATTTCATCATTCTAATCTTGCTGGAAGTGCCTAAACATTTTGGGGTGTAGAAGATGTTCCATATAAATAACATGGGAAAGATTTTTCAGTTTCCCATGACACCTCTCTAAATTTTGATTGTTTTCATTTTGGTAATATACTTAGGTAACTCTAACAAGAACGTACAAGAATACCGAATTTAAAACTTTTATTCTAAACCCAAGTAACTAAAATATGAGATTATAGGTCCATAAAAGGTCAAATTAAATAACATAGGAAATTTCTTCATGGCCCCTTTAGACACCCTAAAAATTAAAAAATTTCACTTTTGGCAATTTTCCTGTGGGTTAGTCCCGGAAAACTACAATCATGCCAAATTTCAACTTTCTACGTCAAACGGAAGTAACCCCTTTATTTTATGTCAGTTCATATATTTTAATATATGTATACTTAGGATATTTCGACGAAGCTGCTGCTAATTACTCCTACTGAGAAATATTTCTAATTAAAATTGACCATATTACGGGCAATGATGCTCACTACTATTACATCATTAGCTATGTTGCTTAGAAATAAATATCCTGTATTTTGTAACCAAAATACTAAAATATTTGAAAGTTACAAAACTATGGTCAGAAAGACATCTTTCAATCATAAAAGAAAATATTTTTTTTTCTTTTTTTACGGGAATTTCTCAATTCTTGCCACTTAAAGGGTTAATGCTCAAATCTTATGTATATTTTCTTGTAATCTTTTATGTATATATTGCTCTTGTAAACTTATATAATGCCCAAATCCATGTCTTTGCAAACGTACATTACGCAACAAGGTGCAGATCCTGCTTTAAAAAGTTAAAGATATTAACAGTTCCATCTATTTACATATATGAAACATCCGTTTTCAGTCTAACACAAAATGAAGATGGAATGAAATATCATCATTATCACACTAGCGATCAAAACAAAAAGTCTTACTTTGCTAGATTATCAGTGGTACAACAGGGCCTCAGAAATATGGCAAATAAAATATTCAATGCTTTCCCCAATCACAAGAGAAAACTTGAATAAATTTAAACAAAACTTAAAAATGTATCTTATAGAGAAAGAATTTTGTAGAGTAAAAGAATAACTAGAATAAGTGTAACAATGTAAAATATTTTACCTATGTGTATAATCACTTCTATAAATCATATTATGTTTGTTTTATAATCTTACGTAAATATTATGTACATGTGAATTGAACCACTAAATACCATGTATTGGTTGGATGGAGTAAATAAATGAAATGAAATACAGTTTAGTTGTAGTTAAACCCATGCAATATAGAGAGACAAAGAGGGAGATTAAACATAACGATGGTTCTTTCTGAGGTAAAGTATTTCGCAGGCAAAATAGTCCCGCTTTCGGATCTCTGGGTGGAGACTACTCCGGGAACGATCATCAAAGAAGAAAGTAACTTACATTTTAGCATAAGAATTTGGAATGTACGAACTTTATGACGCGTTAGTAAACATGAAAATCGAATTATGGAAATGAATAAATGTAAAGTGAACCTAGTGGTTTGAGTGAAGCGCGATGGTCAAGAAAAGGTGAAATAATGTCGGGAAACTATACAATATTCTATTCGGGTAGTATTAAGGTCAAGAAATAATGTCGCAATAGCAATGAGAAACGAAATAGTTAAAACTGCAGCCAAGGTGAAATGCTGTAGTGACCGTCTGATCTTTGTAAAACTAAGAGCAAAATCAGTAGACATTGCGATAATACAGTACAAGTGTATATACCAACTATTGACCATGATGACAATGAAATAGAAGTAACATATGATAAAATTAGTGATATATTGCATTAGAAGGGAAGAGTTCAAGTTAAGTAATGGGAGAATTTAACAGCGTGGTGGAAGAAGGAAATCATAATAAGATAGTGGTAAAGACTGCAGACTAAAATCTGCTTCTTCGCGTACCAATCGTCAATTGGGTCAGTTACAGAAGGGGCCACCAGGCGGGAGAGCGGATTACTAGTGGAGTCTTCTTGCAGGCCAGCAAGAACTTTCTTTTTCTTTTGGCTCCAGTTCTACACGGCAGGCAGATCTCCAGCAACCGGCGTCAGGGCAGAGGACCATGTGACGACGATGCGAGTCCAGCGACAACAAAGGAAGGCTGAAACAAAGAAGACGGTCTACTACCCGAAAGTTTGGACAAGTATTTTGTAACCTTTTAATTCAAACTATAGTCGGAGCACTCAGCTCATAATATATTGCAATCTTAATTTCCATTTTTTTCTTATAAAGTTTCTCTCGTCTAAATATTTGTTCCTTTTGCCCTAATGATTCTTACGATTGTGTCTGGCAATATATACTGGTACAAATACTTGTACTTACTGCTGGGACAAGCGCACTCTCGTATTCATTGGAATAAGATGGTCACAGTGAAATAATTTCGATTATGCAGAACAAACACACGGGACCACATGCCGATCGACTTCCGTAGCCAACATGATTTGATGATGAAAAATACGTGGTTTAAGAAAAGAAAAAAACAAGCCGTACACGTGGAAAAGTCCAGGAGATAAAAGACGCTACCAAAACGATTATAAGCTCGTCAAGCAACGTTTTGGGAACAGTGTATGGAACATTAAAACATTACCACGAGCGGATGTTGATTCGAATCACAATCTCCTAGTGGCGGACGTGTATAGGCCTACCTGGTTAAAGTCAATCAAGAAAAATGACAGAAGAAATCGAAAATGGAATTTAGAACGACTAAGAAGTGTGGAGAGTAATGTAAAAGAAAATATAAAAGTTCTGTGGAATAGACGATAGTGTAGACACTGTGAAAGAATACTAGGGAAAAAGTTAAGCTAATTCCGTTAGACATACTCAATAACGACATTGGTGATATCACCGAAAGAAACACGGGTAACTGAACAGATGCTTAAGAAAACGGAGAAATGCAGATGGATGAAAATCACGGACACCAAAAAAAAACACAACAAAAGGCTGAATAATGAATTGAGAAGAAAGACTGACACATTCAGAGAGAAGCAATATGTGAATAAAGAATGGACTTCAATGCCTTGGCAAATATGTTCTGATGTATCAGAAACCACAGAAATTGGGTTAAAGAACTAAAGTTTGAAATCGAATATAAGAAAAATCACGTGGTCACTGACCATCAAAGAGTCCTTAGGATCTGGGAGGAATGCATAAAGGATCTATATCAAGAGAAGAACCACTCAAGATATATCGTAATCGAAGTAGAAGAAGTGGATGAAGAAGACAAAGGACCCATCATACTGAAAAGTGAACTACTACGAGCCATCAAAGACAATAGCAGTAGTAATGCGACTGGAGTCGAATTAGGAAAGAATACAACGAAAATACTGGTTTCACTTATTAACAAGATCTTCCTGAGTGGAGAATGACTAGATAATTTGCTAGATGTTGCAATTGTGAAGGAACCAACTGACGGAGCCCCAAACAACAAAGGAAGAAGGTTCAATGTCTCGTCAGTTACATAAGCCATTTTATTTAGTTGAAGAATTTACATTACATAAGCTTACGTAACTCGATTGAAATATAATCAATATTTATCAAGTGCTTCAAATTTTAAAATGGAATACAAATGAAAGTTTGTTTAGCATTTCCCTCCACTTATATTGCCATATTTTTGTTTCATTAAAAGTCAGACTTTACTTTAACGTGCTACTCCTGTAGTTAGTTAAGTTTCCTTTCAGATGGGTAATATTTGTTCAAGCCGTTTATTTCACCTTTTATAAAATTTATAATGTAGCAAATGACTTCAGTTCCGTTGAATTGCTAACTGCTTCAAATGAATTTCTTCGCATTTGCTGAAGGAAGTGTAAGCTAGCTTCTACCATTCGACTCAACTGACATTTGTGTGCATGTCTCTGTATACATCTCTCCAAAATTTAATCGGTTTTAATTATACTCAGTACGCATCTTCCTTAAACCTTAGTGGACAAAACCTATCGTTGGGAGTTGGAATCTATTGACAATCAGGAAGTAAAACGGATAAAATTAACCCCGTGCTGCAACTATACACACATGCTTAATAACGAAACGATATTCCTGTAAATCTACGTAAGCGTTGTTCAAATTTAACAGAATGAACCAGTGGTATATACTTGCTTTAAGACCTACCAATCATTCACATTGTTTGGGGTTAAAAATAGCCAAGAAAGAAAACATGAATTTACCCTAACCCATGATTTCTTTTAAAATGTCTCACGGTAATTTAATTTTAAAAGTATTTGAATTTGACGCAATGTGATGCATGTTTTCTCAGACGTTTTACCACAAACCATATTACTTAGGATTAAAATTACTTAATAACGAGGATTGAATTTAACTCTAATGACAATTGGTGAAATTTTCTCCAATTTTTCTCCTTCAATTTTTTTTTCAAGACTTAGATTGAAATGATAGCCTTAATATTGTGCCGGTGCTGTGTCATCAGTTATAGCCCAGAATACGTAATAAATAAATGCAACCAAATGGGGATGGAATTGATGCACAACACGGTACTTAACTGTAAAATTGTGGTTGAATTTAAATAAAATTCAAATATTTCTAATTTGAAAATGACTAGTAGGGAAAAGGGTGAGAGAAAGAGAAAGGTTATGACTAAAAGATAAAGGATGAGCACTAGCCTGATAGATCCCATCGTCCTGGTCATCTGGGTGATGGATATCTTTCTTTGGAGAAGTTTGGATTAGCTGGAGACAGTCAACATCTGAATCTTAATTCTGTCGAACTGCAAGGGGCGTCGATAAAGCGTCTTACGATAATGTCCTTCTACATCTTTCTACTAGACTGTAGGAGCCTGTTGAGTCTGCGGTGATAAACCAACAGAATGGTACTCTTTGACTTGTGGAGTCGGTGGTCCTCCAATGGTGGGATCCGCTTCTCTCCGATGATCCTGCACCTGTCCCAATCGTGTGTTGAATACCCCTTGTTGTTCTGTTCCTCGTGGTTTTGATCAATTCAAGAATGATGACCTAATCGGGAAGTATCAGGCTGTGCTTGAAGGTATGCGGAAAGGAAAGAAGGAAACTAGTCGAATTTATTTAACAAATATGCATTTACAAAAGCCGTCTGAGAATGTACACTTTTAATCAAAGTTTTCTTTCAAAGTTTTCAAAAGTTCATGCTTCTTTATATCCAATACATAGTTACTTCATTTCCAATAGACAGATACTTCACAATATGATTAGCTATAATTGTTTTCTTCAATCCTGTTCCTCAGTACACGCCTAGTTTCATAATTGGCTTAATATATATATATATATATATATATATATATATATATATATATATATATATATATATATATATATATATATATAGATCTCCACAATATAGCACTTTGGAAACACACATTTTGATTGAGAATCATGTATAAAGAATTTTGTTCGTGCTCATTAAATTCGCTGCAACGGTGTTCAACTGTAGTCTGGAACAAAAGCCAATGCAAATACATTCCCTTTACTTTTTTTTTTAAATACATATTCGCGTGTTTCCAATAATAAAATTACTTTCTCCACGTGTTAGTTAATTATAAATCGAAAACGCTTCACTTAAAAAAGGAATTTAATTATTAAAGATATGCCTCTATTCAAAACCACATTTTGATAATTACACATACAAACGAAAAAGAGTTGCATTTGAGAGTAAAATCATCTTATGATAATTAAAAATCCACAAATCAGTACCATAATTTGAATCAGAAACGCTACTAACACTTCACTTCTAAAATGAAATTATCTACTTCAATTTTCTCAACACTACACTTACTGTTAGACAATTACACATACTAAAATGAAAAGAATTGCATTAAAATGGTGACCTGAAAACTCCTCTATTCTCCTTGTGTATCTGATGGAGGATGTAATGTTTAGTTCGTGCTAAATCCTAAACAAAATCTATTGTAAAGAAGGTTGAAACTTGGAAATGAGATTTAATTTTTTAAAGAAAATGTCGACCTTTTATTTTTTTTAGAAGGCTATTAAAAAAGGCTGGTTTTCACCTTTGACCCCTGATCTTGCACTATCCCAATATTTCCTGCCGTGTTTTAAAGAAAACTAAATGAATCTTTAGTCAGGACTAATGTCCAAGGGAAAAAATAAATGAAATATTTAAATTTTACTTCCCGCGATTATGCCGGTTAGGCTAAAGGAGATGGTGATGATGTGAAATAAATGAAATGGCGGAATGAAGAAAGTCAGAGGAAACGGGACAACCCCGAGAAAACCCGTGCACACGGTGTTTACCCAACACAAAGCTCACTTGGCGCGAGCTGGGATCGAACCAAGAACCCCAAACATCAGAGATGAATGCTCTACCACTGAGCCACCGCGAACCCCGAGTGCCCAAGGGATTTGAATCCTGAGTGTAATAGGGGATTTTATTCTTATTCTATATTATATATTATCCACCTCTTTGTACCTGCAGAAACTTATCTTTTTAATCCTTACGATAAATCGAAACATAAGAAAGTGCCAACAGTGAAGTGTGTCCAACGAAACACGAATGAGGCTTCACAGATTCTTTTTGTTTCACAGCAAAAGTCCATAGTTTCATGTGTATATTAGAATTCCTAAATTGCAATTTAAGTGGCAATGTGGTTTTAAAGTACATATAAAATTTAATAAACCCAATTTTGTCCAATAAAATCCAATTTTACCCCTTGAAAGCCACTAGGTGTTTTTTTTTTAATAAAAAAAGCTGGGATTTGCACAATCCTGTCTATAATGAAGGTTGAATTAACCCTCCTTCATTTGAAACAGCTTATAATTTTCACTAAACATATATATATATATATTCGACTTTATACAATATGGAGTACATAATGTTTCAGGCTTTCCCCCAATACTCTAGAATGGAGTTAAAATCAGTCAATTATGTACTGTAAACTGCACATAATTATGGACTGTACTTTACGGTACTGTAAACTCAGCAGTGCCCTCGGTTTTGTGTATAGAGTACTACTGGAAGAGGGTAGTTAACACATCGCTTGACTAGTAGTGATTGTACAGGCGAGTAGGAAATGTGCGGAAAATCGCCGCTATACCTTGTCAATATCAAAGGGCACAGTACAACCAGACTACTCAGTTCAAATGGGACGCAAGGTCGGCTTACGGAAAGAGGGCTTGTCGTACTGCGAAATTGTTATGCGTATAGGGAATACCGTCCCGATAGTATTGCGCATGTTGAAGCAATAGACAGAAGATAATTGAATGTACCGACGAGTGGACAGTAAACAACTCAATGCGACTACACCACGGGATGGCAGAATCTTGTCATCATCGTCGTAACAAGACCGTGCAATGTAATGCACAAATTTGGCACTGGACCTCGACACTGGAGGACGAAAACGGGTATGGACTTACTTACGTCGTCGGATCGATGCATCTACTAAAAGCTCGACTGCTAGTACGCACAAATTTGCATCAGCTTCCATTAACCCGAATTACAAGCGCCTCAGGTTATGTTGAGGTACGTAAATACAGTTACAGACAATCCGAGACGCAGTTAGTCTTGAGTTTCCAAGCAACTATACTTCAACATGTTCTACCATGATAGCTGCAAACATGTTTAGACACTATCCTGATGGCAGTGTAAATTATCGGGTGTGATAACAGCGTAACGGCAAGTGTGAAGGGTCACTACCCACAATACCTGATCTTGTACGGCACACAGTGAGGGTAACATAAGCAGTGCTTGCTGCATCTTTGAAGTTGTAAGAGATGGGAAAGGTTTATACCTTTCCTTGAGACAACTCAGAACAAAACAATATGCCCGCTAACATTTATCCAGAAATGTTGCAGATCTTTCGACGAACAGCGGATACCGCTACTACGCTTCCTTGTATGATGGACTGGCATGTCGCCCATCAATCATGAGTGAAATATGGTTGGTCAGCATCTTGTCCCTTATGGTCCTCCAGCAATGTATATATTTAAGATGTTCGTAAATCCAAGTCCGTTTATTGAGATTACCGAGCGTCTTCTTTTCTCTGTGCATTACATAAATCCACTCGTGAAGTTAAGGAGCCTCTTTTTTCAGGATCCATACAAAGCGGATGATGGTTCAATTGGAACAGACAATGACGTATCTAAATGGATGCTTCTATTGTTTGGTTGCTCTCGCAGAAATAACTCTGGAAGTGTGTAAGGAAGCATCACGAAGGACAGTAACTAATTACATAACTTAGAAAATCATTCCTCTTATTCTTGTTGTTTTTGTTCGTTAATGATGAGTTCAATTAGCTTAGAAATTCCTAAAGATAATCACAAATCAAACCACAATGACACATATTGAAAGGAAAAATTTCTTATGATGAATGAATCTTTTGTAGGTGGAGGTAACCTATCCATTGCAATTTTAGATTAATTTTTTGTATGATCATAATTCTTTCAAACAACCGATTCAAGGCAATTTGACTAATCCCAAGTAGTGGTTGCGGGTGACCGGGAAAGAATATTTTTCTTTCAATGCAAACCAAGGACGGCTTCAGCCTTTGGGCCTAGGGCGATAGAGCCCTGCGGGGCTCTTCGCCGACACAATATCAAAAGTAAAAGTGTCGACAACAGAATATCACCCAGCAAATACAGAATTATTCTTGATTTGAGTGGTGCCTTTCTTTACAAATAATAATTCATTTTAGATTTCACCTATTATGTTATTCAATCGTTATTATTGAATTATTTTCTGTTATATGATTCATATTTTATTCGTTACTAGCTGAAATACCCGTTTTTCGCAGGGGTGAGATAAAATTCTGTGTAAACAAACTGAACAACGAAAAGAAAAAATATTGGTCATTTTCTACTACGTTTACATACCTGGTAAATGCCCCCGGAGACCCCCTGCTTCGAATTAAAAAAAACGCCTCTGGTCCCCAGCCGATGGGGGCTGTATTTCGGAGTCAATGTATGTGAGAGTATCATCATTTACCTCAGCGACTGCGAAAACTATGGATTTGACAAAAATATCGGTCATTTTGGATTATTTTTATGTGTTTCGGTATCCCTCCGGTGACTCCCGTACCGCATTTAAATAGGATTGTTGGAAGTTAATGCGATCGGAGTTTCACCATTGATCTCAGTGACCGCGAAATCTATGATGTCATCTGGCAACCAGCACTGCTGAAGTAACAGTTTGTGCTCATTCTTTGACGCTTCTACTGTGTGCCAGTGAAAAGTGCTTACGTTGTGGTAATAATACTGTACTCAGTTGTGAATATCCTTACAATGAGATCAATTGTGGACGAAAATACTAGTGATGTGCTGTGAAAAACGAGTAAGAAGAGGAAGAAGACAGGTAGTCTGTCTGGCGTTATGAAAGAACTTCGCCTGCAATCGCACGAAATAGGTGGGAACTGCAATTGCAAGTGTTTGAAACGTTTTGAAGCCACTTTAGCCGCATAACGACAAGGCATAATTGATGCCTTATGAATTTGGTACGATCGATGCGCAGAATTCGTACCTTGCCGGCCTGATATTATTGGTTACAGTTGCAAGACGACGATCGCAGAATCCTGCTAATCCCATGTATCGCGATGCCTCTTTCTGCTACAAAGTACGAATTAAGCGACATGAAACAACAGAAGAAGTACCCGTGTGTTTTAAAGCTTTCCTATCAATGCATGGCATTACGAAAGGGAAATTAGAACACATTCAAAAACATTTCAAGGAACATGGTGTACCTTCAGTTGTTCAAAGAGGTAAATATTTATCCAAACATCGCCAGCTGGGTGACGATGATGCGAACAAAGTAAGGGAGCACATTACATCATTTAAAGGACGCTATAGCCATTACAGATTGCATGACTCCAAGAATATATATACCTGAGTGAGGATTTTAATATTTCGAAATTTAAGTTATGTTCTGTGATAAGTTTCCCAATGTTCGCGTATCTTACGATACATATCGCAAATATTCAACACAGATTTTAATATCTCCTTTGGCTACCCACGTAGCGATACTTGCAGTAGATGTGACAAGTTTAAAGTGAAAATTAAAAGTCTTGATCCAATTATTGACGCGAAGCAGATCAGAGAATTGAAAGCTCAAAACAGGTTGCACAAAACTAGAGCCCAATTCTTCTATGATAGGAAGAGATCTGCGCGCGTCATGCCACGGACCAAATGTGATATGGAGGCCATATCAATTGATTTCCAAAAGAACATTTCACTGCCGAACATTCCGACAAATGAGGTCTACTATAGGCAACAATTAGATCAATGTATTCCTTCAATGTGCATACACTGTCCTCCAATGATTCTGTTTTCTTCACTTACCCTGAGTTCATTGGGAAGAAATGTTCAGACGAACTTTCATCGTTTTCGTTCTATTTCTTTCTTAATTTTCTGGACTACAACGTAAGACATGTTAATACATTTTGCGATTCAGCTGGAGGACAAAACAAAAACTTTATAGTTGTGCGCTTTCTGAACTATGTTATTCACGATGTCGACAGACTGCATTCAATACACGTTACTGTCCCTATAAGAGGACACTCTTATTTGAAATGTGACAAAAACATGGGTTTAATTAATCAAAAATCTTTAAGTTTTACGTCCCACTATTATGCCGGTTAGGTTAAAGGAGACGGTGATAATGAGTAATGAAATGTTGGAATGAAGAGAGTGGGAGGAAACGGGAGAACCCCGAGAAAACTCACGCACATGATGTTTGTCCACCACAAAGCTCACTTAGTTCGGGCTGCGATCGAACCATGGATCTCATGCACCAGAGGTGGACGCTCTACCACTAAGCCAGAGCGACTCCCTTTTAATTAATCAAAAGTGAAGAATGGAATTATCAGAAGATTGGATAGCAGTTCTTCAGAATGCAAGAAAGAAGCCTGAGCCCTTCAAAGTTGTTGATGTGGAACAAGATTTTATTTAAAGGATGGACAGCATTTCTTCAAGATAAATTTGTGAAGACATGCCCCTTTTCCCTCCAGAAATCAGGGAGATGAAAATATCAAGCGACAAGCCTAGGTTGGTTTTCCATCGCAGTACTTACAGCGGCCCTTGGCTGAGCAACCCTATCACCTCAAAGAAGATAGGACGTTCTAACAGCAACATCCTTCAAAAAGAAGAATTTGCGATTGTAACAGAAGCCTACAACAACCTTCTTCCTGTTTCAAAATCAAATTACTCCGATCTTCAGATTTTGAAACGATTTTGTTAACCCCACAAGCCAAACATTTTACAAAACTCTATCACATCTAGAGATGCAAGGGCTCGGAGAAAAACCGTCTCTTTTGGGAAAAACTCGGTTTTTTCTGCTTCGCTTTTTTGCTTGGGAAATTTTGGGCTTCTTTCAAAATTTTGCTTTAAATTGATAAAGCTGACTCTGTTTCGCTTCTCTACAGCACAAAAACTCATTTAATTAGTGGTTAATGTAGGTAACAATATAAAAGCTAAAATAAACCATGAAATTCGAAAAGACTTTTTTTTTTATTCTTAACATATTTCTATGAATTTCTAAGGATTAACCAATAGATGTAATAATTTTTTTAACCTCTTATACAAAAAATTCAGTACTTTTATTTAAAAAAAAAATGATACACAAATAACTAGTAAAATTGTATGTAGTATTTTTACTTCAAAATATCACACACCCTCTTTTTGAAACAAAATAAAATAAAACATGAGAGAAATGCATTTATATGATAATATTAAAGGTTGCGCACCAAGAGCTTGGTTTCGGGTGGTTCTGCACATTCTTGAAACTTTTAAATTTTAACTTTCATATACATTGTATGGATATTTCGAACAAATTATTCATTCATTGATCATATACGTAATAATCTGTTACCACCTATCAGGTGCTTCGGATCTGCAAAATCGGTAAAATTCCGAATTCTATAATGCACTGATTGTTCCTTAAGTTTGTTTAGAATCGGACAAGTACCGATTTTTTTTCATGGATCATATACGTAATAGAACGTTCATCTGATCGTGTGGATTCTTAGGCTTATAACCACCATCACGGTTTACCCAGTCCTGAAGGTTTCTGATTTTTTAACGACAAGAATTCAATTTTTTGTTAATAAAAAAAACTATTACATTTAAGAAGATTGGAAAGAATCAGTCACTGTTTCAATTCACAAGAAAGGCGACAAAACTTATTGTAATAGTTAGCGAGGCATTTCTCTTAACATTATATTAACAAGATTGATTCCATACGCAAATGAAATTACTGGAGATTATCAGTGTGGATTTAGGGAAATCGACCAACTATCGACCAGATATTTACTATTCGATAAAACCTCGAAAAGAAATGGGAATATATTACCCAGTACATTAGCTGTTTATTGATTTTTAAAAAAAGTTTACGACTCGGATAGGAGGGAAGTATTGCACAATTCTTACAGAATTCGGAATACCGAAAAAACTAGTTAGATTAATTAAAATGCGTTTAAATGAATCCCAGAGTAAAGTACAAGTAGAAAAATTCTTGTCCATGAGCTTCAACGTCGAGAATGGTCTGAAACAAGGAAATGCGTTATCGCCATTATTATTCACCATTGTTCCGGAGTACGCTATAAGGAAAATTAAAGATAGCAACCAGGCCCTAGAGCTGAATGGTATCCATCAGGTTATGACGTATGCTGATGATGTAAATTTAATAGCGGATGATAGGAGAACAATAGAAAGAAATGCATAGGCCTTACTAAACGCTTGCAGCGACATAGGTTAGAAGTAAATGCAGAGAAAACTAAATACATGGAAGTTCACCGGGATCGTAATAAGGCAAATTGTGGATGCGTTAAAATATCAATACTTTCGACAAAGTGGATATTTTCAAATACCTAGGATCAATATTGCCAGACCAAAATCATATCCACAAAGAAATTAAATGTCGACTGAATTCAGGAATTCGTGTTATTATTCAGTTCAAAATATTTTGTCGTCACGACTTTTGTCGAGGAAATTAAAGCTTAAAATATATAAAACGATAATCGTGCCTTTTGTTCTGTATGGTTGTGAAACATGGTCACTTGCGATGAGGGAAGAACGCAAACTGAAAGTATTTGAAAATAAAATCCTGAGACGAATATTTGGAAACAAGAGAAACGGGAATTGGGGGAAATTTCATAACGAAGAACTGCATAATTTATACGGTTTTCTCAACATCGTTACGGTCATCAAGTCTAGGAGGCTCAGGTGGGCAGGTCATGCAGCCAGAATGGAAGGAGGTAGGAATGCTTTCAACGTTTTAACTGGAAATCCAATTGGAAAACGATCATTAGGAAAACCTAGGGACAGATGGGAGGACAATATTAAGATGGATCTCGAAGAAATAGGAATACAAAGTAGAAACTGGATCCAGTTGGCTAAGGATAGAAGTCAGTGGAGAGCTTTTGTGAACGTGGCATTGAACCTACGGATTCCATAAGCCATAGAGAGAGAGAAAATATATTTAAGTTAAGCACAACTGCACAACAACCATGCGTGAGTGGTTAGTTTTTGCACTTCTATCGGGAAGTCCGGGATTCAACCCCGAATTCGAGCATATTGACTAAAGTTTTTCTTAATTCCATCTGTGAATGTAGAGATAGTGCGTGTACTGTGAATCCTGGCCGACTTCCTTTATCGTTTTTAAATCGTTGTTATTACTAATTACCAGCAGTGCCGGATTTGCGAAGGGGGTTAGGGTGGGGATGTCTTACAGATTGAAGCCTGTACCAAATATTAGGGAACTTCTAAAACAATCAAAATATTTGTTATGCCTTTACTCATAAACTTCAAGCTCCTCCCAAATAAAAATTAGGAAATTTTAGAAAAAAACAAACATTAAGCAGAGAAACACCTCCCAAAATACTTTTCTGAATCCGCTACTGATTATTTCTATAAAACTCTATTCAAGGCTGTATCCGGAAGATTATTGCTAAATCATTGCACAGCTACAGTATAACAAAAAATGTGGAAGTACGCTCTGACAGATATACTAACAAACGTACGCTCTGACGGATATATTGAAAAACATAAGTTTAACTTATGTGCTAGAAGCTAGAGTAGGCCTACTAATCTCTAGCAAATGAAACACGGATGACTAAAAAGAAATGGTGTAGAGAAGAAAAAAAATGTTGATAACTCAGAAGTTAAAAAAAGTTAAATATCCTCTACAATTGCCCTCAAATACTACGTATTGTATGTTTACTTTAATTCATAAAACATATGCTCCATCCATCATGATGGTGAATTCCAGAGCGAAATATGGTATTTAGGTCATGAAATCTTATTTAACTTTTGAGTATACTATAAGAAAGCTATTCAAATAGAAAAATCATGAAAATGAAAAGAGCCTAAATTTCCAAAATTCTCGTTTTTTTCCAAAAAGCGGGCTTTTTATGTGCAAAAAAACATCGATTCAAAAAAGCCGGCTAATCACATCAGCAACAGTAAGCATCTCTAATCACATCAGCAACAGTAAAGTGGGTATTTCTGATCGTTGCATACCATATCATGTGACTTCCTTGTTCTTTCCGCGAACGCTCGGAACTTTGCATTGCAAAACAATAAACACGCATTTTTCCATTGACAATATGTTTATGCTTCATGGCGAACGGATGGACATTAATCTTTAACTTTATAAAGTTGTCGTTCGTGTAATTCAACTCTATTCATTTTGTATACGGTTTTCAATATTAAAAAGCCGATTTGTGACAGTCCTTGTTTTTCCCCTTACCCTTCAGATGTAATACTTTATGTATTTCTAATATATATATATCAGTTTCACGGAAATATGAAAATGTCATTTTCTTGGCTGCTTAATCGCTCCTTTTCCAGGAACCGCACGAAAATTTAATTCCACAGCGAAAGGGTTAAAAATTATAACTCTGGACATGGCATTATAATAGGTAAATATCTAGAGTCACTATTAATTTATTTTGAAAGAAGAAAACGAAGCCTGCTAATGAATGAAATTTTATGTTTTAAAAAAAATCGGAGTTGAGCAAAAAATTGACTGTGGTGAAAATTTCCCCTTTCTTGTCGCTATCCAGAATGGAAGTATTGAAGATTTGATGAAAGCGTCACTTACTGAGCTATTTGCTCTCGTCACGATATGGGGCAACGACCGGACAAAGGCAAAAAAAAAACGTTAAAACTGCTAAGTTTTAAAAAATACAATAAAATGTTAAGACAGTATATGCATACAGACCATCATGTTGCACACATACAAAACATTAACATGTTAGTGTCTATAAGCTTAAATTTGTGAATAAAGTAACATCCTTATAAGTTTGTTTAAAATCTTCTGATTTTCAACATGCAATGTACACACTGTGTATATATACAATATTGTCACGCTGAAATTGTTTAATTACGCATTTTAAGCACCTTCAAATGTAATGTATTCTACAATTCATAAAGAAATTAACATAGCTTTTTTGATTATGATTTTTAACGTTTGAAAGCAGTTCATAGTTTCTATCTATCAATTGCCAACGAACAGATTTTTGAACAGGTTTTTACGAATTCTTGAAAATTCTCTGTTGCTGAATGTACGAGGGTAAGTTAAAAATTTACCCGCAATTTTGACATATCTCTTCTTACGTTGTTCATACTGATCTCTGTCCTTGTTTATTTTATTGTTATGCTGTTGTGGTCATGCTATAAAAGTTTGATCCTAATTCCTGATTTGTATTACTTTTGCTGCAGATAGGTCATGGCCGCTCCATTAGAAATTTGTACCAAAGAGGAAAACAACGAGCAGGGATCCGGTCTTTGTGGTCAGAAGCTGTATCAGAGCTCACAATTTATCAAAGACTTTCGGCACAATACGGGAACACGGAATGTCTGCGAATGGATTGAAAATGTTTAAAATGGTCGCACAAGTGTTACGCACGAGGAAGGAGTCTTACAACCATCTGTGGCCACAAATGATGACAACATTGATCGTGCACGTGACATGATTCTGTTAGATAGACGAGTGACTGTTGATGAAGTGGAACATCGTCTGGAAGTTAGTCATGGTCCTTGATACACCTTCCGACCATAAAAACCGGATCGCTGCTCATTGGTCCTCTTTAATGCAAACTTCTAATGGAGTGGCCGTTATCTGTCTGCAACAAACGAAGGTATATGAAGAAATTAGAATCAAATTTTCATAGCATGATGACAATAAAATAAACGAAGACAGAGGTCAGTATGAACAACGTAAGAAGAGTTTTGTCAAAATTGCAGATAATTTTTTACTTATCCTCGTACATTCAGCAACAGAGAATTTTCAAGAATTCGTAAAAACCAAAAATCTGTTCGTTTGCAGTTGATAGAAAGAAATTATGAACTGCTTTCAAATGTTCATTCATCGGAACAACTTTTCTAGCGAGTGCGAAAAACTTGCTGAGAAATGAGGAAGCAACTGTCACCCAACCGTCTCCATTATACCAGCTACTCCGTCTCATCTCTATTATTCTGGATCGTAATAGGAAATGCCTTCATTCATTCCAAAATTCTCACATGGAAATGTTTCTCCACGTATGACAAATATAGTTTACAGGTTCCTATCACAAATGACGGGAAGAAAATTCTGAAATCTTTCAGATTTTAGGAAAACACATTCAAACACAAACTGATTTGTTTTAATTCATTCAAAAGCACAGATTGTCATGGATATGATTACATATTTTGTTAGTTTCCTATGGCCAGTCACAAGTACAATTGATTTCCAACCAAGCGGGGACGGTTGCTCAGTGGTAGATCCGTGGTTCTACCTCCGGCAAAGTAAGTTTGTGATGGAGAACATCGTGTCAGTGGGTTTTCTCCGAGTACTCCCGTTTCCTCCCACTTTCTCATTCCACCAATTCTTCCATCATCATTCATGTACTCTAATCATCGTCTTCCGTAGCCTAAAGAGCATAAACGTAGGACTTTAAACTGAAAGGAAGATTTCCAACTACAGTTGTTTTACGAACTATACTTATTCGAATAGAGTTTCTTTCGCAAAACACTGCATATGAGGACACCTATATGATTTAAAATGTAAAATTCAAAATGTTTAGGGTGGCACCGCGTAGCGTAGTCGCTAACGCTCTCGCCTTCGGCGCGAGCGGTCCCAGGTTCGATTCCTGGTGAGACCACTCGGTCGAAAAAGCGTAAAACGCTTTTTCAGGCCAGCAACCCTGAATTAGGTTTTCCTCATTATCACCAGGCAAATGGCGGGGTGGTACCTAACTTCCTTCCCTTTCCCCGGATAGTGTGCTCGCCGATGAGCGTCATCCCTCAAAACGTGACGGGCTAAATGGCCTTAGACACCGAAAGCCCAGAAATCTAAATCCTAATCCTAATCAAAAGGTTTAATCTTCAGAATGTAGTAATGACAACTTTTCTAAATTTAATTTCATTTTACGGTACTCCTTTTCTCTTTATGACAAAGAGTGAAATTCTGTTATGAGAAATATATGCAATGTTATTGTATTCATTTATTCTGTAATACAATGTTGTCAAATATAGAAGTTGGAGGGAAGAAAATTGAACAAGTGTCTATATTCGATACCTGGGCAGTATTATTAGGGATTATATGAAATGTAAAAGTGAAATAAAAGCTAAGAGATAAATGGCGAAAGAAGCCTTTGAAAGGAAAAAAAAATACTATTGTATCTTAAATAAAGAGTATCTTAAATAAAGAGTTGAGAAAAAGACTCACAAAAAGCTTCGTGTAAGAGTATTGTATTGTATGGGTCAGAAACATGGACATTACGCAAAAATGATCAAAAACACCGGGAAATTTTCAACATGTGGGTGTCGAGAAGAACGGAGATAATTACCTGGGTCGAGCGGGAAACGAATGGGAGGGTATTAGAAATGGTGGGGGAGAAAAGAACCATTTTCGATATTATTAAGAAGAGAAAGGAAAACTGGTTGGGACATTGGCGAAGAAGGAACTGTATGACGAGGGACGTGTTAGAGGGTATGGTGGCAGGAAAGAGAGGGAGAGGGCGAAGAAGGCTGCAATTAATGGACGATATCAAAACAAAAAAATCGTACGTGAAGACGAAAAGGTTAGCAGAAGACCGTGGAGCATGGAAGCATCTCAGTTGCATCGAGTGACCTGCTAGTAATGAGAGAATACCAATGATGATGGTGATGATGTTAAATGCTCTAAGTACCCGCCGTTGCCAGGTCTTAATTGAGAACGTGGACATAAAGATAGGAAGTCCATTGGCCGGGTATTTGTTATCTGCTGTTAAGCAAGCTCGCACTCCTAAGACGAAATGACGGTTGAATACATTCGTAGAAACTGTGAGAAATATGCACACATTTTCTCATACACTTCCACCCGACTTTCATCCTGAGACAAAATTCGAAAAGAAAAAGCGGTTTTGTATGTGCTTAAACGTAGTGAGGATACAGTTAGTGATCATAAAAATGGAAACACCTGTAGTTGGCAACACGTCAGATGTATGGGTTGGCAGTGGTGTCGTGGCGCCCGCAGCGCCGGACCGCTGATGGGGGGATGTTAGGTCGGTCTCCATACTACGTCAGACGCAGTGGAACAGCAGTGTCCAGTAGCTGCAGCAGACGGAGGTAGTGTAAAATGGGAGACAGATTTTCAAAGAGGGCAAATTGAAGGTGCGCGGTTATGTAGAGTGAGTGTGACGGCAGTGGCTACTGTGTTAGGTGTGTCGCGTGGGACAGTGTCAAAGGTGATGACGGCCTACACAACACACGGGAAAACCACATCGGGGAAGCGGAACAGTCGGCGGAAGAAAATCATGAGTGACAGGTCACGCCGGGTATTAAAGCGCATTGTCACGCAGAACCGTCGTGGCACTGCGGAGCAAGTGACGGAGGAACTCAATCAGCACCTCCCCCACCCTGTTTCGACAATCACAGTCCGCCGCAAATTACATGACATGAACTTACGGGGTCGTGTTGCACGGGCCAAACTGCTCATCAGGGACCATAACGCTTTCGCACGCCGCAAATGGTTCCGCGACCATGCAACTTGGACCGTTGAGGACTGGAAACGTGTGATATGGTCGGATGAGTCATCCTTCACCCTATTCCCAACCACGGGTCGTGTTTATGTGTGGAGAACGCGCAAAGAAGCTTATGATCTGCAGTGTCTCCGCCCAACTGTGAAACATGGCGGCGGCTCGGTGATGCTGTGGGCCGACATATCATGGTTTTCATTGGGTCCTGTGGTCACACTTAGTGGACGAATCACTGCCAACGATTATGTCGCAATTTTAGAAGACCACTTGCATCCTATGGTCCGGATGTTGTTCCCGGACAATGACGCCATCTTCTAGGATGATAATGCACCCATTCACACAGCTGGTGATGTTGCAGCGTGGTTTGAGGTACATCGGGATGAAGTTCAGCACCTCCCCTGGTCCGCCCAATCCCCAGATCTCAACATAATTCAACATCTGTGGTCCGTCTTGGAAACAGGACTCCGGCGACGATTTCCACCTCCATCCTCTTTCACAGAACTGGCCGATGCCCTGCACGAGGAATGTTGTAAATTCCACTTGCTACCATTCACGACCTCTATGCCTTCACCCCACGTCGCATCAAGGCTGTTCTGAAGGCGAAAGGTGGCCCGACACCATATTAATCTGGTAAGTTGCAATTTCGTTCAGGTGTTTCCATTTTTCTGATCACCATCTGTATATCTTGTACAAAATTACCCCTTTGCATGTGAAAGGTGATGGCAGACTCATATTTATTATTATTATTATTATTATTATTATTATTATTATTATTATTATTATTATTATTATTATTATTATTAATGATAAAAATACTAATAAAGGTCTCAAACAAATACGCTCCGTTTATCCACACCCGCTATCCAGTTAGCACAACACCCAGATACACGTGCAGAAACCTCGCAAGTGTGAAACGTAATATGTGAAGAAGTTATCAAGAGCAATTCTTCTACATTGAGATTCAAGAAGTATAATGAGTTGAATTGAGTTTGAGTTTAACGTCCCTTTCAGCAGCGAGGCTATTTGAGACGAGGCCTACTGATTAATGTGGAATTCGAACCACATGAGATCCCGCCGGGAATCGAACCCGGGTTTCCCAGGAAAAAGGTGCGTGCGCTAACCGCTTAGCGATGGAGGAGCTCAAAGTATAATGAAGGACGCAAAAAGAAGTTTTTCTATGAAAGTATCTTGCAGTTATTCGTACCTACACTGGAGGTACAATAAATGGTTTCGGAGACAAGCTCAACTCTGTTGATTGAAAGCGTTTCTTCCGAGCGGATGATCGTCTCCTCCTGTCACTGGACAATCAATGCTCAGGGGAACGGGCACCTGCTTTCCTATTTTCTCGTGACCAGATGGTTCATTCTACACATAAATTCACGGGAATTCTTCAATTCTCTTTATCGGTGACCGTTTATGTAATTCCGCCCCTGATGGTTCGATTCATTTCCTTCGGTTCTCTTCGTATCCCAGCATTCTGCTTGCTTTCAAGTCACGCAAAAAAAAAAAAAAAAAAAAAACTCCACTTGGTTATCTAACAACGTGAATTCTACAATCAGGTAAGAGACGATAGGAAGCATAGTTCAACATTACTTCAGATCCTGAGTTTAATTGCAAATTGTTGGAGTCGTAAATAACGTGTGCACTTAAAACAATACATCAACTTTGAAGAAATGCATCACACAAGCTGATGCCAACTCTCCACGCTGTATTTGGTGGTAGTATCGTTACTATGCAATGTACGTACAATGCGATTTTATTGGTTCTGTGAGTATATTGGTAATCAACTTGAAACTGCTTCAGAGTTTTATGATTTGGATATGATCAATATAATTTTCCTTCTCAAATGCTTGAGTAAAAAACATTGCACGTAAATTATTTGTCAATGCAACACATACCATTATTGCAATGGACATCATCAATCTAACACTAAGAATTTCAACTAAGTTTCGTCAATAAGAGAAGTCAAATGAGATTGTGGAGGATAAATTGCACTTAACACTTAACATGAAAGTTCTGCACTAGTGGCGTATTTTGTGGGCTACCGACGGTAACCCTAGAATATTACAAAATAAAGTTATTATAATATAAACTAATTTATATTGATAATTTTACACTTTAGTATTTTCTTTCAATGATACAAGTTTCTGAGATATTTATGTGTTTAGAAACATCCACTAATTTCTTTGAGTGCAACATGTCTCGCTTCCGTAAGAGGTTTTCGATATGACATCGCAGCAGAAACAACTTGTCTAGTTACTCTACTGCAGCAAGAATCGTGTAGTTATCAGCGCATTCCCTTCGCTCCATCACCACCCACAGCGTACGAACAGGTAACACAAGTTGCCTCGAGAGAAATCGGTTTATTGGGCGTGAGCGAAGTGTAAAGGGGAATTATACGAGTAATGACAGTGCATTTTGGGGGTCTCTGGGAATTATCTCGGGTATCAGAAGCCTCGTTCCGTAGTGGTTTGCGTCAACACAAAAATATTGCCTTTTACAGGACTTTGCGATAGTTCACATAGCTGTTATAAGTACTTGTTTCATTATTTGCGTTTCGTTGCGCAGGGTCTTACAGACTGAGGCTCCTTTGTTCCTAATCCCTATTTCAGTGTTTTTTATTACTCAGACAGCTTTCATTTACTTTGCAGTAGAGTTGCCACCTATGTAATGTAAAATGTAGGAATATTTCATGCAACAAATGAAGGCAGAAATGTACGATCGTTTTTCTGTAATAGTCTTGCTAGTGATAAAAGGGAAGTGCCTTGTAAGATTTTCTTATTTTGAAGACTGTGTAATAACGTGGTAACTAAACTCCAGTAATAATAATAATAATAATAATAATAATAATAATAATAATAATAATAATAATAATAATAATAATAATAATAATAACAATAATAATAAAATAACGTACAGGTATTATAAGGTTTATTCGTAGCGCAAGCCATCAAACTAGTATACGGCACTGTTCTGCACAGTTCTTGAACGAAATATCTCGAAATAACAATTTAAAGTTTTCTTCAACTTTTATCAATACCGTGAAGACGAAATATTTCGAAATGCCTCCCGCAGTCGGAGAAAGAAATAAAAGTCTCCTTCAGAATTTTAAGCTGTAAGAGTTCCGTTTGCAGCTTCGGAAAAACTACAAGGGCTTGAATAAAGCGCGCTTACATAGAAGAAATAGAGTCCTAACAGGAAACATTTTTCCTCTCTGGTCTAGTGACTAGACTTCCTCCCTTTAGTTCACGAGGTCCTAGATTTGATTCGTGCAGTGAGACTGAAACGCAGCACAGTGGTTGCAGATCTCGTCCAATATAGCAAAGATGGTAACAGATGTAAAATAAATAAATAAATAAATAAATAAATAAATGAACCCAGCAGGGAAGCGCCTCCAAAAGAGGTTTCGATAGAACAATCTTATATATAAAAGAGAACGCACAAATCCTTTGTTCCCTCATCACGCTAATACGGCTGAACCAATTTCTTTCATTTTTGGGGGGTTATTAGGATTTGGACCCTAGATGGTTTTTATCATATCACTTTAATTTTTAATTACCAGTGTCTTGAGATAATTGACCATTCAAGTGTCCATAACGTACAAATCCTTTGTTAGTTCATCATAGGTAAAAATAAACGTATTTATATGCAACCCGCATGACCGTGTCACTCGGCGGGTTAACATAAATGACAGGCGATATAATGTTAACATTTACTGCAATCTTCTATGGTTTTTATCATATCACTTGAAAGCGAAAAAGTAAAAATTATCTAAGTAACAAAGTTTATTGCGTTCCGGGGTGACCGCAGCGAAGCGGGGTGAACGCTGCTAGTAAGGAATAAAAAAAATGAAATGAAATCTTTCTGTTTAACATCCCACGTTTATGGCTTTTAGAGACGCCTGATTAAGGCAACTGAATGATGATGGAAGAATTGATGAAAAAAATGTGGGAGAAAACTTACGATATTATCCACCACAAATTGATTTGGGCGGAGATCGATTCAGAGACCTCATGCACCAGAGGTAAGCGCTCTGCCACTGAGCAAGGATAGGACTAGTAACAATATATCTCATCTGAGGCGATAAAACTTCGGCTTTCTTAAGTCACAGATTAAGTTCATTTAGTTTATAAAAAAAGTCACTTTATTCTCTGTTTAAATATTATCTGAGAGATACTGAAGGAGAAATAAAGTGTTGTAGTCTCTATCACCAATTTGAATGAGCGTGAAATGGAAGAAGACCACCACAAAATGTGAATTTAGTGCGAGAGAATTGGCGCTCATACAACACATTCTTTGCAAAACACCCTCTGCTGGATATTGCTAATACACTCTAGAATCAATTTTATGGGAAATAAATGCAAGAGATTCGCTTTGAACGAAGGAATAATTTTCTGTTAGTTTCGAAAGAAAAAAGAAACGGAAATCTTTAGCTTAAACGTCCTTTATTGGGAAGGAAACGGATACTAAATGCAAGTGAATGATAATAAAAGAATTTCTGAAATTAGAAACTCGGAAGAAATTGGAAAAGAAATATCCAACAAATACGATGCTTCAGGAAAAAAAAATACAGTTGAGAACGCTCCAAGAGCATTGCCAGAACGAACTTAGAAAGAATGGAGAGATGGAGCGGAAAGGATAACTGTGATTGTCCCTATGTATAAAAGTAAATCTTTGTATCCGCACCTTCTTTTCTTTCTCGAAAAATATAATGTATCTATGACTTACGGTTTCCAAGATATTGCTCCTTAAATCTCCCGAAATTCAAACTTCATTGGTCAATATCTGAGGAAAGGTGGCCAGTCGAACAGTGGCAATCAGGTACTATCTTTCATACCAAAATATTCACCATCCTCTTAGGTATGACAAACACTAATATGATCTCTCCATAACTTACAATTCCCGAGATATGGCTCCTTAAATCTCCAGAAATCTTAACTGTTTTTTGGCCTATATATCTCGGGAACGGTAGGAGGGTTTGGGTACAAAACCTCGCGGCGACAACCTTGCGAATCAAAACCTCGCGGCTCAAAATCTCGCCGGGCTGAAACCTCGCCTGGCCAAAACCTCGCGGGACAAAATCTCGCCTGGCCAAAACCTCGCCGCCCAAAATCTCGCCTGACCAAAACCTCGTTGTAATGATCTCGCGACACAGAATCTCGCCTGTTCTAAATTAAGCGAGACGTAGTGTCGCCTGGGAAGAAATGTCGTCAGGATAAAACCTCTTCACGACGATTTCTTCAATGCAGAATGTTATATATATTACTATATGTATATATTTAGTAATAACACATAATTACATTAAAATAATGACAAGAAAAAATATATGCATGCTTTGGAAATCTATATATATAAAAATTGAATGACTATGTTTGTTACATTATACCTCTTGAGCCATCCTACCGATCTCAATCAAATTTTCAACATAGATGAGGTTCGAGCCTAGGATGTCTTTTATAATTTCACTTTGTCGGCATAACAAAAGGGAGGGGGAGGGGATATATATATTGTTATACTATACTGAATTTTTATTAAGCTGCAGGCGAGATTTTGGCCCACGAGGTTTTGGCCACGCGATGTTTTGGTGGCGAGGTTTTGGCCCGGCGAGATTTTGGCCCGCGGCCGCGAGGTTTTGGCCACGCGAAGTTTTGGACGGCGAGGTTTTGGCCTGGCGAGATTTTGTCCCGCGAGGTTTTGGCCACACGAGATTTTGGGCGGCGATGTTTCGGCCGCGAGATTTTGTCCGTATCCCTGGTAAGAGTAACGCGAAAAATTCCATCACTTCCTTAGTTTTTGGTGCTCTATTGAATACAAGGTTCAAAATTGAAAAAAAAAAAATCGCAAACAGACACACAGATACCAGGGGCGGATCCGGGACCGACTTCTGGGGATGGTTGGGCTGTCATATTGCTACTTTTAAGGGCTCCAAACTTTGGGATGGGTTTTATTTATATAGACTATATATATAATAAGAAAGCTTCCTCTTCTGGGGGGATGATCGCCCCGATCGCCCCCCTGGATCCGCCCCTGACAGACACACACACAAAGACAGACATAGAGAATTCAGTAACGAACTTTTTAAGTTCGGTGAAAAGGTTACCAAGATTGCATTGTTCCTAAAGTTTAACTTTGTTGTATGGCAATAACAAATTAAATGAAATCTTTAAGTTTTACGAACTACGGTTATTCCGGATAGGTTTAAGGAGACTGGAAGTTGATTGTTCGAATGAAGAAAACGGGAGAACCCCGAGAACACCCACGCATACGATGTTTGCCCACCAGAAAGTTCACTTAGCTCGAGCTAGGGTCGAACCAAGGATCCCATTAACCAGCGGGTGAAAACTACCACTGAGCCATCGCAGCCCTATGGCAATAACGAGTATTTAGTTAAAATATCCATTGAAAGCAGAGTAAATCAGCGAAGATTGATGTTTTGGAATTAATAAGAGTTTCGGAGAAAAGCTTCGGTGCAATTTTACTATAGTGTTACATATATTTATAAAATTTCCAGAAGAAATTTCTAGCAATATTTTAATAGAGTAGTGAATAAGTAATGGAAATATGGTGTGCACTTACCTCTAAGATGCATATTTATGTGGAAACATAGAAAGTCGAACCTGAAATGCACGTATTCTCCCATAAGGTATTTACAGATGAATGCATATTTGTCAAATGTTTATGATAAATTACAATTAATATTGTATTAAAGTAGTTTTTAAGCAACCGAAGTAGTTTGTGGTTTTACGTCAGAGACAGATTTGTACGTAAAAAAGAGTGAAAAGAAGTATACATTGTACACAAACATCGACATTGAGGAACCAATAATGCACAGTGTATAAACTGATTGATCAGGGTATACGGAAGTAAAGAATTAAGAAGCGGAACCATTGAAATCCTGTTTAGATTTTTAGTGACCACCTTGTTTTGTGATAATTGTGATAAAGGTAGGAAACAACAAGCCCTGTGGGGCTTCTATCCCGCTTCGCTCGCTCAGCTATGTTTTGTTAATATAGCATTAGTAAACTTTAGTAGCCATCTAGCACAGATTGTGCGGTGTTTTGCAGAATACCTCTTAAAGGGAATCTGCACCGGAGAATGCAAGAACACACCTCAAAAGTAATTGCTGAAGGTACAGAAAGTGAAAGCAGAAACAAAGAAGTATGTTTTTGATGAATTTCTGTGTGGGTCCGTATAGTAAAACTGTACAAAATCCAGGTGTCACACAGTTGATGTTTTACAAATATGTTCGCAAGATTTTTAATTTATCCATTTGCCCAAATATGGTAACAAAATGCATTCTCAAAATGAAATTATTGTTATATCTAAACAAAAGTTCACTACAGTACAAGAACAAAATTTAAACATGACAATTCTACAGCATGTGCGAAGAAAGAAAGAAAGAAAAAAGCTTTTCATTTAAATCAATAGATTGTAATCCCAAGATGACAGGCAATTCGAACTTCAGAAATCCAGAAACTTTTTTTTTTTTTTCAAGGAACTGAATATGTGTGTAACACGCACACATAATTAAATAATGCGGTCCCAGTTCGTTTAAAATTACTTTAGTATCAACCAAAACTTACCACGATAATTATTTCAATAAATTAAACTATTTTTATTCCTGTTAAACTTTGTATTTCCTTCATTTTAAAGAAATTAAAAACACACTTCAATCACTTATGGCTTCCTCACTTATCATATCTTTGACAGCATAAATAAAACAAGTTTAAACAAGTCTGACCACAAGATTTCTTACCATAAGGTACCGGACTCTAGTCCTTATTGCCATGTAACTAGATATACATAAATGCTATCTTTGCACGTGAAACGAGCATATTAATCATAAGACAGGCGCGTATGTAGATTTTTTTTTTTTTTTTTACTGGGAAGGGTCAATATGTCTATGTACTATTAAACGCGTGTTATTCTGCACCAGAAAAAAAGATAAGTAATTGTTTATTTTTGTCACCTATATTGGCAGAAAATCTGATAGAACTAGATTATTTTTATAAGAAAAGGAAGAGTGAAAATGGGGTAAAAACATCTTGTCTTTAGACTACATAAATAATTAACTCTGTTAAACAAGTATAGTTACGTTAAGACAGTGTACAAATATTAGTGGAGTTACGAAATTTTGGGGATGGTCTGAACCCGATGGACCCCCGTGGGTGCACCCCAGTCATAAGACCAAAAACATTAGTGTTTCTCAGTGGTAATATACTCTAAAGTTTTAAAATGCTATTATTATTTAAAAGTTTCTACGTTGTGGAGCAGCATTAGCCCGTATTATCGAAATTAGTATTTTACCATTCGGAATTTCTTCATTTAACTCTTATCCTTTCCTTCATGGTTATCACTCTATTTATAAGAAATAAGATCTTTCAAATTGAGCAATCATTCTCAGTTTAATCGTTCTGTTTCTTTCCCATTTATTATTGTAAACATATTTTCAACGAACTTAAAAAGTTTCGTTACTGAATTCTCTAAGCCTTATGCAGAGTCGTTCTGAAGCGTGATTATGGCTATACTAAAGCGTTCAACTAACATATGTTGCCTGCAGTAGTCACGCTTTTAGTATGACGCTAATCATATGTCAAAACGGCTCTGCATAAGGCGGTCTATGTTTCTGTGTGTGTGTCTTGTCTGTCTATCCGTCTGTCTATTATTTGCGATTTTTCCAATTTTGAACTCTGCATTCGATAGAGCATCAAAAACTACCAGAGAAAGTGATTAATTTTTTCGCGTCACTCTTACCCTTCCCGAGATATTGGCCAAAAAATGGCCGACTTCCAGAGATTTAAGAAGCCATATCTCGGGAACCATAAGTCATAGAAAGGCCATATTGGTGTTAATCAATATATAAAAGGGTGGTAAATATTTTGGTACTAAATAGTAACCGGTGGCCACTGTCCAACTAGCCACTGGTTTGGCCAATGGCCAGTTGGCTAGTGGCCACCAACTATTATCGGTACCGAAATGTTTCCTTTACTTGTAGGTATTGATTAACACCAATATCATCTCTCTACAACTTACCATTCTCGTGGTATTGGACAAAAATGGCCAATTTCTAGATATTTAAGAAGCCATAGCTCAGTAACCATAAGTTGTGGAGAGATGGTATTGATGTTGACCAATACCTAAGGAGATAGTAAATATTTTGGTACCAAATAGTAACCGGTGGCCACTGTCCAACTGACCACTGGTTTGGCCAGTTGGTCGGCGGCCATCAATTAATATCGGTACGAAAATGTTTAACATTTTATTATGGTTTCATTGACACCAATACTATCTGTCTATGACTTACTGTTTCCGTGATATTGTCCAAAAAATAGTTTAAATTTAAAGATATTTAAGGAGCCAAATCTCGAGAACTGTAAGTCACAGAGAGATCATATTAGTGTTTATCAATACCTAAAAGGACTTTGAAAATTTTGCTTCAAAATAGTAACCCGTGTCACTGTCTACTGGCCAACTGGCCACCGTTCCCCAGATATTGGCCAAAAAAATTCGAATTTCTAGATATTTAAGTAACCATATCTCTGTAAGTCATAGAGAGATGATATTTTGCGACTTTTTCCGAGAAAGAGAAGAAGATGCGGATAAAAAGATTTACATGTAGAAACAATGACAGTTATCCTTCCCGCTCCATCTCTCCATTCTTTTTAAGTTCGCTCTGGCAATGTTCTTGAAGCATTCTCAACTGGTTAATATTATAGACACGGCCAGATCTAGACAATTTGCCGCCCCACGCAATGGTTTCATTTTCCGTCCCCTTTCTCCAGTAAGAACAAAGCTTAAAACCCATGACTATAAGTATGCTACAAAATCATGGACAACGAAGGAGGGAAAGTACACTCACACTCAGAAGGGCCTAAACACTACAAGACAATCTCCTTGTGTCAGTTTTTTCCTTTAAATAATAATCTATTATGTTAGTGAAAGATAAATCAAACACACCTAAAGAGGAAAAATGGTAATGCTTTTTATAGAATTCAATATCGAGCTTCAATCTCAATACTTTAGTCTGCAATTCCAGTGCAACTAGCTCATTTGTTGATTTTCCTTCTACACTTTTTTTAAAAAAAAAGTTATTTCTACCTTTTATGATAAGGAACTTGTTTGTGACAAAGAAAAGACTAGTTTTCATATCAAAACTGTGTTAACTAACTAAATGGAACAGGTGTTCGCTACTGTTCGAGAATTGAGTTCTTGTATTTGACAACAATCAAGCAAATTTTTCTGGGGTTTTATTTGACCATTTGCTTTAGCACTGTCCATGTGACCTTAAACTAATGCGACTAAACATAATTTATGAATGCAGTATTCAGTGGTGCCCACCCCCCCTCATGTCCATGACGCACCCCCCTCAATTGTCTACCCGTAGGTGTTCTTCCATGAAAAAAAAATATTTTCGATTATTTTTTACACCTCCTCAAACATATTTATATAGATTTTTAACCCCCCCCAAATATTTCAATGACGCAGTTTGCGTCATAGCCCCCCCTTGTGGGCACCCCTGCAGTATTCAAATAGAAGGTCAGCTTAGTAAATTTAACTACTATCATCATGAAGTCTGTTTTCAACAAGAAATATTTATTTTAAATAATATAGTTATGACAGATTTTGCCGCCCCTCGAAACCCGCCGTCCCGTACAAATGCATGTGTTATACATATGGTAGAGCTGGCCCTGTATACTGTAACACGAGGAATTTAACTTCTTGAAGTTCAGAAAGAACAAGGTATCTGGTAGCAACTCTAAGCTGAACGGAATTTTAACAAACTACTCACCTGCGCCATCTGTTAGCTGAAATTAGAAGTAAATCAAAGAGCCCAAAAGTATTTAATCTTTAAATGTAAGCAGAATTCGATAAAACAGGCTATTACTACATTTCGTATTCTTCTTCTGCATTTAGGTAAGGGTATTATGTATAAGGCAATTATCAAAATGCCTATTTAATTAGCTGGTTTCAATTTGAGTTAAGTGAGATACAAATAGTTAAGCATGAATGCTTATTACATTTTAGTTTAGTTATAATACTACATACATAGAATAACATCCCGGTCTTGAAGAAAGCGGAAAATAAGGTGTAAATTTTTTGTGCAGTAGCAAGTTGGCCTTGAAAGAAAAACATAATACTGTTATCTCAATTGAAGAGAATGTAGTAAAATTTCTTAAGGCAGTTTTATAACTTTACACTTTTGCTTTTACTTTCGTGTGACGATAGCTGAGAAGGAAGTATGGCGATCGTGAAAGAAATTGAACTCAAGATTTATACGTTTCATGCCTCAGATGTGTTTCTTTGTTCGTCCTGATTAGGGGCGGATCCAGGAAGAACTTCTTGGGGGCGGTGGGTTGTAATACTGCTACTTACAGCTACTTTTAAGAGATCCAAACTCTGAGATAGGTTTTACTTACATACTAGTTAAATATACCCATGCTTCGCACGGGGGCTCTATTTGCAAGTCAAAGCCTTTGAGAGTATCACCATTGATCTCAGCGACCGTGAAAACTATGGATTTGAAACTAATATCGGTCATTTAGGGCTATTTTTACATGTCTCGGCCGCCCCCCTCCGCCCACTGACTCCCGGCTTCATACAATTGTAACTAAATTTACAAGTCATCGCTAATGGAAGCGTCACCATTGATTTCAGCGACCGCAAAAACTATGGATTTGACACTAATATTGCTCATTTTGGAATACTTTTATATGTCTCGGTATCTCACCCCCGGCCCGGAGCCGAATAGCGTGAATTTGGAAGTTAATGCGATCGGAGTTTCACCATTGATTTCTGCGACCGCGAAAACTATGAATTCGACACTAATATCGGTCATTTTCTACTACTTTTACCTGTCCCAGTAAACGCCCCCCCTGAGATCCCCCTGGTTCGAATTTTGACAAAAACGTTTAACTCTGCTCTGGAGCCCGGACCAAGGTATTCGTGACTAAAATTTGGTAACTTTCGGTCAATTTGTCTGGTTCCCAAGCCGGTTCCGGTAGACGCCCCTCCCGAGACCCACCTGGTTCCAAATTTGAAAAAAGGGCTTTGTCTTCAAAGGTAACTCTGATCTGGGGCCTGGGCCAAGGTACCACTGACCAAAATTTGGTAACTCTCGGTTCACTCGTCTGGTCCCCAGGCCGCAGACAGACAGACAAACACACAAACATACTCTTTATTTTATTTATATTAGATAAAATAAGAAAGTTTCCTCTTATGGGGGGGGGGATCGAGGCGACCTCCTGATCCGTTCCTGGTCCTGATGTATGTGCATTTCCCGATATAGGGACTATGCAGCTCAGTGCCTCCGGACCAAACTTTAAAATTAGGATTTTTTAAATATTTTCCGGGAGCTTTGCTGAATTTTGTTCCCACTCCAAAAATAAGAGCAACTTACTGGAAAATGAAAATAAAAATAATACTTTTTTACTGCAAAAAAAAAAGAAAAGTTTTAATTATTCTGTTCATTTTTTCATAAAACAATACTTCTCTAGTAGTCATTTTTCTAGATAAAATCGGGGATGTCACAAGTCAGCTTAGCGAGCCTGAAAACTATGTAATACACTCTAATTTCGTGTTTTGTTCACCTTCTCTCACCACTCATATCGATCGGTGCTGAATTTTGCTTATACGGTATTTGAAACGCCACTAATCACCTCTGTGACTTCAGAAATTATGTACTCGACAATAATATCTATCGTTTTTAATTAGTTTTACACGTAAAACCCTCTCACCTCCAAAGAGTGATAGAGGAGTAGTTGTGGGCAAACTACTCGCCCAAATGAATATTCATGAGTGTGTACTTTTTTGACATTTTAGCACTTCCTAATGCACGTTTAAAAAAAATGGATACACCCTTTTACGCATACTAATGACACATAATGTATGCAGGTGCATCCGGAGGTAACATGACATATAATAAATGTTTCCGGTTAAAAGAAATGTTAATGGGACAAGCAGAATACAGAAAAGACCTTTTCGGAAATAAAATATGCAGATCACACACGTAGAACAAGGTAATTCATTAATATTCAGCACATGTAACGCGACAGCTGCTGCTGGAGAACATTCTAGAAATTTGGATCGTTGGTATGGGATATCACGTGATGGACGAAGCATATTAAATAGCCGGTGTTTTAGTGAAAAGGAGTTATAGATTGGTTTTAAAGCATGGATTCAATGAAACCGTTGGATCTTAGTACAAGAGGTGAAAGCGATCTCGCAGAATCATCATCTTTGCCGGGGACAGAGGTTTTATCCCAACCGGTGGTGAGCCCGCATTTTCCGCCATTGGAAACAGAAGCTACTCCGTCTAACTTGGATGTATTACCGGGAACAGAAGTTTTATCCCAACCGGTGGAGAACCCGCAACCTCCGCCACTGGAAACAGAAGTTACCCCGGCCAACTTGGATGTATTACCGGGAACAGAATTTTTATCCCAACCGGTGGTGAGCCCGCAACCTCCGCCACTGGAAACAGAAGTTTTCCCGTTACTTGATGTTGAAAACGAAATAGAAGAATATCCCCCTACACCGTCACCAACAGTGAGTAATTCCCCGGTGGAGAATTGGGAGTTGGAAGAATTTTTGAATTTGCCATGTGAGTGTACTGTGGAACGTACATCATTGGATTGTATAAAAGACTGTATAATATACTGGAAACCAGACGATATTTGTATTTGTTTTGCTTGCGGGTTCGGAGACGGCAGTCAATGGACACATGATTGTTTGGTGTTGGATACGGAATCTCTTGAACGGAAAGCTATAGAAGCTGTAACGAAATTTGAAGTTCGTGAAGAATTATTATCAATTTACAGAAAAAAGCATGGACAGCCTTTTGCGATGATATGGAATTTCATTGAACGTTTCCGAGATCTTGTGTGGGACTTTGAATACAGACCCATTCTATTAAAAATTTTACTAGAAAAAGATTATGGGAAATACGTGGACATATGTTAAATTGTGTATTGTTTGATTTCCTTTTATTAGTAATCATGTATTGTGATAGTGAGAATTGTGGACAAAACATTAGTGAAAATTGTGTGTTAGAAACGATAAGTGTATACTTACGCTCAAATGGAATAAGTGGTATGCAGCATAATCCTGGAACTTTTCTTGAAAAGCACTTGTTGAATGATAAGACTTTAGTAGAACTCTTTGAAATTTTTCATGAACGGCATCGTGAAATTTCAATCACAAACTTTATGTTAAAAACTGGTGAATGTTTAAAAAATACTGAATTTATTGGACAACTTATTCCAGCTGTCATGGAACGTTCGTGTGAAATTTCAGTTTGCCATAAAATGTATATTGTAGACATACAGGGATTTAAGATTTCGCCGAATGAATTTGTGATACGTGAATTTTGTCTTACTGCGTGTGATGATACTTTAAATTTTCATTGTTTAGTAAAAGTACCATGCGAATTTAACGATTTACCAATAGGTTGCCAAAAACAAATCGATTGGCTTACAAACCACTTGCATGGCTTGTCATGGTCTAGTAAGACTGGCTATCTCGTATCACATATTCGGAATATTATATATGAATTTTGTGCATCAGATGCAACTTTCCTTTGTAAAGGTGGGGAAAAATCCATTTGGATAAAGAAAATCTTTGCGTTAGCAAACGTTGTGGATCTGGAAAGAAAAGGTTGTCCACCATTAGCAGAATTACAAGGTACCGTTTGTAATGAAATTTGTTCATTTCATAAGCAAGTAGAATCAAAATCGGCATGTGCATATCGAAATGCACAACAATTGAATTATTGGTGGAAAAATGAGCGATCCACAACCCTTACTAAGGGCATAGCAAGTTTAATGTTTTCATTGTAATCTTAAAACTATTGTAAGGAAGATATATTTTATGGAGAAATAAAAATATAAAAGTTTAAAAAATTGGTATTTTTTTATTTCTAAAAAAAAATCTACAAACATCTACTTTTTTCTTTTTCATTATGTTTTCTACATGTTTTTTGACAAGCTTATCATTATTTTTTAATTTTTTATGATTAAACATTGCAATACATTTGTCAAATGAAACACCACGTATCATATAATACAGAAAATATAATACAAAATATCCACACATGATAGAATGATTATCTTGAACTTGTACACTATTTACAAAATAGAGTTTACAATTCCTTTGTAGGAACTGTTGAATTAGTTTAGGCACACCCTGTGCTAGAGAATCAAAATAGTATCCATGTTTATTGTTATTGATATAGATCGCTACCCAATGGCTACCAGGTAAATCAGACTTGTCCAAATTAATAATCAGTCCTACAGGGTGTTGAACAAGTATAGGTAAACGATCAATGGGATAAATTCCAGTCACATTTGCACCGGTAATACAGTCCTTTAGTAACACTTGTAATACTTGATCACTATACATGTTTATTAGTCTATTTCATCCTTACTTTCCTCCTCTTGTTTTATTTTTGATGGAACATACGTTGCACTATTTGGATTTACGTATAAAACATAACCATAGACTTTTAAGTATTCGGCATATAATAAAGCTTCACGCACACAACACTTAAATTGTCCAAATCTATGTTTTAAATAAGCACAAGAGTAAACATGAAATCCCAAGGAAGACGCTTTTGGGCACTGTAAATCTTCTAAATTCACAACAGTCCGTTCCAATAGTTGCTGCAGATAGTCCTGACGTGTTTTACCATAAGTATACAAGATACAGGTATTAGCACAATATTGTTTCAATATAGTAGGTAACAATGAGTAATCTACATCGCCATTGTACCAGTCAATACCATAATCATGTTGTACTAGATGTTTATTCGAAAGTATGAGCGGCACACGTAATTCATGTAATGGATATGGTGGTTTAAAAATCCAGCTTTGTACAAAGGGGATATCCGGATTTACAATTGCAAGTTCTTTAATAATAATATGATCATCATTATCGTTGAACGCGGAGAAGTGAACAATAACCCTCATGGCACTCAAATGACGAAATTTTACATTGTATGATCAGTATATACATTCCTGTCTTTATCGATTTGAATGAGAGAGTCAAATTGAGCGTACACAATACATGTAATGGAATTTTGTAGAGGTTGAGAAAATGATAATTTTAAATTGACAGGGGAATCACGTATAACATCCCACGTAGAATCATCTAATGTTCCTGTTGGAGATAGAATGAACGGGTACAAAGTGTATCCATGTCGAAATTCTTCACGGGAAATTGTATGTGAATGATCTTGATAATATTTACCGGTACCGGAAAACAGAGTGGAATATGTTTGAACATATAATCCATTTTCAAAATTAGGAGTGAGGGGTGTCGGTGGAAATGATTTTGAACCAACTTGTAATTGCAGTTTGTTAACGTTAAAATGTTGAAATTCAAAAGGATTTACATGTGGTTGACCATTAAATGCAGCGTTTGATACAAAACCTATAACAACACCTTTTGGTACTTTACCCAAAAATAAATTATCGAGATTATATGAACTTACTTCTGCGGGAATGGTATAGGTACGAGTTTCAACACGAGTAAGAGGTATGCTGGCCGGAGTGTGTTCCATGCCAGCATTGATTTGCATAGCTAAGTCGGCAGCAATATCTAGACGCCGCACGTGAAGTGTTACGTCTTCAAGTTTGACTTTATATGCTGTATTTTCAGCAGACATTAAACAAAACGTATCTTTTGTACGATGTAATTTTACACGTAAGCTTACTTTATTAGGAAGCATACATCCCACACCGGCAATATCAGCATGGATACGGCCATACATATCGAATCATGCACTATTTCTAACATACTGGGCACGATTTGTAAATCCAGTATTTGCATTACCTAATACATTAAATTGGTTTGCAGTATCTTTATACCATAATCCCCCAGTTAAATGGGTTCGAGCGGCATCACTACCATAATTTAATAATGTTTCGATATAAGCACGGTACGGATATGAACCAGATGATGAACTAATTAATTTATCGTTTAATAAAACATCAACTTGACTAAATAACGAATGAAGAAAATTATTTATAGGTGCAACAATATCCACCTCAACTAAATTTGTATTATCGTTTTTTGTAATTTTACATTTTACATAGAGATACAAGTATGCAGTGTGAATAAAATCACCAGTTTCACCAAATACAACAAATTCAATTGGTCCTTCTGACGATAAAGTAGAAACCGGACGATATTCAACAGCGGAAGATGACTCAATAGCAGTTTGAGTCATTGGAATAGTAAACAAATCAAGTTCACTTGTACAACATTCAGGACTACTTCCACTGAGTAAAGCCATGATTAACTAAATATATCACCGGAATATTTTCGATTACGTTTGACCGGAGGACCGAATTGTACAATAGCAGGAGCCTTACGTTTTCGTGGACGTCTCTTACCACTACCGGTTAACAACTGACTAAGTTTATTTGCAGCTTTAGTTTTTAATGTTTCTCCAGCTTCTTCTACGCGAGCACGAACGGATTCTTTAAATGGACGGTCTTCTAGTACATCACCTGCAACTTGTATACCGGTTTGTAACGCTTGCCGGCCTACAGCTTTGGCACCTTGTTTTAATAAAGGCAATGCAAAACGAAATAAACCTTTAAAGAAACTACCAATCCCATGACCCCGTTGATAAACTGGACCTGAAAAGAAGGGAAGGCCACGTCCCCGCTGATAATACGTATGTTGCTTTTTCATTTTCCAGGAGAACGTTTAAAATGAAGTGTCACTGTCAATGTCCCGGAACGAAATGGTAAATTTCGTCCTGCGTGGTCCTTTAGTAGTATTTCAACACTGTTAAAGCAAAATTTAGAGAGTGGTATATAGTGAATACTAGCAGCGTTCACCCCGCTTCGCTGGGGTCACCCCGGAACGCAATAAACCTTGTTAATTAGATAATTTTTACTTTTTCGCTTTCAAGTGATATGATAAAAACCATAGTAGATTGCAGTAAATGTTAACATTATAGCGCCTGTCATTTATGTTAACCCGCCCCGCTTCGCTGCGGTCACCCCAACCCGCCCCGCTTCGCTGCGGTCATCCCGGAACGCAATAAACTTTGTTACTTAGATAATTTTTACTTTTTCGCTTTCAAGTGATTTATAGCGCCTGTCAGTTATGTTAACCCGCCGAGTCACAGGGTCATGCGGGTTGCATATAAATACGTTTATTTTTATACCTATGATGAACTAATAACAAAGGATTTGTACGTATGGACACCTGAATGGTCAATTATCTCAAGACACTGGTAATTGAAAATTAAAGTGATATGATAAAAACCATCTAGGGTCCACATCCTAACAACCACCCAAAAATGAAAGAAATCGGTTCAGCCGTATTAGCGTGATGAGCGGACAAAGGATTTTTTTTACGTATTGACACCTGATTGGTCAATTATCTCAAGACACTGGTAATTGAAAATTAAAGTGATATGATAAAAACCATCTAGGGTCCAAATCCTAACAACCCCCCAAAAGTGAAAGAAATCGGTTCAGCCGTATTAGCGTGATGAGCGGACAAAGGATTTTGTGCGTTCTCTTTTATATATATAGATCTTGATATCGTAACGTTTGAACTTTTCCATAAGTCATATTGCCAACAGTTGCAATACGTAGTAAGGGAGCTTGCGTATCTCCCACCAATTGATATTCAATAAGATCAGTATACACAAAAATTTGAAAAGGATATCCAATATCTAAGTATGGTTGTTTAAATCCCTGTTTTTGAATAATGAGGTCATTTTTTTCATGAAAACCTAGTTGTATAGCCAAAGTAGGTGAAAGTGTTATAAATTCAACGTTTGGTTCAGAAGTAACATGAATAATATTGGAAGCGTTAAATCGTATAAATTCTGAAACTTTATTTAATTCTTCCAGTATGTGTTCAATGTTTGCATAATATCCAGGAGTAATTTTACTTTTCATAATTTCATGACCTTGTAATTTGTACCAAACGATATTTTCATCTTCGGTGACATTATGACACGTTAAAGGAATATGTATTTCACTTAATCCGACACACCAATCCGTATCTGTTAAACGTACAGTATTTTTCAAATTATTAATGAAATGAGTTGGACTATTTTTAGGATAAACATCTGTACTTGCATTTGAAACCAGTGTAATGTAGAAGCTGTCTTCAATGCTTTCAGAAATCATTTTCGTTTAAAGTGAAGTGTCAAGTTCGAAGTTCCAAAACGAAATGGTAAGTTTATACCGAGTTCATCTTTTAAGTTTACTTCTATCGTATCAAAATATTTCTTTTCAACTTTCACGTACTGCGGGTTATGAAATAAAATATTTTTGATTCGTCCATACCGCTCGTAAAATATACTAATTTTACGAAGTAAAGGTCCAATTTCTTCTTGTTGTTTTACAATATCCACACATACGTTAACTTCTGTTGGAATATTATAATCAAGGTTACAGGGATATTTTCCCTGAGGAGCCAAAAATTGTTCCCTATGATGATCTTTTATATACACCACTGAATTATAAAAATTTGAATTTTCATTCATAAAACCGAGTATATGTTGTAAACCTTTTGTTATGTCTAGAATACACCGATCACGTGACCGGAAGGAATGTTGAATATACACTTGATTCTTAAAATAATTATATTTTATTATACGTACTTTCTCGGGAATTAGATTTAAGATGGCTTTAATGGATGCATAATATCCCTCCGTTACTTTAACAGGATATCGAATATATTCACCATCAATAAATGTATCGATTGTAATTTGTTCACCCGGACCAACATTATAAAAACTCCACGGTATATTAATTTGTGTTAAGCCCACAACCCACTCTCCGTCCGTTAAATCTATGGCCCTTGCAAGTTTTACTCGAAATGAGGATGTTGTATTATCAAAAAGTGTACTACTTGCATTGGAAGGTAACGTCACGTAAAAACCGTGTTTCAATGACGAATTCATTATGCAGACTGAATACTAGATACTCGAATCCACGAATTCATACTTTCTGGGTAGCCTAACCATTTTACGAAAACCCACCCCTTCTTACGTTGAAGAACTTTTTCAATTAAATAGGTTTTGTTTGAGCTTAGAAATATTTTTTGTAATTCTTCAGCATAAAATATTCCTTTAATTTCATCACCATTCCAGTCTTTTAATTTATAAGTTACAGGATTTGATTTTATACATTTATCAACGAGAAATATTTCTCGAGACCAATTGGGCAAATATCCTTTTTCAAGCTTATGTTTATATTTAGTAATACGAACATAATCTCCTGCTTGAAATTTACAAGTTAATTTCTTCTTATGTACAGTCTTTCCGTACAGCGTATTCCACACTTGATTGATATTTGAATCATTTACTTCTGCGGGTGCCATTTTAATAGTTGAATGATAACTATGATTATAATTGTGTACAATTTGATCCAAGACATCAATGTACCGATACGTATTTTCTGCAGTAAAATAACGATATATTTTACTTTTAATGGTACGAATTACTCTTTCTACTAACGCACATTTCATTTCCGAATGTACACTATAATGATTAATCCCAAAATCTTTAAACACTTTCTTTACATGGCGATTATAAAATTCTGACCCTAAATCAGTTTGAACGTGAACCAGTAATGGCACTTGATTTAAAATTGAAGTTATTGCATTAGCCATTTCAGGCCCTTTCTTTGTTTTCACAGGAATGCAATACAAGTACCGCGAAAAAATGTCAATTGCACATAAAATATAGCGATATCCGTCATTATACTTTGCAATATTTGCATGTCCGCCAAATCGCATTGTAATGTTTCATTAGGACCACTAACATAATATTGTTTCCGTGGAAATGTTTTTCGTATTGGAGCGTGCATTGTATATGCATCTTGTGATGCTAACCATTTTTTAATTTTCTCTCGGGATAATTTTGTTTTACGTTCTAATGTACTAACACTGGATAAAGATGCAGGATCTGAATACTTGTAATATATTTTTGATAATTTTGTCATTTCTTATTTACATTTTATATTCTTTCCAATACCGAAATACGTTAGCTGCAATTGCGGGAGATACTGCAGTCGAAGAAGAATGCCGTTTTCTAATTTTACTGCCAGTCACTTTCGGGGTTGTAAAAGCAGGTGAAGGCGGTCCTGGTGTACGTGAACTAATAAATTCCCGAGGAACATTAATATCATCCAATAACGTTTTAAATGGCTGTAATCCTACTGGTTGTGTTGAATATTTTCGTGTACGAACGACATCATTTACTAAATCGATAATATTGGAACCGGGAATGATATTTCCATCGATAGCTACTGTACCTGTTTGATCCCACGAGATTTTCTGTGAATTAATGAGTTGTTTAAGTAATAAATTCGTTTTCCTTCGAAGTGTTTTTGGTACTGATTGTAATATATCGGGTACAAGAGTTAAAATACCACTATCTGTACGACTACTTGCATTTTCTGAGTCAACAATGGGTAAGGCAATAGGATTTTCCGGTGTGGGACCCGATTTATAATGTAAATATTGATGTAATACTTGCTGATACAATTTCCATTTTTGTTCTCTACTCAAATCTGTACGATGTAAGATTTCGCTCATATCTTTATCTAGTCTTGATTGATGTGCTTCATGCGTCTTTAAATTAGATTGTATTCTATGAAGTGCATTTTCTGGAACTAATAGCATTTTACGTAATTCCGACATGTTATCTTCCAAAAATTGTTGAGGCTAAGGCACCAATGAGTGGCCCGAGAATTAATGGAAGTAATGCACCACCTTTCTGTAGTAATAATTTCTTTTTCTTTTTAAGAGAAAGTTTTGAGGAGAGAGCACGTAAGATCTTCTTATGTCTACGGAGCCTTTGCTTCTGAATTAATGATATGGGGATATTTCCTTTTATAGTATTTTTTGCTACTTGTGATATGGTACGAATCAAATCACCCGGTGCGTTTTGAAGAATAACTTTCCGATCGGATGGCTTGCATTTCGCAAGCGTGCAGAGCGTATTGTAATGATGTTTTACCTTCAACATCTTGATGCCAACTAAACATAAAACGGTGTGGCCGCGTTTTTAACACTACTGTACACATGCATTATTTCTCCGGGAAATATATTTGTTCTCAGTCGTAGGGCATCATGTGTTTGTTGTGTAAGATCAAACAATAAATACGTGTGTGGTTTTTGTGTAATTTCCTCAAAGACATTTACGAGTTGTTTGCTTTCACGAGGCATAATTTGTCTTGCTAAATATTCAATTTGTAACTTATCACGTGGATTCTTAAATACCACTATATAATGTGCATTTAAACTAATATCTCGAGCATGCCGGTTTTTTGGAAATAAATTTTGAACAATAAATATTACGGTTAATTTCTTGTGGTGAGCGTACTTGGTAAATAATTTGGCCACATCATCATTTGTTTCTGACATTAAATCATCTAATATGAGTAATGAATTTTCACTTATATCAAAAGTATTTATATCGGGGATTCCTTCCAGAAAACGTATTTTTGCATCAACGTCCAAGTTTGGTATAACTGCGCCATAACACCATACAATTTCTTTAAAGGAAACATTAAACATATCATTTCTTTCTTTGATTAATCGATTCACAAAGTGAGTTTTACCAGCACGGGAAGGGCCGGCTATGAGAATAGTGCACGGATGTTTAAAACGTAACATCTTCGTTGCAAATGACACAATGTGATAGAAACTCTGCTTTTTATTCCCCAAAAAACGAGTCTCTGGCCAATCATTTATGAGATCTATAGCCATACGGAACAGTAACACTTTTTGGTAGTCAGTCACAATGTCAGCGTCTATTCGTCTGCGTTTACTGGTCACCATTTGATGTGTCTTTAGTTCTCTTCGAGAAAAGATGCGCAAATCTGGTTTCCAAACAATTTTGGATGGCATTTCGATTACAGTTGCCTCCCGATTCCCCGTCACTAAATCATAAAAACTATCAAAATTAATTTTATCACTTGTTCTGTGATTTAATGTTATTCCACGTATTTTATAGACATATTTCATTCCCCCACTAGCATTGCGTAAAGCGTAGGCGTAATTCTTTGCACCTAATGCTATTACTTTACGTATTTCCCAACCTTCGGGAACTTCATTTGTTAACCCACCCAAATACGAACTTAATTTTAATGGGAGTTGCTCATCTTTTCTTTGTATAAACATGATACTGTCCGTATCGCAATAGATTACATTCTGTTCTCCAACACTTGTTAGTAGATCATACAGCCACAGTCGTGCCCATGAGGTTATAAATGCTGCCAGCACAACATTTGAAAATGCTAATGGGATATTTTCACTCTCACAGTCTTTATATTGAACAATTAAATGAGTTTCACCAACTGGTGTTACAGCTTGAATTTCATATTTAGGATCTGTTAAAATTTTTAAAAAATCTTCTGCTGTATCAACCATTGTGCACTGTGAAAGGTCTGTTCTTTGTCCCCATTTCCCGTACAGCGAATTCAAAAACAGTTTCGCTGTACTGCGCAGGCCTGGATTATATTCTATGTTCTCATAATTTAACTGTATTCCCTCATGCCTGAAATATTCTTGAATGTACTTTTCCTGCTCTTCTTTTGTAGTGCATTCTGCAGGAAAGCCTGAAGCTTCTTGTTTCATTTGTAAAAAGGATTTCACATATGACCCAAATAATCCTTCACAAACATCTTTTTCCGGGACTAATAAATCAAACTCCCATATTTCATGAATTTCAATTAGCTCATACCCATTGTCTAATGCTTTGTGCAGTTCGGGGGTACAAAACGTACCGGTAATGATACGTTCAAGATCTATGTGCGTACATTCATCATCATTTTGTTCATCCATGCATGATTTACACAATCCAAAGATTAATCTTCCTCCCGTAACATACGGGAGGATTGGAAAATATAAATCGGAGGGTGGAAGAACACTGCATTTTACAAGTCCATGAATGTTTCGCACATTGGGGAAATTGGGGCCATTGTGTACTTTAGGTACATTCACAGGCATGCCTCGTTTACACATTGTTGCGGGATAAAGCGAAGTGACATCTACGTAAACTACGTATTCGTCCTCTGCACAGTCTACATATAACTTAAAATTTTCTGTTCTACCTCCTTGATAGGCAGATTTCGGAATGAGAGGATCACGAATATGTTTGCACCGTTGTTCGAGGATCTTCTGTATATGTTTATCACGTTTTACCATTGCATCCCATTCACATTCCCAAATTTCTATTAAATTATAACCTAATTTTTTCAAATAGTTGCGGCAGTGCACTGTTTGTTCGTATCTCTTTTCAAAAGTGTTGTACGCACCATTTTCTTTGCATAAAATGCTATTTCTATTATCTTTATAACAGCTTTTACAGGAATGCCAGTAACATCCCATGAACTGATATATAGTGTTTGTTTTAGCGTCAAAACCATCGACTTTATATCTGCCAAACCGTTCCTCCAACGCATTATTCGAAGTAACAATAGATCTCTTTGTTACATGTTCCATATACTTCAACCATTTTAATGCTTTAATACTCTGTTGTTGAGTAAGTTGGAACCCGTTTGGAGGAATAACTGGAATTGTGTTTTCAATCAGGTGATGACACCGGTACATCAACATTGCTAGACTAGCGATCGTTGTGCTGGAAATAAAACATTGAATACCATTTGTTTTCTCTTCAATCATGGAGGTAAATTTAATTACTGCCTCCGCCAATATACGCACATCGTTCCGGCAGTACTCCATCAATTCTTTCTGAAAATCAAAAATATCACCATTCCGTACTCGCTCTTCATGCCACAGCATAAGTTCTGCCCGGTCTGCCGTACTACGTGAGTCTGGGTCATAATAATGCAATGCCGGCCATTCTCCAACATAATTTTGATGTTCCTCTGTATTAAAGAGGTATGGAAAATCTCCTTTTTTCAATTCCACATTCAATCCTAAGGTTTTCGGTAATTTGGATAATTTTACACCAAGATAAAGAAAAGTGTCCCGAAAATAAAAACGATTACTAATACTAATTTGAAATATCTTTTGACCGTGCATAAGAACATGTGGAGTTATTTTTTGTTTCTCAATAAGTGTCCGCACACAAAATAGACCATCATATCGCGAATTATTGTGAGCAAGTGCCACAATAATCTGATACTCTGGTCTTTCCATAAGCACATGTTCAATAAACGCCTCCATGGTTGTGAAAGAAAACATACGGTTCCCGGATATTTTATCTCCGCACTTGAAACACAAACTATCTACTCCAGTATTTATACAGTGAAAACATACATTCAAACAACAACATAAATTTACGGCATGCTCCCGTTCACCTTTCTCATTTGGTGCTAATAGCATGGTTTCCACATCAAATATAATATACAAAAACCGTTCAGTGCGTTTTAGTTTACACTTTTGAACGAAACATCGATGGCCAACAGTTACGTGCACTTTACAAAGACTACAATAGTAGTCGCCGCATACATGAGCTGATTTTCTTTTTCTCACATCATAAATTACACCACATGCGTTACACAATTTTACGTAATCACATGTGGATTTCTTTACTTTATTTAGTGTTAAATGGTTATTAAAGCAAATGCCTTCAGCAAAGTTTCTATTACATTGTGTACAATGTACCAATTTCGCGTTAGTTTCTTTACTATGAAAATGTTCACAGTACGAACATCTCATCTGACATTGGTGAGCACTACGATCTGATCTAAATCCTTCCAAGCACGAAAAGCAGAAATTTCTCTTACCCATAAACGAAGTAATATTCTTAATGGGCTGGAAATGGCCCACAGTATCCCCTCTTTGATACAGAATAAATATCTTTTTCTCAGCATTTATTCCTGGGTAGCGTACCACAGGTGTTCTGGAATTTTCCGGTAATTCATATACTACAATTTGATAATTCTTTTTCACTAAATAATTTTGAAAAGCAACTACATCTTCTAAATCAAATCCCTGTTTCCGTTCAACGTACATTTTCGCATCGTTACACAATTGTTGTGCTTTATTAACCCATGTTTTCTTCGTAGGCAAGGTCATATTGTATAGTGCATCCTTACTTTGTTCATGTTTCGTAATCCAATATACTATGGATTTTGGCAGACAAAGAAAATCGCTAGCCTTTGTGGCCACCACATGATCCTTGAAAAACATACTCATTTCTGCATATTTTCTTACCGCTGCGCGTTTAGATATACCCTGTCCGTGTAATCCATCAACGATGTCAAACCGGAATTCTAATTGATTTCCTAAAAGAAATGATTCATTGCTATTTAGTACGTTCTCCACCGTTCTAAGAACCACATCGGTATTCAAATTTTGACGTTTTCTCCATGGAACAAACACTTCTTTATTCAGAAGATCTCGGTCGGAATTTATTCTTAAACCAACAAAATCGTGGGGCCGTGTATCCCTCAGAACGGTAGAAAGCGCATAATCCATCATGGATGTAATATAATCCATGGGATTTGTAATTATATGTTGCACCGTTGGTTTTACAATAATTTCCACCCCTTTCATATTGAAACGCGGGTACTCTCTCACATTTCTCCCCACAATTTCAAACATATTACACTCTCTTTCATTCCCTCCATATCCTCGCAATGGAGGGTGCTGAGAAGTTGTGGGTCGCATATCTTCTGAATAATGTGCATTATTCAGACGATCAACACGCGCATTTTCTTCCTCAATTTCTTGTAATTTTTGCCACAACATCTCTGTAAAGTCAGTTTCGGAATTTTGAATTTCTACTGGTTCATCCAAATTAATTTCATTTAATAGTGCCCAATCAATATGTAATGAGTCATCATCATCATCATCATTATGTTCTGATTGAACATTTTCTCGATTTCCCGTAAATGAAAAGAACGCGGATACACTTTTGTCACTCACTCGCTCTAACTGCCCCTTCTCAGAAGCCATATAATTTAAATATGACATAAATGCCGCATCATACAGTCGATCTTCACGGAAAAATCCGTGGTCAAAAAGCTCTATAATATCCGCTGCTGAGCGAACATTATTCAGAATGATATATTGATTATTTTTATAATATAGGTACAAAAGCGATAGTAGATCACTTACAATTTCAGACGATCCAACATACCCTGCTGCTTGCAGGTCCACTACTTGTTGCCAAGTCTGTAAAACACGTTCAGCACTATCCAAGCCTCTCAGTCTTCCCTGGAAAATGGTTTCATCAATCACGTTAAATTCCTCAAAGTAAAACTCCATTTTTCTGTAAAATACAAGACAAAAAAAGTGCAATCAATATATGTATACAATGACTAAAAACCTGAAAACAAACAAAATTTTGAAAATAATAATAATAATAATAATAATAATAATAATAATAATAATAATAATAATAATAATAATAATACTTACCGAATATTAGTTTATCTCTGTTTAAGTGATAATCCAATTGAAATCCACGTCTTTCGTGCTCTCTGCTTTTTCTCGTTTCTATCACTTATTTGCTTCAGCACCTAAAACAGAAAAGAAAAAAAAATGCAATTAGTTACCGTATTACGACTTTTCAAATTACAAAATATGATATTCAACGTAACACTAACGCTCAACCATATTGGCTTTGCATGTAAGAGAGTCATGGTTCGATTCGCGGTGCAGATTCTATTAACTACCTATCCAATATAAGATTGTAAAATATACCATTTATAACTGACAAAAGTCTACAATGCAAGCAAGTGTGCGGTTCTCCACGTAGAATAGCACTGGTTCGATTCCCGGGAGCACATTCTGCTAACTTTCTGTACAATATAATTTGTATATACCTGTTGTGTCATACACAATTCATAGCTACATATAAGTAATAAGTTCACACTGCAAGCATAAGATTTAGCGTACGGTTCTCCACCTGGGAGAATACTCATTCGATTCCCGGTGCAATCATGAATGTTGATTCCCTACATATTACATTATACTATATCTTAGACAAGTTATAATTCCATAAAAGTACACCGAGTCATATCATTTTTCAATGCCGGAAATTCCGCAATCAATTTTCCGATAAAACAAAACAGTTCCGTCCCCTTATACTTCCAACAATTACAATATGTCCCTTTCCCATATAAAAGTAAACAAGTATAATACAAGAAAACTACAATGTTAGTACTTACCAATCTTCCAATCTCTCCTAGTAGTAAAATATCTTCTTCGCAAAGTTAACACTTGATGCTCCTGCTGTCTTCTTCTTTCTAAATGTACACATCATGCAAATGCATCAGTATTTATATGCCCTTCAATCTTTCTAGAAGTTTCGAGTGTGTTCTTCCCCCTATTCCAACAATAATAAGCTTAGAAAAAAGATCTGGAAGTTTCTAGTACTTTCTTTCACTCATACCAACGATCCAAATTTCTAGAATGTTCTCCAGCAGCAGCTGTCGCGTTACATGTGCTGAATATTAATGAATTACCTTGTTCTACGTGTGTGATCTGCATATTTTATTTCCGAAAAGGTCTTTTCTGTATTCTGCTTGTCCCATTAACATTTCTTTTAACCGGAAACATTTATTATATGTCATGTTACCTCCGGATGCACCTGCATACATTATGTGTCATTAGTATGCGTAAAAGGGTGTATCCATTTTTTTTAAACGTGCATTAGGAAGTGCTAAAATGTCAAAAAAGTACACACTCATGAATATTCATTTGGGCGAGTAGTTTGCCCACAACTACTTAGAGGTGTCTCACCCCATAGCATTTCTTCCCAGATTTTAAATCATTTGTGTATCAAGTTTGAAAACTTGCTCCAGGCGTTCCAGAACAACGCTGCAGCATACACACATACTTAAATTGGTGTATCTATATCATTATATCATCAGTGACTATATCATTATATCATTATATATCATCAGTGACTGACTCGTCTTCAAGCGTGTTATGCTACTATAGGTAGAAATGTGAAATTTGGGGAGAATAATTCTTTTGTCACGAAAGCAAGGGATGAAAAACGAATTCCGGAAATGCTTGCTCTAAGAAGGGGGTTCAAATTTTTGACCAGAAATACTGTATCTCATGAATCTGAAAGAAAAACTTCCCCAAAGATAGTTAGTTTCGGAAGCAGATAATGATAGTTAAATTGTCCCGTTCTTTCCCCATTCCTTTGAGGCTAAGTTTGCTGTACTCGCGCAAATGAGTGTAACCAAACCAAACAGTATCCATATATCAAACTCTACACTAAGATCATTATTATCACCATAGGTATTCTGCCATTATTGACAGCTCACCTGCCGCAACTGAGAAGCTTCCATGCTCCACGTTCTTCCCCTAACCTCTTCCCGACTGTACGATTTTTCTGTTCTGATATGGTCCATTAATTGTAGTCACCTTCACCCACTCCATCTTTTTCCTGCCATCATACCCTCTAGCACAGTGATTGCCAAACTCAATCGCGAGGTATTAATAGTCGGAAATTTTCGGTAGATCGCGTTAGCAAATTCGGCAGATCGCGAATAAATAAATGTAAAATTTTAAAAAGTAGGTAGTTCTTTTGGTTGGTAGCTCAAAGTAGGATTTAAAAATGGTGCTATAGATTAGAAGCTTCAAAATTTTGGGGACCCCTGCTCTAGCGGGTCCCTCATAATACAGTTTCTCTTTAGCCAATGTCCCAACCAGTTCCTCTTTTTAATAAAATTGTACTTTTCCCACAATTTCTAACACCCTCTCATTCGTTTTCCGCTCGATCCAGCTAATTATCTCCAATTTTCTCCACACCCACATTTCAAAAGCGTCCAATCGATTTTCACCATTTTTCATCTACACTGACGAGGAAGGTCCATAAACCGTGAGAGTTGAATTTTGATGAAAATTTGTGACAAGATTTAGTTCGAGTTGCTAAGTAACGTAGTAATAGTCACTCGATGCGCTAACACTTCGTTGAGCTGCTACACCGACGCCATCTTGAAATCCAATAGGCAATGTCCAAGAATATCTTTTTGGCACAAAAATGAAAAAGCTTTTGATAGATATGACTTCAGTATTGTAAACCAAGGTAGAACATCTATATGAAGGAGTATTTCCAGTGTATGATCGCCATCTTGAAAGGCGCCATATTGAATCGCAGTCAAATATGATAAATGGCAAGGGGGTCATGTAGGGTACCAAATAGTACTGGAATTTACTCCTGAATCCATTTCCGTAACCAAAGTTTACATATCTGTTTTCACTTCAGAGTTAAGAGCTCTCTCGCTCACAGGAACATGTAAAAACTGAGCAAGTAAAATTTGTGTTATGAAATGCGGTCGTGCGAGCACTTGTGTGATTTTAAGTAATGCAGTAGTTAATGCAGTACAATAGCCACTATACCAATCAGATCTTGAAACTAGTGAGAGAAATCGTTAATTAAATTGAAATGCTTGTAGTGAAAAATGGAATAGCAGCACTGCAACAAATTATATCTATTTCAAAGTGCGCTCTAACGTTATATGTGAGTCTCTGTGTGTTGCGATTATGCATAGCATTTAAATGCGTAATATAAGTTAGGTGCAACGGCACATATGACTTTACAAGAATATGTCTTGAAGTTATTAGAAAATTAATAGAAAATAATAGAAAAATTATTAGAAAAATAATATAAACTGGTGCACATAAGCAAATATTAACCTACTAACCTTTTGCTCTTCAGTTTTGATGATGGAGATCGAAAACGAAGTGATTAGCACACAGCATCATGGAGCAGTGCAAACACTTAACAAATGCACTTTCCTCACAATCTTCATGGCCACAGACACTATTTTCTACTAGTCTTCAGAACATTTGTAAATGAACCAACTCTTGCTCCTGTTACGTACCCACATTTCTGACATTCATATGCGGGCATGTCGTTTAGGACTGGCGCACAAAATTGATGATACACAACAGAATGCATTTTCTTTATAAAAATTCTGCCATATAACTTGTACACCGTACAAGTGAACACCTGCTACAATTAGTTATTTATCACAGTATTGATATGAAAACTAGTCTTGGCCTTATTATAAGCAAGTGTTTTATCGTTAAAGGTGGAGAGATGCAGATATTTTATTATTTAATATTAAAGGAAAAAGCAAGAAAGAGGCTCGTTTTATGGATTGCAACTTGGTATTGAATTTTGTAATAATCTTTATTGCCATCTATTCTTAGCAGGTGTGTATGCATTCTCTTATCACTAATAGCAGAACACAAGAAAAGTGAATTCTAAGTTTCCAGGTGTATCTTCTTGTAAGAATTGGCTCTGAACTGATAATTTAAATCCCCTTCATTGTTCAATGCGGCAGCAATAAATCGATTGTATTTAGACTAGGAATGCAATGGATATACTCGATTGCAATGAAATGAGCTGAGCGAGCTTAAGCAACGTAATCAGTTTATTGTGACTTTTTAAAACAATCAGTATTTTTCATAACAATCGCACAATTCTTCGTCTTGACCTTTTCTTCCGGCTAAAAAAAGTTTAAAAAATCGTTAATTTGTTTTTAAATTGTGATTAAAATTGTAAATTTTTACGCTAAAAAAAGAAAAGGGCTTCGCCGGAATTTTTGAAAATCACGCGCAGATTTTAATTGTTGACAAAAAAATCACGTGAGAACTTTTTCCCCATGTTAAGTCTATGGAAGCGTTTTTCGGTGATTATTCCTCGATGGTACATCGGATTTTTTTATTTCGACCTATGTTCTCACTCAGCACGACATACTCTATCAGCGTGCTAAGTTTGGTTGAGATCGGCCAAACGGTCTAGGAGGAAGCGTTTTTCGGTCATTATTCCTCGATGGTACATCGGATTTTTGATTTCGACCTATGTTGTCACTCAGCACGACATACTCTATCAGCGTGCTAAGTTTGGTTGAGATCGGCCAAACGGTCTAGAAGGAAGCGTTTTTCGGTCATTATTCCTCGATGGTACATCGGATTTTTGATTTCGACCTATGTTGTCACTCAGCACGACATACTCTATCAGCGTGCTAAGTTTGGTTGAGATCGGCCAAACGGTCTAGGAGGAGTTCGCGGACAACCAAACGGCTAACCCGAGTATTAGGCTGGCAATAAATACATTAAAGTATATTAACTTCGTAATATACACGGTAAATTATTATAGGTTGTCAAGTATGAGTATTGGAAAAGAATGCAATATTCTGCAACAATGATCGTCTTTGCGTAAGGTTTCAAGATCGGAGAAGAATATGTAACACACTATAATGGACCACGTAAAATTGCCTAAAATAGGTTTTTGGTTTGATACAATTCAACGTCCCACACTTACGCCTGCTACGCTAAAGGAGACATGGACCTACTGATTATAGTGGAATCCGAACCATTTTGGTCGTTCAACTAATATGCACCAGTGTATATCATTTTTCTAATATATATCTGAACAATCCTTTTGGTATTCTCTGCTCGTCAGTATTATTAGGCATGTGTTTCATCGACCAGCAGTCTATTCCATTACACTTTGAAATAGGTATAACTAGTAGCATGCTGCTATTCCATTTTTCACTACAGGCATTTCAACTTAATTAACGATTTCTCTCACTAGTCTCAAGATCTGATTGGTATAGTGGCTATTGTACTGCATTAACTACTGCATTAGTTAAAATTCTGCAAGTGCTCGCACGACCGTGTTTCATAAATAACTCGCACAGTTTTTATATGTTGCTGTGGGTAAGAGAGCTCTTAACTCTGAAGTGAAAACAGATATGTAAACTTTGGTTGCGGAAATAGATTCAGGAGTAAATTTCAGTGCTATTTGATACCCCACATGATCTCCTTGCCATTTATCATATTTGACGGCGATTCAATACGGCGCCTTTCAAAATGGTGATCATGCACTAGAAGTACTCCCGCATATAGATACTCTACCTTGGTTTACAATACTGAAGCCAGATCTATCAAAAGCTTTTTCAGTTTTGTGCCAAAAGGGTATTCTTGGACATTGCCTACTGGATTTCAAGATGGCGTCGGTGTAGCAGCTCAACGAAGCATTTGCGCATCGAGTGACTATTACTACGTTACTTAGCAACTTGAACTGAATCTTGTCACAAATTTTCATCAAAATTCAACTCTCACGGTTTATGGATCTTCCTCGTGAGAGGTAAAAAATAAAATTTGCGTCCTCCTCGGGAATCCTCCATGTATGGTATGTGAAACTTTTTTTTACCAAGAAAAGTTATGTGCAATCCTTCCTTCTGGATGGAATTTCCTAAACCATAAAAGTGAAGGAGATATTTGTGTAATGCGCACCAAATATGTCAGAATATTCTAGATATGATAGAGGGCATTTAGAGCACAACGGAATCAAGTCCAGTTACCGAAGGTATGAGGAGTTGAGTTGATTTTAGTTTAGCGTCCCTTTCAGCAGCGAGGCCATATGAGACGTGGACCTACTGATTAACGTGGAATCCGAACCACATGAGCTCCCGCCGGGAATCGAACCCGGGTCTCCCACGCCAAAGGCGCGTACGCTAACCGCTTAGCCACGGAGGAGCTCCGAAGGTATGAGGAAAAGATACAAAGTTTATGCAGTACTTTTAACTACACGGTAAAGTTAACAGTGCTTGCTCCATCATAAAAGAGGGGGCACGGTGGGTCAGTGGTAGAGCGTTCACCTCCGGTGCTTGAGGTCCGTGGTTCGATCCCAGCTTGCGCCGTGTGGACTTTATAGTGGACAAACACCGTGCTCGTGAGTTTTCTCGGGGTTCTCCCGTTTCCTCCCACTTTCTTCATTTCATTCATTTCTCATCATCACCGTCTCCTTTAGCCTAATCAGCATAATCGTGGGACGTAAAACTCAAATATTTCATTTCATTTTTTTTCATCATAAAGGAAATTAACAAGATCTGGACACGAATCTTTCGAGTTCTGAAAGGAGCTTTAGACACTGATCTTAAAAGTGAAAAATGTCCAAAGTGACCAAAAAGAGAACTTGAATCCCTTACGTACTGAATGTGCCGTATACAAACTTTCCTGACTTGAAGTCCAAGATTTAGGAAGAAATAAGGTAATAGCTAAATTTCTCTCACATTTTACACATTCGAGGTGAAATTTCAGAACTTCCAACAAACAATGTCCGTTAATTCTCTCAGAAAGCCTACATACCAAAAACATCAAACTAAATAACTACATCAAACTAAAAATAAATTACACCTCCGTGTGTTCGCCATAATTACCCTAGTAGCAAGAAAGCTTTCGGCCAGTTGGCGCGTGCTTGGCTTTTGGCTTTCTACGCTTGCTTTCATACAATCTGCCTTTTGTTGTACTTGTAAGCGATGCTTTAGACCCTTTGCAGAGCGTTATAGCATCATTGACCAATCATTGGTTATTCACTTGACTTGACTTGACTTGTTAAAAGCTTGTGTCAAGCTTGAATAGAACATTGAATGCAAGATTGCTCCCCATGTAACTTCGTTACTGGAATGCAGCTTGCGGCATGCTTGCACGCTTTCCAATCAAGCTGGATGCAAGCTTGGGCGAGTTACAAGGCAAGCTTACAGCAAGCTGTTTGCAAGTTATCTCTGCTACTTGGAAATTTATGATATAACGTGTTATATGAGTGAATATAAGTGAATGTCATTATTCTTATTTTCTGAAATAAGAAGTCATGTTCTACTAAATTTTGTATCTCTCATATCCAATGGTTTGAAAAGTAAGACATGATAGATTAATTTGCCACGCAATTACAATTTTTCGTACACTATACTTCAATCCTTCCTAATGTTCAAGTAATTTGATACCTAGAAGTCCATCTAAAAGAGTAATTAAGGAGCACGGTGGTTTAGTAGTAGAGAGCTTATCTCTGATGTGTGCGGCTCCTGGTTCGATCCCTGTCCAAGTAAGTTCGTGGTGGACAACATTATGCCCGTGGGTTTTCTCGGAGTACTCCCGTTTTATTCGACTTTCTCATTCCACCATTTTTTCCATCATCATTCACTTGCTTTAATTATCGTCCCCCTTAGCCTAATAAGCATAATCGTGGGACGCTAAACTCATAAATTTCATTTCATTAAAAAAAAACGAAAAATTAACGAACCCCGGTCTCTCCCGTCGTAAGTAAGTGAGCTAGACAGAAGCCAGCAAGAGAAGGTAATCTGACAGCTAGAAGCGATGTTGTCACTACTCATACGTTACAGTGGCGGATCCAGGGGGGGCGATTGGGGGGCTATCGCCCCCAGAAGTAAAACTTTCTTATTATATATATATATATATATATATATATATATATATATATATATATATATATATATATATATATATATATATAAAACCCATCCCAAAGTAGCAATATTACAACTCACCGCCCCCCTCCTCTCAGAACTCCGTCCTAGATTCACTCCTGATACGTCAAGGCTTTTTCGGTGTATCTATAATTACAATTTTCTTAAAGGTGTAAAACAGAGTGACTGTGGTTGGTAACACTAGCACCGAAGTAGGGGCTGCATTTTCCATCCGCACGTGAAAGAAACTTCAGGGGCCCAGTGGCGTCGCCTTGTGCAGTTCGCAAGAGCACGGGAACCACCAAGTATTGTGGACTGTTCGTTGCTCCTTAAGATATTTAATAATATTTGAATATTATTATATTGCCGTCTCGTTTCTGTTCTTCGCTTGCTTTACCCCTTGCATATAAGCATTTCATCATCACACCATGTTCACAACAGAGCAGCGAGCGTGATAGGTTGTTCTGTGTGTAGTACGGAATGGAAACGCGGACAGCTGAGGGGAGGAAATGGGGTCTCCTGACGTTCAAATCAAGATTTGCACAAGCAGCGTTGACAGCACTGTTGTTGACTTATTTCCAGTAATGTGGCGCTCTAAACAGAATCAAATAATGAACTTCTGCGTTGACAGCTGTTGTTGACAAATTTCCAGTAACGTGGCGCTTTAACCCATTTTTCGCCGCTATTATTTTGAATGTACAGAATTTGAAGATTTTGCATATTATGGGTTATCAAGCTCCTATATATACATTTAAAAAGTTATTTTGTCCTATCTCGATATCTTCACTGAGTTTTAAGCCGTTGTGTTTTCGCAACGTAGCGGGAAAGTGGTACTTAATAAGTAATTATAAAATCTTCAGTTCTGTATGTTTTTGCTTTATTTTATTTTACTTTTGTCACAATACTAGAATAGAAACTTTTATTCCAACCATTCTACACCTAAAATGACACCAAAATGACTATTTTATAGGAATAATATAAAATAATAACTAGTCATGGCATAAAACATAACTTTCTAATTACAGCAAAATATGTATTTAGTACAACACAAATTTACACTTTAGCAAGCGAGTACAAAATTGATCATTTTATAACTTATGAAATGCCTCTGAACATTTTGTATGCAATGGCACAGCACAAGTGAGGCAAAAAAATAAAGTCTATGACATTCCCTACACCTACGTCGCTGACCCTTTTCAAATTTTCTGAGATGATGAACCTGTTGAGTTGTACTTATAACAGCTGTCTGAACGGAAAATCTGCTTGGACGTCTTGTAGGTCCATCACTGTGTCGTCCAGAAACCGCAAGAGCAATGTTCAGAAGATCGCATGTAATTTCCCTGCGAAATTGGAAAAGTGATTTTCTATCTTCAGGATGTACAAGTTGCCACAATTTCCACGCATTTACCATAGATACGTCTATGAAGTTCACAAAAATCGGCCAACACCATTTCTTGCCTCGGACTCTGATTCGATAATTCGATACCATATTATCAAGTAGATACACTCCCCCCATGTTAGCATTATACTCTTTGATGACATTTGGCTGTGGGACTGCTATTTCAGTTCTCTTCATTAGAGAATAGCGTACCACATTTGAAATTGGTTCTACATTGCTACAATTAGTAGCGACCGTCACGATGGAATTATCATTCCACCCAACAACAAGTATTTCTTTGTCTTCCTCAAAGCAGCATGCTCTCTCTCTTGCTTTGCTAACACTTTCAATGACTATAAGGGGCATGTTCTAGTCCTGTTTTCTCTGATCGTGACGGTAGCGTATAGACCCAACTTCTTCATTTCAGTTAGAAGATTCAAAGATGTGAAAAAGTACTCGGAAAATATATGGTGAGCACTAGCTTCGTCAACAACTTTGAGTAAATTCAGCACTACACTTCCTCCCAACCCTAAATTTGTTTTCGGTTGACGTAGAAGGTCGAGGATCATTCATGCCGTCTGCAACTCGGTGAATCTCAAGCTGAGCTGACATGTCACGAGGGAGATTATCATTGTTCATGTCACAAACGTCCCCTTCTTCTTCATCACTTACTTCTGCAGGTTCAGGAAGTAATATTACAATTTCTTCTTCATTACTATCTGAGTCTGAGAAAAGATAATGCACTGCTTCCTCGAGCGTTAGAAAAGTATGACGCTGAGCCATTGTCACAGTTTGCTTGAATCAGCACAATAAGAAAAATAACCACTGGCAAACCGAAATCCATAAATATAAAAATGTCAGTGATAGTCAGTGATAGTCACTTTTATGCACTTCAGTAGGTCTACTTTCTTTCCGCTGACGTTGCGGAAACGCAACACTAAATAATCAATGGATCAAGGATGTTATAAAATAGAGGATCTGCCCATACAACAAAATCATGAAGCCTTACGTCACAGCTTCGCCACACCTACTCTGCCCATTCCAAGATCGTAATGTTTCGAGCCAATAATCATGGCGGAAAGGAGAGTAGCCAATCACAATTGCCGGTTTAGACGATGCTCAGTTGTGTTTTGGCTTCATTGAGTTCACATAATGAAGATACGTATGGGCAGATCCTCTATTTTATAACATCCTTGCAATGGACGTAAACACCCAAGAAACAATGGAAAGTAAACTTTGTGCACATGTTGTCTTCTAGTAACTCCTTTGTGATACTCTGACACCGGAGCAGGTCAAGACGTGCAATGCAGTGTTGCCAGATCAACAAATAAACTAATTCTCTTGTCAGGCTCATTTAGAGAAAAGTGAGCATTCTTCTTCAATTCTCATTACGCATTTAGAAAAAAATTAAACTGTGTTATCAAACGTGAATTTATATAAAATAACAATCAAAAATCAAGAATTATACCTTTCAGTTTGTGGAAAATATTAAAGTACCTTGTTTATTTTGAATGCATTGCACATAAAAACAGAAAAACGAAACGTCAGCGAAAAATGGGTTAAATAGAGTCAAACAAAAAACTGCAAATTAAAATATATAGAAGAATATAGTAGTCCTATATAACTCATTCTTTCAATTAGTTATCTACATTTCTTTTTATCTCAATTTCTCGTAATGAAAATACACTAATGGAACAAACAAAATTACGGCTTTCCGAGATCGTACCAAGGGGAATGGGAGGTTTTTTAAGTTAATGCAGAGTAAAATTAAATTTTAATTTATTTTCAAGACTTTTTTCTAAAATATGTGTAATCTCTTATTTTTCTTTAGGCTACCTTTTTTTCTACCTAAATAAAATAAATGTTTGTAAGAAAAGCGAATAGCTTATAAAACATGCTGTACTTGGTAATATTGCTACAATGGTAAAATCTTACCTTCTGTATTGTGGAAACCTGAAGGAAATTTTATAATTGATTTTTTTTTTCAACATTCATCTCTAACACATGCAAAATAGAAAAAAAGACGAGTATTGAGATTTGCAGTAACATACGTTCAGCTGTAACCGGAAAGATTATTTTCTTTGGAGGGGGGTAGAACAGTAATGAAGTGTCTTGAGATAACAATGCAAAAGTACATGGACAAAGCGTTCCTAATTAAAGGTGCTTCTGAAACTATCATAAAAATTTGATGCATTACATGTTTCGTGTATAGTGCTAACAGTTCACTAAAGGGCATACATAGCAATTTAAATATACGAGTTGAGTTGATTTTGAGTTTAATGTCCCTTTCAGCAGCTAGGTTATATGAGACGGGACCTACTGATTAACATGAAATCCAAACCACATGAGTTCCCTCCGGGAATCCAATCCGGGTCTTCCACGCCAAGGGCACGTACGCAAACCGCTTGGCCACGAAGGAGCTCTTCAAATATACGAGATAGCAGACGTTTGCAGTTTTGATATTAATGGAGATTTCATTAAGTATACTGTGAAATTGATGGCGAGTCTGCAGAAAGAGAATGGCATACAACAAAATTTGTGAAAATCATAGTAAATAATCCGAAGTTGACTTCAGAAACTGAAAGTTGCGTTACCATATTAAAGAATATTAAAGCATTTAAAGTAGTATCGTAGTTCAAAATAGTCTCAGTGCATTAGCTATAATATCAACAGAGAAAAAAATTGAAAAACTAAGCTTCAGAAGAGTTATTGACAAGTTGATTACCCAGAAGAACATAGAGAAGTAATTTCATATCTGAATGAAATGGAGCATTTGTTTATAAATTGATATTTTTCATTATGTGTAAATATATATTATTTATAGCTTTTTTCTTATATATTATGTGTAAATATATATTATTTATACTTTCATTGATTATTTATAGCTTTTTTCTTATTAGAATAGTGAAAGAATTCTAGAATAGAATTTTTTAACGGCTGTGAACTACCAAAAAATTACGTCACGAGACGCCACTGTAGGGACCGTCTCACAATGGCTCCTCTATAACTATGAAGCAACAAGAGATTTCTTAATTGTTAAAGGAAGTTATTTTATGTTAACTTTAGTCAAGTAAACAAACTGTCGTTTTCAATTTAAAGAGCTGTCATAGGTTATTTTCTTACATGGTTTCATTTTTTTAAAAAAAGTTCTTCACATATTATCTATTATGAAATATGTTCCTCCACTGGAACAACATAGGCCTGATTACATATAGAGAGCTCGTGATATCAAAAGAACAAAAGAAACGAAAGCTGTTGTCTGTGGATCTTGGGCGTCGTAGAGTGAAGATGAAAAACGAGGGAGGTCAGTTTTATTGATCCATGCAAAGTAGAACAAAAAGGAGTGACAGAGCTCCTGTACTCACAGTCGCTGCATACATAAATAACCGAACAGAATAAATTTCCGGAAGATGGCGAATCTAGCATTTCATGTCTTCGGAACACCAAGTACAAGCAGACGTTTTCATTCGCAGATGCCTTAACATGGATGTTCTGCACATTTGCATTTGAACTAAACATGATTCACGACTCTTCAATTGTTCTAATTTATACTCAAACATACTATTAAGTTATATTTAAATAAAAAAAGAGATTAATTATGCAATATACATATAATCTTTGAAAAATTAAAAAAGAAAACCGGAGGTACCCCGAACATTTTTTGTATATACATAATCCTCTGCTTGTTAAAAAGAAGAAAAAGATGATGTCAAGACGAATAAAAATAATGGAGCTACATATCTTTAGGCTTGATGCCAGAGACCCAGGGCCCCTAGGTAGTTATCGGAGCCGGTAATTTAGCAAAATAGATTTTAAAAAAATCTTTTTTGGATCAAAAGATTAAATATATTTAATCAAAAATTTCCTTGTAGGCCTTATATCTGGAGAACTACATATAGTGTAGCCAATCCCAAATTATCACTTAACTCTGTATGGTGTGCTCATGCCGTTAAACAGAAACGAAAATTCGATTTAGGGCCGTTCAAAAATCTTGTAGCCCCTGATCCAAAAGCTAACTATTGGGCAAGATCCCAATCTTTTAATTAAATTTTTAAAATCATTCCTATAATTCTTGGCCAAGATCGCAATCTTTTGATGCATTTTTTGGATCATTCCTAATATTCTTGTTTATTTGTTTAACATATTTTAGCTCTAGAAAATAAACAAACATACTTAAAAATGCAATAAAGAAATAACAACTGAACTTCCATTTACATATTATATTTTTTGCATTTATAATTACAAAATTACAGTATCGCAAGAATTGTTTTGTATTTCCTTGGAATAAATTTACATTATATTCCCTGTTCTGTGTCTCCAATGCAGGAGTGCACCCATGAGGGGTCAGCCGGGCCCTGACCTCCCCCAAAAACTTCCTAACTCAACATACCTTTGTACATTTTCTCTATAAAACTTTACTTGGCTAACATGAAAATGACTGATATAGCATGAAATTTTGGCCTTATACTTCATCTGTACTTTTTCTCTTATAAAGACAATTTAGTTCTATCATTTTCCTCTGAAAGTTTAGGTGGAATTATTTTACAATTATTTATTGAATACAGAATAATACCCGTTCAGAACACTTTCAATATTAATTGGGCCCTCTCTCAAAGCTTATGTTAGACCCCCTCCTAACAAAAATTTCTTGGTGCGCGCCTGCCTCAAGGTATAAGTTACTATTTTGTCCCTAGCCGGGGATTCCTCCGAGGTTGGGGCCTTAGACAGCTATCTAGTTTAACTAGGCAGAAGTTTGCTAACCTAAATGAGACTCAAGCTTACTCAAACGTCATTCAATATACTCACTGAAATTCCTCTCGTTTCTATATTCACTTTCTAAAAATATTGCTCAATTCTCCTCTTGTAATCGAGACAGACGAACGATAGATGTATCCTTTCCCTTATGGAAGAGAGAAACGTAGCAAAGAGGAATGATTCAGAAACAATTACAGCTTTAACCTAAAAGGGATTTGCGGGAAATTTCACACTCTATGAGGGAAAACAATACAGAAATTTTTTCACTCGTAGAATTTGATACACTTGACCATTTAAGTTTGACGTCAAAGAAACAACACTATTATCTTCGTACTTCCGCTTTCCTTGATAACTGCCAAACGAGTCCAGCACGCGAGATCAACTAGTTAGAACTATGGAACTAATAACATACTTACACACAAAATGCTCTCTTCGGCACTCCCAACACCACTTACCTGAAACGAAAAGGAAAATATGTAAAGAGATTTTGCTAGTAATTAAAATCAATGGTTCACTTTTCACAATTCTTATTATCCTCCTGTGGAAACATTCAAAGTAGATATCTTTAACGAACCTGAACTAAGTTTTGACTGCTTCCTGTTGGCTATATGGCAAAGTGAGCAAGAAAATATATTTTTTTTTTTTTAATAGAAATGTATCGTCCCTTTTCAGTATCAAGGTTTTTAGGGACCTCATGGACCTATAGTTTAAGGTGGAATTCGAACTACCGTAATGTTTTCAAATTTCAATTTCGAACTTCACCGGAATCTAATCTAGGACCATGCAACAAAGGCTCATGCACTAGCCAAGATACCAGTGGTGAGGGCTAAATCTGTGGCCAATTAACAAAATGTATTAATTATAAATGCAAACTATTGAGTGTGTTGTTCAGAGATGGAGTGAGTCAATGAAAACTTAACCATAACCCACTGTACCCATAACCAGGGACCCATTCTGACCCACCACCTACCATGACCTACTGTGACTCACTCCGACCCACCATCCACCATGACCCACTCTGATCCACCAAAACCCATCAACTCTGACTCATGATCCACGCCTTACTCTCCACTGACTAAAGAGTTTTCACTTGTGATAAACAAGGCTGTAAAATTATCACTCGTTCAGAGCCGGATCTTGAATCCTGAGAACTACAAGTTCACAGGGGGCGCCAAGTGAATATGACGCCAAACTGGAAAATGAATTTTGTGTTTTAAATGAAAATATTTATTAGAGAAAATGTTATGATGAAAAATTTTTCAAATAACTTCAAATAAATATTGTACAGCCTCAGTGGCGGCCGGTGGATTGTGGTTTCGGGTGTTGCAGTACGAACGATAAGAGAAAGAAGATACAAAGTTGACTCATTGACTAATCAGCATAACTTTAGATGCAAATGCTATGTGACATGTTAAATTAAATAAAATTCTGTTTTTAAAAATAAAAAAAACGCAGAACATTTTATCCGATTAATCACCTTAATTAATTAGTAAGTTCATTCTCCTCTCTTTGATTAGAGCAAATCTGTCTAATACGTGCTGGTTGAACTCTGGTATTCTTATTGTCAGTCTTTTTTCGATGGAAAGCATAACCAATGCTGATAACCTTTCTTGGGACATTCAATTCCTTGAAAGTGTCAATTCTTTCTCATGTGGGAAAAAAACTTTCCGTCTTTTGCTGACGCCATAGGTACATTTAATATTAATTTCAGAAGCTTTGTAGATTCACTAAATATTTTTTTCTAGATTATTGCAAACGATTCATTCTAGCAAACTCAATCCCTGACAGTGATCCGAATTCCTCTTCAGCGTTGACTGAAGAGAGTTTGTAGCAGAAATTAGTGTTATTAAAAAATGTACGCTGAACACTCTTTATTCACAATTTATCCAGGAACATTTAAAATAAATTGAGGAAATGTATCTGGTGCAAACAACACTACTGCCATAAGATATCCTGTAAATTTAAACTGGATTTTTTTTTCGAACACTCTCCTGAATTGCCCTTTGCTTGTTTAGTCTAAGCCTTAATTGCAAATTTTTCCTAAGTTGAAAGCTGGTCAATGTCTTTTGTAAGTTATTTACAAAAGTCATGGTATACAATTCAACTAGAATTTGTAGGTTATTTACAGAATTAAAGCACACACAATAAAATTAAACCTAATAATTAAAAACCAAAACAGCTGATACAAAATAGGTACTGGTATATGAATTCCTAATGTCACATATTCATACATCAACACACACATGTGCGTAAAAGAAAAAACTACACTCCAAATCATCCGTCTTGGTTGTTACGCAATGCACGATGGACACAATATACTTCCACATGAGGCGAAATAATGCTTACCAATGTGATATATTCTGGAAAGGAAACCTCGAAACCCGCCAGATGAAGGATGAGCATGTAACAGAAGCCAAAAATGAAAAACACATCAAAACAAACAGCACTGCCAGTTCTACACCCAGAAATGTTAACTGGGAAGGGTCCAAAGTATTTGAAGGAGATCCAATACGTCTACATAATATGGAACCTATCTTATACTGCACCCGAAAAGACGATAAGTAATTCTTACTTACTGTCATCTATATTTTTAGAAAAAAATAATAGAACGATTATTTTTATAAGAAAAGAAGAGTACATGATGAGGCGTAAAATAAAATATTTAGCCTACATCAATCGTTTCTCTGTTAAACAAGTATATTTCGTTAAGAAAATCTACAAATGTTAGTCAAGTTTCGAAATTTTGGGGAAGTCCGGACCCGATGGACCTTCCTTGTGGCTACGCCCCTGAGCATTGCTAACTAGTCCCAAATTCAATGTGGCGTTCCCCATCATACAGTTTTATGTGGAAATGATCAAAAGTATAAAATATACTTATTTTATAAAAGAAATATGTTTATACTAAAATACTATCCAGACAGGGGGGGAGCGATTCTACATACTGACTTATTAATATTTGATTCACAAATTACTGTATAAGAAACCTTCATTATCAATATAAGCTAAGAATTAACTTGTAAATGCGGGTCTACTTTCATTTGTTTTCTCCTCTACTAGATATTTTCTTTCTTATTTTGTAATTCTGCAATCATTTTTTTAATTGTCATTATATTCATTTGCTTCAGTATGGTCCCGTGATTTAAAAATATGAATGCATAAAAACAAATTCCATTTGTGAACTGCTAGTGAAAGAAAATTCAGGAATCTTATTTTGCGTGAAAAACCTTCTCGTTCACTGGAAACCATGCTGTGTTGCAGAAGCACTGCAACGACCAGTCCCTTTAACTTCTGAGATAGGGGAAAGGAGACTTAACATTTGCTCCAATTGCCGCGCTGAAGAAATCTGGTCGTAGTATGCTCGTTGCAACACAATATAAATGAGAGACTCTGTGACAGATTATTTTTCGCTTTTTAAAACGGATTAACGGAACGGACAGTTACAGAAGTAAAAAATATGTTATTTAAAGTGTATATATGCAAGTATTAAAAAGTATTTTTTCTGTTCTTTACTACTATTGATAATAATATTTCTTTCCTGAAATACTTTTGTCGTTGCGCAACGCTGAAACACTAACATTAGCCGCCACTGTACAGCCTGATATACAGATAAACAAGAATTTTGGGAATGATCCAAAAAATAGATCAAAAGATTGTGACCATAGTAAAGAATTTAAGAAATGATCCAAAAATTGCATCAAAAGATTGTGATCTTGGTCAATAATTAGTTTTTGGATCAGCGGCCACAAAATTTTTGAACGGCCCCTAAATCGAGTTTTCGTATTTTTTACGGAATAAGCACAAAATACTGAGTAAATTGTTAGTTTTGGTTTGGCTACACTATTTGTAGTTCTCAAAATATGGGGCGTACAAGAAAATGTTTGGTTGTATGAAATATATTGAATTTTGTGGATCAGGAGCTACCAAATTTTTGAACGGTCCTTAAATTGAGTTTTCTTTCTTTCTTTCTTTCTTTTACGAAATAAACACATGATACTGAGTAAATTGCTAGTTTTTGTTTGGCTACACTATATGTGGTTCTCGAGATATAAGGCCCACAAGAAATTTTTGCCTGAAATATATTGGATATTTTGATCCATATATACCAAAAGAACAATAAAGTCGATAATTTGTGTGGTTGGCCTTAAGACACCCTTTTGCAATTAAAATGGACTCGTACGTTATTTGGTGCCAATGCAACACTCACAAGTGCTGTTAGTTTGAGAAAATATGCCGCAGCGGAGGGAGATTTAGGGAATATTTTTAAAGAGGGAAAAAGGGAAACTTTACAAAAATGAGATAAAATGTAGGGAAATTTATCTTTTCCATAGATGTTATATTAAGTACTACGGCAGTACGACTAAAGACAGCAGCATTCTGTCCACAATCCCACAGTATGCTCAAAATACAAATATAACAGACTACCAACAACCTTTCTGCGACCTTGCTAGAAAATATCATTGCCAAGTACGTATTTGAAATAAAAAAGAACCAACAAATAAAAGGAAGTCAACAGCATATGTTACTTATAAATTGGGTGGCATTATCACAGTAGAAAGAAATGTCTTCAAGGGTTCTCCGCTTTGTCATAGTGCCCCCGTATAGTGATTCGGTTCAGTGATCACAGTTAAGGAACGAGAAAGGTCAGTGTAAATGACGCGCACATTATAGAAGTACAAGCGACTAGTCTTTTGTTTAGGGAAGGGGCGAATACTAAGAAAATACGGGCGTTAAAAATGGGATTTTTGATCATTTCTAAGGGAAATTTTAACTTACCAGTAAGTTCCTAGTATCAGTGGCCCACAATCGCCGCACACTGCTTAATGCTCACTTTGTTGTCTATTGGTCCATGTGTCATTCGCTTACATTTTGGTTTCTATCCTGAGTCGTTTTGTTTATGATGAGTGTTTCCACTTTTGAAAAGTACTTTGTTTTGCAGGTAATAATAATGGCCAAGGATACAAAGAAAGTGAGCATTTTATCGGAAAAGAAAGCTATGAAACTTGAAAAAAGATGAGAGGCAAATGAAGGCTCTAAAATGTTTGTTTCGACTTCCGAACAAAATTTGGAAAGGGATAATCATACGAATGTTGAGGGAGTTGTCAATACAAGTTACTATTAACGAAGCATTTGCAAGTCAACAAACTTTTGAAACTGTAAGTTTATTTTACTTGATTGCAGTAATTTAATTGTTAAATTAAAATGGAATGGATATAGCCTTTTCGGTTACGAGTCTGAGTTAAATTTAATATATTTCAAAATTTGTTTGAATACAATTAGTTCTCACGCAGTATATAATACGGCACGTAGACTCGAAAGGGTAACTGTAATCAAAAGGTCATTCGGATTATAAGTAACACCTTTATTTTCAGAACTCTCACTATCAATCACAGCAGCGTATATATATGTTGGTTGTATTATGACAGTGTCACAATCGTTATCAATCCATTCTCTCGTATTAAATTTAGATGGAGCGACAATTTTAAACATTTGGTATAGTCCTAATGCAAAGTAGAGTTTTATTAGTTGCATGTATTGAGGAATACACCGACGGTGGTGGTCCAAGAATCTGGATTCCCCAGAACTTTTAAATTTTAAGAAAATTAGCACAATTTCAGGGTGTAAATACACACAACTATTTGCATTTTGTAGGCTACCCGAAAAATCGTCGGACCCAAAAGAGAACGCTTGGGTGTGTCACTGCTCGTGTTTACATTGTTACTCATTGCGATTTCGGACGTCTATGTTGCAGAGAGACATGAAAGGACTGAATTGTTTTATGGGGCCTTGAAAAGGATTTTTTGGGGAGGACCTGATTTTGTAGTTCCACCAATTGATCGAAGGCAAATTAAATATCAATTAAGGCACGCACTTTTGTTATTTGTTGGGTATTAAACAAGTGTTCCTAAAATTAATAAAGAATTATTTGACATCAAATATATCTCAAGAACGATTAAATGGACTAGCCTTCATGGCCATTGAAAATGACACACTCAATAAAATGGATACGGATGCAATAATAAGAGAGAGTGGCCCCGCGTAGCGTAGTCACTAACGCTCTCGGCTTCAGTGCGAGCGGTCCCGGATTCTATTCACTGTGGGGACTCTCGGTCTAAAAAGTGTAACACGCTTTTTCAGGGCAGCCACCCTAAATGAGGTTTTCCTCATCCACACTAGGCAAATGCCTGGATGGTACCTAACTTATAGGTCCCAGGTCGTTTCCTTCCTTCCCTTTCCCCGGATTGTGTGCTCGCCGAGGGACGTCATAAATCAAAACGTGGTGGGCTAAATGGCCTTAGATGCCGAAAGCCCAGAAATCTAAAATCCTAAACCCTAAATAATAAGAGATGTTTACGAACTTGAAAACCAGAACAATGTCTTTATAACATGAACTTTTCAGTAACAAGGAAAACGAGAAATTAAGTTAATTACCACAATCGTGTTACTAGAAAATACTATATAAATATATTTTAATGAAACGTAACATATATCTATCAAAATCAAACCTGTTATTGTTAAAGTTGAAGCTCTTGAGTTTTATTCTGTTTCAACATTTATGTTTCAATTGTATTTCTCATAATACATATTAGGTATAGTATATCTTAGTTGTGTCTTGTACTTATTTATTAAAAAATGATATTAATTATTAACATTTGAACTTTGTTCAGTATTCATCCACAATCAATTAGTTAAAATTTCGCCATTTTTCGTTGATATTCAGAGGGAGACTACAGATATTGAAGAAATTTGCAGTATAACAATTATTTGAAGAATGTTTGTTCATTACAACTTTCTACTCTTTTATTACCATTCAGATGTGGGCGCCTAAATATTGTTTGCTTACACTTAGGAAATGTCTAGAACCGGCCCTGCACTCGTTTTGTTGCAATACCGGTGGATCTGACCTTTACAATATAAAATGGTAAAGTGTTTGCAATAAGCCATATTACTATCAATTCCAATTTAGTTTTTATATATAATTATTTCCTTATTAAATTACAGATACTTTTCAGTGGAAAATACGATGAAATTTGAAAATCTCAAATCAAAGCAAACTAGACCGACGTAAAGGGAAAACAGAAACAGTGCAAAATTCGACTGTGCCTCGAAAGCCAAATAGTAAGTCCTATTGTTATTACTACAATTACAAATATCAGTATCCAAAAGTGCCTAAAATTCTTTTTTCACTTAGATATACTCATCTCAGGTAAATAAATAGAAACAAATGAAAAATGAAATAGGAAAAAAATGGAGCCTTTGAAAGTAAAACATAGTGTTCAGAAGATGCTGCCAAACAATGCACTGAGCAGAGTGGGTCGCAGTGGGTCCACTGACCCACTCACAATTCTTAACCCACTTGACCCACGACCCACTGTCCCACTGCATCTCTGATATCGTTTACTATTTCCACCATAGCCGATTCTTGTAATCTCGTCTTGAGAAAAAAGGAGGAACCCCTACCTTTCGGAGTCCCTGCCCCTTATGACGGAAACGTTTTACCGCATCGGGGAGAACAGAACTTTCTTTGTAGAGAACAGGAACTCATCTCTCTAAAAGAAAAATTTTAATATATCCCTCCCGGGAGACGAAACGGTTGTCCCGTCTTCCAAATGGGCAACTAACGTACATGCGCAATTGGTTCCGGGAGTGTATGTGGTACCTCAGCACGTAAAATTGAAGAACGAAAGGCCTCTCCTCTTCAACTCTCTCGAGGTGGACGGACTTGTCCCAAATAGGAGACTACCATGCCCCATTAAAGACGCTGAATAATGAAAACCAACAGTAAATCTGTCAATTACGATGTTCCATAATGCTTCGCACGCAAATTGTTCATTAAAAATTTTAAAACTAATGCGATCAAATAATTCGCATGCATATCATTATTCTAGTTCATTTTATATGGAGGGAGACCCAAGTTCGATTCCCGGCGGGAGCTCATGTGGTTCGGATTCCACGTTAATCAGTAGGTCCACGTCTCATGTAGCCTCGCTGCTGAAAGGGACGCTAAACTAAAATCAACTCAACTCAACTCAACTCAACTCAACTCATTTTATATGGAAATACAGAAATCTTCTCGTCAGCATGTGCAGTCATGTTAAACATCATCTGTTTGAAGTAATTGAAATAGAATAGTACAGTTTGAATGTGTTACTACATAACGAAAGTTACTGTGGTAGTAGTCTCGCTACGCAAGGTTCAATGTACAGTGTGTGAACTCACATTTCTTCATTTCTTCAGAGCTTTTAGTTTAACGTCCCTCGATTATATGTCGGGGCTAATGGATAATGTTGATGATGACAATGAATGGAATGGTGGAATGAATGAAATGGGAATATCCAACCCACACAATGTTTGTGCACAACAAAACATGAACTGGGAACGAAGGAAGGGCCCCCCACACCGGAGATAAGCGGTCTATTACTGAACCACCGAGGTTACCACTCTTAAGTTTTCTCAAGATATCGTGTGTGTTTGAAGGTAATAGTGGCACAGAATGATATCTTTAATTTAGTATGTTGAGCAATTCTTTATTTAATATAAATTAAGCGTCATGTGTTATGATAGAACCAGTGCACATCCGGCAAAATGCACTATTTAGATGGACAAAAATTATTGAATCTGCCATTAGGAGTATATTACGCAAGAGGGTTCAGAGGAAGATTAAAAAAAAAAAAAAAAAAACTACATATTCATGACGGTTGCATTGTAACTAAATATTATTAAACAAATGGGAAAGAGGAAGTAATTCTACATTTATTCAACGTGGACAGAATTAGCAAAAATAAAAGATTTTGAACTGAATAACATGAATTCCCCGCTTTCAGTCAACATTTAATTTGTTCGCGGATATGCTTTTTTGTCCATCTAGATAGCGCATTTGGCCGTGTGTCTGCGCTGAGGTCCATTACGGTGATAACGTTCACAAACGCAGTGTGTGTGTTGTCAGGCCCGGCTCTACCATATGTGCAACAACGTGAATCTGGACGAGACGGTAAGTTTCGAGGGGCGGCAAAATCTGTCATAACTACGTTATTTAAAATAAGTATTTCTTGTTGGAAATAGACTTCATGATAATGGTAAATTTACTAATCTGACCTTCTATTTTAATACTACATTCAAAAATCATGTTTAGATCGCATGCACACTGCTGAAGGAAATGATCAAACAAAATTTTACCATGAATTGCTTGATTATTGTCAAATACAAGAACTCAATTCTCAAACAGTAATGAACACCTGTTCCATTTATTTAGTTATCACAGTTTTGATATAAAAAACTAGTCTTGTCTTTGTCACAAACAAATTTTTCATCATTGAAGATGAAAACAAGCTTTTTTATATATTTTTTAGGAAAAAGATGCGGAAGGAAAATCAAGAAATAAAGATAAAAGAGCTAGTTGCACTAAAATTGCAAACTGATATATTGAGATTGAAGCTCGATATTGAATTCTATAAAATGGATTACCATCTTTCCTCTGCAGGTGAGTTTGTTTTATCTAACATAATAAATTCATATTTAAAGAAAGGAAAAGCAGACACAAAGGATTTTCTGAGTGCGAGTGCACTTTCCCTTCTCTTCATTGATCATGATGAGGTAGCTTATTTAAAATCTTGGGTTTTAAGATTTGTTATTTCTGGAGGAAAGGGGCGGTAAATGGTGTCATTGCCTAGGGCCGGTCCTGTGTGTTGTAGACCCAATGTGAAATGCTAGCTCACACTTGTTTAACTAGTTGAAAGCAACTAAATTCTTTAAGTACAAAGATCCATATCTTGAGGTAAACCAGAGGAAAATTTATAGTTGTAACTCCTGAGATACTGTGTGGTATACTTTTTTACTCAATAAGTTTGTATGTTAATCTCATTTACTCAAATAGACTAGAGATCAGAACTTGCTCATTGTTTTTATTTCGAACCAATGTTAACCGATGCACTAGCAAGACAGATAAGAATTTTTATTGAAAGATGACAAATAAGGAGAAACACAATAAATGAGAACAACACTGTTATTAACGCAGTTTTGCTTGTCTTTGGTATCCCTTTGGATAATATCTAAATAAAGACTCTTTTCTTCAGATCATTTCAACGTCTTTATCTATCATTCCGAGTTCTTCGCATCTTCCAGAGTACTGTGTAGGGTGCATCGAAAAAACACTTTTTTTCGAAATGCTAAGGTGGGTAGTGCGGAAAAGTGGCCATTTGTGACCAAAAATATGCCTGATTTTTTAAAAGATTTTTGGGGGCCATTTAGGTACCGCACATCGACCTTGAAGTTTTGATGGTGATGTCGGTATGCAACATGCATAACAATTTCACAAAAAATCATTATTTGTTTATTTTTTTGTATATTTTCTGCATTATCGTTATTTGCTGAGTTGAGTTGATTTTAGTTTAGCGTCCCTTTCAGCAGCGAGGCTATATGAGACGTGGACCTACTGATTAACGTGGAATCCGAACCACATGAGCTCCCGCCAGGAATCGAACCCGGGTCTCCCACGCCAATGGCGCGTACGCCAACCGCTTAGCCACAGAGGAGCTCATCGTTATTTGTTGTCTTGCTTATGACAAATATATTAAATTCGTGCCTTAAGGGTGGTTTCGTATGCTGTTTATTTATGCTTTTCGTAAATATATATATATATATATATATATATATATATATATATATATATATATATATATATATATATATATATATATATATAGATAGATAGATAGATAGATAGATAGATAGATAGATAGATAGATAGATAAAAATTTTAGGTTAAAATGCCTACTCTCTATTCATGTTTTCCAATTGATTTTGAGTTTGGGTTTTATTCGAAAGTTTTCCGATATAAAAAACTAAATAAAAGATTTGGCTTTCTAATTGCTAACAGTTCCTTAGTTACCGCCCAGCGCTTCGCTCATTTTAACAGCTTTCTCTTTGAAAATAACTTAGAGCTCACCACGAGGAGGGGCTGGATTGCGAGGTCCATCCACCCCCAATTATGTTGACAAACATGATTTTACTAAGGGGGAGGCCAAAACTTTTCTTCTAGCTTTCTTCTTGGACTTTATAGACACTTTTTGTTCGAAATGTAGACATACCTTCTCCAGATATAAAGTGTACAAGAATAATTTTGATTGAAATATATTTGATTTTTTTTTTTTTGGATCAGGGGCCAAAAAAAGTTTGAACTGCCCCTAAATCGAGTTTTCATATTTTTTACGAACTAAGCACATTATAGTGAGTTAAGTGATAGTTTGGGTTTGGCTACACTGTACGTGGTTCTTCAGATATGAGGTGTACATGAAAACTTTTGATTGAAATATATTGCATCTTTTGATCCAAAGATGATAATACAATTTTGAAATTAGAAGAGATTGCTGAAAACAAAAAGAACAAATGCACCAAGTGAATAGAAGTGGGTAATTGCGATGCAAATCATTAGTAACTGTAATGCAATGTAATGCAGATTAGTAAAATGATTAGTGGCGGCTGACGGTAATGGGTAAATGACAAATTTTAGAAAGGAAATGTCAAATGTTTCAATTTGAAAGCAATTGTCTAATTAACTGTCAGGGAAAAATATCAGAAAAAGAAACAGAGTGGGAATTTTGCAGATAATGCTAAAGAATCTTAAGTCGGGATGGTGTTTTAAAAATCAGATGGATAATGGCAAGAAGATAGCACTTAAGATGATGTCTCATGATCTAGAGATGTTTTAGTGTTAACTTCGATGAAGTGAAAAGTAAACATCTCAACTAATTGAGCAAGGAATGCTCAAATTTTAATTGTGTCTTAGACACACAGAGAAGCATATTATGGGCAGGGATGGAGTGGGTCAGTCGGTCGTGGGTCAATAGAACGTGACCCACTGCAACCTACCACACATCGTGACTCACTTTGACCCACCGACCCACTCAATGTATTGTAGACAGCATCTTCTGAATTTGTCTTTGTTTTACTATCAACGCCTCCATTTTTCTTCCTTTTTAATGTTTCTATTTACTTACCTGAGATGAGTATATCGAAGTGAAAAAGAACTTCAGGCAATTTTTGTAATTGTAATAATAGCAATAGGACATACTACTTGGCTTTCGAGACATAAGGCAAATTTTACACTTTTTCTTAGGTTGGTCTACTTTATCTTGATTTGAGACTTACAAATTTCACTCTATATTCCACTAAAAAGAACCTAGTGGCCCAGCATAGCGTAGTCGCTAACGCTCTGGCCTTTGGTACGAGCGGTCCCGGGTTCGATTCCTGGTGGGGTCACTCGGTCGAAAAGGTGTAAAACGCTTTTTCAGCCCAGCAACCCTGAATGAGGTTTTCCTGGGTTTTCCTCATTCACACCAGGTAAATGCCGGGGTGGTACCTAACTTATAGGTCCCAGGCCGCTTCCTTCCTTCCCCAATTCTTTCTTCCTTCCCTTTCCCCGGATTGTGTGCTCGCCGAGGGACGTCATCCCTCTAATCGTGAAGGGCTAAATACCCTTGGATGCCGAAAGCCCAGAAATCTAAATCTTAAATCCTAAAAAGAACATATAATTCAACAAGGAAATAATTATATAATTAAATTTAAATTCATTTAAATTTGGCCCATGACAAACACTTTACCATTTTATATCGCAAAGGTCAGATCAACTAGTATTGTAGCAGAGCGGTACTTGAGTGATTGACCGTACAAATTCAAACTCCGGTTAGTGATAATTTCACAGTGTTGTTTTATTACAAGTGTAAACTGCTTAGTCAGTGGAGAGGAGGTCGTGGATCGTGGGTCAGAGTTGATGACGATGGGATTTGTTGACTGGTGGGTCAGAGTGGATCACGGTGGGTAATGGGTCATGGTGGATGTTGGGTCAAGTTTTCATTGACCCACGCCATCTCTTGTTGTCCAACACGAACTCACATGGTTTGGGAGCAAACTTCTTGTATGTACCATAAATCAGTGGTGTCCAATTATAATGAGCGTGAGGGCCATAACCGTCTTTACTAGTAAAGTGGAGGGACGCAGCTAATAATAATAATAATAATAATAATAATAATAATAATAATAATAATAATTATTATTATTATTATTATTATTATTATTATTATTATTACACTACAAAAGAAAAATATAAAAAAGTTATTTGAAATATTACCTATTCAATCTGTGACAAATGAGGGAGACTAGCAGCGTTTACAAGAGTTGGGATATCTACATCCATTCCTATTGTAGGGAGCCGCAGGAGTTGTAAAACAGAAGAATCTCCGAGGCATTTTCTGAAACGATTTTTCACAATTTTCATGGTGGTAAATGCACTTTCACACAAATAAGTAGTATCAAACATTGACACTCTTTTCCGACCAAACTCTCAGTTTTTAGGGAAAGGTGTTGGCTTTGATGCCCGCGCCCTTTTTGTTGTATAGAAGCGCTAAATGGATGCGTTATTTCGAAAGAAGAGTGGAAACATTAAACGAATGAATAAATATAAATGAAAATACTATCACTAATAAAAATCGTGAATCAAGAAAGCTTTGTGGGTCGCAGAAAATGGTTTGGCGGGCCGCCATTTGGACAGCGCTGTCATAAATAGTGCACCACCTCGCTGTAACTAAACCACTGTGACTACGTAAGAAAAACGCTTATCACAACTGATTTGTGTAACCTTAAAGAGGCAATTGTCGACAAAGGTTACTGGTGCGTTTCGGAAAATTCGAAGTGTTATAAAGGGACCCTCAAGATTCCAGAGTCGTTATTATATCTGATCACAATTAGTTAACTATCAATTAGAATAGTGTTATTTGCAGTTCGATCTCAGTTCGCTCCAAGTGAGCTTGCATGGGTTTTTTCAGGGTTCTTCAATTTCCTCCCACTTTGTTCATTCCACAATTTCATTCAATTCTTATCGTCACCGTCTCCTTAGGCTCAACGGCATAACCGTGGGATGTAAAACTTAAAGATTGCATTTCCATTTTTTTCTTATTATTATTTGCAGATGACCCTAAAGTATATCTCGAAATTAATTTTTGTTCACACTTACGACGGACTGAAGAAACATTTATCTAGTATTATGGATTGGTAAGAAGATGATAAATTTGAAATGAATGGAAAGCAATACATGATTTTATTTACACATAAAGACCAATATATTAACTATACCAACACATTCTCAATGGATGACTTTTTTTTCTATTTCCACCTAAAAGTTTCAAACATTTTAAAATACTTTTCGATAATAAACTAAGCTTTAGATCCAAAATTACAGTAATAACAAATAAGACTCATAGGAATGTACCGGTAGTTTTTTTCTTGTGAGATTAGGGGAAAGTCGTTTCGTATCGGACAGAGAGCAGTATCGGACAAAAGCAGTTTCCGTTACTTTACGTTTAAGGCAACACCTATCAACCATACAGTGAGCTGATTGTAATGAACTAGCCAAGCTTACGCCTTAGTGGATTTGTCCGATGAATGATGTGCCTCGTGCTTCGAGATTTTTGTATTTTTGCGAGTAATCATGTGAACAGATTTGTGTGGCTGCAGCTTATTACAAAATAAGTGTATTGATATATTATTGTTATCACAACATATATTATGGTATGTATAATATAATTTAAGCGTATAGTTGCATTCGTGTTGTTACAAGCCAGTAGATAGCCATTCATACGTCACAAGTCGTTCGGCTAGTATCGTACAAAGTGGAATAGGGTGGTATCCATTACACTGGTAAATAAATTTGACGTTTCTTAAAACGGTTTCTGGCCTTTTAAGAAAACCATGGGGAAAATATTTGGCAATTGGGATGAAGAAAATATGAAGCTGGCCATTGACAAAATTATTTCCAAAGAAATGGCAGTGCATGCAGACAGTATTAGATATTGTGTTCCTAAGAGTACATTAGGAAATTGTGTCAAAAAACTGTTGGAAGGGAAAGGCAACAGCTAAGCCTTACCATTCTGATAACAAAGGCAAGTTTAGTAGAACATTTGATCGTGACCAAGAGGAAATACTATACAATCATGAAAAGGTTTTGGATAGTAAAATAATACCACTAAGCAAACCAGAATTTTTAAAACCAGCCCGCTGAAAAACTGAACATCATAATCTGCGGGGAGTCTTTTAATGAAGATTGGGTACACTGCAACACATGTAAAGACTGGGTTCATGAACAATATGTCAATGTTGAAGGTAGACTGTTTTATCATTGTGATTTAAGTCAGAATAGAAAATAACGATTTTTGATGAGACTAAAATGTTTAAGATCTATTTTTTTACTTTTTCACTTTTATTTTAGGCTGTATTCCAAAGTCTAATAAAATTTATTTTGTGTGTAAGAAATCTTCTAAAACAGCTACCATTTGTAATTTGTTCTGTTATTAAATTACCTCAAAAGAACAATTATCTGTAGTTTTATTAGACCCTCCACTTATCGGACAGACGACCTCTACTTTACAAGGACGCTAATTGGTGTTGCCTTTCATTTTTTTTCAAAAGTATATATTATTAGTTTTTACCTGTCAAATCACTTTTAAACTGTTGTGTATAAGGTAGCATGGTATTATTTTGTGTATTAGGTAGTTGAATATAGCTATTTTTCAGCCTGACAGACTAGATAAAACTAAGGTGTCCGATACCAGACGACCTTCCCCTACATGGACAGTTTGTAAGTGTGAACCACTGACGAAATTTTAGTTTTCGTGCCCAAAACTAGGATATGCATATATTGTACGGACTCGGATTGAAAAACCAAACTAACTAAAACTCTTCGAATTCTTACAAAACATTTTGCTTATGAGTTTTACAACTAAGAAAACATATGAGTTCTTATTTTTATTTTTATGTATCGGAAAATTTATTTCTCTAAGTTAAATTTATCCCTTTATTTTTCATTTTTTATCAAGTAAATCTCGAGTAAAATAACTTCTGTTATACTCAGAAATCAAGAATGAATGTGTTTTAGAATTCATAGAGAAATAGGTGTAGTTCACAATGCAATCAAAATGAAGTACTTACAATACACTTTACATCTCTGGTATGTATGAAAACCCATAAAGCAAAGCTATCAAAGAACTGTATTATAAGAAAACTATATAACGAATATTTTTAAATATATACTATGTAGTTAATATTATCTTGTATGGGCAGCGATGCAGTTCGAACAATATTGTTCTAAAATAAATTACTATTTTGCGAGGTGTCGTAAAAAATGAAACGTTATACAGTAGTTATAAAAAATGAAACGCCATCAGCATCTTCAAGTGGTTGAGATGTTATTTTTTCCTTTTCTGGATCAAAAGATCCAATATATATTTCAGGCAAAAAAAAAAAAAAATCTTGTATGCCTTATATCTGGAGAACTATATATTGTGTAGCCAAACTCAAACTATCACTTAACTCAGTATGATGTGCTTAATCCACAGAAAATACGAAAACGCGATTTAGGGGTCGTTCAAAAATTTTGTGGCCCCTGATCCAGAAACTAGTTATTGTTCAAGATCGCAATCTTTTCATGCATTTTTTTATCTGTCCTAAAACTCTTGTTTAAATATTTTATTCATTCAACATTCTGCGTAGAAAAGTCAAATTAGAAAGCTATGAATGTCACTTTACATTGGATTTTTTTTCTTTTTTTTTTTTTCATATCACTGTGCACAAGTAAGGGAGTGCCTGAGTGAATGAAGGAAGATGATGTAAGTCGAAAGGATGGATGTGATTTTCCTGACTGGCAGTCGCGGTTACAAATATGTAGCAGACAAATTGAACTACAGACCACAAGACAGGGCACCGATCACACACAATGCAATGGGAAAATCGGTTTCGCAATTTATAGAGACTAGTAACGTGTACGACAAACGATGTAAGGGAAGACCGAAGACTTCCAATCAAGAAGAGACGTAAACCAATGTATTAGTGACTGTGTAAGACTTCAACAAAGGCATCCAACGATCCATTCGAGAGATCCTTCAAAAATACAGGGAGACGATAAGGTAATTCTATATTGTGGGATTTTGAGACAGAGAGTAATCTGTCCGTTTTTCTTGGGGGTGGGGGCGAAGAGTGTTACAAAACCGTCTTATTTCCCCTAATCCGATGATGCCCCAACTGATCTGATGACAGAAATTTCGCATTATACATAGCAATGGTCACTTTTAAACAGCAACGTAGTGTATTTTTAAGTGTTCTTAGAATCTTGTGTTTTTTTTAAATAATAATAATCAAATATGCTAGTGAAAGATAAAGGAAACACACCTGCAGAGGGAAGATGGTAATCAATTTTATAGTATTCTAAAATATATCGAGCTTCAATCTCAGTTTACAATTCCAGTACAATTAGCTCTTTTATCTTTATTTCTTGATTTTCCTTCTGCCTCTGTTTCCTAAAAAATAAAAAAAATAAATTGTTTCCATGTTCAATGATAAAGACAAAGACAAGACTAGTTTTCATATCAAAACTGTGATAACTAACTAAATGGAACAGGTGTTCACTACTGTTCCAGAATTGAGTTTTTGTATTTGATAACAATCAAGTAACTCATGCTGGGATTTGTTTGAACATTTGCTCTAGCACTGTCCATGTGACCTTAAACTAATGCAACCTAAACATGATTTATGAGTCTAGTATTCGAATAGGTCAGCTTATTAAATTTAACTACCATCATCATGAAGTAGGACAGATTTTTCCGCCCCTTGAAATTTGCCGTCCCGTGTAAATGCACATGTTACACATATGGTATAGCCGGCCCTGTGTAGTGTAAAATTAAAGAAGAAATTAGTAGACATAGGCTGAAGCACATTCGGAAGGAAGAACTTCATTTGAAAACGAAACACGATTGGTTTTAAAGCATACAATTCTCAACGAATATATTCTGTCTGTTTTGACATGTGGGTTAAAGACGTGAACTCTAATAAAATTAGACATTCATTATTTCCAGTCTATATAACGAAGGATGGAAAGATATGCTGGCAATCATATAAAACATAGAAGAGCCAATCAGACAGTGATAGGAAAAACGGAATTAAATGGAATCTTTCAGTTAAACATCCCCCGATTATGCCCTTTAAACTAGAGGAGAAGAATTACTAAGCCAAGTGAATGATGATGGAAGAGCCAGTGGAATGAGAGTATAGGAGGAAACGGAAATACCCCGAGAAAACTCACGGATACGATGTTGTGCACCACAATCTTTCTTGGCCGGTGATCGAGCCTCAGATCGCACGCACCAAAGGCAAGCGCTCTACCACTGAGCCACCTTGTCCCCCAGACAGTGATAGGAGTGACGGATATTATCATGAAATTAAAAGTATTGAGGTGGCTATGGGCCAGACATCTTGCAAGAAGAAATTAGGCCTATGATTGATGGAGAAAAGTAATTGATGAACTGGGTATCAAGAAACAAGGAGAACTTAGAAAACATATTCATACAAGGTACTCTGACGAAATCAGAAACACTGGAAAGTGGGAAAATAATTGCCTGCGATAGATGTTTGTGAAACAAGAGTTGAAAGATCTTCATTCAGCAGTGGATTGACAATGGTTGTCTATGAGTATATCTGTAAATGGTTGATAGCATGATAAAAATAGCATACTAAATGCAAGTAATTGCTTTTTATTTCTTACTCTTTATGTCAAATAGTAGTTATAAGTATGCCATTTCCTAATTTGCAGATCAGTGTTTGATTGGGTTACTTAACGTTTGAATATGGCTGTTTTAAATGATGACCCGTTGCACAATACATTCACCTAACCGGTGTTACAAGCTGTTCATAACTCGTCGTAACATATTGCTTGGAATATTTTCGACGACAGTTCCGATGCAGTCCTTCAACCTAGGAATAGTGGCACAGCGTGTTCGGAATACTTCTTGTTTGAGGTACCCCCAAAGAAAGAAATTACCAGATGTGAAGTGGGTGGCCGTGGGAACCAGGAGATGTGACCATACCAAGAAATTACTCTCCCAGGAAAGGTCTGCTGCAAGAAAGACATGCAAATTTCTGCTGTGTGTGAAGTCACTCCGTCCTGTTGAAACCACAATTGGACCATATGCACATTCGACATCCGTAATTGAGTAACAACAAAGTCTTGTAGAATCCTTAGATACAGTTCACTAGTGATAAAGTGCACTAGCACCTGTCTCGTCGTCGAAAAATAAGGCCCAATTACCCCTATGGAAGCAATACCACAGCACACTGACACGAGAGCTGTGCAAGGTCTTGATGTTCTGTTCATGCGGGTTTATATCACTCCAATAACGTAAATTCTGTCTATTTACAAAACCATATAACTCGAAATGTTCGGCATAACTCGAAACGGAGGGCATTAAAACGGATTGTAGCAGCTAAAAAGAAGACGACTGCAATGAAAACTACGTCTGAACTCAATTCCGGCCTACAAAACCCGGTTTCATCAAAAACAGTGCGACGAGAATTCCATAAAATGAAAATTCATGGCAGGGCTGCTATCGCCAAACCCCTGGTCACAGCAGTAAATGTGAAAATGCGTATCCAGTGGTGCAAGGACCACAAGGCATGGACTCTTGAGCAGTGGAAACAGGTAATGTGGTCCAATGAATCGACCTTCACCTTGTTTCCAACAACCGGTCGTGTGTACGTATGGAGAACACCGTCGCAGGCCTATGACAGACTGTCTACTCCCAACTGTAAAACATGGGGTGGTTCTGTTACAGTATGGGCAGTGATATCGTAGTTTTCTGCAGGTCCCATCATAGCCCTGCATGGAATGATGAATGCTAAGGTGTATGAGGCCATTTTGGGGGACCAGGTTCTACCCGTGGCCCAAATATTGTTCCCTGATGGTGATGGCATCTATCAAGATGATTTAGCACCCTGTCACACTGCAAAAACGGTGAAATCATGGTTTGAGGAGCATGGCCAGGAGCTATCACAGTTCCCATGGGCCCAAAATCACCAGATCTGAACATCATTGAGCCATTGTGGTCTGAGTTAGAAAGGCGTGTTCGGTCCTTTCCATTACCTTCCACCAGCTTCCCTTACGGAACTGGAGCATGTTGTGGAGGAACAGTGGTGCAAAATTCCACACCATGATTCAGGAGCTGTATACGTGCATTCCACGTCGGATCCAAGCCGTTTTGGACGCAAAAGGAGGCCCCACACCATACTACCAGGTAGATATGAATTTCACACTTTTGCAAACGTTTTAGATTTTTTTGTCCAACCCCTGTTAAATTATCTAGTCGCCAGTTCGTATTTCTAGTCGCCTGAGCTTTCTGAGCCCTGAACATATGTACTTACGTTAGTTCTGCTTTAGATGTGAAATTTGTTTTCCTCACCTATTATCGTTCTGGTGATCCCCCCAAATGAATCTTCTGGATCCGCTAGTGTTGGGATGGGTAAGATTTTTTATTTTGTATGTTCATTTGAAATAAATGTTTACAGTTTTTCTTTAAAAATGTAATAATGGATTACCCCAATAGTTATATATTTTTTAATGTAATTTACGGACATCTAGTGAGGGAATTATGTACCCTGAGTTCAAGTATCAATCACTTGTACAGCGCCAGATAACTGCAGTGTCTAAAACAAGAACTATTTTCCTCCTTTCGGCGAAGGCAAGGTAAGGTAACACTGTTCTACAAATTTTAACTTTTTTTTTCTTTCCAAAACGAAAGTAGGTGTTCTTTATGGTTTCTGACCTGCTGATCACGAATCTGAAGTCAGATATGCTGTATCAGGTCTACCTTTTGAGAAATGTTTAAATGAAAGTTAGAATCAAACTCTATATTTGGTGAATTTATGCATTTTAATAATATTATTACTTTTATGTACAATAGAAACCATTTTTTAAAAAAAATGTAAGCATGGCATATCTGGATATCACAAAGATAAAAGAATGCTTATACATTAGTATTTCATGGAGTTTTTCATTAACAATAAACTAAAATAAAGTTTAAAAAACACTAAAATTCCACATTTGGATTTGAAATGCCTTTATACATTGCCACCCAAACAAAAGTCATCTTTTGATTAAAACGTAGAGATAGATTGAGACATCGTAAGAAACGAAATACCTACGAAGATTTCCTCTTGTGTGATGTGGGGACAGTATCACGGGCCAATGTCCAGCAGTAGTCTGCGAGCATTGAAACACCAGATTTCCCTTTGTATCGCTGCTCCAGGATCTGAATTGATTGATGAAACCTCTCACCATGCTCATCAGACACATCTCCTAGGTTTTCGGGAAAGAAAGACAGGTGACTATGTAGAAAATGCACTTTCAGCGACATATTGCACCCCATAGTGTGTAAGTTTGACAACAACTCCTCAACTAGTTGCGCATAGTTCGCACTTTTGTTGTTTCCTAAAAAGTTTTCTGAAACACTCTTAAGAGAATTCCAGGTTTTCCTCTCCACTTCAGTTAGTTTTCCATCGAATACGTCATCTTTCATCAATTGGCGTATCTGGGGACCAATGAACACACCTTCTTTTAGTTTAGCATCTGAGATGTTTGGGAACTTTGTCTGAATATACTTAAATCCTTGTCCTTCCTTTTCCAACCCTTTAACAAATACCTTCATAAGCCCTAATTTAATGTGGAGGGGAGGCAAAAAAATCTTCTTGGGGTCTACAAGAGGTTTCTCTTTCACATTCTTAACTCCAGGAGTGAGGGATGCACGGGTAGGCCATTCTCGTTGTATGTAGTGCATTTCCCTGGCTCTACTGTCCCACTCACAAAGAAAACAGCAGTACTTTGTGTAGCCTAACTGTAACCCTAACACCAAACCAATCACCTTCAGGTCCCCACATATGTTCCACTTATGCTCATCATACCTCACTTTTTGCAAAAGGAGTTTCAAATTTTGGTAAGTTTCCTTCAGGTTTACGGAATATCCAATTGGAATCGAAGGGTAAGTATTACCGTTGTGGAGGAGAACACACTTCATGCTTGCTTTCGACGAGTCCAAGAATAACCGCCACTCATCAATTTTATACGGTATTTGTAATGCCTGCATCAGTCCTACAACGTCAGTACAATATATGCAGTCATCACTACTGCTGTAAAATTTAAGAAAGTCATGTTGTCTTTCACGGTAGAATGTAACTTTGGTTCCTTTTTGAAGAAGGTTCCAACCTTGCAGTCTTGAAGCTAGAAGCTCAGCTTTTTGTTTGGGTAAGTTCAAGTCTCTAACAAGGTCGTTCAGTTCCTCTTGAGTTATCAAATGTGGTTCTGTGACACGTTCACTGTATGTAGGATCTTCATTCTCACTACTCACACAACATTCATTCTCATCATCACTACTGTCTACTGTCCATACTGCTGGCGGCACAGGCACAGGAAAACCTTCGCCATGTGGGATGGGTCTTCTAGCTGATTGTAGATTTGGGTATTGAACCGACTTTTTACCTTTGGACGTTATTCCCTTTACATTTGAAAGACAAAAGTAACAGTCATGTAAGTGATCATGTGATTCAAACCATAACATTGGTGTAGCAAATGGCATACACTTATGAGAACCACGTAACCACCCCCTTAGATTCACAGCACAGGATTTACAACAAAATTTCGGTGCCCAGGGCTTCCCTACGTCGACCTTTGATGAGAAATACAGTTCGTATGCTTTCTTAACAATAGGCGTTATCTTGGTGAGTTTCTGTTTTGGAGTTATTCGCCCACACACATAACAGAAATTGTCACGATGATTCTTACATTTCCTAGGCATTTTCAAAATTGTAACACTTAATTTCACAATACCAAACGTTTCCAAATGTTAACTACTTTACAATGAAACATCTACCCGTTACGGGTCACAAAAACACACCTTTCAATGTTCTTTGTCTGCTATAGCATTCAAGAGGAAATAAAGCTCACCACACCAACAAGCAAAAAGTAAATATTGATAGTCAGTTGTTTCACCGTCATCCGGTGTTGCCAGGTCTATGTGGGGAAATTTCTTTCCGACGTCCAATTTTCCACTTTTTCCGCCAAATTTCTTTACCTTTTGTGTGTGAGAAGGGGTAGTCATGCGTTTTATATTAATAAAGGCTTGCATTTTATACATCAAGATGTATGAATAATGTATAGTGTCTGAAATATATACATATAAAACATTATTATAATAAAGTTTTTAAAATATATATTTCCCCGAAATAGTTCCACAAAATAGAAAATTTTAACTACATTTCCCCATTTTTCCAGTAACTGAGACCTGATACGCAAAAATGGATATTATTTTCAGATTCAGCAGAAAAAAATCTTTAAGAATCACCTATTAGTTTACAGGAAAGAAATTCAGTGTTGAACAGTGTAATCGATCGCGAGAGGCAGTCCACGTTAGAAAAGGATGCATGACGTCAGAGGAATATCGTACGTGACGTCATAGAGCTCACTGAAATATCAGAATGACTCACGCGCATTCCCGTTGGTGGCTACATGACACTTTCTAACAATGAAATTATCTACCACTGCTGAATCTGGCAAATTGCCTATTCCAAACTAAGCAAATTGTTTTCGCATATACAGGTCACAAATGGATATTCAGTCAAAATAATTTCCCTCTCAAAAATAATCAGGTTTATTGCAATAAAAATTACTACATAGCAATGCTGTAATTCCACTTTCGTTCTTACACTTGCTTGAATAACTGTGTGCATGGCTACGGGTTCGATACCCACTGAGAGGGCTTGGTCCAGATAAAGTTCCAAGGAGTTTAATTCCACTTTCAGAAGTAGATTTAATTTCAAATATAGTATATTCGGTGTTAAGAAGCGATGTTAATCAATTGCATAAGCTTTCCTTAGCAACGAAGTTTCCTAGAATAAAGGATGGAATTTGCGAATTAAAGTTGAACAATACATTTTTCAACGTTGTTGAAATTGTCTGTTGGGCAACCAACAATTAGCCAACAATTGCAGTGGCGCATCTAGGCCGGAGTTGAAGAGCCCTAGGCTCCCAAGTTTTCTTTTTTTTAAGTGGCAAAAATAATTTAAGCTATTATTTGTATATTTTAGAAAGTTTATAGTAAACTCATGATACACCTTCATCCTGGCTGCTCTCCAGTTATTACCTAGATTCTCCGCTAATCAATTATCAAACAGATTCAATTGCAATAAAGTTTTGTCTCCTCTCGGACCTTTTCTCGTGACGTTTTGTAAATTTATGTTCAAAATTAAGCCATGAACAAAGAACTTTAAAAGTTCATTACAGAATTTTCTATGTCAGTGTGTGTGTGTGTGTGTGTTATTTGCGATTTTTTTTTTCAATTTTGAGCCCTTCATTTGATAGAGCATCAAAACTAACTGCAAGAAGCGATGGGACTTTTCGCGTTACTCTTATCATTCCCAAGATATTGGCCAAAAAGGTTCCGATTTCAGGAGATATAATGAGCTATATGTCCGGAACCGTAAGTTATGATATTTTGCGAATTTTTCAATTTTTATCCCTCCATTTTGAGCATGCGTCTTCGTGAAACAACGTGTCGTAGAACGTTTTAACAGAACTCTTAAGTAAAACATGTGGGAAAAATTTAGTACTCAAGGAAATTATAAATGAACAGATATATTACAAGAATTGTTTAATGAGTATAATAATAAAATACATAGAACAATTAGTATAAAGCCTGTAGAAGTTAATAAGAAGAAATAATTCTTAACCTTTTATTGGGCAGTGTTGCTCTCAAGCAACATCGCATTCTATTGCGTTATCCGCAGTATTATAACTTCATTGATCATTGGCATTATTGCTTTCACACAATATTCATATACATGATTTGCTGGTCGCTTCTTTAGATACTTCTAATCTTCGTCAACAGGGGATAGTCAAAGTTAGTATTGTACAAGCTTTATCTCCTACGTTCCGCTAAAATTATTTTTTTTATTTTTTTATTATTTGTGGTTTCTTGCTCTGTAGGAAAATATTTCAACGAAACTGTTGGTAATTACTGAGAGTATTCTGATGATATTTTACCATAATGAGGGCAATGCTGCTCAGTAGCTACACATAAGACCTATTTTATGGCAATGTTTCTTTGAAATAAACAGCCTGTATTTTGTAACCAAAGTACAAAAATACTTTAAAAATTACGAAATTATGATCAGGAAGACGTGGTTCAACCATAAAAGCTAATTAAATATTTTAATGGTAATGCTATCAATGTTTGCCCATTAAAGGGCTAAGTTCGGTCCGGCTATGCTCTTGGAGCATTTTCAACTGTTTTTTTTTTCTTCTTAATTTCACCTAGAAGTTGTCACAATTCTTCCGCGGCACAAGAGGTCTACGAAGGGTGTGGTACAATAACTTTTAATTGGAACATATTGTGTAAAGGCTTGCGATATTTAAATCTTGATATACTCTTCATTGTGTTCGTATGATCACTTTATCGATTATAGTTTTTATACATTGAACACTAAAACAGAGTTTAAGATCTAGGACTTGAGTCAACCATTGTTGTTCACAAGATTCGAGAAATTTCTTGTGACGAAAACAAAAATTCTCATGTTTCTTCTCTCGCCTCGAATTTAAAAATGTGATTCTACCCTCGAATCTCGTCTCGTTTTCGAACAGAGACTAGAAAGCCGTCATTTCGTGGTTAACACTAACTGCTAGGCAATTCTCCCATCAGAGCAATCAGCATTTTTTTTAAATGAATTCCAATTGTGATCTAAGTAGCGAATGAAGAAACGTTACCTATATTAAACAATACATTGTGAAAAGTGAGAAGATGAATCCTCCAAAATGCTATATGAACAAGAGCACTGCATTGGTTCCAACACTAGAAATACCAACACAAAATGCCCTTCACTATTGTTGATAGTTTTATGCACGACCGAATTATTTTCTTCGTGCAGCTTATATTATCCCAACTATATATAAAACTACATGAACTGACATAAAATAAAGGAGTACTTTCGGTTGACATCGAAATTTGAAATTTGGCAACATTGTAGCTTTTCGGGAAGAACCCACAGAAAAATTACCGAAAGTGAATATTTTTATTTTTTAGGAGGTCTAAACAGGGAATGAAGAATTTCCCCATGTTATTTAAATGGGCCTTTTTTGGACTTATAATCTCATGTTTTAGGTACATACAATTGGAATGAAAACTTGAAATTCGATATGCTCGTGCCTTTTCCTTAGTGTTACCCAAATAAATCACTAAAGCTAAAAAAATCCTACTTTAGAAGTGTTTTACGGGAAACTGAAAAATCTTTCCCATGTTATTTATATGGAACGTCTTCTACACCCCAAAATGTTTATGTACTTCCGGCAGGATTAGAATGACGAAATTTGGCATGATTATAGCCTTCCGGGACTAACTGACAAGAAAATTGCCAAAAGTGAATATTTTTAATTTTTAAGGGGTCTGAAGGAGGATGAAGAAATTTCCATACTATTTAAATGGGCATTTTCTTGGGATACAAAATCTTATCTTTGAGATAGTTTAAAGAAGAAAAGAAAGTTGAAAATTGGTAGAATTATGGGTTTAAGAGGTGCGAGTCCGTAGGATGAGCAATCTGGGGGTCGGGAGCTATGCCCCTAGCTGAGCAAAATTCAGGAAATGTGAAGAGCAAATGCACTCAATTATCTCTTGATGCAAAAGCTGATACACGGGAGACGGAAGGCCATAGGCTGAGCAAACGCGGAAGCCTGAGGGCGTAGCCCTCAGTTAGGCAAAGGCTGGTTTATTTGTAAAGACCTGAGCCACTAATTCACTAACTGACTCATCAACTGATTCATTCAAGAACAGATTTCAAAAATGGCTTGTCATTGGAACTTCGAATTTTGTTGAAATCTACTCCTTCAATCCTACACTGTAAAAAATGAGGTGTTGAAACAACACAAAATGACTACCACTTTAGCGTGTTACTTGTGTATTAATTCAGCATCAAGTACATCGACTTCCGAGCATATCAGAAATAGCCCGTTACTACCTGAGAGAATTTGCATTGGTATTTATCGTTTAATATGATCAAAGCTTTGCAAAATATATTTGGCACTTATACAAAGTGACGAATAATGTTCTGTGTTTTCTGTAATCTGTCACAATAATATTGTTGTAAACCTGTGAAGCGTCTGACAACAGTTACACAGGCAACAGTTCTGCCATCTTCCGTTCATACGTGCTAAGACACAAGAATAACAGATAAAGAAAACAGATGGAAGCATTGTTATCTGTGTAACTGTCGTTGGATGATTCATAGGTATACAACAATATTATTGTGACCGATTACAGAAAACATAGAATGTTATTAGTTTCTTGATGTAAATGCGAAATATATGTTGCACAGCTTTCCTCATACCAAAAAATAAAAATAAAAATAAAAAACAATGCAAATACTCACAGCCAATAACGAGGTATTTCTGATATGCTGTGAAGGCGATTTGATTGGTGTTGAATTGACACACAAGTAATACGCTAAAGTGGTAGTCATTGTGTGTTGTTTCAACACCACAGTTTTTGCTGTGTACGCAGCGAATAAGACGGAAGTTTTGCGAAAATTCGAATCCAACAAGGAAAAGAGAAATTATTTGTTTTCTCCGTACCCATTGCACTTATGAAAACACAAATGTGCAATTCTTTATAGATGTTCTCACACCCTACAATATACTTTAGAAGGTATTCTGACGAATGCCACACCGAATGGAGAAAAACAAATCTTTATTTACTGTACAAATTTATTTGAAAATAAAGCTTCTTTTTAGATCAAAAAATCCAATATATTTTAATCAAAATTTTTCTTGTAGGCCTTTTTTCTGGAGAACTACATATAGGCTAATGTAGCCAAACTCAAACTATCATTTAACATTCTATAATGTGCTTATTCCACAGAAAATACGAAAACTCGATTTAGGGTCCATTCAGAAATTTTGTGGCCTCTCATTTTAAATCTCCAATATATTTCAATCAAAAATTTTGTTGTACACCATAAATCTGGAGAACTACATATAGTGTAGCCAATTAATCCAAAACTAATTATTGGCCAAGATCGCAATATTTTGATGCATTTTTGGATCATTCCTAAAATTGTTGTTTACTATACACAACACAAATATCTTGTTCACTTCCATCAATTTAATTTGAGTGACGCAGAGAGAGAGTCGAAGTAGGAAGAGGCATCTCAAAATTCTGGCTCGGGGCAACATATACTGATCATTGCATTTCCTGAACCATTTAGCAGAATGAGTTCTCACCTTTTACTAAGACCTTCTTGTAACAACCACCATGGAGCTTGAAATGAGTTGTTGATCAGCTGGATATATTTTTTTTTCAATCGTAGAATAACAACAATTTTGCGTCCGCGGCATTTTATTTCAGAAACTACGAATGTGTCATTCCTTCCTAACATTTTCTATCAAGATAATTTAATCGGCCATTTTGTGGTGTAAGCAAGGGAATTAGTTACGTCTCTACACTGTGTAAATTAATGATTTGTTTCTAACAATTTAAACATGACACAGGAAACGTATTGCTTTCGTCATGCTACAAACCAGTTTCGTTAAATTTCCACCATTTTGAGCTCACTTTTGGAAGCTTAATTTTGGTCATTCAAAATGAATCAAAAAGAAACAACACTTGGAAGTTTTTCCGTTTCTGATCTAAGTAAGTAATTTAATTACAGTATATCTCAACTTTCTGAAAGGTTATTCTTAGGAGCCCAAAGACGTTTCTCTGATAATTTCTGTCAAGTGGAGGAATCTACCGTCCTTTGAGTGCGAGAAAATGATTTATTTTAGTCTAGATTTCAGAGAGAAGTCATTTTGAATATGGGCGATGGTAATGATTTCTCCTAATAATTTGTATAACATGGAATGAATCTACAGTTTTCGGATCATTTAGAGTCTCACGGAGCCTAGTAAATTTTGTGTTTCAGAAAACGATTTTTAGATAATTTTCAAATATTTCGCATTACACGAAGTACAAAAGGCATAAATAAAACAAAATAAAAATATTTTTAAAAATATGCTTTCCTTAAATACAACACATCGTACTAGAAAATCAAAAATAAAATAAATCGCACAAACAAATACAAAATAATTACTTTCAAGAAAATTACTTTTAAAAATAATAAATGCTACTTATGCATGGCTAAAAATAATAGTTTGGAAAGTGCTGCCATATAAATATAATTAATATATAATATAGTAGCTGTAAATTGCCGTCGTTGTCGGGTTGTAATTCAAGACCTGCAGAAAAAGAGAGAAAGAATATTCCTCAAGGAATGTCCCCACACCGATGTTCCAGTTCTCTGGTATTTATCCTCTCATATTATGTAGCCTCACATAACCAATGTGAATTGTGGGTTTCATACATGCAGGGGGCACGGTGGTTCAATGCTAGAGCCCCTACCTACCTCTGGTGCGTCGATCGCTAACCAAGTAAGTTTGTGGTGGACAACATAGTCCCTGTGGCTTTTCCAAGGGTAGTTTCGTTTCCTCCCACATTCTTATTCCACTAATTCCACTAGTCTTAATCATCCGTCTCCTTTAGCCTAAAAGGCATAACGAGGAGTGTTAAACTGAAACATTTGAACTGATTATTTGCAAGAGATGTGGGTACAGTGAAAAACTAGTAGTTACTTTGTACTATTCGTCGTGATATCTGTATATTCTTTGAACTTGCGTTCGTAAACTATTCTCAAACAACATTCGTCGTCGCCTGTTTTCTTTGGTTTTCTCTTCATTAGATCACTTCATTGCAGCCATTTACCCATTATTTTATTATTCCGTTGAAGTGCTTTATGAATTTGAATTTTCCATACTTAAATCGCGTCTTTATTTCCCCGTACAGAGAGCTTGTTATTCTCTTTACCTTCGGTAACTTTTATCATTAATGGCAATGAGACTAGGGATATAGCTATGATGCTCACTGTTAAAATTTCGGAATAAACTAGCTTGCTAAGAAGTAGACACCCTTATTTGCATCGTCTCAAAAAATGTATGTGTACTAAGTAACCCGTAAGCAGCTCGGAGCAGGCGAATAAGATGACCCTAACTAACTAACTCTATGGCCTATGGAACCCGGAAGTTCAATGCCGCATTTACAAAATATCTCCACTGACTTCTATCCTTAGCCAACTGAATCCAGTTTCTACTTTGTATTCCTATTTCTGAGAGATCCATCTTAATATTATCGTCCCATCTGCGCCTATGTCTACCTAATGGTTGTTTTCAGATTGGTCTTACAGTTAAGACTTTAAAAGTATTCCAACTTTCTTTCATCCTGGCTACATGACCTGCCCACCTGAGCCTCCTAGACATGATGACCCTAACAATGTTTGGTAAACCATATAAATTATGTAGTTCATCGTTATGAAGTTTCCGCCATTCCCGATTATCGTTCCTCTTGGGTCCCAATATTCGTCTCAGGATCTTGTTCTCAAATACTTTCAGTCTATGTTCTTCACTCACTCAGAGTAAGCGACCATGTTTCGCAGCCATAGAGAACAACAGGTATGACTATCGTTTTATATATTTTAAGCTTCAAATTCCTCGACAGAATACGTGATGACAAAAGATTTTGAACTGAATAATAACACGAATTTCCTGTTTTTAGTTGGCATTTAATTTGCTGGTGAATATAGTTTTCGTCTGTTAATATTGATCCTAAATATTTGAAAGTATCCACTTTATCGAAAGTATTATTTGATATTATAAAGTGGTGTATATTTGAAAAGATTATTGATGTTGAAAATATTTATAAAGAGGTGTATAACTTACAAAAATGCATTTCTCGATCATGGATTATTCTGAAAATATTTCCGTATAATACACATAGTTTCTAGTGAATTCTTCAATTTTATCGTTCCGAGTTCGATAGATTCTGTATTATGCAAACAAATTAACACTGTATAACCTATATTTCTGGATGGCACCATGGAATTTGTTCACAATATGCAAATGTTCGTCATATCCACGTTCCGGCATACACAAGTTTTACTATATATATATGCTGTGAACTTGAAAGATGTGCACAAACTCTGGGAGGTGATTTGTGACATCCAAAAAGACAAAGAGTCCTCTTGCATGTTTTCGAATTCCGACTCATGTACGCTGTGCACAACTTTCTATTCCGTTCCAACTGTCAGCATTCAAATTTCGATATATATATGTAATGTATGCGTGTGCATCCTGTATCTATATTCCATAACATCCATATATTTGCATTCGGTGACAGATTCAAATGAATGATACAGAGGTTGTGGTAATGTCTGCTTGGTTTCAATAGACAGTTGATGCAAACAGGTTTATTTTAAACAACATAAAAATCGGTGGCTAAAAGGATCATTAATTATAGCAGAAATTACGAAAGTAAAAGTGAAGGAGAACAGGTTCTGAGCCAGGTCGGTGATGATTTCACAACGCTGTTCGCAACATCATATAAACACAACTAAACTTAGGTTAGCTCTGCTTATTTCCTCTGATCATTTTCAAACAAATGCGCCGTCTTCACATAAAGCTTCCACCTACACTCAAAGCACATGGGCTCAGGCCGCACCAAAAGTGATCACCTCAAAAATTAACACACGAAGCAACTTAATTCTTTAAACATAGTCTACGATGAGAAAGCGTTCGTATTTTCAACAAATGTTCTTATTCATTTTGGCATTTTGCATTAACGTTTTAGCGTCACTCACGAAGATTTCAACGTATATACATAAATATAGAAGAGACGAAATTAACAACAAATACTATTTCTTTTATTTCAACATCACGATGAGTGATCAGTATCTGAATTGTTTTTAATTTAAAGTTTTCGCTGCGAGAATTCAAACCATTATTTAAGTTGCTATAATAATGTGTTCGCTTTCAACTAACAACTTCTCATATAGCTATTTGTAAAGTTCTACGTACAGAAAGAGAAATATTTATACGTGGAAGAACATACTAGTTTAATAATAATAATAATAATAATATAATAATAATAATAATAATAATAATACTGACATAGAGCTCCTTCGTGGCTAAGCGGTTAGCGTACGCGCCTTTGGCGTACGAGACCCGGCTTCAGTTCCCAGCGCGAGCTCACATGTTTCGGATTCCACGTTAATCAGTACGTCCACGTCTCATATAGCCTCGCTGCTGAACGTGACGTTAAACTCAAAATCAACTCAACTCAATACTGACATGTTGCCCAATACGTTGGTGAGTACGATCTTTATATATATATATATATATATATATATATATATATATATATATATATATATATATATATATATTGGCAGAGTGGTTCACCTCATAGGAAAAAATGAAAATAAAATCTAACGTCCCACGCATATGTCCTTCAGATTAAGGAAGATGGGTGATTAAGATAAGTGAATGATGATGGAAAAATTTATGGAATGAAGATGTGGAAGAGGTTGGTGAGGAAAGAAACATGGACACGATGTTATCCGCTATAAACTTATCTGGCTGAGGAATCGAACCAGAGATCCCATGCACCATAGGTAAGTGATCTACCATTGGGGTACAGAGCTCCAGTATTCACTTCATAGGGGCACTTGGGAAGATATTCATATTAGTAAAAGCTCCATATACAAGTACCTATCCATCCGACAGATTTTAAACACAATTTGTTAACGTCGAAATATTTACATAAGTGTTAGCCTGAGGATCCAATAGACCCCATGACTTATTTAGTTTTATAAAAACTTAAAATGGAGTAAACTTCATTTATTCGGTATATAAGGCAAAGATAAAGAGTTAGACGTTGTAGAATCATTGAAATTGCTAATGTTCCATATTTCTCGCATATTCTAGCTGCAGTTGTGAATATTATGATGAAAATATTGTAAAGTACCTGTATTTTGTATTTTGTAAATTACATGTATTTTGTAAATTTATTTTGTTTATTGTAGAACAAGGAAGCGATATTCAAAGTGTTTAGGAAAATAAAAACAGATAACGTAGGCATCACACCACAATTATAGGAAGTTTTCCTATACCGGAAATAACAAAGTAAGGCATTTCATAAGGAGACCAGAGCTAAGCTCTACGCTACAACCAGAAAGCACCGGAATCCCGGAAAGGGGTTGTGCTGGTTGAGGACGGAGAGGAGACTGGGGAGTGGTAATTAAGATCGCATAGTGAAAAGACATCGATTGGAGATTATCAAAGCTGAACTACTGTACCTGTGAGTATTACATCTATTTACGATGTTGGATAGTCATAGTGGTTAAGTTTCTGTGCCATTACGATTTAGTAGATTTTTCTAGTTAAAACCATTTCGAGTCCTGATAGCTTGTGGTGTGATGTCGAAAATATCGAAAAGAAATTGATTATTTCATTTCTTATCAAAGAAGATTAGTTAAATTCATCCTTGAGTTGTCTAAATACAATGTGTTACAAATTTCAGATGAGCTACGCTCTGCCTCCAAGTATAAAAAGTTTCTAAGATACTAAGTCATTCCAGTTAGAAATTTGTAGCACACGTTGATATGTAAATATTCCGTGATCAGAAAATAGAAAAAAAAGATAGGAAAACATACAATCTATGAAGATATTAGCGCTCTTGTCCAAGAAGAAAGTAATGTTCATAATGATAGCCCTATGAAATCACAAAACTATTACTTATGGAAACAATGTTACGGGCACAGTGGCTCAGTGGCAGGGCACTTACTTCTGGTGCACGGAGTTCCTGGTTAGTTCCTCGGCCAAGTAAGTTTGTGGTGGAGAACATCGTATCCATGGATTATCTTAAGGTACTCCAGTTTCGTTCCACATTCTCATTCCACCAAGTCCTCCATCATTATTCCCTTGTATTCACCATCCACCCTTAGCCTAACACACATAATCGTGGGGCGTTAAACTGAAAGATTTCATGATATTTTCATTTGGAAACAATGTTAAAATTTCACTGAAAATATGGAAAGATATTCAAAAAATCTTCTACTTTTTCTGATGACTCGTGTCTACTCAGTCAATGCTTACATAGAATACAGAAATATTTGAAACACTTAAGTCTATACTTTCCACATTGAAAACAGTACATGGAACTTTGACACATCGGGTTATTCAAAAAGAAGGGGGAGATTCAAAATACTTATTTGTAGTGAACAACAATAGATAGACATGAGATATCACTGGCTAGAGAAAAGTTCTAAGTTTTAAACCCCCACACATATTAATCCTATTAAATGCCTACAGAGACGCTATGGTTTGTTTACGAGAAAATGACGACGCCCCAGGTGAAGTCGTTTCATGTGCTGCAGTCAGAGACGTATCTAGATGATGAAACCTGGGGCAACCATAACCCAAACTATGATAGGTATATCATGAGTTTAGTATAAATTTTCAAAAATATGTAAGTAATAGCGTCAATTAATTTTAATTACTCAAAAAACTGGGAGCCCAGACCCCCCGGCCCCAGGCTAGATCCGCCTCTCGCTGCAGTATGCAAAGAATGAATCAATCGTTACAGTGCAGCGCGCTTTTCGTCGTAACTTCATCAAAGAGCGGCCTCATCAAAAACACATTTACAACTGGTACAAGCAATTCATGGAAGATAATTGTATATGTTGATAGAAAAGCACTGGTTGTCCTTGCACGTCAGATGAAAATGCAAGAAATGGACTAGCGATTCGACGTTTGTCACGTAACAAATGCTGCTCATGTTGAATGCATAAAATAAAACTTTTAACTTTTCTCTATCCAGTAATGTATTGCATATATGTGTCTGTTGTTGTTCACTAGAAATAAGTATTTTAAATGTGTTACCTCCTTTTTGAATAACCATGTACTTATTTCTAGGACAGATAATACATATTCTTTTATCAGGTGGCTCTAGTCTTGTTTCTGCTATACAACAATCTCTCAGAGCTCCATCGTGACTAAGCGGTTAACGTGCGTGCCTGTGGCGTGGGAGACCCTGGTTCGATTCCCGGTAGGAGCTCATGTGGTTCGGATTCCACGTTAATCAGTAGGTCCCGTCTCATATAGCCTCGCTGCTGAAAGGGATCTTAAACTCAAAACTCAACTCAACAATCTCTCCGGCTCAGATGAGAAATTATCCAAATTAGTATCACTTTCTTCGTGTAAAAAACATCAACTAATTTCATTCGAGTTTCTTCGTCGATGGTTTCGAACTACAAACCCAAGTAATAAGATCTATAATATCGCGACACTTAGAACGGAAAAGGAATATAACGATTACACTTGCATTTGAAGTTCAATTTTTTCACAAGTGTATTAATGTGGGGATTTATGAACACCACAATTACAAAATAACTATTCAACAATAAGCACTATGCGAAATATTAACAAAGAAGCTTTTAATGACTAATAGAGGGGTCACGGTGGCACAGTGGTAGAGTGTTTACCTCTTGTGCATGGGGTATTTGGTTCGATCCCAGCTTTGTAGTGGACAAATATGTGTGTGAGTTTTCGCGGGGTTCTCCCGTTTCCTGCCCCTTTCTTCATACCATCGTTTCATTCATTTCTCATTATCATCGTTTCCTTTAGCCCAACCGCCATAAGCGTGGGACGTGAAAATTAAAGTTATCATTTAATACTGACTGAAAGAAGAAAAACGAAAGAGAGGCTAGGTAGCCAGGCAAGAGTGCTACCAGTTTTCTTTCATACAGAGAAATCTAAAATACAAAAACTGGGGGTTGGTTAAACCCCCACGTTAATAATTAAGAGTTAAGAAGCTTCATTGTGGCTGAATGGTTAGCAATACAGTCTTCGGTAAAGGAAACTCAAGTTCAACTCCTGACATGAGCAGACGTGGTACTGAATCCACTTTTACCTGTAACTTCACATCGTGTATACCTTTCGGTGCTAAAAAGGGACAGAAATATCTAACCTTCCTACAGATATTAAGAACAAGAAATGTTTCTTCCTATTTGATTTACACGACACAAATTATCATTTTGGGAGCCACGAGGGCTCATTGGTAGAGTGCTTACCTTTAGTGCGTTGGGTCCCTAGTTCCATCCCCGGCCAAGTAAGTTTATAGTGAATAGCATTGTATCCGTGGGTTTTCTCGTAGTACTTCCGTTTCCTCCAATTTTCTCATTCCACCAGTTATTCCATCATTATTCACTTGATTTAGTCATCGTCATCCTTAACCTAAGGGGCATAACCATGAGACATTAAACTGAAAGATTTCATTTTTTAATTTAATTTACAAATTATCGTTTCTTGAATATTAAGCTAAAACGTGGCTTTTTTAAAAAATCTAGTATCAATCCACACAGAAAAACGTGAGAGCTATTTCACTTTCATTATATTGCAACTTTGTATTCACTGGTAATTAATTCGCTTGTACGGTGACACAGGAAAATTACCACAATTTAACCAGCGGACAGAGTTTATGTAGCTTTTCCATTCAGAATCAAATGAAAAGATTCAGCAACGCAGGAGAAAGGAATGCACGCTGTTCGGAAGTTCAGCTAACATACGCGACCTCCATGCAATAAATATGGAATTGAAGTACACCACAAAAGAAAGTCTTATCAACGAGATTCCTATCTTGCACGACGCATTTGCAAACAAAGCAATCATAGTCATAAATTACAAGGAGAAAGTCTTTTAAAAGTAGGAAAATAGCACTGAGCTTTGCCAAATACAAAATAGACGATAAAGATCCCACATGCCCTCAAATTTTCTACAGAGGATCCCGTAATAGAGTCTGAATGTATTTTTTTTAATCTGGATTTTTTTTACAAGAACTCTTGGTGTTGTAAAGGAATCATTGAGTAGACAGGATTTTTTCACACATTTTATAACGTAGTTGGTACTTTTCAGATTAATTGCATGATATTATTGCTTGTTCTACAATAAAGTCTATCTTCGTTAAGTCTTCTTCCGTCAGTGTTATGTTAATCATAAATTATTTATTATTTTAAACTGGAATATGTAAATAGTATAGGCCTACTAGTGTATTTTTGGTTACTTTAAACTGTATTATTTTCTGTCTAAAAATGCATAGAACTTCTAAATAAGGAACCAGAAAGGTGTATTGCCATCAGAAATCTTTAGTTGTTAGTACAAAACCTATCCTTTGTATTAAAAGTAGAAAATTTGAGTCAACAAAACATGGAAATGAAATCTTTGAGTTTTACGTCCCACGCTTATGCCGGCTAGGCCAAAGGAGACGGTGATGATGAGAAATGAATGAAATGATGGAATAAAGAGAGAGGAAACGGGAGAACTCCGAGAAAACCCACGAACTCGGTGTTTGTCCACCACAAAGTTCACTTGGCGAAAGCTGGGATCAAACCAAGGACCCCATGATCAGAAATGAACGGTCTACCACTGAGCCACCGCGGCCCTGAACAAAGCATGAGTTTCGAAATGAGAGTTTTATGATATTTCAAAAGATCTAAATGATCTAACATCGCTTGGAGTCTTTCATTTGCGTTCTAATGTCGATCGTCTAACCTCACTAAGTCCATATAAACCACTCGTACTCCCACCGGGTATCGAGTCTGCATTAGGCCTTAAGACACTTTTATTTTAATAAAGCAAATTGTGCTTTTACATTCACAAAATGTCTAGGATATTAAATAGAAGGCGAAGACAGTAAATTAAATGCAAAGTGAAAAACACGAGGATCGTATTTTTACAGCCGATGTTAATTCTTCGAGCCGAAAGTTAAATACCCATCAGCCGCTGCGAGAGGCGGTCATTTTAAATCATCAGTACAACAATTTACGAATAATTTCACAAAATTGGACATATCTTAAAAACTGTTTACAATGAATTTTTCAGGGTTTGTAAAAAAACTTTACGCTGTATAAAAATGTATAAATAATGAAATTTATACTATAATAACAAACACAAGAAGAAGAAATACTTGCATGCTGCTCTTACAAAGTACTCCTTCTGTCTGATATTCTTGTTCGTTTGGAAATCCAACTTTGTGTGGTACAGTTTGTAAAACCAACAGATGGCAGCATATTGCAATATACTCTTGAGTGCCATGCGTTTTCGTTCATGTGGGAAAACAACAGATGTCAGAATATGCATAATTTCGTTAGTACTGCACGGGACGTATATGTATACGTCGAAACGGCTTGAAGAGTTAAGGCACCAGAGAAGAGACGGGTGAGATGGCAAAACGGAAATTACTCAAACCTGTTTATTGAAGATCGCACATCCTCCATACCAAGTGTCAGGCTCTGATAAAATAATAACAAAATAATTTATAGATAAGGGATGAACATAACAATTGAAAAACTCATAGTTGTAAAAGATCCTTAATTTTTATTTTCTTCTCTCCAAGACCGATCTTTAATTAGATCCACCATTTAAATATTATTTATTACGTTTTGTTGATGCCCAATAAGTTGATTTACAAATTTGATTTGCGTAACTTAGATACAGAGACCTGCACGCGGTTATGCTACGTGTTATTTATGATTAGCATAGAACGGAACGTACGCGAGAGGTATCGTAATCATGAAAATAATTAACTTTCTTATAGAAATTTAGATATTGTTAATTTGTACATTAATATTTATGAACATTTTGTTTATGGTGAAATGAAATAATAGAGCATTGAACAGAATGATTTTAATGCGTGTATTTGTGTTTGTTGAAATTGTAAGTATGTGTACCTATGAATATACTTTTGTCATCATATTTGCCAATGCATGAACTTATACGATGGTTTGTGCAAGGTAGATTATTTCACTACTTGGAAGCATTGGGGGTTCTCTACGCCAAAGACGCATATGCTTTGCGTATAATCACACTGAGAAAAAAATTGTAGGAGGCGTACTTAAAAAGGTGGTTACATGCGTAATTCCTGTAGTTAATGGACTTAACGTACAGCAGACGTATAACTGAAAATGCATGTTTTATAGTACTTTCCGTATAAGTGTTCCATCTATACGTACATTCCGTATGAAACAATATAGACGGTCATGTTCTCACACACAAATGGACGTATATAATAGTCTAGGCATCGGAGCTTAAAAATTGAGTTCTAAGGGCAAAACAAGTAACAATTTGGCATCCGATATTTTTTTAATATATACCACTCACTGGTCACAAAAATGCTGGATGCCAGAAAAAAATACGTCACGGGAGGGGAGGGGGAGAAAGCCGAAATTTTAGCCGTTTCTAATATTCACTATATCTCCGTAAATCATTGGAGCTAGAGCATCCGAATTTCTTCTATTTTGTTTGTCTAATTGTCTTCTATGTACAACTTAGTTCCAATACAGTTTTGAGCTAAATATAATGGTTTCCTTGTTAATTTCATTTTTACTTAGTATTGGTTGCGCGTGACGTCACTTTTTTAGCCACAGATTCTTTACAAGATCGAATTCGGAAAAATGTTTCCTCTAAAAGTTACTATACTTGCATTAGTGTAGGATTAATAGTGTCTGAGTTATAAGCGCTTTATTCTGTCGTGTGCGAAACTGGTCACGGCGCGGCCCAAGAGTTACCTTCCCACAAACGGTAGATATTAGCAGCTGATGATGATTAATATATATATATATATATATATATATATATATATATATATATATCTTGCCTGCCTGCAAGTATATAATCCTGATGATTAAGTCGAATTAAAAATATCTATTTTTAATATTTGAGGGGCTTTTCGGAAGATAGCCCTTGTTAAAACACAAAATTTCCCTGAAGATTGAGAAAATGGAGTTTTCTCTAGTACACAGTATGAGAAACTCTGCAAATTTGTTTCTTTATACCTGTCTCTCACACCTTTCCTTCTTAACATTTACTGTAACGGTAAGAAAAAAAAAGCAAAAAATGATATATGAATAATACATTTTATAAATGATCAATTCTTAAACTGTTAAATTTTATTAACAGTAGAAACACTTGCCTATTATAAAGATTGTGAGATTGTGTACAGAAGAAACGTAATAGAAGGAAACCATATGCTTAAGAGATCTCTATACAAGATAAAAAAATATTTGATTTCTAGAATTAGTTCTCAATAATGTTATACCCCTCTTATATAAATGTAACCAAGAAAGTTCTGTTGCTTTTTCACCCACCACCTTCGAACATCGATATGTCACCTAAGACGTACCTGAGAGATCAAAAATAGTGCCCAACAACATCGACGACCATCTGCCAAAGTTCTGGAAGGCCATGGATTTCAGCGCGGTAGAACGTGGTGGGCCGTGAAGTGAAGAAGGTATCAAGTGCATTTTGCACCTCTAGTATGGATTTCAACTGGCGTCCTCTAAGGTGATTGTCCAAGGAATAGAACAGGTGATAATCGGACGGTCCAATTTCCTGGGAGTAAAGCGGATGCAATAGTGTTTCCCATCCAAGGAGTAGAATGGTGTCCCGGGTCATCCTAGCCAAGTGAGGCTTAGCGTTTTCCTCCCTTTGCGATTCAGAGTGCTGGATCCAGAGTTTTGAGTTTTTCCTCAACACTAAACTGCTGACAGTACACAGTTTCACTGATGCTCTTACCAGCTGGTAGCAGTTCCCAATGCACGATGCCGCCAGCAGTCCACCAAACACAGTGCAGAGGACCTTCTTCTGGTGCAGTGTTGGTTTCCGCTGTTTTGGAACCGGTTCGTTTTATGCTAAGTAATGATGATTGCGCCGTAGAGCTTTATACAGGACCCACTTCTCATCACATGTCAACACCTTGTCCAGAAATTGGTCTTTCCTCAGACGAGACAGCAAAGAAGCCCAGGTGTCTGCTTGCGTTGCCTTCTGGCCCCGAGTCAGATCATGTTGGAAATATCGATCCAAGTTGTAGTGCTTCCCAATTTGATCGAGGTGCTGCTGAATGGTTTCTCCACTCACACTGAATTCCAGTCCCAATTCCTCATATGTCTAGCCATTGTTTGCCTCAGTTGCTGCCTGAAGATCTTCCTTTGTTACACGTGTTGATCTTAAGGCACGTGATGCGTCTTCGTGTGTTTCGTCACCGTCCTTAAACTTGTTAAACCACTACTGCACTGTCCGCGTAGTCACGACACCCTCACCAAAGGCCTGGCATATCTTCCGCCCCACTACAACGACGTTTGATCCCAGTTTTAACTTGTACAACATACACGCCCTTATGACGGCCTGTGGAGGTCTCATGTTCACCCTGTTCTTCCGCAAGTTCACGATGTAACTGAACTGCACAACCAGGCAGTATGTTGGATATACCCATACCAACAACTGACCTTCGGCTTATCTCCATCCGCATTCAACTCACGGTGTGAGGGCCAATTAAACTCAGACCTCACGAAAAACGTCAGAACATTCTTGGTTACCTTTATATCTCGAAAAAGGTAAAGACATTTGTGATGTCTTTAATGCGTCATTCAGTCTTCTTCATCACTCTTTTCATTAACCGATATTGAATTTTTATACTCACTCCGACAACTAAACATTGGAGTGCACAAGAAACCGCGATTCTTACCTTCGTATTTCAAACTTACACACTCAAGTTTCAGACAGCTACAGATAGTAATCTCTAAACAGGCAATGGGAATATATAAGAGTGTTTTCAAAACTGGCTTCAGAATTTGGTCCTCCAAGTATTTTACCATCGGGAATCTTCTGGCCTTGGAAGGTCACTCGCACACTTATCAGCATTTCCGAAAGTGCTGTTTTGTAATGGGATCTCTTTATAGAGCATCACTAGTTGGAGGTAATTTCTCCAGGCTGCATTTTCTTAAAAGGTTGAGCCTAGATTCATCACAGATCTACGCATTAACGTTGAAGAGCTTTGTGAAAAACCGTTCTACAAATTCAATAGCGTTTGCTGATAAAGGAATCTGTCCTGAGGAAAATAAAAGGTGACAGTTTTCTGACATTAGTAAGTAGACAATTCTTGATCTTTGATGTTGCAACTGGATATGACGTTGTATCTCATCCAAGTGGAGCGTGATAAGCCACTACCTCTCTTTTCATTCTCACATAGTAGGTGACGAAGGTAATGAACTAGAATTAACCTTCTTGTCTTTGATATCCCGCTATCATGTACAATTCTTTATAAGAAATTCTGTCATAATGGTGTATCAACAGCAGGAATACATCGATGTCTCTACTCATCACAACAATTCTTGAATTGTGATTCACAGTATGAAGTATCATTCTAGAATCTGATTCTTCATGCTTTCTTTCAAAATTTTGAACATCATTCATTATCATTTAGCCACGAAACAAACACCTGATAGATATACAACCTCTGTATACAACTACGGTGTATTGGAATGTATAACTCAAAGGATATGATGCTTTTTAAAAAAATTCAACTCTTCCAGTGTACTCCTAAAATGCAATAAAGAAATAACTGCCACGTTTTTTTTAATATTCAATTACAGCTGGACAATCTACACAAAATTTGGAATCGACCAGAAAAAAACGGCGCGTTTCCTGCACTTGTGATCTTTGAGATAATATTTCGAAAGAATTGGAGACAAACATATAAACTTTACTTTGGAGACAAACATATAAACCTAGCATTTTAATATATAGATCCTTTATATACAGTCAATGATTTTATATCAACTGAAAGAAAATCTGAACGCCAGCACGTTTATCTCGTCTTCCCCGTTCATCTTTCTTCCATAGAAGGCGTATCCGCAAGGATATATTTTGAAGTTAGAAACCCTCTCCTGTCTCAAGTTTACAATAATAAAGTGGAATTCTAAGATATTTGGAGCCTTTAGAATGACAGTTCGTGTATATTTTAAGAGACAGTTTTCCGTTTGACATTTTTTATTTTATTTCTACTCTCGTTGGTTCAACCTTCTCTCTACACATACGTTCTAATTGTAACTATGTCTTAATAGTTTGTAGAAGTTTTAGACTATGTAATAACACTCCATTAATCGAACTTTTACAGATGAATTACTTTTTTAAATCAAAAAAATACTCAAGTGTTATTAAATCATGAACCAATTCTTTGAAGGATTTAGTTGATACCTATATACTGATTGCTTATGTGATCGATTCAGCTGAGACAAAAGCTTTAAAGCAGCGCCGCATGATGTCACTACTGTCGTTAATAAATTTATATGTTCCAGAGATCAAGTTCCAGTTTTATTCCAACCAAAATGATGTTGTATAGGGTGAGTCAAAAGTCTTTGAACTCCCTATTATTTTAAAACGTGAAGAAAAAAATGTGAAGTATGTTAATGGAAGATGCTACTAAAGAGAGAGAGTCAACGTGTATGGTACCTGGTGATTATGTTGCCATCTCAAAATCCTCCATGTTGAATCAAAGTTCGATTTTTCCAAGGAAGGGAGTATGTTTAATATTAAATAACACAGCGTGAGCTTAGGAATCCAAAAATTTAATTATTTCATTTATATAGGGTATATCGTATAATTAGCACGTCATAAACACTGGAAGTTTTAAACCTATCATTGTTGCTGATAGAATCTCTACTAATCTTTTACATACCTGATATGCAGGTGCAAGCAAAATAAAATTATACTGGTTATAAAATTAGTAATATCCTAAAATCTAATGCGGTGGCTCAGTGGTACAGCGTTCACCTCTGGTGCATGGGGTCCCTGGCTCGATCTCAGCTAGCGCCAAGTAAACTTTGTGGTGACAAACATCGGAGCGTGGGTTTCCTCGGGGTTCTCTCGTTTCCTTCTACTTTCTTCATTCCATACATTTCTTATCATCACCGTCCCCTTTAGCCTAGCCGGCATAATCGTGCGACGTAGAACTCAAATATTTCATTTCATTTCTTTCCCTACAATCTAAATTATCTTAACTGTTTACTCAGCTTTTCCCTCTAGGCTTTCTGTAGAGAGGTTGATTTTACACAAAGTCTGAAACTTATATGCAATTTGATATCACAGTACAAAAGATAAGTAATGGTGGGTAAAAATGGAACAGGCGTACAAGACAAAATGCCATTTATTTTCGTCCACACAATTAGTTAAGGCGAGGTCTGCAATTTATTGTGTAACCAATTTTTGAAGAAAGATCTTGTAGACTGATCGATATTTGTAAAGGCAGTTAATAAAGAGATTTTAATTACTGTAATATAACAAGGAAATGTTTTCTTACCTATTAATTAGTGTATTAAGTTTACCCCAAAATTCTACTTCTGAAAGCCAATAGTAACGCTGCTGACCGACCATTATTCAACTAAAATCCATCCGCTCTCCCATAACTCTTTGTCGAATGCTAGACTTAGTTTCCAAGAAACGTGGAATGAATTTGAATAGTGACATAACGAAGTCATAATTAACTTGGATAACAAAGCAACATTATGGTTCAACTAATTAACCATTTGACTAGCACTACGTACACACCGTACGTAGTCGAGCCTGCATTCTTCCTTACCACTACATACGGCCTGTCCGTAGTTGGTTCCAACGGCTGAAGAGGAAATATTACTTGAATGGTAATGGCCATGTAAACGTACGAATGATTCTTGTCGGGAGGTTCGAAGTCTAAGTGTTGCTGTGACATCATTAGAGCACGTGACCTTCGCAAGCAATGAGCAAAGCATGATCGTTATGACATCTGTTGTTGAGAGTACTAATCCCTGCTATTTATGAGACGTGTGTTTTTCTTCTTGTGTGCTTCGTATCACAAAAGCAGTAGAATATAGCGGAAGAGGAGGTTTATAGTTGAGTTGAGTTGATTTTAGTTTAGCGTCCCTTTCAGCACCGAGGCTATATGAGACGTGGACCTACTGATTAACGTGGAATCCGAACCACATGAGGAGGTTTATAGTTTGTCAGATTATGTTCCGGAGGAAGAGAGTGAATACCGTACTTACAAAAAAAAAAAAACCTTATATATATGGTATTAATAACCAATGCGGTTGATCATTTGTTTGCACTATTTGTTGCCTGATGCACTCAGTGAGGTTCTGCATTCTATCTACAGGGCTGGGATTCAAGGGGTTAATTACATGTAAAACTTTAATAAATACACTTGCCCTATTTTTCGCCTAGTAGATGTAGAAGCAACCGCTAACACCACATACCAGGAATCGAATTGTTACTTCTGATGTAAAATGTATCTGCTAAGACAATCTTGAACGATTAGGTCAGGACAGTGATTGAATTGTGATCAATGTTCATGACGGTTATTGAGACCACCTCTCTACCTGCGAAAGATATTGGGTTTAGGGTTTAGGGTTTAGATTTCTGGGCTCTCGACATCTAAGGCCATTTATCCCGTCACGTTTTGAGGGATGACGTCCCTCGGCAAGCACACAATCCGCGGAAAGGGAAGGAAGGGAGCGGCCTGGAACCTATAAGTGAGGTACCACCCCGGCATTTGCCTGGTGTGAATGAGGAAAACCCAGGAAAACTTCATTCAGGGTGGCTGGCCTGAAAGAACGTGTTACACTTTTTCGACCGAGTGACTCCACTGGTGCGAAAGGTATTGTTGCTAGGTGATGGTCTATGGTGTGGGTGATTCATGTTTTTATCCGTCGAGACAAATGCATCACAACTGATTTTCACACTGCCAAAATGCATTAAATTCACTGCAAACTGGTCTGGAACCATCCAGCAATGATCAGCATACGTGATGTCCTGATTTTCCACGAAAATCAGCACCCACATTGAGAAAACTTCGTTAATTGAACAGCGGTATATTGTACAAATATATCGGATCCATATGTTTACTACGGAAATTTGTATGGAGCACATGTAATCCGTATGGTGCCTTTTCCCGCTTAGATGTTACATCCTGCCGCTGCAGTATGGCTGACATCTAACACTCTTCCTTATATTGCATGCGTCAGGTATATGTTATATACGTCCATCTGTATGTGAAATCTTGACAGCTTATAAACAGTTCTTCCTTTCCTAAGGATGGTACGTTTATTCGGAACACTTGTACGGGAAGTACGTATAAAACATACGTTTGTTGCAGGATGTTACCAGGCAACCAAAAAAGTTCTTGCCGTTTTTGAAGTCCCATTAATCATGCGCTCACAGAGAGGAAACGAAATGACGCACGTGCTTGCCAAGCAATCAGAAGTTAATCTGACCATCGACCTTCAGTCATGCTGGCACGTTGAACACATACAGTAATCATAGCTCGTCCAGTATCAAAGGGAAATGGAGATATCGAAGCAGCTTGTTTGCGTGTATTTGTTGTATGACTTTAAAGTGGGCCCGCTAGCTGCCGCATGACGTCGCCACATATAACAGGCGTTTAGGGAGAATGCCGTGAACGAACGCACAACCTTTATATACATTGGTTCCAAAAGTTCTGTTCGGTAAATGTGAGTCTTTCGGATGAATCTCGCAGTGGCCGTCCACATGTGTTGAATGACGAAGCCCTGAAGGCAATCATTGAGTAGGACAGTGGTCTAACGTGTGACAGACTTGCAGTAAGTTTCGATGTTTCCGCTGAAACAGTCAGACTGCACCTGCATGGGACAGGGAAGTCATACAAGTTAAGGAAGTGGGTACGCCACACATTGTCGACCGCCTGTTTTTCCTTGCTCACTTGGCACCTGAACACACCCATCCTTGATCGCTTGCTCACCGGTGACGAAAACTGTACCCTCTATGACACTTCCAAACGTACTAGATAGGTAGTTGCCGCCACATGACCCTGTTCCTCACACCTCAAGACCACCTCTGCACCCACGAAAGGTTTTACTATCTGTATGGTGGAACTATCGGCAAGTGCTGTATTACGTGCTCATTCCACCTGGTCAGACCATCACTGCTTACCTCTACTCTCAGCAGTTGCAAAGGGTGCACCGTGCATTGCGGTAAAAGGAGCTGGCAGTGGTGAATCGCTAGGATCTGATGATTCTGCACGACAATGCCAAGCCACATGTGGCAAAGGGGACCCGAGTGATCCTTCAGCAACGAGACACTGTGCCATTCACCATATTCACTGGACCTTGCGCAAACTGATTACTACTTATTTCATTCCCTACACAATCACCTCCGTGAGAGATTGTTCGCAAATAAAGAAGACCTGCGGAACAGAATTTTGGAATTCTTTGCAGCCAAGACCGCCAAGTTTTTTTGACCAGACTATTGTGCAGCTACAGAAACGTTAGCAAAAGGTGTTGGATGCTGATGGAGATTAGTTCGTAGCCTAAAGATACGTACCGTCCACTGTGTTGTTCTTTGTTTATCACTGCTCCATAACGGCAAGAATTTTTTTGGTTACCTGGTACATAGCGTTGTACGTTAAGCCAAAAAGAGAAAAAACCACTACAAGAAATACTCATGTAACTTACGTTCTCACGCACGCCACATGTTTCTTTTTCTCAGTGCATGTGTCGTTCAAAGGTCGTTGCAGGCTCTCTATGAATTGCATCTTTATATACTATAATCTTCTGGCGTTTCTCGCACAGACTATTATCTCTTCTGGTATTTCGATTACTTCTTGGAAGGGAAGAGACCTTCCCTGATGGTATGGCGGTGCAATGTGTGGTTCAGGGATTGTTTTTCGCATTGCATGACCCACACTTATTTTGTCATGGAATTTAGTGCACGGCTAATCAATGCGTTCGTAACGCGTTTTCACGGCTTATGCGTACTCTTGGAATACGCTGACCATACATTTAAATATGGATAGCTAATCACTATGCGCTGCAAACGCAAAAGAAATAAAAGCGCGCAGAATACGTCGGCTCCAGCATATTTGGTGTGTTTCGGAACAATAGACCGCCTGCTGTTTCAGGAAGAAAAAAAGGAAAGACGTGTTGCAAAGCAAGGGCGTCTTCTCACAAGAAACCAACTCAAGGAGGTCATTCTGATTCTACCCTTCCGGCGCGGGAAGTGAAAGAAAAAGACCTGGAAACCCTGACTAGCTCATAGTATGATTTATAACTCTGGTGAAAGTACAACTTCTGGTAGCCACCTACGTCGCGTTCGCTGCGGAGGGTAACACATTGGAAACACATCCTCGTTTAGCCATAGCCTTAATCCTTAGGTGAGCTATGGCAAAAATGTGTGGTTCTATATGCTGCGACGCTTGGAATAAACATTATATTTTTCTTGCCTTCCCACCTCTTGGAGAATAACACATGTCAATAGTATATTTCAAACGCATAAATCAAATATTAATACATTCGCATTACTCACAGTAGGGTAAAATTTCGATTGATATTTTGCAATAATACCTTTAGAGTATTCTTTTGCATTCTCTCCTAACAAAATAACGAAGTTTTGAACCTATTAGAATTGTTGGACTGTATTAAAATAAAATTTGAAACAAGTAATCTATTTTAATCACTTTTTTATCTATTATGATTACTTACCCAAGCGTTTAGCACTGTATCATTTCGTGAATGCGCTGTATTTTCCACTGTTAGTTCAAACCTGAAAGAAAGGTTTGAAAATTTAAATCAGAAATGTTCATCAAGGCATATCGAATATTAAAATGTAAAAACCTAATAAAAGGTCATATAAAAGGTTTTTATTGAAAATCAATTTTAATCAAGTACATATTGACCATTATTATCTAAGACCTTTTGCCATTTTTCGGGCAGCTTCGTAATTCCATCGGTGTAGAACTTCTGTGGTTTCTCGTCGGAAAACCTGGCCAAGTGATTTTCGGTCTGCCAATTTTCTTTTACCATCAAGAGAGGTTTGCAGAGATAGAAACAAAGGGTACTCAGACGGTGCAAGATCCGGGATATACGGTGGATGCATCAAAACTTCCCAACCAAATTCTATCAATTTCTTGAGGTCATCAAAGATAAGTGTGGCCGCGCATTGTCAAGATTGAACACAACTCCCTTTCTGTTGGTCAATTCTGGTCACTTTTTCTGGATTGTTTCGTTCAAACAGTCAAGTCGTGCAAAGTACAGGACCGAATTGATGCTTTTGTCAGGTTGCAGCAGCTTATAATGCACAATTCCTTCCAATCCCAGCAAACACTCAACATAACATTGTATGCCGACAATCCAGGCTTTGAAGTCGTCTGTGGAGAGTCACCAGCCTTTGACCATGATCGTTTGCGTTTGATATTCTCGTATTCAACCATTTTTCATCGCCTGTAATGAGTCGCTTCGAAAATGATTCCATTCCGTTGCGTTTCAGCAGCATTTCACTGATGGTAATTCGATCAATCAAACTTCTTTGCGTTAATTCATGTGGCACCCAAACATCGAGCTTCTTTTGTTGCCTGCTCCTTTCAAATGATTCCAAACTGTCATGCGGAAACACAGATGGAATTATGAAGCTACCCGAAAAATAGCAAAATGTCATAGATAATAATGGTCAATATGTACTTGAGTAAAATTGATTTTCAATAAACAAAGTTTTTGTTCAAAAATGTACCAAAAAAACCGCGGAGACTTTTTGTATGACCCTACAACTGATTTTAAATTATAAGAAAAGTATAACAGTGACATTATTTTAAGAAGTTCTTCCTCATATTCAGACTCACATATTTCAATCTTATTTTTTAAAAATATTTAAATTTTATTAGGATTCTAACTGAAATAAATGCCCGTTCTCCCAGTGAGGAGAATGATTTTGTAAAAAGTAATTGTACACTCTTTCCTCCACTAGGATACATATATTCAGAACTTTCTATAATTAACTTGAATTCTATTACGTTTTTTTTTTTTTTTTAAAGTATATTGTGGCTTTTTTTTCATCCCATACATTATACACGTCATTCGTTTAGAGGATTTAAAAGCCCATTAATAAAGATGGAAGTCGTCTGTTTATAAGAGGATATTCATGAATATTTCTAAAACCTACTCATAAAACCTCTAATAAAAATCCAATTTGATCCTATGCTGTTTGTTTGTTACCCTGGACAATTCGAGCCACGCCGATAATTTGATCACCCGTTGCTCCCTGTCACACATCATTCGTTGGCCAAAGTAGACATTAATTCCTTTCAGGAACTCCATGAAGTCCTATATGGCCAGTACACAGGTGACCAGGCATTGAAATGTACACTCATGTCCAAAATTATTGTCACATGTCATATGTTGTTCTAGGAATATAATTTGATAACGAATTCGTCCGGTATTTCCTATGATGTTAGTATGTGTATAATCGGCAAAGACATGTATGTGGCAAGTTTCATGTCAAAAGAGTAGTAAAGAAGAACAATAAAACGAAAATAAAATTTTCTTGTCCATTTAGCAACACTATTTTTCTCATTATAATTTTCGTATTTATAATTCTATTCTTATGAAATTTACCACAAATATACATTTCCCGATTATACACATAGTATCAGTATTAAAAGTACCCTGCAAAATAATTGCCAAATTATATTCTTCCAAGAAGACAGTTATAGGTATGCGACAGTAATTTTGGACATGAATGTACATTATTAAGCTCTGTCAAATCTTTGATAATTCAAGTATCCAACCATGTTTATATTACTCTGGTTAATCTGATTTACTGGAAAAAAAAACTTCGTGGCTAAGCGGTTAGCGTCCACTCCTTTAGCGTGGAAGATCCGAGTTCGATTCCTGACGGGAGCTCATGTGGTTCGGATTCCAAGTTAATCAGTAGGTCCATGTCTCATATAGTTTCGATGCTAAAAGAGACGCTAAATTCAAAATCAATTCAACTGAGTGAGTAAGGGGAAAAAGGTCGTGACGAACCGAAAACAAGAAATAATGGTTTCGATAATAATCTCGAAATTCTCTTGCAGTTTCAGTAAACCTACATGATACACAGATCTCAAACTGTCTAGCTAAAGGAGACAGTGATAATCAGTGGCGGCGATTGGACGTTAAAAGTTGGGGGGCAAGACATGATCTGAATATTTGTATATCAATGTTAGCTTTCCTGATTGTTTCTAACACTTAATTTGACGAAAGGTTGTATAACTAAAAGGATGCTATCTCTTTTAGTTAAAATACCGTACATCGTATTTCATATTTATTAAGTAAATTGACAAGAGCAACGCAAATAGTTACTAGCTGTAACAACGAAAGTGTAAGAAGAGATTTGTTTCCTTGCTCATGAACATCTTAAAGGTTTGCCTAGAAAATTGTGTGATCAGGTTTGCAAAACAAATAAATAAAAAGGATGATATTAATCATAGTAATGAATAATGAGTCTTGTTTCGCAAATGTTATATTGAAACTGGAGATTAGTGAACAATTTATATTTTTACTTCCACACATGCTATTAAATGTATGTTATTATTCTTAGAAGGAGAGTAAATACTACAAGTACACTCACGTCCAAAATGATTGTCGAATATCTATAACTGTCTTCTTGTAACAATATAATTTTATGGTGATTTTGCAGGGTACTTTTAATACTGATACTATGTGGATAATCGGGAAATGTATATTTGTGGTAAATTTCATAGGAAAAGAATTATAAATACAAAAATTAGAATGAGTAAAACAAAATGTTGCTAAATGGACAAGAAAGTCTTATTTTCGTTTTATTGTTCTTAGTTACAGCTCTTTTGACATGAAATTTGCCACATACATGTCTTTGCTGATTATACAGATACTAACATTGTAAAAAAATACCGGACGAATTCGTCATCAAATTATATTCCTACGAAAACATATTTATAGACATGTGACAATAATTTTGGACATGAGTGTACATGCTACGGCATTTAAAGAAATATTTACATATTCGTTGCCCTTAGGTGCAGTTTTCACTTTCTTGGAAACACAACAGTACGTTAAATCACTCCATACTCCAGTTATACAAAATAATCCTAAAACCTAGAATTATGTTGAATTCACTAAATTTAATTGTATATACAGTCATACACCCTTAAACACGCCACTTCACTCGTATATTACACTGCAAAACAATTGAAAAGGTAGAAGTTGTTTCTTATTGCTCTCTTTTCCATCAGGGGGCGCGGTGGTTCAGTGGTAGAACGTTCGCCTGCAGTGCATGGTGTCCCTGGTTCGATCCCAGATCAGGTGTGGACTTTGTGGTGAACAAACACCGTGTGCGTGGGTTTTCTCGGGGTTCTCCCGTTTCCTCCCACTTTCTTCATTCCACAATTTCATTCATTTTTCATCATTACCGTCTCCTTAGACTAACCGGCATAATCGTGAAACGTAAAACTTAAAGATTTCATTTCATTTCTCTTTTCCAACAATATTCCTTACTATTAGGAAGAAGACATTTTAGGAACTGTCGATTTTTGTGCAATTAAAGAATAACTTGTGAAAGTTTTTTTTTTTTTCGAAATGTTCTCTTAATTAGTTTCAAAGCGGCTGACTAACATGTCGAGCCATTGTAAGAAGAAATGCAAGTACGCTGGAATTGTTGTGCTCCAATAGCAATTTTGGGGCCGTTTTTCCTGGCAAATTAAAACCCAAAGACAACCAATACGTACTCTCGCAACGGCAAATATTATCTGGCACCATTTTTTCTTTGAACCAGTAATGAATAACAAAATTTTACATTTCCAAATGAAAGTATTTACATTACTGGGTCACTTAAAAAAGTGGGGGGGAACTGCCACTTTTTTACCCCTAATCGCTGCCCATGGTGATGATGAGAAATGAATGAAATGGTGGAATGAAGAAAGTGGAGGAACCTCGAGAAAACCCACGCACACGGTGTTTGTCCATTACAAAGCTCACTTGCCGCGAGCTGGGATCGAACTAAGAACTCCATGCACCAGAGGTGAACGCTCTACCACTGAGCCATCGTGGCCTCCTGCAACTTAACTAAGGCTGGATCATGTTCTCCCATTGCATGTCCTCTCAGCAAAGATTGAACCTGGTTTCCTCGAATCAAAGGCAAGAACACATGCTACTTTGCCAATTTTGGGGCTCCAGAGAGATCAAGCAGCCCCTTAAATTTAGGATAACAATGGAAACGTAAAACTGTACTAATATTGGAGGGTCTCTCATCCCCCCTCCCCTCCCCCGATACAAAATTTGAAATGACGCAGTTAAAGAGTCACTGCAGAATTCGAAGAACAAAAGTGATTTATCTTCACTGACTGTTCTGTTGAACTGAATTGTCCTTCCCATAGTATTTGTCAAAGTTAGCAGAGAAATCAATTCATCTCCGATTGTCGAACAGCCTTCCGAAAACGAACTGCTCTTTGATGATGTTTATTAAACTGAAGATGGAATTCTATTTCTTATACTAAGAAACACACGAGTTACTAAATAAAGAACGTTCAAGCCAGAAGTACGGGCCGTTGAATGAGCAAGATAAATGAAACAGTTAGTAAAACTGGTGCTATGTTATCAAAGGAGAGCACAGAGAAAACTATGGAGAAATTCAAGTTAACGAGTCGGCAACATGTTGAAAACCGTTGTGAATGTCAACAGGCACCTGTCAGACAGCACATGTTGCTCTATCAAGTTCTTTCTGCCTTCTTCTTTCTGGTTACATAATCCATCGCAAAGTGAAAAAAAAATCTGCATTGCTGGCTTTGATTACTCTGTCATTCGTTGTTTTGCGGTGCGTGCTGAATACAATCAAGTTGACCAAAAAGTTTTGTAAAATATTGAACATATTATTTGAGCCGTTTAGATTACTCTGATACAAGATCATTTCACCTGAACAATGTAAAAAGCCCATTACTAGGTGGTAAACACCAAAGCAGGAGGGAGCCATTCCATTTGCGTCATTGGGTGGGAGGGAGCAAGGACGGATTACGTCACTCAAAATTGCTTGATATGCAGAGTGAGAGAAGTAAGCGCCTTTACCTTCTTATGCCCCACTGACACGACTTTTTTGTGTGTGTATGTACTGCAACTAACTATATCGTGACGCAAACCAATCCAACATTTTAAAGGCAGATAACACATTGGAAGCATACGGTGTCTGTACTGGTACCTTGATCTGATTACCGACATAAATGAAAATGAGAACACTGAACATGCACGAGATATTGTTCCAGGAGGAGAGGGGTTCAACTATTTAGGACCAGATGATCTAAGCAAACCTTACGAAAGCAAATGAGGAGGTACATTCGAAAAAATATAATCACAGGCGTTAACCCATTGCTGCAAGGATTTTTTGTATATGTGGGTTTAAAAATCAGTCTCTATTTCCTTCAAATGGATGTGGTTTACTGTTGTCAACTGGCCGGCATTTCACCGTCCTGGCCAGAAATATTCCTGTTATTTTGATTAAGGACGGTGAACAGGACAAACTTCTTACGAGGCCCTTTATGATCGCTATTCTGAAATCTGTAATCCAGAATAAAACATCAAAAATTGAAATTTTTCAACAGTGCCTTTACAAATACAAATTTTCGTTGTATTATAAATTAAGCGATATATTTGTTTTTTAATCTATGGCAGTTTTTTTTTTATTAATTTAATATAAGAAATTTGATAACCATTAGATTTTATTATGAAATATTGTTTTCAACAATAGAGACACAAGTGCATAATTTGTCATAATTGTGCGGCATAAATTTAGCGATAAATTTAAATTGTCCATTGATTGTTGGCAAAGAACTCCTAGGCACTTCGTTAGTAAAATGTTAGTTTCACGTCCATAGCTGCTGCATATGGCAACTTTCCTTAAACTTCCAACTTCCTTCCTTAGGACTTCTTAAAGCAATTTCCTGTAGTTGAAGTATACGTTTAAAGAGTAAATTTCATTTTGTGAATCCAACGATAATTTTAAAGAAGTAACAGTTACTGGTAAATACAATAAAATGATCAATACCGACATCAGTTTCATTTTCAGCACAATGTACCTAGTTAGCTTATTAGTGAATGCACTAAGGATATGCAGAATACAGGTGCTAATACACTTTTGTCCACGATAGTACATTTCCTTCCTATGGATGGGTCCGAAAGAGATACTCACATTTAGGCTTATGTCATAGGGAATTTTGAGTGGATGCCGGAGATTTTATTTTCCAGAGTTGGCAAGACTAATGTAGTTTGGTTTCCCAGCTACGGATATTCGTACGGTGAAATGACTTATTATTGTCAGTATACCCGAGGATACTTTCATATATTTCGCGAATACAAATAATTATATTCAAAAAATATTTTGCGTCACATTCAGTGCTGTGGAATACTTTATTCTGTGATTACTTCTATGCTCAGGGTTTTATTTCTGAAGGTTGTGTGGTTCGAATATAATGTTAAACATTAGGGCAACATCTCTGTACTGATGAGATGTTAGGTTAAACAAGAATTCTAGGAATGATAAAGAAAATGGATCCAAAAATTGATATCTTGGTCAAGAATTTTAGAAATGATCCCAAAAAATGCATCAAAAGATTGCGATCTTGGCCAACAATTAGTTTCTGGATCTGGGCCTACAAATTTTTTTGAAAAGCTCCTAAATCGAGTTTGCGTATTTTCCACGGAATTAAGTAATAGTTTGGGTTTGGTTACATTATATGTAGTCCAGACATAAGCTCTACGGAATGGCCTGTGCAACGTTATATTTGAAACGCTTATATAACATGCCAAGATCTACCAGTGTTCCAAGTTTGAACCCGAACGAATGGGTTGTGGTTTGATTCAAGACCAAGTGGACAATATATCCGTGAGTTTTCTAAAGGATCTCCCGTTTCCTTCCACATTATCATTCTACCAACTCGTTCATAATCATCCACTTCCATTAATCATCTGTCTTTTTTAGCCTACTGGGTGCATGAAAGGCACCTCGAACTAGTCCAGAAGCATCCAGCAATGATCGACAGTCATTGTGTTATCTGTTGCACGACAACGTATCCCTCTAATGGTAGCTTTCGTTTGAGTCGTCACTCCTCTGGGGAGGGTTCCTTGTCTGTCAACAAAAATGGTTGATTTTTGATAGAATTTCTTTTTTTGAGGTTTACGTCCCACAGTTATGCCAGCTAGGCTAAAGGTGACGATGATGATGACAAAATAAATGAAATGGTGAATTGAAGAAAGTGGGAAGAAACGGGAGAATCCCAGAAAACCACGAACACGGTGTTTGTCCACCACAAAGACCACTTCGCGCGAGCTGGGATCGAACCAAGGACCCCATGTACCAGAGATAAGCTCTGCACCACCGAGCCACTGCAGCCTCTTGGTAAAATTCAATCTAATTGGCGTGCAAACTAAGTTTCTCCAAGAAAATAAAATTGAATCTACACCTGAAATTATTTACACATTTCCTAAACCATAATAAACTAATTTTATGTCTTTTTCATGACATGCCGACAATCTAAAATCTCTCTTCATTGTTACACGCTATTTGTACAATTATTCTAGTTATGTAAGTTATGTTTACATTTTCCATGGCACAGGTAGTAATCTTCACTCGCAAAATACCAGTAGTAATCACAGATTGCAAAAGCCACACATTTTACATTACTTATGATAAAATCTGCAAATAAACACTGCCGTTGGTTGGTTTCCAGTTCAACGTCACTTTCAACAGCAAGGCTACATGAGACGTAGACCTATAAGTAGACATCTGATTTGTATGCACTTAAATTTTATTAAATACACATGCAACCATGCTGTTGAATGTGTTGAAATATGCACTAACAATGCAATAAAATACAGCATTTTCTAACATGCAGCGAGGTTATGACAAAGTTTTTTTTTTTTTTTTTTTTTTTTTAAGGTGAAATATAGGTTCAAAAGTGTGCTTTATTCTTCACGGACTTCTCTTCAGAATTTATTTCTATACAGTAGAATAACAGATAATCATATCTGTTGTTCTGTATGGCTGCGAAACATGGTCGCTTACTCTGAGGGAAGAACATAGACTGAAAGTATTTGAGAACAAGATCCTGAGACGAATATTCGGACCCATGAGGGACGGGAACGGGGAATGGCGGAAACTTCATAACGAGGAACTACATAATTTATATGGTTTACTCAGCATTGTTAGGGTCGTCAAGTCTAGGAGGCTTAGTTGGGCGGGTCATGTAGCTAGAATGGAAGAAAGTAGAAACGCTTTCAAAGTCTTGACTGGAAGACCAATCGGAAAACGACCATTAGGAAGACCTAGGCTCAGATGGGAGGACAATATTAAGATGGATCTCACATAAATAGGAATCCAAAGTAGAAACTGGATGCAGTTAGCTAAGGATAGAAGTCAGTGGAGAGCTTTTGTGAACGTGGCATTGAACCTCTGGGTTCCATAGGCCATGGAGTTAGTTAACAGTCACAGTTTATATACTCCTACCATTTTAAACCACACCCAAATTTGAGATTAAAATAAACACAGTGATATGGGAACATGATCTCTAGTTTTTCTTCACATTTATATTTAGAGTGCATTTACACGAAACAATATGAGCCTCACGCATTTCAACTGTACAAAAAATCGTTTTTAAGAACTTACTCCTTCCCGTAATTAGCCCTACAGTACAACACGAGGTGCTTCTCTACATTTTTTGGTGTCAGGTTGTGATATTTGTAGCCAGAAAGTGACCTATTAACATAAACAAATCTTATTGGACAATATTTATAGAGAGGAGCAAATTTAGTGTCTATATTTTCTGGCAAATTAAAATTTACGCCCTGAAGGCATTTTCTTATGGCTTGAATTGTTTTGTAGTCGAAGTTTCTGGAAATAACATTCGTCAATTTATTTTCCACAGAGCGGCCGAATTTACCAGGAACTGACTGGAGTTCGTACCGAATTTCAACTAGAACTAAGCATTCACTGATCATCATTCCTCGCCTCTCTTGTTCCTGAATTGATGTTGACACGATATTACAATGAGTCTCTAGTATTATCAGATATCTCTTGACGTCATGGCAATTGTAAGCGTCTCTGCTGTGCAGATCTGTTACTAACAATATTGGTCCTTCATAAATCAAGCATTCTTCCTTCCTTCCACACAAAAAGCCATTCTGTTGCATAGACACTTAAATGCATTAAAAATACAAATTGAAAATGAGTTTATTGCATGCGATAAGCATATATCTGAAACAAAACTCTTATAGAATATGCTGAATATGCTCTTAGGCACTAATATATGCATTAACGTTTGAAACATGCATTTATATGCGCTATAAAACTTCAAATTTAAAATGTGTTATTGTCGTTAGAAACCCTCACGAAGTTTAGCACAGATACATATAAGCAAACAAAATATGCATTTGCATAAAAATCCAATGTCTATCTATAACTTAAAGTGAGATCCGAACCACATGAGCTCACATCGGGGAGGGTTTCCACCCATAGACATGTACGCTAACCACATAAGAAATACTGCGGAAAGAAAGGCATTTATTCACCGAAAGTGAATGCGAAAACTAAATTATTTTCCGTCAGAAGGGTAACTGAGTTTATGTAAAGGAAAAAATATGTTAGGGGTTCTCTGGTTCCCAAACTACGATAATACTTTCACTCTTGCGAAATATATCTCCAACCCTTCCTCTATGAAGAGTAAGTTCTAGAAAAATCACCCTAGATGGCAGAACCATGGGAAAACATGTGTTGGAAGCAGGGGCGTCATTTAGGGAGGGCAGGAGGGAGCAATTGCCCCCTCCCAAGAGTTTGAGTAATACATATACTTTAATCGATTGACTATTAATATACAAGTACAAAACGTGAAAGTCTTCTTATGTCGGTGGTGCTCTTGCCCCACTCAAACGAAGTCTGAAATGACGCCCCTGGTTGGAAGGAAATGTGTCTATAGACGCACTCACGGTGAAGAAAAAAATCGTGTAACTTGAATTACAGGCTTGCAACCATACGATAGTTTATCGCGATATACGATAGTTTAAGCCTTAGGGTATATCCGATAATGCCTTTGCGATAATAGGTAAATATACGATAATTCTAGAACCCAAACTTGTTTGCAGTTTTTGGTTGTGTGCAAATAAATTGTAGACATGCAATTAAGTAATTATAGAACACACACACTGAGGTTTCTGACAGTCATTTTGCCTAAAATAAATCAATAACGATTTGAGAATTGGTAAATTGCAACCCATCATCCATTCAATTACGTTTACGAGGGGTTGGAAATATTGTTGCTATTCGTAGTAATGTTAATAAGTGTGGAAAGAAATTATGAGGGCAGTGACGCCGATTTGAAATTCGAATCTGAAGATTACTAGATAAGTTTATTGTATATTATTGCTATTATTATTAGTACTATACTTGCTTCTACAATTATTACGTGTAAAACGAATATATAATTTTTGTAATATACGGTAATTTTAAAGACGAAAATTGATAATTTTGTTTTCGGGTGCTGGCAGCTCTGCTTGTATATGAGGCGCGTTTATAGAAGTTGTCTCCTATTCATGATCGGCGGCGGAACACGCTCCCCGTTAAAGAGGCTAATGAACACAAGCGTTCTCTGCAAGTGTTGAAGTATGAATCTCTTCCTCGTTTATGGTATTCTCCCTCATAAATTACCACCTCATTAGATATCTCGATCATTTTTTGGCAGAGAAGAGCTTCCCTTGATGATCGGTCGGCGCAATGCGCGGTTGAAGACATCTTCGCATCACAGACATTGCTTTCGTCACGGAATCCAATCGTTGAACGAGATACAGAAAAAAAGCATATGCCAGAGACAGCTTTGACTAATCAGATACCGTAGTCATATATACACTCAAGACAATCTGTGTCATGAATCAATAAGCATATTATTATCCCAAGTAGCAAGAAAGCTTTCGGCCAGTTGGCGCGTGCTTGGATTTTGGCTTTCTACGATTGCCTTTTCAAAGCATGCTTTCATACCACCTGCCTTTTGTTGTACTTACAAGCAATTCCCTAGATCCTTTGCAGAGCATCATAGCATCACTTGCCATTCATTGGCTATTGACTTACCGCCAGCGTAAAAAGCTTACGTCAAGCTTAAACGGAACACTGAATGCAGGATTGCCTCCACGCAACTTCGTTACTGAAATCCACCTTGCGGCATGCTTGACGCTTTCCAATTAAGCTGGATGCAAGCTTGCCGACTTTCAATGCAAGCTTACAGTAAGCGGTTTGCAAGTTGTCTCTGTTACCAGGGATGGTTTCAGTATTACAACTGGGGTGAACATAACGATATGTTAGGTGCTGTCGTCTTCCATATTTGTGGTGCAAAGTTTGGATTCACTGTTATTATTTTAAATGGGAATATGGTGATCCAATATAACAATTAAGTCTATCTTCCGGTAACAAGTAAGTTCATGATGAAATTGTTATCTGCGCTGTTCACAAATAAGAAATGATTCATGAAGAGATATACATTTTCATAGAATCTAAAGTCTTGTTTGTTTTCTTATCTTTGACTTGTGGTTGACGAAATACAAGAAAAATAGTACGAGGAAAGGTCAGAAACTAAGGTTACAAGGCCGATATTTTTGGAATTTCGTCTGCTATAGAGGATGAGAAGTGTGTGGCAATTGTAATGAAAGGAGTTGGCAACAGCAACCCGCCATCTACTGCGCTAGTTGTTCGTAAACACAAATGGCAACTCGTTTGGAAAACTGGCTCCGCGAAAAAGTCCGCTGAGTTATTTGATTTGTGTGGGTGAAACATGTAACCACGCCGAAATTCACCGGCAATTGATAGAGGTTTATGGAGAGACTGTAATGTCTCTTCGGTATGTCACTGAATGGTGTCGAAAGTTTGTGGCTGATAGAGAAAACGTCACCGATGAGAAGCGTAGTGACTGACTCAGCACAACATCAACAGATTTGAACACAGCTCGCGTTGAGGCGCTGAATCAGAAGAACAGGACCTCGCTCCAAGAGACTTTCACCTGTTCCCGCACTTGAAGGAGCACTTAGGAGCACTTCACTTGAGACAAGGAGGTGAAACACTTTGTGACAACGTAGCTAAACACGAAAGAACAGGATTTTTAACAGAAGAGAATCTTCAGACTCATCCCACGATGTGACAGGTGTCTGAACTGATATGAAGACTACTATGTCAAAATGCAACCTTGGTATTTGTTGTATGTATACACGTTTCACTACAGGCTTTGTAATCTTAGCTTCTGATCACTCCTCGTACATTACCAGTCACTAGAGGACGGTTATAGTTCCTCACTTGAAAATGGTACGTCTCAATCAAAACATGTGACAAGCTGTGCAGTGAGAAGGCAAAGAGGAAAATTCAGAGCAACAAGAAACATGAACGATTAGCCATTGAATCTAACAGATGAAGCAACACTACCAGGTGCATTATGCATTTTGGTAAGAGTCCTGTGAAAAGTGAACATGACTTGTTTACGATTCAAATCTGGGATTCAACAAATATAGTGGTAAAGAACTTTTAGTTCTATTGCTTACGTGTGCTAGAGCGATGTATTTTGAAAAGCAAAATTTGATGTTTGCAAAACACTACTGGTAAGATAACTCTCATATATTACATGTTCAAAGAATCGAAATCAATTTAGAATTTAGAAACTTTTAAGTGCTAAAGATAATCTATTTCTCTGTAATCGTATCTGTTTGTTTGTTCAACTGTTGAACATTTAATTATTGTATACCATCCATAAAACAAACACGTCTTTGGAAATTTAACAGAATAGAAAAAATCATTGAGTGCAACGTTCTAATGATTTAAAAATAAATTTAAAAAAAACTTGTAGATATTCCAACCAATAACTCTCTCACCAAAGCATTTAAAATGATTATAATACTTTTAGAATCTTAATTTTTTATATTCTTTGGTTCTTTGCAACATTGTACACTACAGGGTGTTACATAAATGTGCCACAATGTTTAGGGAGCATATTCCTCACATCAAAATAAGTAAAAAAAAAAAAAAAAAAAAAAAAAAAGTTCTTATGGGCCTGTGCTGAAAAGTACATAGTTTCGGACTTAAAGGGTGTCAAAAACATAAAACAAGTGAACTTTAGAATTTCAGAGCTCCAGTACTATGTGATCTATCGTAGCCAGGTCAATACATCACTGAGGGAACTGGTATGTGAACTATCCAAATATCCATGTGTAATAATGCTCCACTATTTGCACATCAATTTTTAGAGAGGTAGGTGGAGAGTGATCAGGTACTTCCAAACAGCCTCTCTAAAATGATTGTGCAAGTACCGGAGGTTCTTAAAGATGGATATTTGGTTAGTTCATATACTAATTCCTCAGTGATATCTTGCCTCGACTACGATAGGTTCCACAGTAGTCCAGAACTTTTAAATTTCAGTTATTTCACGTTTTCGGCACCCTTTAACACCGAAACTATCCAGTTTTGAACACAGGTCCATGTGAACTTTTTTTTTCTTATTTTGATGTGAGATATCTGTTCCCAAAACATTGTTACACCTTGTATAAATTGTTTACTAGTTATTTTGTTTCATCTAAGATTATCCAACTTTGAAAATTCAATGAAGAGTTGTAATTTTCCGCTTTAAAATTCAATAATCAAAATATTCCAATTACAGATAAGATTGGAAAGCTTTGAAGAAAAGAAGAGGCTGGGACGTTAGCCAGTAAATGAACTTAAATGTACTGTAGGCAATGATAGCCACTTCTCAAGAAAGAACTTTTGATACGAAACAGAACGATACATACAGAATGGAAAAACATTGAAGGAGATGGGAAATTTTTGAGCACGTGTCAGTAACCTTTATTGTCAACTACCAGTGATGTTGCAAGTTTCACATCGTAGACTCCCAAGAGATATCGCTACCTGACATAGTACACACGTTTCGTAACCTACGTTAGCAGCTGCGAGAGTCTGTAAGCATACACAGCTAAACATAAATAAAACAAAAAAGCAATTCTTACTGTGATTTCGTAATGTAAAAGTTGCGTACGTACATATCTTTGTATGCAGAGGAAGCGTTAACTTTGATTTTCAATTTAGTTACATTTTTGCGTGTGTTACTCTTTTCCTGAAGGATTTCAAGTGCATTTTCAGAAGTCTTATGAACCGGAAACTTGAACTAAGAAAAGCTATTCTTTGTCATAATACGAAAAGATGCTGGAAAGTCTTTAGCTTTGCTCTCTTGTTATAGCCCCATTTCAATGATTTTTTTTTTTTTTTTTTGAAAGGTGCATGTTTCAATATATTTGTGACCCACAATAAAAGCACTGGGACTAATGACCCTATTTTCGTTGCAGGTGAGGAGCAAAGATCGCGGGTCAGGGAGTAGAGTTGAAACCAGAGCAGCCATCAAGTTCCTCTTCCTCCATGCGAAGTCTCAAAGACCATGCATGATAAATTGCTACAAACAATGAAGGTCCACGCCCCGTACTATCCTACTGTTAAGAACTGAGTTGTCAAATTTAGAGCAGGAGATTTTAGCATCAAAGCTGAACACCACCCTGGGAGACTCTCCAAATTATTGTCAGACAAACACATTCCTACTAAAAAGATAGCAGAAGATCTAGGCTTCTACCATGAACGCATTAGTGTCATTATTCATGATCACTTTGACATGAGAACATGGCGCCCGCCCCCCGCAGTATCGGTGCCCTTGAATGAGTAAACTTCTCCCTAAGTGGGTATCCAAACATTTGCATGCAGACCACAAGCATTCCCTCACAAGAGGAATGCTGTAATAGACAAATTAACTATATTAGGATTTGAAATTTTGAATTACCCAGCCTATGCATCTGACCTAGCTTTATCTGACTAACACTTGTTCCCATATTTAAAAGGAAAACACCTGAAAAGACAAAAAAAATCACCAGCGACATTTCTAAAGCGAGTGAAGCTGCAAATGCAAGTTTGGGCTCCGAACGGATTTTATTTTTGATCGGAAAACCGAAGCGAAAAAAAATGCGTCGAATTGAACGGGGAATATATTCAATAAATCTATTATAAGATGTTGATTTGTTTCTCTTATGAAACCTATTAAAGACTTCTGAACGCCGCCTCGTACTCAACATCAACATCCATAATAATAATAAAAAATAAATAAATAAATAAAACAGTTCAGGGTAAACGACACGAATGATTATTGGAAGCGAATGATTAGGAAAGAATTGGTAGAATCACAATATGAGAAGAAAGCCACGAACACAATGTTCTCTACTACAAAGTCAAATCAGGAGCAACTTACATCAAAGGTGGGCGCTCTACCGCTAAGCCACTGCATTCCCGGCAAATACTCTCTGTATTAATGTAGAGAATGGTAGTCAACCAGCAATACGTTCGTTGATTCGCTAAAGTCGTGATTCAAGTAACCCTGAGCAACGCCATGGAATCCGTCTTAAGAGATTGATGGGAACCAGACAAAAAAAAAAAAAAAAAAAAAGTAAAGACTGCTCCAAGAGCATTGCCAAAACGAACTTCAAAAGAATTAATTTTTCTTATTAACTTCTATAAGTTTTACACTAATTCTTCTATGTACTTTATTATTATACTCGTTAAACGATTCTTGTAGTATATCTATCCAATTATATTGTTTCCTTGACTATTAAATATTTTCCACGTGTTTTGATTAAGAATTCCATTAAAACATCCAAGGTATGTTGTTTTACGAATACACATGCTCAAAATGGAGGGCTAAAAATTAAAAAATTCGCAAAATATCATCTCTCTATTGCAGACAGTTCCCGAGATATGGCTCCTTAAACCTCTCAAAATCCGAAAACTTTTGGCCAATATCTGGGAAACGGTGGTCAGCTGGTCAGTGGCCATCGGTTACTGTTTGGTACCAAAATGTTCACCATCCTCTTAGGTATTGATCAACACCAATATGATCTCTCTATGACTTACGTTTGTCGAGATACGGCTACTAAAATCTCCCGAAATCGGAATTTTTCTGCCAATATCTCGGGAACAGTAAAAGTGACGCGAAAAGTTGCATTACTTCTTTCAGATAGTTTTTAATGCTCTCTCGAATGGAGGGCTCAAAATTGAAACAAAAATTTTAGGAATGATCTAAAAAAAATGGATCAAAAGATTGCGATCTTGGCCAGAAATTTTAGGAATGATCCAAAAAATGCATAAAAAGATTTCTGTCTTGACCGATAATTAGTTTTTGGATCAGGAGCCACAAAATTTTTTTGAACGGCTTCTAAATCAAGTTTTCGTCTTTTTTTTTTCTTTTAATAAGCACATCATACTAAGTTAAGTGATAGTTTGGGTTTGGCTACACTATATGTAGTTCTCCACATATAAGACCTACAAAAATTTTTTTGACTGAAATATGTTGGATCTTTTGATCCAAAAATTGCAAAAAGAAAAAAAAAGACACACACACACAGAGAGAGAGAGAGAGAGAATTCAGTAACAAACTTTTTTAAGTTCGTTGGAACCTTCGAACGTTGGGTTTAAGTTGGGAACCTTTGAAACAGGTTTCCAATTACACTATCCAATTGTTGCATACTACTTCCGCCTGTAAATATACTACAGCAACGATCCTGGGCAATTGAAACCAAAACTTTTAACGCATGCGCTCTATAACTCGTACTCACTGTGTTATCATGCTGAAGGAAATGGTGTTAAGGTAAACAAGAATATTCATATCAGAACGAAGAACCAATGGAAGGAAAACGTGAGTGACAATTACCGCGACATATGTTTTTTAACAAACGCAGACAGATGAATGGCTTTTAATTGTTTCTTAAAGATTTATTACGTTTCTGCATATGAAATCATCAAGGTCGCAGCCAGGAAAAGATAGCGTCTTTCTTTAAATATGTAAATTGAGGAAGAATGGCTAGCGACTCGTTCCACAATGTTTGTACTTCGAAAAAATCTTTCAGATAGTCTTTTATACCGTTAGAATGGTCCTTATAATTATGTATACACTTGTCAAACAGCTTTTTTTTTTCAGCATAACATTCTACACAGCCTTGCAAGAAGTCACAGGTTATACATAAAATTAACAGACTTAAAAATATTCTTCCATATGTTGACATTTTGGATTTGCAATACAAGTCTGTTGGCGTACTATAAAACAAGAATCTTAGGAATGATCCAAACAGTGGATCAAAAGATTGCGATCTTGGCCAAGAATTTTAGGAATGATCCAAAAAGTGCATCAAAAGATTGCGATGTTGGCGAATAATTAAATTAGTTTTTGGATCAGAGGTCACAACATTTTTGAACGACCCCCAAATCGAGTTTTCGTATTTTGTATGGAATAAGCACATCATACTGAGTTAAGTGATAGTTTGGGTTTGGCTAGGGCGTACAATACAATTTTTGATTGAAATGTATATTATACTAATACCACATTGACTTGATCCCTAGTCTTCCGTTGTAAGCGCTGCTATCCGCTGAAGGAATATTCCACTCATTTTTTCTCGCTTAGCAACAGCTGAACCCTTATTGGCTCAACGCGTGGGTGTGTGAGGGTGTTAGCTTTAGTTCGCATTTTTGCCACGGCTCAAGACATTTTGGCAGCAAAATAGATCTATTGAACCCGAAATCTGAATTGCAACCCTACAAGAGAACAGCAGCGTATCTAGCCCCCAGCTTTTTGAATGACAAAAATAATTTGAGCATTATTTATATAGTTTTGAAAGTTTATAGTACACCTATCATAGTTTGAGTTCTGCCTGCCCTTCCCCCCCCCCCCCCCAAGTTTTTACCTTCTAGATCCGCCACTTCAAGAGGAAGTATTTGAAGGTAAAGTTCCGTTAAAATTTAAATCACACACAAAAGTCACGTCATACACATTGTTATGATTTTAACAGATATAAGCAAAATGCATGTTTACAAACACATGGCTATGGCTAGGGTTAAGATGGTGGGCAAATTTGGTGTCCTCGTCTTAGACTAATGTTCTTATTGGCATGTTTTAGTTCGATCATGAAATGATATATTTCAGTTAAAACTCTTTAAATTAAAGAAGACATATTATTGAATATTGGAGAAATAGTGGAATGAAAAGAGTGGAAAGAAACGAGGAGGCCTCACAGAAAACCCATAGAGCACGATGTTGTTCACTATCATCTTGCATGTCATGGAATTGAACGCGAACTATTAACACTAGAGGTGAACAGCCATCATGCTCGCTGGTCCGATTATAATTTTATAAAGCAGTTATAACTTGAAATTTGCATAATCTGTTTCTAAGATAGTTGTAACATCAAAATTAACCAATCGTGGCGGGGACAAACAGTCACGATGCTGACGTTTCCATTAAACCTCAACCAATCAACCAAAAATTAACCAAAAGAGGAACAAATAATGTGTTTTGCTAAAAACTGTAGAAAAGATGCTAAATCAAGTGATGTAACAAATTCAGGCAAAATCAGCAAAATCATATGAAGGCAAAGCTTTGTTATTAACAACTGTCAATTTTGTTATTTGGTTTGATTTGATTTGATTCAAAACATGTTCTTTTGTTTTCTCCTTTAACCCGAGAAAGCCCAGGGGATGCCTCAGAGGCACCCTGGTCCACTTTTAATGCAATTATTCTTAATAGATGTTTCGTCACGTGTCTTCCGCTTTAGAATTCTCCTATCTTTTTGGAATATGCCCCTGATTAAGTTATTCATACGTTTTCTTATTTTACTTCAGAAAAAAATAGGGTTATTTTTTTATATTAACGTAAAGGCCCAAGGGGTGCCTCGGAGGCACCCTGGTCAATTTTTAATGCCATTATTCTTAATAGATATTTCGTCCTGTGTCCTGCACTCTAGAATTCTTCTATCTCTTTGAAATACACCCTCTGGTTGCGTTTCCTAAGCATTTTTTTTACTTTACCTCAGAAAAAATAGCGTTATTTTTTATACTAACGTAAAGGCCCAATGGGTGCCTATGAGGCTCCTATTGAAGTATGTACTTTTCTAATTATTTGATACTGTTCATTGTTTGTAACCATTGACAAATGACTTCATAGCAAAGTAGTGACTAGCCTTTCCTATTAATGACGGAAAATACAAATGATCGTGGTGAGTTCAGGTAGCTTGTATATGCAGCAGGGAGTCTCAGAGGCACCCCTTGGGCCTTTTAAGGGTAAAATTAGCGTGAGTTTTCTCGGGTTAATGATTTTTCACTGATAGTAACGTCCAGTTACATTAAAAAAAACTGAACACCTCTTTCTCTAGCAGAAGCTGAATTTAACATTGATATTCAGCAATTGCACCGAACTTCGAAAAACAAAGATTATTAGTTACTTTGAAGTCTCTGTTACGTAATGGAATTAAATACGAAAACGAATTACATAAAAATGCGAATTAAAAATTCTTACCACAAAAAGGTGTTAAATTTCTTTGAACATGTTCCCAAAGACACCTTCTAGCTATATCGGAATAGTTCATAGAAGTGGTTCTTCTACGAGAACAAAATCGTTAAATGTGATGCATATTATAGTTCTAACTTAAGACCAAATACACGCATGATAATACACAAATGCATATCAGATGCTATAAGAAAATTTAGCATTGACCTCCTGAGATAAACAACTGAAAGTAACATGGGTCTTAAGAAAAAGGCAAAGTGAACCGAAGTATTACATGGGAGTACCGTAGATCATAGTGCTAAAAACCGGGATGATACAACTACAAAAGCAAAGAAGAAAAACGGCGAAATATTTCGTGAGATCCAACATTTTCACAGGATGTAGAAGCCATGAATGGGAGATGATAAAGAAAGAGAGATGCTTGCTACGCTAAGAAGAGGTTGCATACGCTACTAGAAACACGAAATACGGAAAGTGTCAGGAAAAGTTGCTGATTCATTATATTTAGTAAACGAAACTTGTGAAGATGAAATGGGGTACACGCTACCTTTATATAAAATGACCTTTGGCTAGCTAGAGTCTCTGCCCCGCCCCCGTTTTCTCGCCCTACGGCCTCACACCTCTTAAACCTCCAACTCTACCGAACATCAACTTTCTTTCCCTATTTCAACTACCTAAAATGTAAGATTTTGTATCCCAAGAAAACACTCATTTAAATAACATGGCAAATTTCTTCGTCCCCCGTTAAGAACTAAAAATATTCAGTTTTGGTAATTTTCCTGTAGCTAGAAGGCTACAATCATACCAAAATTCATCATTCTAATCCCACCGGAAGTGCCTAAACATTTTGGGGTGTAAAAGATGTTCCATATAAATAACATTGGAAAGATTTCTTAGTTCCCCATAAAACCACTGTACATTTTAAATTTTGAATTTTTGGGGATTTACGTACGTAAGGCTAACAAAAACGTACAAGCATACCGAATTTCAAGTCTTTATTTCAATTCTAGTACCTAAAACCTGATATTATAGATTCAAAAAAGCCCATTTAAATAATTTCATGGATCTCTTCATCTCCTCTTTAGACCCCCTAAAAGTTAAAAACATTCACTTTTCCTGTGAGTTAGCCCCGAAAAGCTACAATCATGCCAAATTTCAACTTTCCACGTCAACCGGAAGTAACCATTAGTTTATGTGAGTTCGTGTAGTTTTATATATAGTTAGGATTACAAAAAGAATGAGTTCGGGAAGAACGGAAAATTAGTGATATGCTACTCCTGCATGACTAAAAACAGGATTTACTCAATTACGGACTTCTAGGTCGTCTCCCTGCAATTTAGGAAGTGTTTAGGGAAATACTGACAAACCAATTAGATAAATGATTAGACCTCGCCAAGCCATAGAACGGAATGGAATTAGAAGTGGAAATAGATTATACGCAAGTAGTGAGAAGACTTACGTGAACGTCAATGTTGCGCTGTGTTAATTTAATTTAATTGAACTTGTAAAAGTTATTGACGATAATCAGTGCTCTTAAATAAGTAAACATAAAACATAGCAGTATGACTTTTATTTAATTTGTTTGTTTGCTTTTAATATAACAAGGCAATCTTGTTTTCTGTCTGCATTGTTCAGGCACATATGTAGCACAACAATGGCGATCCTAACGCCTTGACAAATCTTACACTTGAAAAAAGTTCTGTAGTTTAAATTACAAAATATCAATGTAAAATCATTTACCCTTCATTTTGTGAGTTGACTATACATTTCCTTAGATTAAATTACAAAATTTGCTGCTTTATTTTTTGCAAAATTACATTACATTTATAAGAAAATATATTTTTATTAATAAAACTATAATTTTGCACCATTTCATATTAGTAATTCTACCTTTTAGGTGTAAATTGATTTACATAGAGGCTTCGCAAACAGACTGCCAACGTTTTTATTTTTTTCTTTTTTGTAAATTTACCTACGAAATTTTTTACAGTGTAGTTTTAGAGTTGTATCCGCACTCACAATACAAGTTACAACCAGTTGAGAATGCTCCGAGAGCATTGTCAGAACGAACTTTAAAAAAATATATTTTTTTTTCTTATTAACTTCTACAGGCTTTATACCAATTGTTCTACGTACTTTATTATTATACTCGTTAAACAATTCTTGTAATATATCTATCCATTTCTAATTTCCTTGCGTACTAATTTCTTTCCCACATGTTTTGTTTAAGAGTTCTGTTAAAACGATCTTCGATATGTTGTTTTGCGAAGGCACATACTCAAAATTGAGGGATCAAAATTGAAAAATTCGCAAAATATCATCTCTCTATGACTTACGGTTCCCAAGAAATGACTTCTTAAATCTTCCGAAATCCAATTTTTATTTTGCCCAATATCTGGGGACGATGTCCAGTTGGCGAGTGACCACCGGTTACTATTTGATTCCAAAATGTTCACCATTCTCTTAGGTATTGACCAACACTAATATGATCTCTCTATGACTTACGGTTCCCGAGATATGGCTCCTTAAAATTCCAGAAATTCGAACTTTTTGGGCCAATATCTCAGGAACGGTAAGAGTGACGCAAAAAATTCCATCACTTTCTCAGATAGTTTTTGGTGCTCTATCGAACTGAGGTTTAAAAATTGAAAAGTTTGCAAATAACATACATACATACATACAGACAGACAGACAGACACACACACGCACACACACGCAGACGTAAAAAAAAACTCAGTAACGATCTTTTTAACAAAGGCGTCGTCTGACAGACTACGCGACTAATGCCGAAATCTCACCTCGCCCTTTTCCTCTAACTGCCCGCTTTTCATACCTTTATTGTGTGGCTAGACAGCGTAGAACACCGATTGTTGAGCTCGTGTGTATTTCCGTTCTGCATGATTTTAATTTGCGTAGTCTGAAAGACTACCCCTTTGTGTTTACGTAGGTAAAATTTATAAAGTTGATTAACGTTACATCGGCTAATATTCTTTAGAATGTAAGCTTTATATAATCTTTGTGTTTTAGTGTGTGAAGTTTTGTTCTCAACAAATTGGCAAACAAAATGGACCTTGAGAAAGATCAAATTTTGAAATATTTAGAAGAATCTTGATTTTGAGGATGGAGCAAGTAAAACTTCCCCCGGGCCATGAAAAAACGGAAGACACAGGTGATTCTGATGCTGACCCAAATTTCAATTCTGACTAAGAAAATGTGACTAGTCTCAAATTTTCTACTCTTTGGAGTGAGTTTAGAGATTCGGAAGAGGGAGAAGATGGTTCTTTAGAAAATCCTGTTCAAGGACCACCCCAATGGCAAGGAAGAAAGATTTGTGTTTTCAGTCCTCCAAGACTCAGTCGTATGACAATACACTTCTGTTTTCGTTGCTCCAAGCCATGTGTGGAGAGCATCAAGCCAGTATCTCTTGTGAATGTCTGGGCATTTAGATGTATCTTCGAATATCTAGTGCTAAATGCTGCAGCTATTTCTGCATATGTTAACAAATTGATACGACTGAATATGTTGATATTCTACTATGTTTAGAACACCTGTCATACCTAATACGCAGTTCATGTTCACCCAGACCTTTTATTTTTCCCTTATTGAATGTACTTATTTCTGCAAGTATAAGGTTTCACTGTAAATATTCCTTTTTTTAACCCAAGGTAGTCCGTCAGACTACGCCTTTGTAATAACGTTCGGTACAAACCGTTTTTGTAATCTAGGGTTAAGTTCATTGAAAAGTAGACAAAATGTTTGTTTGCGCATCCTCATGATAACTGAATGTGTTGAACACCAGGATTTTATGAAGGATATTATGGAGGGTTTACAGAAGTTTATGAATAACAGAGCTTAGTAATAAAGTGAGATCTGAACCAGTGCAGCAGACTGTATCCAAGTCAGCTCAACTTTCTTTTAGATAAGTTACTTTTCCTAAATATTGCAAATTGGTATTGTTTTAAGCACTTTATGCCGGTAAAGTATAATAATTGCAGGGAAATCCCGTAACTGGTTGTTATTTCAGTGGTAGTTCCCGCCGAAAGCACAACATTTCTGATTCACATCGTTTGGCTATCACTGAGTATTTACTTCTTACAAATAAATTGACTAAATTGCTCCAAACTTAACACAAATACAGTCTCCTCAGATTGATTGAATCTACTCAAGCCGTTCCTCAGAAACTGACAAATCTCAAGATGATAACAGACCCAGCACTAAATTATGCTATCATCTAGAAGTAAAATGTAAATTACCTCGATCTAGAGGAGTTGGAAACAGCAGCCACGTCAAATATGGAGGGTGTCCAAACATCACACATTAAATGACCTTCAAAAGGTAAAAAAATGAAGTTTTGCACGAGCTAGCATGCAACTACTTTCTTCTTGCTTAGTTATTTTTTTTTAGTTTTACGTCCCACTATTATTTCCTCTAGGGCATCCTTTCCCAACCTTTTCCACATTGCGGCCTCCTTTGGAGTCTACAATCATGAGAAGGACCCCTTGCAATATATACGGTTACTATTATATTTCTGCCCATGTTAGTATATGGGTGTGAGTGTTTGTGCTTTTCTTTGTAGTGGCGTAATCATGTTAGAGTGATATGATGCCTACTCCGTAATCTGGTGGTCCTGGATTTCAAACCTGGAGCCGGACACCTTGACTAAGATGTTGTAAATATATAAATAATTCCAGTAAAAAAGAAAACTAAATCCCAATAGCCTACACATCAGATATATCAGAGAGAAAATCACTCAATTTGAAGTAGAAATAGCAATCAAAAAATTAAAGCCCAGAACAGCTGTTGGACCCGATGGAATACCTCCATATTATAAACGGGTGTATAGATGCATTTACGTATCCAATATGGATCGCATTCAACCTCTCTCTGAAAACATGTTTTTTTCCAGACAAATGGAAGTAATCTATAGTTTGCCCAATACGAAAGGCTAATAATGAGAATGAAATAAAAAACTACCGGCCCATATCAATTTTATCCACTTTTGCAAAAGTATTTGAACAAATTTTATACAGACGGATAATTCACCACATACAACCAATAATCTCATCATATCAACATGGCTTTATTCCACACAAATCAACAACAACAAATCTTGCAACTGTCACAGACTTCATAGCAAACTCGTTAGATGTTGGATGACAGGTATATGTAATATATATAGTTTTCGAAAAGGCGCTTGACAGTCAATCACAAAGCATTATTACATAAGTTAAACAACTATAATTTCTCTTCTTCTTTGATCAAATTCTTCTCATCATATTTAAGCAACCGTAAACAAAACGTTATCTACAAAGATTTAAATCAACTGACTATACTGCGTACTCTGGAATTCCACAGGGTTTCAACTTAAGTCTGTGTTTGTTTCTTTTATTCATTAACGATCTTCCTGATCACATATCATTAAGTGACAAATTGCTCTTTGCGGATGGCCTCAAAATATACGCCAGGATAGAGACCATCAATGACTGTTTCAACTTACAACATGACTTGGAAAATATTGCTAATTGATGTTTTCTTAATAAACTTACTGCAAATATAAATAAATGTAGCATTCTATCGTTTACTAGAAACAAAACTGAAGTAGAGTTTAATTATTCATTCAATCAGCTCGTATTAAACAGATTAAATTCAGTGAAAGATCTTGGGGTTACGTTTGATACGAAACTAACATTTAATGATCATATAGTGAACATAGTTAATGAATCTCTTAAAATGTTGGAACTGGAAAGGAGTTTAACAATATTACCACACTAACAAAAGTGTATTGTTCTTATGTCCGATCAAAACTGAAATATGCTGCTGTGATCTGGAACCCATCGCAACAACAATACCGACACCAACTGGAAAAAGTCCAATCCAAATTTATCAAATACTTAGTATACAAGAATACTGGAATCCATCCATCTTACGAAAACTATCCTACATTAATAGACAACTTCTGTATCCCTACACTAGAACAAAGGAGAAATGTAATAGATTTGATTTTTCTCCGTAAAATAGTACAAAATTAGTTTAATTGTACAGATCTGATATTGCCACTAAATTTTCATGTCCCGAAACTTAAAACTCGTGTTGAAAACTCTGGTCTGTTCTATTGTAAAAAAGGAAAGACCAATGTATTATTAAAGTCACGAATCTGGAGAATATTCTCTTCTTATAACAAATTATGTATCGAACACAAAGAAATTGATATCTGTAATATGAACTGTAGTACGTTCAAGAAAATTATTGTAAATTTATTTTATAATAAACCAACACTATAATTGGGCTTTGCCTGTTGTGTTGTTCACAAATAAATAAATAAATAAATAAATAAATAAATAAATAAATAAATTTAGAAAAAAAGAATTTTTCTGAAAAAAAGTATTAACTTCAACAAGTTAACATGATAAGTGTATGATTCACCGACTTACATAACTTCAATCAATGTGATGGTTGGTATTGTCTTTCAGCCACTAACCTGGAAATATTAGGATCAAACGAAGGAACTTAATCCGTCTGAGCATTAAGTCCATTCCTGCACTTATTATTCTTCTTCGATCATTTGACTTAAAATTGTATGTTTCTCACCACTGTGTGTGTACCTTTCTCAGATTGGCTTGCGGACCCCCTGAGATCGTCTTGTGAACCCCTGGGGATCCGCAGACCCCAGGTTGGGGAAAGCTGCTCTAGGCTAAAGGAAACGGATCATTAATGAAAATTGATGAATCTGATAGAATTGGTGAAATAGGGAACTCCGTAAAAATCCAGGGACACAATGTTACCCACCACAAAATCGCATAGCATGGGATAGATTCTTGGACCTCACACACAAGAAATAGCCGCTCTACCACTGACCCAGCCCTTAATTGTTTGGTGTAAAGATTGTTGCTATACTGGCAAACCAACTTTCCATGAACATCCGAAAAATAATCTTATATTATGCCATTGTGTTTCAGTATTTCTCATGATCCGCTACTAATTTAATAGATTGCGGCTGCATGTCCCAGTGTTATTTGTTAGTTTCGAGCTTCATGTCCTATTTCAAATCTCAGGCTATATGGTGTATTATTTGTGATCTAAAAGCGTTACTCAATGCGTTGAAAGGTATCAGACATTATACAAAACTAGCAGATTACCCGTTCTTCCCACGAGAAGAATACATTTAAATTTGCACATAAAGGGCAATAGGGGCTGAATTTGGATTTAAACGGCATCAGAAGTGTCACTGTTCATCTTAGCAACACGAAAAACTATGAATTCAACATTAATGTCGGTCATTTTCGATGGTTTTTAAATATCTCCCCCTCCTCCTCCCGTAAGTTGCACCGTCAAAGTGAAATAACAAAAAACATCCCAGGTTCGAACCTCATTTATGTTGAAATCTTGATCGAGATCGGTGAAGTGGTTCAAGAGCTATTAAGTCACAAACATAGTCACTTTCAATTTTATATATTAGAATAATCACAGGGCTGGATTAACCACTAAACAAAAGAACCACGTGCTTAGGCATCAAGGGAAGGGGGCACCACAAAAACTTTCCATAGCCAAATTTACCATGGTTCATAAGGAATATGATACAATACTGCTAATTTTGTAGATGAACCAAGATCCATAAAAGGGATCCCAACATTAAATGAAACAATTACATGAATATACATGCAATAATAACAAGAGACCTCAGAGAGTGAACAACTCCGGCAAGGGTCACAAGATCAAAAAAGATTAATCCCTCCACATAGCCTAAATAAAACACGGAAAATTCGTGTACACTTTGTGAAATTTGCATACTTTCTGTACAAGGTCAGTGGAGAAACACACACACGCATACTTCGTCAAAATTATAAACTCCTTCACGGAAGTAATAATAATAACAATAATGATAAAGATTGATAATAGTAATGAGTGAAGATCCAATGAAAGAATTTCCAAATAAAAAAAAAATAGGAGTAAACTTCTCAATATAAAATAAAAGTGGAAGTGTACTAGAATAAACTATTGTTGGATTTCGATAAATGAAATTTTATTGTTATATTTTGAACTACACACACACACACACACACAAATGTATAGAGATACATACATATATGCATACACACACACACACACACATATATATATATATATATATATATATATATATATATATATATATATATATATATATATATAGCGATAAATTATGTCTAGTATAAAAATATATAACCATCTCGTCTCGAGAACTTATGTACCGTCTAGTCTCAAAAGACATCTCGTCTTGGAGACGAGATAAAACCAAAACTAATACAAGGTTAAATACATAATAAAGCACTTAAAGTGTGAGAAATTTAGAACCTACTGATGAGCATACAGCAAATCTCAGAAATTAAGACGGAAGCAATTGACAATTGGACAAGACAAGGATGATGAAGTGATAGTTCCTGGGGCAATATTATTTTACCTTTTTGAGCTGTCCGACTTGGAGGTCAACAAGTTTTTTATGTTTGGATGTTTATCAGTCGCGCTCCAACATTCCAATATTTTTAATCCTAAAATTTCCCTATGTAAGAGAATTCTACTGAGGGTATAGTTTATGTTGTCCATACGTTCCACAATTTGAAAGAATAAGTCTTCGCCTGAATTATGATTTCATTGGCTAAGATCGGTGGTTCCCAATCTTTTTTGACTAACAGGATATTTTACTAAAGGCCCATGATATTATAACACTATTGTTTGATTTTTATGAATAATAATATAAATTACAAGTGTAATCTTATAAGTTTCTATAAAGAAATGACTCTGTGTAGTAATGAGCATTGTCGCTGTAGCTGGTAGCTTTTACTAGTATACCTGAAAATTTATTTAAAATTACAGTAAAACACCTCTCGTTCGTCCTCGGCTGATCCGTCACACCACTTGATCCGACCATGCTCGAGCCGAACTTGTCCGGACTCCTCGGTGACTCACGGGGCGCATTGTCGTTTACTGCCGTCGCGGCATCGTTGTTTACTTGTTGTTACAGCTTCTCCGCTTTAGTGCTCTGTCATCTCTTGTATCGATTATTACGTTGTGTGTGTTCTCTGTATTGTGCTGTGCAATTTTTAGTGCTTACTCTTCATATGCTTTTACTGAAGAGAACAGGACAATCATTTTTGAGCTCAGAGATTGTTTATTTTACCATAAACCCGCTTTTTCTGTATTTTTCTGATAATTCGATCTCTTTTGCGCTTCGACCATACTCCCAGTCCCAAAGGTAACTGATTAGAGGAGTTCTACTGTATTAAATCTCTCTCTCTTTCTCTCTCTCTCTCTCTCTCTCTCTCTCTCTATATATATATATATATATATATATATATATATATATATATATATACAGAGAGAGAGAGAGAGAGAGAGAGAGAGAGATGAAAGTGACTATGTTTGCAACTTAATAACTCCTAGGCCAACTAACCAATCTCGATCAAATTTTCAACATAGATGAAGTTCGATCCTGGGATGGTTTTTATCATTTCCCTTTGACTATGCAACTTGTGAGAGAGGAAGATGGGAGATACATAAAAATACATAGAAATTGAAAGTGACTACGTTTGTGACTTAATACCTCTTGAACCACCCGACCGATCTCGATCAAGATTTCAACACAAATGAGGTTTAAGCCTGGGATGTTTTCTGTTATTTCACTTTGACAGTGCAACTTAGGGGAGGGGGAGGGAGAGATATTTAAAAACCGTCGAAAATGACCGACATTAATGTTGAATCCATAGTTTTCCGGGTCGCTGAGATGAACAGTGACACTTCTGATGCCGTTTAAATCCAAATTCAGCCTCGAAACTTGAGACAGAGAACAGGAATATCTATAATAAGGAGTTGTGCATTTAAAGTTTTTATTTCAACCCGGCGTAGCAGGTAATCAACACTAGTATATATATATATATATATATATATATATATATATATATATATATATATATATATAGAGAGAGAGAGAGAGAGAGAGAGAGAGAGAGAAAGAAAGAGAGAGAGAGACTGTGTTTATCTAATATTATACCAGGTGTATCAAAAGTACGGGGCCATAGGAAAACTTCGTTATGCGTCAAAGATACGAAAAAATGTAAAGCTGACGGAAATCAGTGGTTTTCAATCTAAAATGGTGGAATTCCTTCAATCGCACCAGCCCTTTTGGCTCAACACTTATAAGGTGCCTTGCGTCAAATGAAAAAGTTGTTTCCAGTTCTTAGACTGTAAGAAGGCAACATAAGAGCACACGACAATGACACGGAGAAGGTGCAAATTGTGAGGAAATCTATAACACTTCGAATCTGTTTCCCTACGGTGAGGGCCTAAGGTAACAGTCTGTTGAACTGACAATCCGGAATTTTCATTTAGCATTGGCGATTTACCAGTATGGATCCTAAATGGCTGATCCCATAAGAACAATTCCACCATTTTAGATTGAAAACCACTGATTTCCAACAATTTCCTCTCTTTCCATTTTCTTGTACCTTTATTCATAATGGAGTTAGGCTATTACATAGAATTTTTGATACCCCCGGTATTAGTCACATGATGTACAAGCCGTATGTACAGGGTGTCTAGAAAGTCTGTATCCAATAACAGAACTGTTTAGCACTATGTGTCTACCACAGTCCTCAAGACTCTTTCTTCAGAACAATCGCTTCGAAATATTAGACAGAAAACGGGATTCCACAACATACATCTCAGATTTCAGCATGTGTCATACATGCATGAGGTACAGATCTTGTTACAAAGGTAGCCATTCCACAAGCTCCTGTCAATACTCAGTATGGAGGAATATCTTTGAGTTTACATCCTGCTATATCTGCGTAACACGGCAGCGTCCCGTATTGCAGAAATATTCACGACGAACGTCAATGACATTAAATTCTGATGCAATTTTATCATCTAATCATCTAATCTTAATCTAAAAAATAAAAAAAAATATTCGGGACATGTATAAGGGGGTCAGCGAATTTAAGAAAGGCTATCAACCTCGTGCTTATATATTAAAGAAATCTGACGGAACAGTTCTCACCGATACGGATAGCCTCTTAAATAGATGGAAAGATTTCTTTGATGATTTGCTGAACACGCAACCAAAAACTAATGTGCGTGGAGAAAAGGAGATACACACCGCAGAACCGTATATTCCAGAACCCAATCGAATAGAAGTGGAAGCCGCTATAAAGAAATTGAAGAAACACAAATCTCCGGGTGTAGATGAAATTTCGGCTGAGTTAATTTTAGCTGGAGGCGAAAAATTGTGGAACAAGATACACAATCTCATTCTCCTTATCTGGAACAAGGAAGAATTGCCACAAGAGTGGAAAGAATCAATCATTGTTCCAATTCACAAGAAAGGCGACAAAACTGACTGTAATAATTATCGAGGCATTTCTCTTCTGTCAACATCCTATAAAATCCTTTCAAATATTCTGTTAGCAAGATTGACCCCATACACAGATGAAATTATTGGAGATTATCAGTGCGGATTTAGACGAAATCGATCAACTATCGACCAAATATTTACTATTCGCCAAATACTCGAAAAGAAGTGGGAATACAATACCCCGGTACATCAACTATTTATTGATTTTAGAAAGGCTTACGACTCGGTTAGGAGAGAAACATTATACAACGTTCTTACAGAGCTTGGAATACCGAGAAAGCTAATTAGATTAATTAAGATATGTTTAAGTGAATCCCAAAGTAAAGTCCGGGTAGGAAAATTTTTGTCCACGAGCTTCCACGTCGAAAATGGCCTGAAACAAGGAGATGCGTTGTCGCCATTATTATTTAACTTTGTGCTGGAATACGCTATAAGGAAAATCAAAGATAGCAACCAGGGTTTAGAGTTGAACGGCATTCACCAGGTTATGGCATATGCTGATGATGTAAATTTAATAGGGGATGATAGGAGAACAGTAGAAATAAATGTAGAGATCTTATTAAACGCTTGCAGGGACATGGGTTTAGAAGTAAATGCAGATAAAACTAAATACATGGAAGTGCGTCGGGACCGTAATACGGCAAATTGTGGAGGCGTTAAATATTAAATAATGCTTTTGATAAAGTGGATACTTTCAAATATTTAGGATCAATATTAACAGACGAAAATCATATTCACGAAGAAATTAAATGTCGACTAAAAGCAGGAAATTCGTGTTACTATTCGGTTCAAAATCTCTTGTCGTCGCGAATTCTGTCGAGGAATTTGAAGCTTAAAATATATAAAACGATAATCATGCCTGTTGTTCTGTATGGTTGTGAAACATGGTCGCTTACTCTGAGGGAAGAACATAGAATGAAAGTATTTGAGAACAGGACCCTGAGAAGAATATTCGGACCCAAGAGGAACGAGAATGGGGAATGGCGGAAGCTTCATAGTTTATACGGTTTACCCAACATTGTTAGGGTCGTCAAGTCTAGGAGGCTTAGGTGGGCAGGTCATGTAGCTAGAATGGAAGAAAGTAGAAACGCTTTCAAAGTCTTGAATGGTAGACCCATAGGAAAACGACCATTAGGAAGACCTAGGCGCAGATGGGAGGACAATATTAAGATGGATCTCGCAGAGATAGGAATACAAAGTAGAAACTGGATGCAATAAGCTAAGGATAGAAGTCAGTGGAGAGCTTTTGTGAACGCGGCACTGAACCTCCGGGTTCCATAGGCCATAGAGTTAGTTAGTTAGTTAATCTTATGTGGGTGCTGTCTATTTGAAGAATAATGGGCCAATAATACTTATCTTAAAAACCATACTACACAATTAATATTAGAAATCAATGTAGTTTGGTGACGATGAAGTAGTATGCATTCGTGTTTGATAGGTTCCTAGAACTATTTCCTAATCTACCTAGTAACATAAAAAATTGCCTTCTAAGAAAATATCACTCTCTGGAAGAAAGAAGTTTCCCTTTTAATTTTGTGAAAGGATCATTATCTAATTGTAACTCTGTGGTCAAAGTTATTTTCCGTTCTATAATACAGTATCTGCAACTTATATAAATGAAAGTTTTTAATATTCTGTGCTTCAGAGAAGGTCGATTCCCGTGCGTAGGCGCCTCCCTGATTTCATTAGACTGTCATTAAACTTCCAGTTCTGAGCAATTTAGTAAACGCTGGTTTGTCACAATGCTGATTATTATAAATAGATCCCTTTCCACGATTTTAAAGCAATTTTCTAGTCTGTGCTGTGGCTTATTGACTTGCGTATGTCTCCTATTAACCAGTAAAGTTGCGTCCATCCCTCTCTCAAAAAACAACTATCCTGTCTCTCATCAGTACACAGCTATTTGTAATACGAAACCAATCTCTTCACTAGGTCCACACTTTACACAAAACCTAGAGAAAGATGGCTATGTGGATGAAACACTAACTCTTGAATCAGTTTTTTAGATTGCAATTAAAACAGGCCAGAGTGTAGTAGAGATGCATCCCACACGCTGCTTTTTAGAAGTCTGTCAATAAATGAATTGCACATAATCATTGGAGAGCGAATAACCCTGCAACCATCACCCAGAACATTCAATTGAGCAGATGCTATGTTGTTGCACATTTCTTTTTGTTCGGCGGATATCCTTTGGTAGAGCAGAGAATTATCCTGTAGGTGTGTCAAGGCCTTGTTAGTCACCCCCGATTGAAAACATGTTGCATGAATTCACAAAAGGCTTGTTCACAATTCCATTCAAGCTTTCAAAGCTATGAAAAAAAAAGCCTTACGTAATTCTTCCAGTTCACAGAGGCATTTGGAGCAGAGAGCTCTTTTGTAACTGCCTCTTCAATATACAAAGCTGTCTGAAATGAAACAACTTTAATTAACTCGACTCAACATCGCCACGAGGCTACATATCAGACCTTTTGTCATGTAGGTTTACAGGGTGAAGAAGTATCACACATACTCAGGACCAGTACCTGTTATTCAATCAAGTGCATTCAAGTTTTACCCATCATTCAAGATTTTTGCCGGCTTGTCCAGTAGTTTAGGTAATACGATATTCCATAAACACAGACTATCACTTGTACAGTCAGCGGCAAAAAAAAGTTGAACCCCTAACTGCAATACCGCCATTAAGTCGGGTCCAGTACTATTCCTGTTATCATAAACGCCTGGACAGGTGCAACCCAAGTTACACGTAACTTTTCAAGCGGTTAGTAAGCCTGTGTAGCACTGAAACAGGCTTTTGCTATGCAATTGATGGACGAAAAAAATTCCTCGCTTCAAGATTGAGGGACTTGTTGTTCAATGAGTGCCATATATCGAAGACATTATAGCTCGTTGTGTGTATCATTTCAATTTATACTGCATATGAGAAGAAATAAAAGAACATTGATCGTACATGAGTTAGAAAATGGTTGAAATAAACTGAAAATACCAAATCTAGAAGAATTGTAAGAAATAAGTTTGTAAATCCCTGTCTCAATTCATGATCCTACTCCAGTTTCCCTTCATTCCAATATATCTCAGGAATAGTGTCAAAACCAGTGTTCGAAGTGGGAAAAAAGCAGAGGCGGTAGATTTTATTATGATTTTGACTCAACATACCGGCTATTTAAATATTGTCTTGCACTGAGAAACCAGAGACGGTATGTCCTCATTACTGAAAAACTAGAGGCGATATGGCATACCACCGCATACCGTCTCACTTCGACCACTGGTCAAAACGTTTTCCTTTAAGCACGGTTTTAATTCTTGGAAAGAGTCAGAAGTCGGATGGTGCTATATCTAGAGAGCACAGCGAATGTGGACAGACAGAAATATTTTTTCGGCCAAAAACTCGCAGATCAAAAGCAAGATGCGGCACGGCGCGTTCTCGTGGTGAAGAAGAAGCCATTTACCCTTTTAATCGGCGGTTGAAATGCTTTTCATGGACTCATACGAGATGTTTAGTTCTTTGGAAAGCTCTCGAATAGTCATTCTTTTGTTAGAACAAATCATTTGTGCCACTTTTTGCACGTTTTCATCTGTTTTTTGACGTCGAAGGACGTCTCAATTGTTGCTCGTTTTCAACCGATTCCCTGACGCTTTTGAGTCTCTCATACCACTTGTAAACAGTCTTCAATGTCACCGTTTCTTCGCTATACACCGATTTCGACACTTGAAGTTCTTTGGAGAACGAACCTTAATGTTGGTGCGCGATAGACATTCTTTAACACGTCCTCACTCGTCTGCCTCTGGAAGACACTAACTGTACTAAAGATTTACTAGCTAAAATTGGTACATCATCGATAGATGACACTGTGCAACTACATTCATCGTACTTTTTGATCATTACTTGTATTACGATGATAAATTTATAAGATATTAATATGCTTGGCTTGGCACAACTTCAAAAAACTTTTATAGATAATAATTATTATAAATTAATTTTTGATTTTAAGCGCTTTATTATTGTCTGCTTTTTCAGCACTTTTATTATTTTTGCCCTTAAGTGCCTTCTTTTAAAGTCAGTGCCTTCTTTTAAAAAAATAATAATAATAAAGTTTTTACGTCTTGTATTACAATGAATTTTTGAAATCTGCTGCTTTTCTTTTAAAAAGTTCTTATTTGCTGCTTTTTAGTGCGTTTTTTACGTCAGTTAATTTTTAATGTTTTTAAATATGTTTTTAAAAAATTTTTCAGTTATACAGTAGTTTAATTAGATTTCTGGACTAGAAATAGGGCACTTACTCCGTATAAAATGGATCTCTCTACAAAACATGGGTAAAGATTATGTAATTATCAAGTTATTAGAACATTATATACCATATATAATAGCATTGTTTCAGACTAACTCATTACATTAGTGAAAACAGTAACAAAATATCACGTAATAAGATGATGTTATTGTCCCAAATCGTAAAGTGTATTAGTTGTATCGAGTTTGGCATAACGTCATTTGAGAGCTAATACTTAAAGCTAGCGAGTATGCGGAAATTTTGTAATTCTTAGAATCAGACGTAAAGTATTGCGCCGTGAAGATCAATGAACATTCCGCAAAATGTCTACAGCAGCCTTCGTGAATTTAATGCTGCTGTGACGTAGTATACTTCTTCCATTCAGAGAGAAATTTATCTGAACCCATTACTTACAAACAACTGAAAGAAATGGATATTCTTGAATGATTATTTTCCTTTCTTCTAAAGTATCTAGATGCAAATATTCATATAGTTCTTTGGTGTATGTTGTGTCCATTTTGGCTTTTTTACATTTCTATTTTTAATTCTTGTTACTAACGTTTGTATCTGTTTCCTGTTTGAAGTGCCTAAATACCTTCAGCCTACTAACAACAAACTCTAGAGGGAATCAAGGTTGCCCATCGATAGAACGTTTACATTCTGTACCAAAAGTCGGAGATTTGCTCCCAGACCATGTGAGTTCGTGACGGACGACATTTTAGACAGAGAGATTCAAATGTGGGAACAGAGAGATACATCCACATAACTAATGCAAAATTAGAAATGAAAGAACAAATTATCACACAGCGTCCATATTCTGAGGGAAAATTTTGATTTTGTAGAGCATAACAATCAAACTTTGTCAGTCAAACATATAGTAGAAGTCCAAGGAATGATTTTTTTTTTAGTTTTGCTTATCACGATTATTCCTTATAAGCTAAATGGAACGAATGTTTAATAACAGTAAATGATTGTGAAATTAAATTTTTGTACTCTAGACCACGTACACTGAAAATACAGGCGCAACCCACTAGACCAGCAAGGAGAGGTTAGAGATATTCCAGAGATTACAATGTTAGCTTTAGATCCTTCTAACTCGTATACCCTTTAATCATATTTCCTATCTTTATTAATCTTGGTTTATATTTTACGACTATATATATACCATATCTAGATCCATGGTTGTTGAGTAAGAACATTTACTTGTGAGACCTTGTACTACTTGAGACGCTAAGCTTTCTCGACTACCATGTACCTCAAACATTATTTTTCGGCATATTGTAAGATCTGTTTGATTATTTATAATAAATAATATTATTAGTAAAAATAAACAAAATATATTTCAAATTTTCATGCCTCAAAAATGAGGGGATTCTTGAGATATGCGAGAAGAACAATGTTCGTTAAGTAGTATTTCCGCGGGTAAGTGGTTAACGTCGTGACTTAACCAGAAGGTTCTTTGTTCGAAACCCGGGTCAGAAACTGTAGTTTCGTTATTCTTTATTCTCCAAATTTTAAGTTCATTCTCTCCTTGTTCAATCGTCCGATACTTCGGAATGAGTTCACATTAATTCGACAACCTTAGATGTGATGCCCGCAAGTTCAGCTGAGGAACTTTGGTTCTTATGCTTCACAAAATCACAATTTTCCTCAGAATATGGAAATCATTGTCCAATCATTTGTCTGTCCGTTTCTAACCTTGCTTCAGTTACGTGAATGTATCAATCTCTGTCCCCATATTTGAATCTCTCTCCCTCCTTTCTCTCTCAACGTTATCCATCACAAACTCACATTGCCTGGAATCAAATCTTCGACTCTTGAAACCAGATGTAATCGCTCTACCAATGGGCAATCGTTACTGTCTATAGTATCGCTGTTAGTAGCTCGCGGATATTTAGCCACTTGAAATAGGAAACATTCACACTAAACAAAAATCGGTAAACAGTCACTTTCATTGTGGAAATTTCTAAGATACCCCTCGTACTGCGCGGCCAATCACACAGAAAGTGAGTGATACACTGGGAAAAGCTGAGCGACACCGCCATGTAAAAAGTCATGACATCGCCAATGACTTAAACATCTAAGACGAGCGTTAAATCGTTCGGAGGATGTTGAATAGTGTTCTTAACCCTTAGTTGTATACAACCCACCTTACTTGGTCGTATTTATGGTTGCATATTTTAGGATGAGTTTTTCTCAGATGCAGAAATTACTTGATTTTTTAAAAATAATTATTTTTTTTTCAAATATTTTATATGCATAAACCTTATTTCGGAACAGATTACTCGATTAGTGAAAACCGTATCAAAATATGACCAACCGTTCTCGATACAATCGCGTACAAACATACAAATATGCAAACATACGGGTCAAACTGAGAACTTCTTTTTCTTAAACGGTTAAAAATATATTGTTCTATTGTTCCCCATCCAAACAAATCTTGGACAGGGAGTCCAACACTTTGCATGAAATTGGAAACTAAAAATAATTACGTATTGAACATTTTGCAAAGTTTCTTAGATTCATCCAGTGTTTGTTTGAACTTTTTTTTTCTTTTGTGGACCTTCAGCTGAGACTTTCTTGCTATTTTTACAATGATTTACTTTGGAGTTTGGTATGACTCAACGCAATATCAACACCAAAGCTCAGAAGAAAGATATTTGACCGTACCGAAAGAGCCATGTCTCTTATACAAGGAATTCACTGACATGAAGTTACTGATATTACAAGCCCCTCATATGTAACTCAGGTCCATTTTTACAACACTTGATTTAAATTTGTATTTCCTAAACTCTAAAAAAAATCTAGAAGATTGCGTAACCTAAATAATAAATTATGTGTGAAAATAAGTTCGTGCACTTGTGAGATTTTAATTTTGGGACTCAAGTCTCTACAACGTTGAGTAGTACAAGTAGAAGTGCTAAAAGTATTCGGCATTTTGGCATCAGATGGCGTCACTGAATCTCACGGTATGAGTCTCAGCGGGTCATGTCTAATGCCATATGTCAGCTGGCGGTTGAATTTAGCAGATATATAAAACGTGTAGGAATTCTAATAATCAAATGTAAGATATTTCACCGTGAATATGTGTGAAATTTCTACAAAACTGCACTACATTTTACAATTTCGCAGTGATAAACCGTTTGGATAAAGCTGACTGAGTGCCACTTGATCTGACTCAAAACATTTACTCGATTGAATTTGAGCCACTTCTGAAGTTGATACTCGTGAGTAATGAAAAGTGGATAACCTACAATAACATTTAGAAAAAAAAAAGAGACCGTGGACGGAGAGAGCAGCAGGGACGCACGCAGGAGCTCACATATTTTATGAAAATTTAATATAATTTTAGGTCTGATTTTACAAATTTTAACATGATTTATCCTCGTATTCAGTTTTGAACACTTCCGAAATAAATTCTTGCATACGTCCCTAAAGCTCACAGTGACGTCCAGGAAGGGAACTTTACCGTAACGGATATTCTAAAAATAATTTCCGTCATTTTCTTCGCATATTTGACTACTTTGGCCCGTTGAGCATATGTGGGTATACACCATAGTTTTAGGATTCATTAATGCTTCAGCAACAAAACAATAAATTTGTCTTCAATTATTCATCGTAATCATTCTTTCTTTCTCTATTGGAACACTGCCTGCTATCCAACGTATCAATAGGTGCAAAATACTCAAAATTAAGCAAAAATGTAGATCACTCACCTCTGGTTTGAAAGGCCACTGGTTCAATCCCAGGCTCTGTGAGTTTGTTCTGGAAAACATCGTGACCGTTGATTTTCTCGGGGCTCTCCCGCTTCCTCCCATCTCCTCTTTCTGCCAATTATTTCATATCATTAATAATGTCTCCCTTAGCCTATAGAGCATACGCGTAGAACAAAAAAACTAAAAATTTCATTTTTTTTCCTAAATTGACGATTTGATAAAAGGATAAGTCAGTATATGTTTTAAAGGCGTTGATATTTTATTTCAAGTACCGAGGCTGTATTAGACATGTTCCGTCTTACGGTAATACTAAATTCCTAGATGTATGACAATAACCGTATGTATGTTGTATTCCCATTCATTCTCGAGTATTTGGCGAGTGGTAAACATTAAGCAGTTATACCAAGGTAAAGATAATGTAAATACTAAGGCAGTATTTTTGAACAAGGAGATAGCATACTGTTCAGTTTGTTAAAATTCATGAAGAAAGTTCGTTGCAAACAAATATAATAATAATAATAATAATAATAATAATAATAATAATAATAATAATAATAATAATAATAATATAAACTCTATAGCGTATGGCCGTGCCCGTGGAGTTTCTCGGGATTCTCCCTTTTCCTCCCACTTTCTTCATTCCACTATTTCATTCATTTCTCATAATCACCGTCTCCTTTAGCCTCACCGGCATAAACGTGGGACGTAAAACTCAAAGATTTCATTGCATTTTCTATGGCCTATGGAACCCGAAGCTTCAATGTCGTGTTCACAAAAGATCTTCATTGGCTTCTATCCTTAGCCAACTGGACCGAGTTTCTATTTTGTATTCCTATTTCTACGAAATCCATCTTAATCTTGTCCTCCATTTGCACCTAGGTCTTCCTCATGGTCGTTTTCAGATTGGAATTCCAGTTAAAACTTTGAAAGCGTTCCAACTTTCTACCATTCTGGCTGTGGCTACATGGCCTGCCCACCTGAGCATCCTAGATTTGATGACCCTTAACAATGTTTAGTAAACCGTATAAACTATGTAGTTCTTCGTTATGAAGTTTCCGCCATTCCCCATTCGCGTTCCTCTTGGGTCCCGATATTTGTCTTAGGGTCTTGTTCTCAAATACTTTCAGTCTGCGTTCTTCCCTTCAGAGTAAGCGAGCATTGTTTCGCAAACCATACCGCACAACAGACACGATTAGAGCTTTAATAATAATAATAATAATAATAATAATAATAATAATAATAATAATAATAATAATAATAATAATAATAATAATAATAATAATGCCAGAAAAGTAGAAGCCCTTGCTCTGTCTGACTGCATAGTGCCTACGGATATATTAACAAACGAAGGAATAAAGCTCATTAAACAACTGTATAAAAGCATTATGAGCTCATTAAATTCATTCAGTACAGTTTCAATGACACCGTTCTGAAAGTTCGATTTCATCTTGTTGGGCCCCGCCCCCCTTCGCCCGGTTTCCAGTATTTCCACATCGTCACCAGAAGGGCATATGACGTAACTTCTGCAACACATTTCCTTTCACCTCTCTCTCTCTCTCTGTCTCTCTCTCTCTCTCTCTCTCTCTCTCTTTCTCTCCCTCCCACTCTTGTAAGCGCCGGATGCCACGTTGCCATGTATTTGCACATAAAAACGCAAGTCTATCTTATCGAATTGAAAGCGAATCCACTACATAGTCTCAATAATACATATAATATTTAATTAGACACCAACTACTTGACAATGTTTATCGACTTACTATTGACATTAGTTGTCCAAATGCGTTGTCATAACTTTCCCGATCACTTGAATGCACTGAACGGAATCTTGAAAAACTCTCCTTTTTCTCTCCTTTGCACACACACTAACACAATCAACTGACAACACTACGAGTACTAGCGAAGCTAAAGGCATAACATACAACTAAAGGCTTCCCCAAAATGAGTACGTCACTTGCTTGCTGACCAATAACCAGTTCTTTTAAACTCTTCCGTAGAGCGGCCTTCAACATCTTTGCCTTGTAGATCCGTACTCTTTAACAAGGTTGCCACTCAGGCAGTTTTGTCTCTAGATGTGCGACAATCCCGTCAGTAAATATCTACGTTACTTTGAGCCTTCATTTCTTAACGGTGTAGATCAGCGGCAAAGCTGAAACCGGGCAAATAAAAGGATCGGCAGACAAGAAAAACTTCGGGAACGGTCCAATATCTCGCGAAATATACAGACCAGTAAAACTAACCAAAACTAACAAACACACGTGTTAAATAGTTTTGAAAAAGATTTCCGATGATACCAAACGCAACCTCCTATCCCCACCACTCTCGGGGGTAACTTAAAAATTTTAAATGGAAACCCCCATTTTTTATTGCACATTTGGATCCTTCAGAAAAAGGGACAGTGATTTGACCCAGAATTGAAAACAGTGCCAACAGATATATAGGATGTTGCAAATGAAATGATCATCTGAGGTGTATCATTTGTAAAGGCTAAAAAATGAAAACTACAATACCTAGTTAATCAAAATTGTTGCCGTCTGCAACCACATACTCTTGCCATCGTTGAGCCTGCGATTGGTGGGAAAAGATGTCTGTAATTTACAATGCCAGGAAGTCCTCAATCTAGGGTTGCCAGATTTTGTAAAGGAAAAACCGGGACACCAATCTCAGTCTATATATAAAGTCAACAGAGATCCTACTCATTTAGTCAGACTCAATTAATTACCTGTCTTTTCGTGGTTACTACTCACAACTTCCCAGTTTATTGTATGTACAGTTAACAGAAATTATGCCCAACAAGGAATGAATAGAATATGAAAAATAACATTAAGAAGAACTTTCTGGCGTTCGTTATTCCAAATTCCGATTTGTTGTGTTTAGCAGGTTCTAAATATTACGCCAATTACGACACACCCTCCCATTCATGATTGGAGATATACTTTTCTCTTTATTGCATCATCACCTGAGTCAGGAACGATACCCTAAATGCAATATAAATTTAGCGTTTAGCAAGAAAAAAATACATTTACCCTAAACTTAGGACGATAAACAAAAAGTAAATATCTTTAAAGACAAAGTAAATAGGCTTTCCCCAAAAGTTTGACAGAAAAAAATCCAGTATCAAAATTAAACAAGACACTTAGGAGAATGGAAGTTCCAAAAACCTTCCATTTTTAGTTAAAAAAATACTAGTTGAATTTCTGAATCTGAAGAATGAAAACCGGGACAAACAGGCGTCCTGAAAGCCATTTTCGGGACAGTTAATTCTTTCATTGAAAACCGGGACGTCTGGCAATCCCTACTTCAATCGCATGTTGTACCCCTCGATCATCAGGGAGGGTCTCTCTTCCAAGAAGTGATCCATATACCAGAAGAGGTGGATAGGATGCCATGTGACGTGACATGTGGCCTAGCATATTATCGAACGTAATGACAACATGTCTGTTGGCCACTTCTGGATATTTGCGGACAAGTTTGTGTTGCAGTTCGTTCACTACTGTAACATATTGTGTTTGTAGTTTAACCTTGCCTGATAAATACACAGTGGTGCTATTCAACACCACTCTACCGCTTCCCCAATCCAGTTGTTAGAATTTCTCAAGTTCCCAGAACCGTCTCTTCACCTCTAGACTCAGTACATCTCCAGTAATATTTTTTCCCCCTGAAAATCAGTATACAAAGCATCAACTTATAGATGTTATATGAATGAATGCTAGTCATTACTTCCAGTATGATTTTAAATGATAATAATAATTTAATGATATGGTAATAATATTATTATTACTGATTTAATTAATCACAGAACTGGATGCTAAATGATTTGAATGAAACCACTGTAAACACATTACGAGCCATTTGCACCATAGACCAAAATAACGGTAACAACACCTTCTGACGATGGAACAGGTCATTTAGGAAACTGTTCTGGACGTTGATCACGATTAATCATTATTCTGTTCTTTTACGATTATCATAGCATATATATTTTTCATCTGAAATGACAATCCAATGCAGAAAACATTAGGGCAGTTTTCTCAAAAAATGTTCAGTTGATGTTTTCTTCATAATTCATAAATAAATATTTGATTGACATTTCTGCAACATGGCATAAATTATTTTGCACTAAAAATTCACATTGTACTGAGTTTATTTTCGGACATTTTTTTCTCAAAAGTGATCAGTTTATTTTATTCGTAGTTCATAAATATATTTCGTTTACAATACTATGATACAGCATAGGTCATCTAGCATGAAAATGTCTAGATCCTCACGTTTGCTTGGCCTACGGCCTTGTACCTTTTAAACCCACAATTCTACCGAATTTCATGTTTCTTTTCCTAGTTTTACTAGCTAAAAGATAAAATTTTATATCCCAAGAAAACGACATTAAATAACATGAAAATTTCTTCATCCTCCTTTATACCTTTGGCTGCCATCTGTTTCATTCCCAAATCTTCTGTTAAAATTCGCTGTTTTGAACTCCAAGTCACTCCCGATAGTTTCACAATTTCTTCAATGGTCCGTCGTCGATCTTCGTTCATGATTGCAGGAATGTTTTAAACATTTTCATGTGTTCAAGCCATGGGAGGACCAAAACGAGGTTTGTTATCAATTAACATTTCACCATTTTTGAAACGGGAAAACCACTCACTTGAGTTTTCTCCATAGTATCGTCCTTGTACGTCCTTTTTAATATTTCAAATGTTTCCTTTTCACCTTGTAGCCCAGTAAAAAGTAGAATTTCACCTCCGCACGCTGTTCACGAAAATCAACCATTGCAAAAACGATTATCACACTATAAACAGTATCTTCAGCGACGGCACTGGGCTTACTGATTCAGGAATGTTTGATCTATACGTTCCTAGCGGCAAAACGCGACATTACAAAAGATCAGCCACCAAAAAAATTAGTTCAGACCTTTTGAGTACCCACGTATATATATTTTCTTACTCATCTCGCCTATGGTTCTAATTGCGATATGGTTTCTAAGAGTATTCTGTGAATTTTAGGGTTGTGAAGAGCTTGAAAACAATTCATTTAAATGGTCATTTTTCTTCATTCCTTTATGAATCGATAATTGCACAGTAGACTCTGAACAAAAATTGCAAGGTAATTGTTCTTCGATTTAGGTCATTTTTCTTGATAATGAATACCTTGCTTTGAAGTACAGTAGACAAGTTGAAGTAAGAGTGTTAGGAAAAATGCAGAAGAGAACTTATAATTTAATTGAGTCGTTGAGTTCGAAAACCGGTCATCTCCATCCAAGCTAATTTGAGAGGAGTGACAAACAAAACTAAATTAGTTAATATGCGTCTGACATATAGGACTATTTTCATTTTCGGACCGTAGAACTGACATTTTTCTAGTTTCCAAAAATGGAAATAACCCTATATGTCAGATACATGTTGATTAATTTAGTTTTGTTTGTCACTCCTCTCAAATTAGCTTCCATGGAGATGACCAGTTTTCGAACTCATCAATTTAATTGCATTTTCCTTGTTTACGTTTAGCTCCCTAAGATCCTTGGGAAATTATTAACCGCACTTCAAGATGATCGTTCCTCCAGACGATCGATTTTAGTTGGAAATCTTGGGTGACGCCTTTAAGAAATTCCAGTGTATATACTTCGACAGAACGTCCAGCGTTAGACGCTTGACACAAATCTTAGTCAAGATCACAAAATGGTGTAACTAATAAAATACAATTTTGAAGTAAGTCCATTAAAGCAAGCTAAACGGTGATATCTTATTGCTCTCAAATCGCCATGATTCAAATAGTACCAGTACAGGTGTTATTAGCAAAAAGACGAAATATGTATCTTAACCAACGGCCACATTTCAGGAAAACAAAAGGCGCAGTATCAAGTTACGCCTATTTTTGATCTTGAAAATTGTGTCTCGAGAGAATATAAACTGATTTACGCCTTATATTATTTTTATTAACAGACCTAAAAACGGAGGTTATCAGTTTGGCCTGTATGTTTGTATGTAGTCTATGTATGGCAGGCAGTATGAGATTGTATCGAGAATGGTTGGTTATATTTCGAAGCGGTTTTCACTAATCGATTAAGCTTTACCCAAAAAATGTTTATGCATATAAAATATTTGTAAAAATAGTAACTAATTAGTTATTTGGGAGAAAAAATCAAGTAATTCCTTGAACGCCTGAGAAAAAATTATCCAAAAATATTATGCAATCATAAATTCGACAAAGTAAGGTAAGTTGTATACAATCAAGGGGTAAGAACACTATTTAGAAAGCTTTCTCCGAATGATTTAACAATAGCGGTTTTCACTAATCGATTAGGTTTTACCAACAAAGATTTATGTATATAAAATATTTGTAAAAATAGTAACTAATTAGTTATTTTTGAGAAAAAAATCAAGTAATTCCTTGAACGCCTGAGAAAAAAATATCCTAAAATATGATTCAACCATAAATTCGACAAAGTAAGGTGGATTGTATACAATCAGGGGGGAAAACACTATTTAGAAAGCTTTCTCCGAATGATTTAACAATAGTCATAGAGGTTTAAGTCATTGGTGATATCGTGACTCTTTATATGCCGGTGCTGCTCAACTTTCCCTAGTATATCAGTCACTTTTTTCTCTGATTGATCGCTCACTGCGAGGAGCATCTTTAGGGATGCGCACGAGACGAGTCGAGACAGGATTTTCCTGACAAAATTCAAGTCTAGACACGGCTCTTCCAATAGAGAAATATACATTTTTCGAGTCGAGACATCACTCTTACAGCATATTTTCGAGTCGAGACAGCCACAAATTTTGTCTCGTGCGCATCCCTAAGCATCTTGGTGATAGAATTTTTCACAATGACAGGGACTGTTTTACTGATTTTTGTTTTGAGGCTATGTTTCCTGTTCCAAGTGGCTAAGTATCCGGAGGCTACTAAACAACGAACCTATAGGCAGTGACAATAGCCCATTCGTAAAGCGGTTACATCTTTGGTTTCAAGATTCGGAACTTTGATTCCAGGCAATGTAAGTTACTGACGGACAACATTGAGAGAGAAAAAAGTGAGGGAATTTCGAATATGAGAACATAGAAAGATACATTCATATCACTTATGCAAGGTTAAAAATGGAGAGACAAATGATCGGATAGCATCTATATTCTGAGGAAAATTGTGATTTTGTAAAGCATAAGAACCAATGTTTCTCTGTCGAACCTTTGAACATCACATCCAAGGTTGTCGAATTAAGGTGGAGAACTCTTTCTGAGGTATCAGATAATTGGACAAGGGGAAAAAGATCTTAGCATTTCTAGAATAAAGAGTTAAGAAAATCACAGCTTTCAGAGCCGGGTTTTGAACAAAGATCCTTTCGGTTATGAAAACAAGACGTTAATCGCTTACCCACGGAAAATACTACTTGACGAACCATGTTCTTCTCGCATTTCTCAAGAATGCCAATACTTTCGAGGCGTGAAACTTGCAAATACTAGTATATTCTTACTAGCTCCCGTCGTAAGCGTACGAGAGCGTATAGTTTCACTTTAGGCATGTATGTATGCTACTTTTTTCCTCGATAACTACTGGCCAGATCTGAACCAAATTTCATGGCCCATACATTCTGAAAAATTGATTTTTCTGTGTCTATCCGTCTGTTATATTAGTTCGTCGTCACCTAGAGGACATACCATTCAACATATTTCAACCAAATTTTAAATTTAAGTTTTATATGAGAATATGAATCCACTTCCATGAGAATATCCACAAGGGGTAGTTTACACTTGGAATGATTTTTTCTTTTTTTTTTACAACTTTGTAAAATATTACTAATGCGATTTTCTTATTTTATAAACAAATATTTCATTCATAACCCTAAAATTTGGCATTAATAACCCTAACCTATTTCTTGCTGAAAAATCTAAAAGGGATAATTTATTTGGGTGTGAGTTTTCTTTGGGTAAAGTTTTCCGAAAATGCCTTATTTGTTCGTGTTTCACAAGAAACTGTTTCATTAACAACTGTACCACAACCTGATGTAGTTTTGAGGAATATGATGAAGAAAATTAAATGCAGTGGGCCATATATTTTATTTCCTTTGTATTTTTACTTTTTGAATTTTTTTCATCAAATAATGGTTTAAATTTTAGTTGGTGGAAACAGAACAAAGAACGAATTATGTTCTGAATGTTTTTAGTTCAAGTGATGCCGCTTTCAATAACCTATCCTGCTATTTTGAGCTTGTTTAACTAGCAAAAGAACTGTTTTAAGGCTCTTGTTCTTCTTTTATTAGCGTTCACGTGGTTTCTTTGCATCGATGAATCATTAAAATTTATATTCTAATGCAGTAAAATGACAACAACTGGTATTTAGACATGTAGAAGAGACAGATGCGTCAAATTTTCTTGATAAGTGTGTGTATCAAGTCAGGAAGATCTATCATATTTGTTAACTTCTTCATGTATTCCAACGGCTCTAAACAAAACTGTGCACTGTGGTTGTACTATGGCTCTTCTTTCACCGTTGAAGAACCAAAGGGTTTTCACGGGCGTTCTATGTAACTTCAAAGAGAATCTGCAACTTCAAAGAGAATAATAGTACCTCGCTAGGCACATTACTTTTTTTTTTAATCCAAGAAGGCCAACAAAAGTGAAAAATGAAGACGATCAAAATGCAATCGCTTTTTTCCTTCTCTTAATAACGAGAAAGCGCAAATATGTGACGTTTTCTTCCTCCATACATTGTGAGTCAGCGAAAAAAAAAAAACATCAAATAGTGAGATTGAATGTAATAAGCTAAGTAGAAGACCTAGTCAGTGATGGATATATGAATTAGAACAGCAATAACCGAACAAGTCCCTTCGAGTTGAATCACATTATTGTCTACAAAATGCTTCGAAAGATTACCTGCACCCACAACTGAGTATTCTCAATATGTACGCTATTTACATTGAGAATTGTAGAGAAGACTAACTTTCAGGAATAGATATATAAGGAAAGTTTTTAAAGAAATAATTTTACCTTTTTACTAGCAGAAAAAAGGGCCAGTGAAATTAGTGAAACAATTATGTTGAGGACGATAAAGAAGAGGGTCTAAACTAGAAAGAAAAATGCAAGAGGCGCATCCAAAAGAAAAGCGAAGATAGTATGATGAAGGAAGACGTAAGGAAAAAGCTAAAATGGATACTTCCTTCTTATTGGATCAAAAGATCCAATATATTTCAGGCAAAAATTTTCTTGTAGGCATTATATCTGGAGAACTACATACACTGTAGCCCAGGGGCGGATTCAGGGGGGCGATCGGGGCGATCGCCCCTCCCACAAAAGAACAAGCTTTCTTATTTTATATATATAAATAAAACCCATAACGAAGTTTGGAGTCCTTAAAAATAGCAGTATGACAACCTACCGCCCTCCCTAGAAGTCGGTCCTGGATCCGCCCCTGCTGTAGCCAAACCCAAACTATCAGTTAACTCAGTATTATGTGCTTATTCCGTAAAAAAAAAACAAAAAAAAACGAAAATCTCTTCCGTTAACTAATTCCGTGAAACCTTGGTATTCTACAAACACCATCTTGGAGTTTACAAAGAAGCCTTGAGACTGTTCCTGCTATACTTGTAAAGAATACGATGAGAGTTGGAGAGAATACAGAGCTATCTCGGTCAGAAAAACGTAGAATCTCCAACTCAAACTAATCGTCATCACTTTGAAATTTGGGGATTTAGATCAGTACAGCGAGTACTAAGATCGGATGCCATGCTCTTTTGGAGGATTTTCGAGCACCGAACAGCAAGATTTCTTTTAGACATGAAATGAAAATGGTAGTCATTTTCATTTTTATTTTTATTTTATTTTATTTTATTTTATTTTATTTTATTTTATTTTATTTTATTTTTATTTTTTTTATTTTTTTTTTAAGAAGAAGGGACATATTGGATGTTAGGAAAAGATAGAAATTGAGATTCAGCAGGAAATTATGTTGGCTATATTCGTTCTACTATGCTGGCTTTTCGACGTCTCCAAGTCTCGATGATATTTCGACGACTATCAAATAAGTGTACCTGCCAGAAATTAATCTTCATTATCCCAAAGCCTCGTTAGTAGTACCGATCCCTCGCCTTTCACTCCAGCCCAACGATAATTCTGACAGAACATAGCCTCAGCAAAGAACTGCCCAGTCCGGAAGTACATGAGGGTAATTAGCGGATCCATTTAGGCTCGATGGATGTCCCTGGTTGAAAAAAGGGGAAGTCGATAGAATAATTTGGTTTGAGTAGCTGGATATTATGGGAGGTCTCTTGGTTTTATTACATACTAGTTGAATATAACCATGCTTTGCATAGGGGCTGTATTTGGAAGTCAATGTCTGTGGGAGTATCACCATTTGATCTCAGCGATCTCGAAAACTATGGATTTGATACTAATATCGGTCACTTTGGACTATTTTTACATGTCTCGGTATCGCCCTTCTACACCCCCCCCCCCCGCTGACTCCCGGCCCGCATACAATTGTAACTGAATTTGAAAGTCATCGCTAATGGAAGTGTCACCATTGAATTCAGCGACCGCGAAAACTATGGATTTGACACTAATATCGGTCATTTTGGATTACTTTCATATGTCTCGGTATCTCACACACATCCCCGCCGGTGACCCCCGGCTCGGAGCCGAATAGCGTGAATTTTGAAGTTAATGCGATTGTAGTTTCACCATTGATTTCAGCGACCGCGAAAACTATGAATTTGACACTAATATCGGTAATTTTCTACTACTTTTACATGTCCCGGTAGACGCCCCCTGAGACCCCCCTGGTTCGAAATTTGATAAAAAGGCTTGGATCAAGGTACCCCTGACCAAAATTTGGTAACTCTCGGTCCACTCGTCTGGTCCCCAGGACGCAACCAGACAGACAGACAAACACACAAACTCTTTATTTTATTTATATTAGATTATAAAATAGTACTACAGCATATTACCTAAAAGAAAAGAAAAATCATGAATTAGCATTGTTTACTTTATTCGGTCACAGCTCTCATGCGAAGAAATTTGTTGCTTGTTTTGTATCACTGGAGATTTCAACGTTTTTACTCAAACGTTATGATTTGCAAGGATTTAAAGTTGTTCATTTATTCTTTGGCGGATGCAGAGGACAAAATAAAAATTCAATCGTCACTGCAATGGTTCTATATACATTGGACAATCTCATCAACATGGGGATCACGCTCCATTTTTTCTAGGCTCCCCATGGAGAAACGAGAGGGAGTTAGTACACAATAGAATTTCAACAACTACGGAGAAAGCTGGTGATCTCTTTGTTACTTCAGAGCTTGTACCCATTTTAAGACCATTTAGATGTAAAGTCCTACAAAGTTCAGTTCACTGACTTTCTGAATTTTGAAACCTTGCCCAAAGAACGAGAATCCTCGGAAACAGAAAGGACACGAATACGGGGATGTCAATTGGACAGAAACGGCGGAATTACATTTTCGTTAAAAGACATCTGAGAAAATATTTTTTCAACACAAATCACATTGAAACCTCAAGAAAGTGGATAGAACAATGGTATTAATCTTCAACATTTTAACAATAAACAAAGGAATATATCACGAGGAAAATACTAGGACTTCATATAATTAATATAATTAACTTTCTTTAAATTGCGATGTTTCAACTTCGATTTTAAATCTTACAGCTTTAATTTAACTCATTTCCCTACGTCATATCATGATGTATTGCACCACGACGACAGTTGGGAGGTAATACAATATTCCATTGTTACTGTATTATATTTATATATTTTTAGACATTTTTTACTCAGAAAAAAAACATACATTTGACCGTACGTTGCAACATGAACTCTTGAAGGAATCTCAAACGAATTTAGTATATGTATACATTACCATCTGAAAAATATACTATGGGAAGGGGGACAAGACGCTTAAACCATTCCTAGGAGGAAAGGGGTGACACCTAAAAGTAATAGAATATGAAAGATATTGGTGTCTATTTCATTGTTTTCGGGTTCGAAGAGATGAATAGTGGGACTCCAGGTGAGCGTTCCGCTCTTTTCTCGGCCATGCGTAAATGGAAAATGGTTTCAAAATATATTTTTTTCCTTTCAAGTATGATTTAAAGAAACTTGGCCTTCAACTTTATTTTTTAATTCTTTTCTACTTAGTCATAATTACATATATTTTCTATTTACATTTTATTCTATGTTATGCATTCATTATTTACAATTTGTCTTGTACTTGAAGAGAAGTTTATGACAATTCAGAAAAGCAGGGGGAATGTATTTTATCGGATTGATTACACTGTTAAAAATACTTTCTTAAATCTGACCAACTGTTTTTTTTATCTGGCACCTAGAATATATTTTCTTAGAAACAAGGGTTTTTTGAACTCTCGTTAATGAGAAATGAGAAAATTAGATGAGGTTGTATAAAGCGAAACAAGAAAATATACTGTTACTTTCCTTGTGAAAGAGAATTACCAAATCTCATTTCTAAGAAAATATTGTCTCGGTGCACAGATAAGGAATGGTTTCTCAAATTTAAGAAATTATTTTTAACAGTGTGATTTCATTTACATGGCTTCTATTTCCGATCTGAACATCCTGTTAGGAATTGAAAATTGGTTTGTATCTATAAACCTTGCCTACCGTTTCATCTTGCGCCCGAAAAGTTTGGATATCAGAACCACGTCAGAGATTCGGGCTACGTTTCTTTCCCTCAAGGTTTAAACACATATCTTGATCATCTGGAAGTCAAGAAGATGGAATGAAGAAACAGATTGGATTAGGGTTAAGGTTAGCTAGGGAAAAGCACCTACAGTGTAACGTGTTAACATTTAAATATTATTTTGAAATGTTCAACGAACTTAAAAAGTTCGTTACCGAATTCTCTATGTCTGTGTGTCTGTCTGTTATTTGCGATTTTTTTCAATTTTAAATACTGCATTCGATAGAGCATCAAAAACTATCACATTAAGTTATTAATTTTTTTTGCGTCACTATTACCATTCCCGTGATATTGGGCAAAAATGGCCAATTTCTACATATTTAACGAGCCATAGCTCGGGAACCATAAGTTGTAGAGATATTATATTGATGTTGATCAATACCCTAGAGGATTGTAAATATTTTGGTACCAAATAGTAACCGGTTGTCACTGTCCAACTGGCCACTGGTTTGGTCAATGGCCAGTTCGCTAGTGGCCACCCATTATTATCGGTACCAAAATGTTTAACATACTCTTAAGTATTGATTAACACGGATGTCATCTCTCTATGACTTACCGTTCCCATGATATTGGCCAAAAAATGGCCAATTTCTAGATATTTAAAAAGCCATAGCTTGGGAACCATAAGTTGTAGAGAGATGATATTGATGTTGATCAATACCTAAGAGGATGGTAAATATTTTGGTACCAAATAGTAACCGGTGGCAACTGATTAACTGTCTAATGGCCAACTGGCCACCGTTTCCCAGATATTGGCCAAAAAGTTCGAATTTCTAGATATTTAAGCAGCCATATCTGGAGAACTATGAGTCATAGAGAGATGATAGTTTTCGAATTTTTGAGAGAAAGAGAAGAAGGTGCGGATAAAAAGATTTACTTTTACATTTAGGAACAATGACAGTTATTCTTCGCGCTTCATCTCTCCATTCTTTTTAAGTTCGTTCTGACAATGCTCTTGGAGCATTCTCAACTTATTTTATATATATTTTTAAACATCTGAAAACATGCAGTAGGATTGAAAGCCCACTGCTTAATTTCTGGTGTATGAGAATGGTAGGGCCTATAAGTTTCCTTGTAAAGTGATGTAGAATTTATTGCAGTGGTAGGTTTTCTTTTATTGTCGTTTTGTGTATCGTAGGCTAGACCTCATTCTGGAGAAGAATAAAAATGAAATTTTCATTGCGTAGCGTGTTTCAGGCAATGTATTGCTTCAACCCTCGATATCGATATTTTTTTCTTCTCTTTCTTTTTAAGATTCAAGAAAGAAAGGATCGTGCGAAGTGCTTGTTTGCTTTTGTTCTTCCTCCGCGTAACTGCTTTCAATATTTTTGTTTACTTTGGAAGAACTAACTTCCTCACTGCTTAAATCTCGGTCAATAATAGCTGTGATCTTTTATTGCGCGAACTGCCTTTTCTCCAATAGAATCAGCACAACAAATATATACCTCTGTGTTTGTTCAAACGCTAGATGGAATACCAACATCAGTCACCGACTACGTTCGTTTATTATTCTAGTCGAATACTATTTTTCATGAACAGAAAGAATTTGGAGCAATGAAATGTGGACTGATAACACCAGAGCATAGGCAGGAATTCTGGAGTTTTTCCAAATTCCTCTACACAACAGAAAGTACACCGAATAAAGATCGGAAGCACTGATATACATCATATAATACACTTCACACAAGAAAACCCCGGTTTTTCGTTTCAGCTTTCTGTGCATTCGTTTTGATAAAATTATGATACTCTGATTGGGTGGAATATGTTGGTGAATTTAATAATCTAGTTCTCTGCCAAATATTATACCCTATAGAATCAATGGTATTGTTTAACACATTTTGACTTATTTTATGAACAGTTCATTCACTGATCTGTGGCCTTATCAGTGGGGCTATGTAGAACAAGACAAACAAGGAAAGGATTGTCTTCTTCCCCCGGGAATCGCACCCGGAAACTCATGTACCGAAGGCACGCTTGCTTGCCACTGGGCCAGAAGTAAAGGTTTTTTTATATATATTATTAAAAGATCCAATATGTTTCGGGCAAAAATTTTATCGTACACCTTATATCTGTAGAACTGCATATAGTGTAGCCAAACCCAAACCACCACTCAACTCAGTATGATGGGCTTAATCCGTAAAAAGAATAATAAAAAATGAAAACTAATTTACGGGCCGTTCAAAAATGTGGTTTCTGATCCAAAAACTAATTATTGGCCAAAATTGCAATCTTTTGATGCAATTTTTGATCATTCCTAAAATTCTTGGCCAATAATACAATCTTTTGATCCATTTTTTGGATCATTCCTAAAATTCTTGTTTTTGTTCTACAATATTGTTACCTCGCACAGATAAAGTGAAACTAGAATGAGAGATGGGAGTTATAATAAATATTTTATTCAAATCTTCCACAATTTACAATTGAATCGAATCGAAAGTTGTAATGTACACCAAAACTTGCTGGCAAGGTTATATCCTATCATGTCTTCCGTAAGTTGCAATCCAAGTGGTATTTTTGGGGGTGAAATCTTTGTCTTCATTTTAATTTTTCTTATCTTTGATTGATTAATTGATGACTATTTTGATCTTGACCAAATTTGGCATTGTAGTTAACCTTGACAAGATTAGTATGTATGTGGAGTTATCATGGTATGCAAGTCTTTTGTTCATGACTTATTGGCCGTCAAAGCTAGGGGCTTGGACTTCGTGAAATGAAGAAATTTTGCTAAAAAGCGATCGAGGAAGTCCATTTTATCGTATCCAAATTTATCATAATTGTACACCTTTATTTTACTGGTAGTCATTCAATGAATCAGTTAGGATATGGAGATGATCCACGCGACGGGAAGGCATTTTGAATTGAGGTCAACTTCCAATTCCTTGTAAAGATTGTCCACAAAAATGCATCTCCAGGTGCAAGATAATAGCCATGTTAATTAATCCTTTATTGTATGTTATGCTCAAAATAAAGTGTTACTATAAAGTAACCAAGAAAGTACTGTCGCTTTTCACCCACCACCTTCGAACATCGATATGTCACCTAAGACGTACCTGCTAGATCAAAAACAGTCCCCAAAAGCATCAACGACCTTCTGGAAACGTTCTGAAAAGCCATGGATTCCATCATGGTAGAAGTTGGTGTGCGGTAAAGCAAAGAAGGTATCAAATGCATTTGGCACCTCTACGAGGGATTTGAACTGGCGTTCTCTAAGGTGATTGTCCAACGAAGGGAACAGGTAATAATAGGACGGTGCAATGTCCGAAGAATGTGGCGAAAGCAATAGTGTTTCCCGTACAAGGCGTATAATGGTGTCCCGGGTCACCCTAACCACTTGAGGCTTAGAGTTTTCCTGTAACAGGAGGACCCTTTTGCGATTCAGAAGTGCTGGCTCCAAAGTTTTAAGTTTTTTTTATTTTTTTGAACACGGCTCAACTGCTGACAGTACACAACTGCATTCATGCTCTGACGAGCTGGTAGCAGTTCTCGATGCACGATTCGCGAGCAGTCCACCAAACACACAGGAGGAACTTCTTCTAGTGCAGTGCTGGTTTCGGTTGTTTTGGAACCGGTTCATGGGATGCTAACCAATGATGACAGCACCGTGGAGCTTCGTACAGCACCCACTTCTCATCACATGTCAACACTCTGTCCAAAAATGGCTCCTTCCACAGACGAGACAGCAAAGAAACATGTGTCTGCTCGCGTTGCCTTCTGGCCTGAAGACAAATCATCTGGGGCACATCGAACCAACTTGTAGCGCTTCCCAATTTGATGGAGGTGCTGCAGAATTGTTTCTCCACTCACACTGAATTTCAGTCCCAGTTCCTCATATGTCAAACCATTGTTTGCCTCAATTGCTGCCTGAAGATCTTCATTTTTTTACATGTATTGGTCTTCCGGCACGTGAAACGTCTTCGAGTGTTTCGTCACCGTCCTTAAACTTGTTAAACCACCACTGCACTGTTCGCGTAGTCACGACATCCTCAACAAAGGCCTTGCATATCTTCCGCCCCGCTGCAGCGGCGTTTGACCCCAGTTTGAACTCGTACAGCATACACGCCCTTACTACGCTCTGTAGAGGTCCCATGTTCATTCTATCCTTACGCAAGTTCAAGGTGTAATTGAACTGCCACAGCCAGGTATTATCTTGGATATACCCACACCAACAACTGATCTTCACCTTATCTCCATTTGCATTCAACTCACGATGTAAGAGCCAATTGAACTTTCTTGGTTACACACACACACACACATATATATATATATATATATATATATATATATATATATATATATATATATATATAGTCGTATCATAAATTCTGTTACGAAGTTCAGACAGGCATGGCAACACTGCTTCAAGAGATTACTTTGTAATATTTAAACAAAAAACAAACACTATCATTGTGTATGTGGCTGTGATAGCGGAAAGGTGAAGTTTACTGCCAGTCGAATGGAGTGGGGTGTTTACGAGAACCGTGTAGCAGTAATCGCCAAATCACCATCGGACATCTTCAGAACTGAAAAAAAAATTGAAGATAAGCAGGATGTTCGTGCATCGGATCATAAAGAAATACTGTGATACAGGGACAATTGAGAACCGCCCTAGGAGGGGTAAACCTCGCAGCTGAGGAGCCAGAAGCTCATAAAAGCAATGGCGGCGCGGATTCGACGAAATCCTTTGAGGAAACAAACAGTGATGGCTCAGCAGATGGACGTTCCGAAAATTTCTATGTCACGTGCGCTTAGAAGTGACCTAGAATTCAGCGCTTATCAGAGAAGAACTGGTCATTTCCTCTCTCCCCAGGTCAAGGGCCAGAGGGAGCAAAAATCGAAACGGTTGCTTCAGCGTTACGCAAATGGTGGTCACAGGAGGATCCTTTTCACGGACGAAAAAATCTTCAGGATTGAATAGACTTACAATCGTCAGAGCGACCGTGTTTACGCATCAACATCCCAGAAAGCTTGTTAACACACGCTGAGGATCCTCAGAGAACATTATCTCGCTTCAGTGATGGTTTTGTGTGGGGTATCGTACGATGGCACAACTAACTTTCACTTCTGTGAAAATGGTGTGAAAAGGTCTGCTAGAGTGTCCAAACGACAGTATTGTAGCCACTTGTGAAGGCGTTGTGCCGCAACATGTTCAAAAATAAGCCATGGAGCTTCCAACAGAATTCAGCACCGGCCCAAAGCTAAAATCACACAGAAGTGGCTTCAGAAGAATGTGTTTGATTTCATCACTTTATCAGATTGGCCCTCCAGTAGCCCCGATTTCAACCTATTGGACTACAAGTTGTGGTCTGTTTTGGAGGGCGTCTTCTGCAGGAAGAGGAATCGAAATATTGAGAGACTTAAGCGTTCTCTTATGAAGGCAGTGGTGGATTTTCCCCTCGAGACGGTGCATGCCGCGATCGATGACTGGCCGCAAAGACCTCAGGTCATTGTGAAGGCCAGACACAGCCATTTTGAACAGTGATAGTTGCTCTGTATTTGCAAGACTGGTGCCTCTGTAACGAGCAAGTAATAATACATTCGCTTGAAAACTGTGCCCGTAGTCTGGTGTTTACTTTGTAACAGAATTTATGATACGACTAGGTATATATATATATATATATATATATATATATATATATATATGAAAGTGATAATGTTTGTAACTTAATAACTCTTAAACCACCCGACCAATCTCTATCAAATTTCCAACACATGACGTTCCGGCCTGGGATGATTTTTGTCATTTCGCTTTGAGAGTGTAACTTAGGGGAGGGGGAGGATATATATACAGATGGTGATCAGAAAAATGGAAACACCTGTAGTTGGCAACACGTCAGATGTATGGGTTGGCAGTGGTGTCGTGGCGCCCGCAGCGCCGGATCGCTGGTGGTGGTGTGTTAGGTCGGTCTCCATACTACGTCAGGCCCAGTGGAACAGCAGTGTCCAGTGGCTGCAGCAGACGGAGGTAGTGTAAAGTGGGAGACCTCTCAGATTTTCAAAGAGGGCAAATTGTTGGTGCGCGGTTATGTGGAGTGAGTGTGACGGCAGTGGCTACTGTGTTAGGTATGTCGCGTGGGATAGTGTCGAAGGTGATGACGGCCTACACAATACACGGGAAAACCACATCGGGGAAGCGGAACAGTGGGCGGAAGAAAATCATGAATGACAGGTCACTACGGGTATTAAAGCGCATTGTCACGCAGAACCGTCGTGCCACTGCGGAACAAGTGACGGAGGAACTCAATCAGCACCTCCCCCATCCTGTTTCGATAATCACAGTCCACCGCGAATTACATGACATGTAGTTACGGGGTCGTGTTGCACGGGCCCAACCGCTCATCAGGGACCATAACGCTTTCGCACGCCGCAAATGGTGCCGCGACCATGCAATTTGGACCGTTGAGGACTGGAAACGTGTGATATGGTCGGATGAGTCATCCTTCACCCTATTCCCAACCACGGGCCGTGTTTATGTGTGGAGAATGCCTAAAGAAGCTTATGATCTGCAGTGTCTCCGCCCAAGTGTGAAACATGGCGGCGGCTCGGTGATGCTGTGGGCCACAATATCATGGTTTCCATTGGGCCATGTGGTCACACTTAGCGGACGAATCACTGCCAACGATTATTTCGCAATTTTAGGAGACCATTTGCATCCTATGGTTCGGATGTTGTTCCCGGACAACGACACCATCTTCCAGGATGATAATGCACCCACTCACACAGCTGGCGTTGTTGCAGCGTGGTTTGAGGAACATCGGGATGAAGTTCAACACCTACCCTGGCCCGCCCAATCCCCAGATCTCAACATAATTGAACATCTGTGGTCCGTCTTGGAAACACAACTCCGGCGACGATTTCCACCTCCATCCTCTCTCACAGAACTGGCCGATGCCCTGCAGGGGAATGGTGTAAAATTCCACTTGCTAGCATTCACGACCCCCACACTTTTTGGGGTCGCTGAGGTGAACAGTAACACTTCCGATGCCGTTTAAATCCAAATTCAGCCCACAATAGTAAAATTTAGTTTTAATTTATATAGATTACTTTTTATTTTGTGATTTTTCATTATATTTTCTTTGTTTCTATCGCTTTCAGAGCGCTACAGTAATAGTTAAAAGCGACTGACTAACGGAACATGTTAATTTTTCTTATTTTAGCGAAGGAAATAGCGAGTAATTGACACTAGTTTAAACTAGGTTAGGCCAGTTCATTTTCAACTTTATTTATGCAATTATTAAATCGTAACCATTAGCCTACATTGGTACTATTAAGTGCGTTGCATGGGTAGTCAAGATTTTTGAACACGGCTGTACATTCGGTAACTGTCGTAACTAAGTAGTTATCACAAATTTAAAAATATACATTCTAAAAATTTAGAGAGTACAATCGCTCAGCTGTAGACGGTTTACTGCAGGTGCGGGGAAATACTGATTTTATCCGAAACCATATGAGTTTGTGGTCGACCTGTGGTCTGTACTAGAGGAGATAAAAACTGGAACATAAAACTATTTCAATAGATTCATAATATGTTTCTCACTTGCCTGTGATGAAAATATATGCGATTCTCTAAATTTATGTGCTAACGCTGTCTCTCTGACTTAAAAATCAAACAGAATATCGTCTTTCAAACCTTCAGCCCAAGATTACCCAAAAAGTTATTGACTTTTATAGAAAAGGACGAAATTCACTGAGACATGTACTTTGAAATTAACTTTAGAAATGAAACATACAACACACGATGCATGAGCAAATCAGTATTTTCTAAGCTAATATACTACCACGATGAATCTTAAGTATTGCAATCCTTCCACAACGCCAACAGAAGGCACGTGTACATGCCGTGATCGGCCGTAAGTGCAAAGTCAAACTGGCCCAACAGCGAAATATTTAACACGGAAGTCACCACTCCGTCAGTATCTTCAATCAGTTTTTAGTGGCAGCAACGATCAAAGCCCAACAACGTCTGATACGTGAACTGTTATTCTCTGAGTTCCATCTCTGGCATAACGCTTGAACAGCAACCCAAAACATTTCTCATGTGAAAAGAGAAGAAGTAGTAAACCATATCACAGCTACTCGTTGGTTGTAGTAATTTCATGCAGTTATAAAAATGTCCAAGTTTAGCCAAGGTCCGGTCGCCCCAGAGTAACAGAATATGAGATAGTACGACCCACCAGTGAGGAAAATTCATCTACCAGCACACTACGATTAACGAAAAAACAGCATGTCCTATTCGACTATACAGTGTTCCCTTCACGAGCTCGGGAAAACCATCAGAAGCTGCCATATTGTGCGACACGAGTTGATTCCAGGTAGGATGCAGAAGGGAGTGGATGTGTGTCGACAAATGCTGCAAAATCCGCGTGATGTGCGTTCTCTGAAAGGAATTGTCACATGTGACGAAATGTGGGTGTTTTGTTGAAATCAGAATGTACAAATACAGTATTTGAACAATGGTCAAACATAGCTCTGTATGGAGGAACTACAAGAAGATCATTCACTTTGATTTCGTTCCTAACGGTCATACAATCAATGCTGACCTTTATTTCGTACATTTGGGATGGATGTATACTGCACTACGTCAAAAATATCCTACATTGTTGAACCGAAAGTGCTCCCTGCTACAACAGGATAACGCAAAACTATACTCGGCTCGAAAAATGCAAGAAAAGGTGCAGGAAGTTGATGGTATGGAACTGACCCCACGCCTGGCATATAGTTTTGACTTTGCTCTTTTGAATTACTACGTCTTTCGGTCCATGGCGCAGTTTCTCAATTTGCGATCGTTCACCAGCCAGCAAGAGGCGGAAACAGCAGTGATTGATTTCTTTCCCTCTAAGGATAAAACGTGGAATCGACGTGAAATCGAGAAACTGATAGGAAGTGGCTACAGACAGTCCACCACGAGTGCCTATTCTTCGAATGTTAACCTACTTTCATAAATACATACATGTTGTGCAAGATTATTGCAATAGTTTATACAAGACTTATCCTTGTGTAACCTATTGAACGAGAAAAAAATATTTGAACAGTAACGTTGAAAACGAATACACAATCCTGATTTTAAAAAGGAAAGTAAATGGAAATGATTTCTTCCTGTATAAGTCAATATAAGGAAAGCAGTTGTCAATTACCCTTAATATCCTCAAATACTAAGGACCTATGTTAACATATGGGCCATATTTACTTGCTATGACCTCATTTCTGGATTTTTAAAGCATTTTTGAAAAACTTTGCTTCGGTATAGGATACAGAAGCCCAGCACCTAGAAATGTCCAACTTTTGCTCTTTTTCGATAGGTTATTCAAACGCTGTCAATATATGAACTTTTGCCCATTGAATGTTTTGATCAGCAGAACATTAGCTATAAAATACCAAACTGTGAAGAAATTCATCATCATAGGTATTCTGCCATTACTAGCAGATCACTTGCCGCAGCTGAGAAGCTTCCACGCTCCACAGTCTTCAGTTAAACTCTTCGTCTTCACGCACGAATTTTCTGTTTTCATATCGTTCATCAATTGTAGTTTCTTTCCCCTTTCCTTTCTTTCTTGCCACCATACTCTCTAGCACGTCCCTCGTGATACAGTTACTTCTTAGCCAATGTCTCAACCAGTTTCTCTTTCTCTTCTTAATAAATATCTGAAATTATTCTTTTCTCCCCCACTATTTCTAACACCCGCACATTCGTTTTACGCTCGACCCAAAAACTCTCTCTATTTTTCTCTACACCCACATTTTGAAAGCTTCCAGTCGTTTTTGATAATTTTTGCGCAATGTCAATGTTTCTGAGCCATATACTACAATACTCCAAACGAAGTATTTTATGAGACTTTTTCTCAACTCTTTAATCAAAGGTCCCACAAAATAATATGTTCCTCCTAAAGGCTTCTTTCGCCATTCCCTTCCTTGCTTTTATTTCACCTCAACACTACATATCATCACTAATAATGCTACCCAGGTGTCGAAAACTAGACACTTGTTCTATTTTCTTCCCTCCTATTTCTATATTTCTAAAGAAAAGTACATGGAGCAAATATGTGAAAAAATAATGGAACTTCAACGGCACGGCACATATGATCTGATGTACCAGAAAATACAAGATTTAAGAGGGAAAGGTAACAAAAGTATACGAACGTTCGGCATCGAAGATCAACAAGGTAATTTAACCACTGACCATCAAAGAATCCTTAGAATTTGGGAGGAATACATAAAAGATCTGTATGATCAGAAGAACCGCCCCAAAGGTATTGCGATCAAAGCAGAGGAAGAGGTGGATGATCATAAAAAAGGACCCAGTATGTTGAAAAGTGAAATAGTACAAGGAATCAATGACATGCGAAGGGGAAAGGCTACTTTAGACGACGACATACCAGTAGATTTGCTCAAGGGATTAGGAGGCAATGCAATGAAAGTACTGACTTCACTTATTAGCAAGATCTACCTGAGTGGAAAATGGTCAAAAGATTATCTTGGTGTTACAATGATTGCATTGCCCCCCAAGAAAAAAAACAGCAAAGAAGTGCAGAGATCACAGAACCATTAGCCTGATTTCCATACTGGAAAGATCATTGCACGCATACTGAACAGGTGGCTGGAAGGTAAAATAGATGAGAGGTTAGAAGATCAATTTGGGTTCCAGAAAGGAAAAGGCACCAGAGATGCTATTGGGTTGATGAGAATTATATCAGAAAGAATTCTTGATATAGATCTAAAGGAAGAGTTGTGTTTGTGCTTCATCGACTGGCGAAAAGCTTTCGACCGGGTCAATTGGACGAAACTTCTGAAAATACTTAAAGAAATCGGAGTCAACTGGAGATATCGACGACTCATTCAAAACCTGTACATAGGACAAGGAGTGAAGTTACGTTTGAATGAAGGAGAAACCAACAGTGTGGAGATTGGAAGAGGAGTCAGACAAAAGGGTAGTTTGTCGCCCCAATCATTCAACATTTACAGTGAATGTTTAATGAAGGAAGCATTAGTGGGAATTGGAGATTTTAAGATTGGAGGGCAGATCATTAACAAGATCAGGTATGCAGATGATACGGTTATAATAGCTAAAACCGAAGGAGGACTACAGGAGATGATTCACAAAATAGTCGACACTTGGAAACTGTATGGAATGGAAATTAACTTCAAAACGTCGAAAGTCATGAGAATATCCCGTTTAAACACGCCATTACGGATCAGAGTAGAACAAAGAGAAGTTGAAGAGGTCGATAATTTCAAGTATCTAGGAAGTATTTTGACGAGAGACGCTTACTGCACCAGAGATCAGGTCAAGAATTGCCATAGCTAAAGAAGCCTTCAACAAAGACGACCACTCTTAACCAGCAGGTTCAATATTGGACTTAAGAAGAAGTTGGTCAAGTGCTATATATGGAGCACTGGATTGTATGGTTCAAAGACTTGAACATTACGGAAGTTAGAGAAGAAATATTTAGAGAATTTCGAAATGTGGTGTTGGAGGAAGATAGAAAAGATAAAATGGACAAAGAGAGCAACAAATGAAGATGTTTTAAAACGGATAGGAGAGAAGAGGATACTTCGAGCCACCATCCTTCATAGAAAGGGTAATTGGATTGAACACATTCTGTGAAGAAATTGTCTTCTTCACACCGCCATAGAAGGAAAGATGGAAGAGAAGCGAGGAATAGGAAGAGAAAAACATAGCTGATCGATGATTTGAAAGATAAGAGAAAATATGGGAAGTTAAAAGAGGAAGCTGAATATCGAGAAAAGTGGAAGAAACATTTCATTGAATATTTCAATAGCGTATCGGATGATTTATTCTTTTATTTGTAATATCAATTATGTGTATGTACTATAACAGTACATGTCCAATGACGTTAGTTTTTTTGTGGGAATATTTTTACCACCCACTCAGACTATGTTACAAGGCCCAAATCTAAAATTAAAAAAAAAAATCCTCATTACTCCAACGACCTGCCGAAAGGTAGAATACTTAATAATAATTTTTATATTTGACACCGACCGCTTCGTTCCAATCACCATGGATTTTGTATTCACATTTAGACTGGAACAAATTTTCTATAAGATTATGTGGAGTCCTTTCTGTTATTTACCCAAGATGCATCACAATTGGAAGGAAGACAGAGTGCTTAGGAAATAGCGGGAACTTATCCATATAACAAACTCCCTGCAACGCCCCATTTAATTTTTAAAATAAACTTGTCTCCGTTTCGAAGCACTAAAACGCTATTATCATGCTTTATTTCCGTTGTTTTGATAATGTTAGAAAATGGCTACTTCCAAATGACTCAGTCTTAAAGATCACAAATTATGTAGAAGCATCAAAAAAGGGTCCTTCTGTATCAAACATACTATTAATGATTGCTAAATTGATTGGATGAATACATTGTTCAAAAAACGATAGCAATTCCAATTCCTAGTATAATAAAGAAACAACAAGGGTTTCTCTATCAATGAATACCGGTGAGTCATCATAGTGATAAGTACTAAAATCAAAATGCCAGTAACTTACCGTTTATCTTGTGATATCCTGTAGATTCTTCTAATGCACACGACTAGTTATTTAAATTTTAAAAACTTCCAGAGTAATGGCACTACGAACAAGTACAGAATATCACCTTCTGAAGAAAGTTGAGCTGGCCACACGGTACATGCGTTGAGCGTCTGACGTCAAACAATGCTCACAACAAAGGCACTTCACTCACACAGAAGGCAAAGAAAGAGGCTTCGGCTCAAATTAAGATTCCATCATTGTTTTGTAGAGCATGCATGGTTTAGTAATGAAGCCGTTACACAACTGCAATTTGACATCTTTGACTTTCTACCCCGCTATCTATCGTCACAATAGGCTCCATTGAACGCTTTGCATTTGGCGCAACGAAAACTATGGAAGCAAGGTCTGGTAGCCACTCTTACGTACACACATAAAAAGATTGTATTGTTAGCTAGCATTCGTTACACAGCTATTCCACTACGTCATTCTTTCAAAAAGAACACGTCACTACATTGACTACGTTTAAACAACCAATTATCTAAACCAAAGGAAAGAACTTAAAAAAAAAGCATCTCTATTGGATTTCTTTCTAACACGAAAAATCCACATCTAATCATTCATAACAGCAACGAAAGCAGAGGAAAGGTTGATTAATTTTGTACACACACCAAAAAATATGGTGCTAAGTACACATCTTATACCGATTTTGATCAAGTAGACGCAAGGTTAAGATGTAGAGACATCCACGTGAATAATTCATGATGAAAAAAAAATCATACATGAATATTCAAAATATTGTTTGAAGTGATGTTAATGTGTCCTTTTGCCACGTTCTTGGATACATCTACAATATTCATATCACATACATTGCAAACAGAGATATAGTTTGCTTTAATTATTAGGAGTTAAATTTCCGTTTCATCATCTAAGCTACGCGAGAGTAAAACTACCGTTTCCTGTAAGGTATAAAGCCAAACCATACATACGAGCATATCTCCAGGACCAAACCAAAAGCACTGTGCTAAACGTTTGGATAAACGGTTATAGGCAGACTATTTTATATGCTGGAACTCTAATTATTAGCAAACATTATAGCTTGATTCTTTCATCGTAATTAATTACTACATGCATGTAGGTATAGAAACAAAAGATAAGTCAGTGCTTTTCTTAGATATGTAGGATAAGGTTAAGTAATTGTTTCGTTTCACGCTTTGCTAAATAACAGAAAAATCTGAAATAAGAATATATATATATTAAAATACTAGGTTTTTGTCTCCAATGCTTTCGACAACGAGATCTCAAAAACCACAAGTGCTAGAAACGTGCCGTTTTCGCTGGTCGATTCCAAACCCTAACAGCACAAGATGTGCTAGGTATGTACCATTTAGGTGTCCCAGCTACTTTTAGGTACCCGACACTTCGCACATATGATATTCATGTGCTAAGCATGTACTTCAGCTACCTACAGTTTAGGTACTGGTTACACGTAATTGATATTTGCAAATATGTACCCCAAATATAGCATTTATATACCTGGCTCAGTTTCGCACTCTAACAGTCATTTGTTTTTATGTCGTCACTTGGGACATATATCTGTCATGTTCTACGTAAGTCCTTTAGGTACATACTGCTTCAGATAACCTAACAGCACAAGATGTGCTAGGCATGCTACATTTAGGTGTTCTAAATTCATCTCCCCCATTTGATGCATTTGTTGCTTCTTTTTCTAAGCGATTGTGTACTAGAAGCAACAAACGAATTAACTTTATTAGATGGTAATTGTCGCTGATCATTTGAAAGTGAATATGGAAGAACCATGAATTAAGTAAATAACCCTCGTCATTTTGTTATAAAATTACATGACGAACAGATTTTATATGATCCCAAACGGTTATCGTCAAATACACGCGGTTAAAGGAGTACTCTGATTAGCCAAATTTAAAAGAAAACAATTTATCACTCTACAAGCGACTGTCTCTTCATCGCCTCCATGGCCAAGTCGGAAGAGCATGTGGCTATTAATACAAAGGTCGGTGGTTCGCACCCACCCTGGGTACATTTTTTCACTTGTTTAAAGTGTTTTTTAGACTCACCTTAATGTAAACACATTACGAATATAGAAGATTTAACATATTTTGGGGGAGTAATTTTGTGGTTCATTGACGCTTACGGCATGCGGAACATACCTACAACATACTATGCTCGTTCCCCAGGTACATGTCAGGCATGTGCCTAGGGGTGGACTATACTGTGGCTATCACTTGCCATCCATGTGATTTCTCTCTCGGAGGTACATAATGCACATACTGGACACATTCCCATGTACCTGAGGGAACATGATAGGCATATGCCTGCTATGTAATTGTGCTCTTAGGGAATTTTGTGTGCATTGCCCAATTCTAAATGAATATTTTTAAAAACGTAGTTTTTATTTCTTTGTTGCATTTTAAGGGATACGTAGGAAGTGTTAAAATGTTACAAAAATAGAGCATCATATCCTATGAGTTATATGTTCAAACCCAACATAGGTGTCTACAGGGATTGTATATCTATTAGGCGTTTGTTTCATGGCCAAATGGTAATGAAAAGCAAAGGATAACCATTTCTCCAGGCTAAGACGAATCTTTATTTTGGAGTGTTCCCTAACAGCACAAGATGTGCTAGGCATGCGCCATTTAGATGTCCCAGCTACTTTTTAGGTACCCGACACTTTGCACATATGATATTCATGTGCTAAGCATGTACTTCAGCTACCTACAATTTTAGGTACCTTTTACACCTAATTGATATTTGCAACTATGTACTACAAATATAGCATTTATATACCTGGCTCAGTTTCGCACTCTTACAGTCATTTGTTTTTATGTCGTCACTTGGGACATATATCTGTCATGTTCTACGTAAGTCCTTTAGGTACATACTGCTTCAGATAACCTAACAGCACAAGATGTGCTAGGCATGCTACATTTAGGTGTTCTAAATTCATCTCCCCCATTTGATGCATTTGTTGCTTCTTTTTCTAGGCGATTGTGTACTAGAAGCAACAAACGCATCAACTTTATTAGATGGTAACTGTCGCTCATCATTTGAAAGTGAATATGGAAGGACCATGAAATAAATTAAATAGACACTTGTCATTTTATTATAAAATTACATGACGAGCAGATTTTATCTGATCCCAAACGCTTATGGTCCAATATACGCGGTTAAAGGAGCACTCTGATTAGTCAAATTCAAACAACCTCGACAATTTATCCCTCTACATGCAACGTTCTGTTCATTGTCTACGTGGCCAAGTCGGGAGAACACACGGCTAGTAATCAAAAGGTTGGTGGTTCTCACCCACCCTGGGGTACAGTTTTTTTTTACTTGTTTAAACTGTTTTCTTTTTAGACTCACTTTAATGTAAAGATATTACGCATATGGGCGATTTAACATATTTTGGGGGAGTGATTTTGTGGTTCTTGACTCTTACGGCATAGAGAACATACCTGGAACATACTAGGCACGTTTCCCTGGTACATGTCAGGCATGTGCCTAGGGGCGGACATAGACTGTGACTATCACTTGCCATCCATGTGATTTCTCTCTCAGAGGTACATAATGCACATACTGGACACATTCCCATGCACCTGATGGAACATGATAGGCATATGCCTTCTACGTAATTGTGCTGTTAGGGTTTTGCCCAATGAACACCATATATCACTGACATTATAATTAATTGGGTGTGTAATGAATTTGCTTATTACATACTGCATGCAAAGAGAAAGAAAACACTCATAATACATGAAGTAGAAACTACAAACGGGAGTAGACTCAAATCTAGCAAACGGTGCGAGATATTGAAAAAAATCGAAAAAGCCTCCCCTTCATGGTACCCCTTTCCGATTTTTATCAAGTCCTCTTTCACTTGTGTCTGTAAAAGGACATATACAGATGTGAGCAATGACAAGGAGATTCGTGCTCATATGTGAATGATGCGCTGTGTAGAGAGCGCAGGTTCAGTTAAAAAAAAAAAAAAAACTTACCAGAGTACTAATCGACACGTTTAGCCCGACATGTGGGACCTACAATTTCACGGACGGCGCATGTCCCATGGGACCAATTTGTCAACACTGTTTCGTTACTTCGATCCCCTTGATCCGATCGTGGTGAGACTTTCCCATTAGAAAGGCTTGAAGTGGCTCCTTTGAAGGATTTTCTGGTGAGGATCCAGTAATATCGCCTTTTTATTTTGTTTATTTTTTATTATTATTAATTACAAAATGATTATACTCCCCTCCATGAGAAAATCACAAAATTCACAAAATTCGCTAAACGTGTTCTACCTATTTACGGTTTCGGCAATTTTGCCTTCATCAGACGCATTAAGAATATACATTTTAAGGATATAACTTAAATATCGCCGAAAACGAAAGTAAGCTCGGTACGTCTATCAACCAATCAGTTTCTTTTGTTTTTGGCATGGTTTATACTTACTTGATTTGAAGCGAGGTAAAATGAAAGCTATTTAAAAGTTGCACCTAATTAAAAGTACAGTTTTAAAAAAAAACAGAAGAAAAGAAGCTTATTAATTGAAAGGTACCTACTTTCATTTATGAAGATGTTTGATTTTACTTATTGGAATCTGTAATTTTGGATCAAAAGATTCAGGATTTGGATTTCAGGTGAAGTTTTTCTTGTAGGTCTTACATCTGGAGAACTACATATAATGTAGTCAAACCCAACTTATCACTTAACTCAGTATGATGTGCTTATTACACAAAAATAACGAAAACTCGATTTAGGGTCCGTTCAAAGATTTTGTGTACCTTGATCCGAAAACTAATTACTGGCCAAGATCGCAATCTTTTGATGCATTTTTTGGATCATTCCTAAAATTCTTGGCCAAGATCGCAATCTTTTGATCCATTTTTTGATCATTCCTAAAATTCTTGTTTTTATCCTTAGAATATACATTTTTAATGTGTCTAATGAAAATTAAGCAAATGATAAATTACCGAAACTGTAAACAAGTTATCGTCATTGCAGCTCGTATTATAGTTATTGCTTTCGTCAAATTTTATTTATTCTCTTAGATGTAAAGCTACTTTGAACAGCACAAAAGAGATCTTACTGTAACACTACCTTGTACAGCGTATTTGAAGTAGTATTAGTCTAGCTAAATAATAGATGTCCATTTGATATGATAGAATTGAAATAAATATGAAGTACTCTATGGGGAATAGTATCTACCTACATTATCAAAATGATCTGTTAATTATTTAATGTTCTTGGAAATCATAAAAACTAACTGAATCATTTCAATTACGTTGCCACTGCATTATGTTACAAAATTAAAGAAAGCCGTTCCATGTGTCGTGTTTTTGAGCCTAACCGATTTACTCTGTACTTCTTGATTCTCGGCGGAGAGGAAGTTATCTTTAAAGTTTTCCAACTCTGAACTCTAGGTTTATTCCAAGTTGTTTTCATTAGATATACTGAGAATCTAATGCTATCCCAAGACTTCAAATTAAAATAATAGAATAACAGTCCAGAAGTTCAACATTGCAGAAACAAGAGTCAATTCACTGAAGTTACAATTGTCATTACCCATCTTAAAACAATCAAATCCTGTATTTTTTGTCTTCTTCTAGATCTATACAAAGGTGTGGGACTTAGTGTACGAGTCCTGAGGTTGATTTCCTGCGAGGACACTTCTTGCGAATAAAAACTCTAGCATAGCTTCGGATCTTACTTCAAGCAGTAGGTCCTGCCCGAGATAAGCTTATTCCTTAAAGGAACTTTAACTACAATCAGTCTTTGCCAGAGAATTGCCAGTCTACGTACCTCAGAGATGCTCCCCCCTCATTGTAGACATTCTAACCATTTGAAACAATAAAAGAATGGTCAAAACTTCAGGATCAACTCCAGCAGGTCTTGATTCGTAAAATATACTGAAAGGGCATCTGAATGCGAACAGTTTGTGAATGTGTGTGTAATAATTTCTTATCTATCACATTTGATGTCAAAAGAATTTAATATTGTTTAGAACACACATTTTTTTCTGATTCCTTTAGACTGGCCGCACATTGTGGGAATAAAAGGGTAGCAGTACTTTTGTGTTTGTTAGAAATGTTAATACTTTGACCCTTGCAAATAGTCGCGTAACTATCGAAGTTGTTGAGGAAGTAGGCATCAGCAGAGATACAAGAAAATGCTATGAGGCAATAACGGGAGATGTTAGCAAACGTGGTCCAGGATGTTTTTCAGTCATGGAAGATGTATTAGAAGCGGTATGTTGCTAGTAAATGGACCTATTTTGATGGGGGGCGCCTATTGACTAAAACATGTAACTTAGTAATAGACCAAAACCATATTCAGGAAAAAATGTCGACTAAAAGAAGGGAATTCGCTGCTGTATGTTTGCGAAACATGGTAGCTTACTCTGAGGGAAGAAAGTAAACTGAAAGTATTTGAGAATAAGATTCTGAGACGAATATTCGGCCCAAGAGGAACGGGAATGGAGAATGGTGAAATTTCATTACGAGGAACTGAATAATGTATACCGTTTAACAAACATCGTTAGGGTCATCAAGTCTAGGAGGCTCGGGTGGGCAGGTCATGTAGCCAGAATAGAAGAAAATAGGAACACTTTCAAAGTTTTAAATGAAAATCCAATAGGAAAACGGCCATTAGGAAGACCTAAGCGCAGATGGGAGGAAAATATCAAGATGGATCTTGCAGAAATAGGAATGCAAAGTAGAAACTGGATCCAATCGGCCAAGGACAGATGACAATAGAGAGCTTTTGTGAATGAGACTTACATCTCCGCGTTCCATAGACCATAGAATTACTTAGTTAATATCGATAAACACTTTGTAGCACTTGTCCATTTTATGTAAGACTGTAGGGGAATTGTGAGTTATCTTGGGATACCTGAAAGTACAATTAATAATGTTAGCTTTCATATATATAGCAAGTAACCATGGATGCCGATGTTGGGGGTCGAGGAGTTTCGGCCTCCACCAAGTTTTATTGTATTTACCAGAATATGGATACGTTTTCTTCAGTTCTCTTTCATGTTTGACAATGAAACTTACCTACGTGACCTAGGCTTCCCAAAATTATACATAAATAGGCGCCATTGCAAGTATATGTGATTATACGCCGGTACATATAGCATTTAATAGAAGTCTGACATTAATATTGCAAGTAGTTAATGTGATAAAGACTTTTCATATCATGCAGTCACAACAATGATAGTAAAAGTTAAAAATTGTACTTTTTAAAATGAATCCAACGATTTCGTTTATATTTTATACATCAGTATTTCTTTAACAACCATATATTGTGGTATGTCATTTTTGTGAGAAAATTTCACAAGGAGTAACTTAGTCTTCATGGTGACCTCTTTTCGGATGATTTTATCAGAGATAACTCAGGTGATTTTTGCCATGTTTCATACATAAATATTTCAGCAATAGCCCGATAATCTGGTGTGACTCATTTGTCCTGAAAACTCCAAATGAGGTAGTTTACTCTTGCGGATGAGGTTTCTACGGATAATGCTTTCCAGAAATGATTTCTGATTTTGGTAACATTTCATAAATAAATGCTTTCGCAATAATTACATGATTTAATTCAAGAAATTTGAGAGTGGAAATTTAGTGTGGTGACCCGCATCTTTAACTTCTAATCAACAAACTTAAAAAGTTCGTAACTGAATTCTCTCTCTCTCTCTCTCTCTCTCTCTCTCTCTCTCTCTCTCTCTCTCTCTGTGTGTGTGTGTGTGTGTGTGTGTGTGTGTGTGTCTGTTATTTGCGAATTTTTCAATTTTAAACCTTGCATTCGATAGAGCATCAGAAACTATATGAAAGAAGTGATGGAATTTTTAGCGTCACTCTTAACCGTTCCAGAGATATTGACCAAAAAAGTTCCGATCTCGGGAGATTTAAGGAGCCATCTCTTGGATCCGTAAGTCATAGAGAGGTGATAATAGTGTTGATCAATGACTAAGATAGTTGTAAATAATTTGATACCAAATAGTAACCTGTGGGCACTGGCCAACTGGTCACCGTTCCCCATATATTGGCCAAAAAAGTTCGGATTTCGGGAAATCTAAGGAGCCATATCTCGGGAACCGTAAGTCATAGAGCGATGGCATTTTGCGAATTATTCAATTCTGAGCCCTCTGTTTTGAGTATGTGTCTGCATAAAACAACATACTGTAGAACGTTTTAACAGAACTCTTAAACAAAACATGTGGAAAAAATTGAGAACTCTAGAAAATTATAAATGGATAGATATATTACAAGAATTGTTTAATGAGTTTAATAATAAAGTACACAGAACAATTGGTATAAAGCCTGTAGAAGTTAATAACAAACATGAATTCTTTTCAAGTTCGTGCTGGAAATTCTTTTGGAGCATTCTCAACTGGTTTTATTTCTGCGGTGTTGTCAACTTTTATAGAAGACCATGCTGACTGTAGAACAAAACACTCTTCTCAGAAAGTGTTAAACATGGAAGTTCCCTATAGACAAAATTTCTAAGCTAAAGATACTACCTCTTAGTTATTTGTCACCCCCTGATTAACTATCGAACATGAACATCCAATTTGATTTTTAACGTCCATTTTATTTTCCTCACATCCTCATTTCTAGAGGTTTTCTGTAATTAAAAAAATGCAATTGACAAAGTTACAGTAATACAATTCATAAAGCTGAGAGAACTTCATATGTTATTTGCTGTCTAGATGTCTGTAATTCGAAGAAACAGAATTGACCATGAAAGGGCTATGATTTGCCATTACGTGGATACTATTCCGGTATTTCTTTGGTAAAACTGCTCGATTAACGTGGAAAATTCTTGGTTATGATTGCAGGTCCGAACTTCGAACTAGCGAGGTTCCAAATACTAGATCATTATGTAATCCAGGCTGAAAAGAAGCCTTGTTTGTTATACGAGGGATGTTGGGAAAGTCATGTCTAATTACCTTTATTTTCTTTTTTAGGTGATTGAAAGCAACCTGGCCATAAAGGACAATCATATTTAAGAAGGTGGACAAGATTTCAAGGGAAAATGTCAAGTGACCGGGTCACCAGAGCCTCCACAAATACACAAGTTTTGAGCAAAACCCAGAAAACATTAAATTAGAAAAGAATAATGTGATTCGTTTTTTGTTCTTTCCTAGGGGCGTTAGTGTTAATGAAATTCATCAAAAGTTGGTGGAAGTGAATGGTGATAATGCACTGTCGCATCGACAGGTAACACGATGGATAAACTCATTTAAGTGTGGTAAAACAAACGTCGAAGATGAACCTAGGAGTGGTCGACTAGAAACAGCAACTTCACCTGAAGTCGTGGAAATTGTACGGCAATTGAAAATGTCGACCAAGAAAGATTAGACAAATAGCGGAGGAAGTAAGGATTGATATTCATAGTGTTTGGGATATTCTACACCAACACCTTCGGCTCACAAAGGTCTGTTTCAGATGGGTTCCTCACAATTTGAACGTTTTTTCAGAAGCAAACTCGGGTGCAAATGTGTCAGGAAAATTTTGATTTTATGGAAGGAGATAGCTACTTCTACCAGCATGTAGTGACAGATGATGAAGCATGGGCTCACTGGTATGACCTAGAATCTAAACAAAAGCCCATACAGTGGAAGCATCAGGGGTCACCAACTCAAAAAAAAAATCAGGCAAAGAAATCGGCTGGTAAGGTTATGGTAACGGTTTTCTGGGACAGGGAATGAATTCTTTTGCTTGAAGCTATACCAAAGGGACATACCACTACAGGGACTACTTACAAAAAAAATTGAAGATTTACAGCGAACAGTTCAGAATTAACGACGCGGAGGAGCAAATTGTCGAATTTTGCTTCATGACAATACGTCAGGACACACGTAATCTTGTGCTGGCTCTTATCACAGAACAGGGAATGATTGAACTTTTCCACTCACTTTACAGCCTTGAGCTAGTCCCAAGTGATTATTATCTGTTTCGTCATTTGAAAAAAAAATACCACGAGGGACCAGCAATTTTCAAGCGACAAGCAGGTGATTCAGTTCTTTAACTCAAAGGATAAATCTTTTTATGTTGAAATCATTGAGTGACTTGGAACAAAATAGAGACGATGTGTATAACTGGAAGGTGATTACATTGAAAAGTAATAACGTTTTTTTTTCTCAGCTCATTGGTTTTCTTGTTAGCCCGCCATAGACATGACTTTCCCAACACCCCTCGTAATACTCAAAAGATTGTCACCTCAACTGAAAATAAAAGAAATCGTGTAACTTTGGCATTATATGCAACTAGTGTTCTTTAGGTTACTAAATAAAATGAAAGTGAATAAATAAAACGATCCTTTTATACACAAGAGAATGTGATTAGGTTTAGTAATTCCCTAAATTTGTAGAATATGCAAGAGTGGTTACGTAAGATGTTAAACCAAGTTGAACGTTAAGCCTTTTATTTAATATTCTGAAGTTCTTATTTACATGTTTCCATTCATGTCATTTTCTATGATTCAGTTTCATCTCTAGCTTCCAATATTTACTAGGACTTTTTCATGGCTTTTCAGATAATTATTCGTTTCGAATCAAAGTTCTGAATAAACTAGGAAATCCTCAAAGAAATATTGAACCCAAATCAGCATAGTATATTTGAACGTACGCATGTGTTAGTAAAAACATAACGAGATATTTTGGGAAGAATGATAAAGGAAATACCTACATACTTAACAAATAATAAACATGATGATATTCTAGACAAATGAAATTAATATTTTACAACAAGCCCATTAAAATGGGAAACCAGAATTTCAGGAATGATCCAAAAAGTGGATCAGAAGATTGCGATCTTGGCCAATAATTAGTTTTTGGATCAGGGGCACAAAATTTTTGAACGTCATCTAAATCGAGTTTTCGTTTTCTTTTTTTCAATGGAATTATCTAATCATACTGAGTTAAGTGATAGTTTGGGTTTGGCTACAGTGTATGTAGTTCTCCAGATATAAGGCATACAAGAAAACTTTTCCCTGAAATTTATTGGATCTTTTGATCCAAAATGTCCGAAATTATAACAAAGACATTATTATCTATGCAACAGAAATATGATTTTCTGAAAAAGTACTGCTTAAGAAGAGAACTAATTCTTGGAATTGTCTTCTTTGCAAAAAGCAGTTTCAGAGATTTTTTTACTTTGTTTCTGTAATATTTGAAAGGTAAAAAAATGATTGTTCCTTCTTTTCCCATGGTTCATTTCTTCTTCTCACCAAATATAATGAGTTCTTTATTTAGAGAGACAAGACAGTTCTTTTTTTCTTCATCGATTGCCAACATCTGTCTGTATCTATAGGTTGGAATCATTCATTTCAGACTCACAAAAGTGTTTTCATTCATATTCTATGCACTTCACAAGAATCAAAGTCTTAAGCTTATTACGAATGGTAACCTCCATTCTTGCTTGTCTTAAGTTCGACCTGGAAAATGTCATATGTGTAAGCTATCAGCAAAAGTGGGAGCCACGTACAGCACCTGACTGGCCACATTGGCTACTTGGCAATCGCCAAGAGTCCGAGGCCTGAGGAGCCTCGCATGGATTATGAGGCGCAGGACCTGTAGGCCTTGGTCGAATTTTCGCGAAATTTCTAGGCTTGACGCGAAATTTGTTGCTGACATCCCTAGTTTGTGTGTGTGTGTGTGTGTGCTGAACTCACCGGTATTGATCGGAATTGTCGACTTCTAGAATGGTCTACTTCTTGAAGCAATTTGCTAGTCAAGATGATAGTTAGCTCCAAATGACGCGGAGGGAGCATTACAGACCAAAGCTAGAACCTAATGGAAACCAGAGTGATAGCAAACCTGAGTCTGAAAGCGGAAATGAAAAAAAAATTAAAAGAAATTTTTTAGTTTTACGTCCCACGGTTACGCCGGCTAGGCTAAAGGAGAGGAAAGCGGAAATGAATCCGACACACAAACTGAGGTGAAAAAAAAATGAAAATGTGAACAATCAAAATGCTTTAAATGTGTCATGTACATTTTCTTTTCTGTTTCAGATTTTGCAACGGAGTGATTTATTTAGTAATTTGCACACTGCTTTCAAATTTGTTCTTACCTTCCCATGTACTCAAGTCACATGTGAGAGGGCATTTTCTAAATTGATAATTGGTGGAACTAGACTAAGATCTACGATAAGTCGAAACCAAAGAAAAAGTAATTGATTTGATTGCCTCATCAAATGAAGAACTGCGTAAAAAAACTGTCAAAGTAACTGAAGTTTGATTGTCTGAATGTTATTGAAACTTTTTAGCGATCTGTTTTGCCCTACATATTTACTCAACACAGAAAATATATTTTGTTACTTAATATGTTTTACAACTGACATGTTAAGTTTATATCAAATGGGGGGGACCGGCGCCAAGGGCCCTAAACTTGGCCAGTTCGACACTGCCTATGTATATCACTCCACATTTGTATTCATGTGCACTTCTCCCACTAGTGCAAAGAAAAGAAAGAACAAATTCACGTGTAGGTAGTGTGTAAAATATATTTGAACTAATGACCGTTCTTCATACATAGCTATGAAGACATGAGAATATATGACACAATGCGTTGTCTTCTTTAAAGGGCCGATTCGTCTTTCCGTCGCTGGGCAATTTACTTGATCATGTCAACATGAAAGAAGCATTTCCGCCTTCCCTCGTGAACATAATAAGCAAGGCCTAAATACGATGTGCATCAAGGCCGAAGATGAGTTTGGATCAATCATGGCGAGGGAATCTTTCTTGTGTCTATTGTTCGCCCACAAGACAAGCGACGCCTCAAGGACTCTGCCACCTACGTTCCCATAGCACACAGAGCCTTGAATGCTTCCATCTCCAACAACATTACATAACAACAACCGGCTGGAAGAAGACACAGCAATTCAACCTTTTCTATTTGGATAGTTTCTATTGACATTCTTATTTTCGCTCTCATTGCCTCTGCTTTTAACTATGGCTACTCAGGTGATGTCTATTCTTTCTACAAGGCCGAACGACGAAGGCGCCCTGAAAGCGGGTTATCCACCTTCTCATATCTCCCATCCAACATGGAACAATATTCGATTATTTTTCCATCTTAGTGATTACATATTCAGTTAATAATATGCATCAGAAAATATTAATCAGAAAACTGTGTCCGATATGCACAAGTAGTCAACTATAAATTTATTAAAATGCCCTTAACTCTTCTCGGTTATTATTATTATTATTATTATTATTATTATTATTATTATTATTATTATTATTATTATTATTATTATTATTATTATTTTTTTTTTTTTTTTGTCAGGTGAATCCGAGAAAATTTTCACGGACAAAAGAAATGATTTCTTTACTCTGACGTTCTTAAGATTTTCTTTTGTTTGAATAATTGTATTCCTAATTTCAAATAATGGTGTGCTTTTTTCTATTTAGTAGGGAAGATTTACAATACCAAGGGAAAGAAACACAAATTGTTTTGGTTACTTCACAGAAATCTAAGGCTATCATTACTAACATCTTATTGTGTATATATGGCAACAAAAATGTGATACCAATGTAGCCAGGTACACTGAGAAAAAAAATGTAGGTGGCATACTTAAAAAGATAGGTTACATGCGTAATTCCTGTAGTTTTTGGACTTAACGTACACTAGACGTATAACTGAAAACGCATGTTTTATAATACTTTCTGTATAAGTGTTCCATCTATACGTACTTTCCGTATGAAACAATATAGGCGGTCAGGATCTCACATACAAGTGGACGTATATAACATATAGCTGACGAAGGAAACATAAGTATATGCATGTGATATACGGAAAACTGTTAGATGTCAGACATCCTGCAATGGCATGATGTAACATCTAAGGGCAGTGCCTATGTAGCATACGGATAACTTATGCTCCGTACTTATTTCTATAGTGAGCAAGAGGATACCGTATATTTGTACAATATACCGCTGTCCGGAGAAGGGATTTTTCTCTGTGTAGTGGCGGCGATTGGACGTTAAAAGTGAGGGGGCAAGACATGATCTGAATATCTGTATATTAATGTTAGTTTTCCTGGTTACTTCTAACAATTTGTTTGACGAAAGGTTGTATAACTAAAAGGATACTGTCTTTTTCAGTTAAAATACCATGTTTCATATTTTATTAAGTAACTTGACAAAAGCAACGGAAGTAGGCACTAGCCCTTTGTACTCTTAAACAACGAAGGTGTAAGAAGACATTTAATTCCCTGCTCATGAGCATCTAAAAATTCTGTCTGGAAAATTGTGTTATCAGATTATTTAATAACAAATTTGCAAAACAAATAAACAGAAAGGACAATATTAATCATAGTAATGAATAATGAGGCTTGTTTTGTAGAAGTTACATTGAAACTGGGGATTACTGAACAACTTATATTTTTAATTCCACACATGCCATTAAATGTGTTATTACTCTTAGAAAATGAAAGACAGTAAATAGTAAAAGCACATACTACGACATTTAAACAAATACGCAATTGCCATATTAATTGCTTTGAATTGCAATTAAAACGCAATTCCTGTAGCTTTATTAACTCCAAGAGAAGAAAATAACCAATACGTACGCAATCAATGGCAAATATTATATGGCACCATTTTTTTCTATGAAACAGTAATACATTTAAAACTTTACATTTCCAAATGAAACTATATACATTAAGGGGTCACTTCAAAAAGTGGGGGACAACAGTCCCCTCTTGCCCCACTAATCGCCGCCCCCGTAGCCAGGCATCGTAAACTGTAAGAATTAATGAATTTGACAAAGCAAATGTATTGGTAGAGTGATAGCACAGGAAGAGAATTAGTTCAATTGGACAGCACGCATGCGCATTGCTTCATCAAATATTTAATGTAAGAATTCCTTGGACAGAGACTCACACAAATTTCGAAGAGGTTTCCATACAAAATTCATTGTTCCTTGCTTTGAGACGATCGCGGAATTGATAAGGAAATCAATTTAACTAGAAAAACTCTGGTGGACGATACAGAGGATTACGCACCGCTAGAAGTTCCAATTTCGACCGGTAGAGGGTGTTTGCTGTCATCTAATGACGAGATGTATAACCAGATTTCTAAATTAAAAAGAACAAAATTAACAAAAAGCTTCACGAGTCGTCGTTTTGTTCCTAAAACAAGTTGTTTTATTTTATGTTGTTGCTAAAACAAGTTGTTGAAAACAAGTTATTTCACATTAGATAAATTGTAAAGAAATATCTGTAAAAGCAAATAAAAAAGAAAGTGGTACTTAGAATGTGCTAAGATTAGCTTTTAATGAAGACTTACAAATTAAAGAGGAATAAAATTTTAACTTACGCTTTCCATATTTTGTGTAACCAAATTAATGATATCTGATTGTTTAAAGCATACTTTTATTTCAGATTGTTAACATTAACAATTTGGAGTTTTTAAAATTATTGAAACAACATTGTAAAACAGAACCACATTGTTATTTCTACATTCTTAAATTTTTGAACGTCTCAAAAATTATGTATAGTGAAGAAAACAAGAAATCATTTTAATATTAAGGTTCATTTGTGAAGTTTTAACATCTAGGTACAAATGAAAAACGGAAACAATAATTCATTATCTCTTGATTGGTTTTCTAGAAATTACATAACTGAAATAAAAAGATACTATAGAAATAAGAACGATGGTTCAGTGATAGCCCTCCCCGCTGGTCTAGTGGCTAACAGGTGCGCCTTTGGCGTACGGGGTCTCAGGTTCGATTCCCGATGGGAGAGCCTTAGGAATTTTAACTGTCTTCTATGTTTCTGTTAGGGATGCGCACGAGACAAGATTTGTGGCTCTCTCGTCTCGAAAATGTGCTGTAAAAGTGATGTCTCGACTCGAAAAATGTATATTTCTCTATTGGATGAGCCGTGTCTCGACTCGAATTTTGTCAGGAAAATCCTGTCTCGACTCGTCTCGTGCGCATCCCTAGTTTCTGTGTTCGTGTCCCTGTCGTTCTAGGTTATTGGACAAAGCGAGCTAAACGAGTAAAATAAGTAATAACCTAGTAATAAGTAAAAAAAATTCTACAGTGCTTAGCTTTGGTACATGAAGTCCGTGGTTCGATCCCCGTCCAACAAGTTTGTGGTGGATAACATCGTGTCCATGGGTTTTCACAGGATACTCCTGTCTCCTCCCACATTATTTTCCCACCAATCTTTCCATAATCATTCACTTCCCTCAATCATCCGTCTCTCTTATCCTAAAGAACATAATCGTAGGACGTTAAACTGAAAGATCTCATTTCATTTCAGGAGACAAAGAGAGACAAACAATAAAGTTTTCTTGTCTCGCCTTGTTTGGTAATTTTTCGTAGAAGTCTCGTCCTCTCGTCTCGTCTAGATTCTCGGAAACCTATTCTACTCTTGTAGACAAACATTTTCGCATCTAGTTTTGTAAATGTATGTCCTCTACTTGTCTCTCTATTTATGCCCTCTATTTTTTTTTATTTTGTCTAGAAGTTATCAGAATCCTAGTGTGTCGCGAGGGTATCACAAAGAGTTTAATACAACAACATCTGAATCCTATTGAAATATTCTGTAGGTAGAGTCAATAACGTACACAGGTGTTTTAATCCTTCACCCTTTTATTATAAAAGTATCGTATATTTTATCGTACAAAGTTTCTATAAGTCATTCTCTAACTATAAACTACTCAAGTATTCAGTGTATGATATCAATAATCCCCTTCGTCATACGATGTTGCCTAGGATAGAAAGAATGCCAGCCCAAAGCGTCCCCAAACGGTGATAGGTGTCTCCATAGCCCATTCCAGCATCGGGAGAAGGTATTGTAAGTTAATCATTAGTGATGATTTCTTTGTTCCAACGTCCTCTTTTATAGCCATCCTTTGGAGGGAGAACCTGTGGAGGGGTTGTCGGATTTCTTCGTGATTCTCCGTGTCCTCTTCGTCTATTCCTGAAAGTCTAGTTCTGTCGTTTTAAATATTTATTTACAAATTGTGAAAACACATGTTTATAGTAAAAAAAAATGTGGCTTATAGTATGAGTGTACGAATCCTTGCAATATTTATTATTGGAGTATATTGTGTAATGACTTACATATCATTACAAATTCATAAATGTTCTGCACTATATTCGTACAATCACTTTACAAATTTATAAAAGTATAAAACAGTGTTTGAGATCAAAGACAGTAAACTAGTATTCCCATGACACTCGATAAAATTCTGGGGCCGCCGTGGCTCAGTGGTAGAGCGTTCACCTCTGGTGCTTGGGGTCCCGGGTTCGATCCCAGCCCCCGCCAAGTGAACTTTGTGGTGGACAAACACCGTGTCCGTGGGTTTTCTCGGGGTTCTCCCGTTTCCTCCCACTTTCTTCATTCCACCATTTCATTCATCACTCATCATCACCGTCTCCTTTAGCCTAACCGGCATAACCGTGGGACGTAAAACTTAAAGATTTCATTTCATTTCATTTCATTTTCGATAAAATTCTCTCCTCGTCTCGAATTTGAAAAGGCACAGATGATCATAGCCACCACCAGAGGTAAAGGAGGTGTACTGTATGTTCCAAGGGTATAATGATTAGGAGATTCAAAATTCCTTCCCAGCAGATTATATATTCCTTTTATAATCTGTAGCAACGTTATTAAAACTGTAGTCTGCAGACTAAAAATGGGATATATATAACGGGTGATCAAAAGGAAGGCTACAAATTCTATAGTGAAATGTGTGTATATTATTTGATAGAACCAACACAGCCAACAGATAGTACATACATTAGATTATATTTCGGCATAATCTCCATATCGGTTGAGATAGGTACTTGTCGCATCGTGTGATGAGTTTGAAGATTCTCTCCTGGTTAAATTCCTGTCCTTGCGTTTTCAGCCACGTTCTCACGAAGTGGTACATCTCCTCGTCTGAAGCGAAGCGATGGCCTCCTAGGTGCTCTTTCAAGTTCGGGAACAGGTGAACGTCGCTTGAAGCGAGGTCCAGGCTGTAGGGAGAGTGGTCGATGATGTCCCAGCGAAATTGCTTCAACAGCGTGGTGGTCTTCTGGGCTGTATGCGGGTTCGCGTTGTCGCGACGTTTTCTCTACCAGCCACAAACTTTCGACATCATTCTTTCACATGGTGACGAGACATTACAGTCACTCCGCAAACCTCTACCACCTGATGGCGAATTTCAGCCGCGGTTACATTTGTCGCCCACAGAAATCGAATAACTGAGCGGACTTTTTCGCGAGACCAGTTTTCCAAACGAGTCGCCATTTGCGTTTACCTACAACTAGCGCCATAGGGGCGAGTGATTGAAACTCTGCACAGTTGCCAACTCCATGTATTAAAATTACCGCACACTCATTATTACTCTATAACAGACGAAACTGCAGATATATCAGCCTTGTAACTTTAGTTTCTGATTCTTCCTCGTATATTCTTAGCTCATGAAAATGAAATATTCCAATTTATCGTCCCACGTTTATGGAATTCAGATTAAGGGAGGCGGAGTGCTCTAGCTCATAAAAGGAGAAATTCAGGTTATTATTATATATGTTGTTTCATAGTATCAGCTTCAATATTAATCGGTTCTTATTCAACGATTTCAGTACACCTATAATGAATTTGTTTTCTCGTGCACTATGTTCATCGCAAAACATTTCTAATTTCTACTCTAATAGTTGGGAATTATGCGTAAATGTGTCAATGGAGATTTAAATAGTTTTGTATTTCGGCTTGGATTAAAAAAAAAAAATAGAAAACAAAAGAAATGTATCTAAAGTCTGTGACAAACATCTTGGCATTTCAGCGAAACGAATAAAACGCAATCTCTGACGCGACGTTGCCGAGTGCTAAGGGACGTGGCTATGGATAAGCAGACAAACTACAGCGCGATCAGGTGGCACGGGATAGACGTGGATGTGTACAAAATAAACGTGGCAATACCGCTGGCCTTTCATTTGCTAGCAGCATTTAAAGGGAACTTGGAGCGCTGCCTTCAAATGCCAAGATGTTTGTCACGCCGTTTAATTTTTTACTTGCTAAAATCCATAGGTTTACATGCATCAGAATGGGATTCAGTGATATTTTTGCAATAACAATGCCATTTTTATTCTGATTACTTCTCTCAAAACTTGTCTCCACTCATTATATAGTGGCGTACACAGAATACCATCAAGGTTGGGGAGGATTGAAGCATCCAACATGGGAAGGGGCATGTTAAGTAGCTTTAGGACATGTACGATTTTCATTCGTATCTTAATGTAGCAAATTTTTGTTACTATAATATCTTCATACGCTACTGTAATTAGCGGAGAGAATTTAAGCACAGGGCATAATTAACAGTTACAACATATATTTATCCGTTCAAGCCCGTTCGACGTATATATCTACGGACCCTTATAGCGCTTTTAGAGGCGGTTCGACGTACACATATACTGTACGTCCCATGTAGGAGTGACGAAATTATACATATTCTGAAATTTGTTGTTTTCCCACGTGAACGAAAACGCATGTCATTCAAGAGTAGACTGCAATGTGCTGCCAACTAATGATTTTCGTTCTTATGACATGAAATTATGTTCATTTCTATGACATTATGAGAAACTTCCTGTTTTCTTGATTTCAAATTACCGGCTCTCGCAGCGGCTGATGGGTATTTAACTCCCGGTTAGTAGAGTTAAACAAGCAAATTCTGAAAAAAAAAAGACAAGCAGTATTATTCTTCAAAATATCCGACCCTCACAGATGAAAGGGTCTGATTTCAAGATTACTTCATGGACACCACAAAGTATAAACTTCAGACATCAGAACTCCACACTAAAAGAGAGGCTTCTTTATTAAAAAAAAACTTTAATAAAGAATGTAAACAACATAAGGGCAGCAGTAAATAAGCAAAGAAGAAAAACAAATTCTAAAGAAAATTGAAAAACGTTTCCGTCGAGCATGAAACAGTGGATTAAATTACGTCGTCTAGTTTGGACATTTTATGCTTCGTACATCAATTAAAATTCATCCTCAAATACTAAGATATAAGTCATAGTTTACCTGTAAATTGCAAACTGGCTAGAATCGCCAAGTGCCTCCACTTTTAATTTAGAAGAACAATTACCAGCGCGGAAAGAAAAAGTAATAAATATAACGGATATCATCAGGCATCCCTAAAGTTTAAGAAAATAATTTCAGAAAATAAAGTTTGAACTACCGAATCAAATTCTCAGTTACAAAGGACGCGAAAGCAAACATACAAGCATTCATATTTAATTTCAGATTATAATACTGTGACGTCAGCACTGACGCACTTTCGCCTAAAGTATCGCATGCAATCTAAAACTAAACGATTACCATCTTGTAATGGATGCGAAATGCGTGATTTTCTTGGTTTTAGATGTCGGAAGACGCATTGTCGTGCCTCGATTGGTGAGAAATATCCAAGGTAAAACGATGAAAAAGAATGATTACTTCATGACGTCAATCTACAGTGGAGCGTATCAGTTCTATGACCATTATAGTGTTGTATCATACAAGGAGTTGAAACGAAAGACATTTTCCCGTCAATTGCTATCGTTTTTCATCTGGTGGGTTGGTTAAACACCAAAGCACAGAGGTAGACCACTCTGTCCATAAAATTTAGTTTCCTAACTAGGAGTTCCCGTCTCAATTGAGGATAGTTTCTCGTATTTTTTAGTAACAGGAATATTACAGACTCAGGAACAAACGTCTAACAGTAAGCATACTCTGTTTCTGTCATGCAATCGAAATCTTCTTCCATGTTCCTCCATAAACTAATGATTTCGTTCAAGGATGGATAGAAAACAAGAAACTTAGAGAAGCTCTGTAATAGATCTTTCTAAATAATTATGTTGAAATGCCAGCATCTTTAAAGGCAGTAAAGTAATGAAACTAAATCTTTGGTTTATCAAAAAATGAAATATTTCAGTTTAACATCCCACTATTATGCCGGCTAGGCTAAAAGAGACGTGATGATGAGAAATGAATGCAATGTTGAAATGAATAAAGTGGGAGGAAATGCAAGAACTTCGATAAAAACCCATGCGCAGATGTTGGTCCACCACAAGTAAGCCTAAAAGGAAGCCGACTTCCCAGCCATTTTAGTGTTGCCAGTAACATAAAGGTAGGAGTAAGGGACAAGGCGATCAACTTTTACCCCCCCCCCCCCAATATGTTATAGTGACAAACGCATGTGACTAAAGAAAACGGTGATGATGAGAAATGAATGAAATGGTAATATGAAGAAAGTGGGAGGAAATGGGAGTACCCCGAGAAACCCCAAGCACACAGTGCTTGTCCACCACAAAGTCAACTTGGCACGAGATGGGATCAAACTAGGTACCCCACACACCAGAGGTGAACGCTCTACCACTGAGCCACCATGGCCGCCTTTAGCAGAGCATCCACTATTATTCCATTTAGAGATAAAAATGAGAGCAAATAAACAATGTGAGAAAACTACGAGCAACCTACATACACGATGTTGTTCACCACAAACTTTCATAGCCTGGGATTGAAGAAGGAACCCTGGGCAGAGACTGAAACTCCTAAGAAAGTTAATGAACATGTTTCGTGTTCATTCAAGGTACTATCTCCTATTCCTTTGGTACTGTTGATGAAAACCAGCAAAAAAACACTGCCAGGAGATGTGGCTATTCGTTGCTCATACCGTCGTCATCAACAACACATCCCAGCATATTATCATATCAAAAACTTCTGAACAAATGGATGAATTTCATTAAATTATGCAATGAGCTACGGAGAATTATGTCTTACCTACACCAAGAACTCTGCTGAAGTTGGTTCTATTTCTTCAACAAAACAATATCAGTAGACCTGGATTCGAATCTCGGTGATGAACACGGCAGCTCAGTGGTAGAACGTTCATGTCTGGTGCGTTGGGTCCTTGGTTTGATCTTATCTTGTGTCAAGTGAGCTTTGTGGTGGACAAACCCCATGTGTGTGGGTTTTCTCGGGGTCCTCCCGTTTTCTCCCACTTTCCTCATATTACTATTTCATTCACTTCTCATCATCTCCATCTCCTGTAGCCTACGTGGCATAACCGTGAGACATAAAAATGGAAGATTTCATTTCATTTATTTTTTTTTTCGATTTTCAGTGGAAGTACGTTACTATGTAGTTTGGATTCCACGTTAAACTGTAGTTAAATGTCATACATTGTGTTTCATAATAACACCGACAACGTTTGGGAGGTGATTCCTTACACCAAGATAAAACGAAGAGTATAGACCAACCTGGGTGCTTCCTTTTGGAGTTATAGGCTGACGAATATATATATATATATATATATATATATATATATATATATATATATATATATATATATATATATATATATATATATAAAGAACTTTAAAGGTCCATAGCTCCAATAGTATGGGATCTACTGTAGTCGGGCCAAGACTTCACTTAGGAACTAGTATGTGCTCTATCCAAATATCTATGTTTCAGAATCCTGCGGTACTTCCGCAACAATTTTTTATAGAAGTAGTTGGTGAGTAGACCCTCTACTTCAAATTATATGCCAGTAGCCAAACTTATTCTATAAAAATTGTCGCGTGAGTACCTTAGGATTCTGAAACATAGATATTTGGATAGAGCACATACTAGTTCCTAAGTGAAGTCTTGACCCGACTACAGTAGGTCCCATAGTATTGGAACTATGAACCTTTAAAGTTCATGTTTCCATGTTTTCGTCAGCCTATAACTCGGAAAGGAAGCATTTGTTCACCCAGGTTGGTCTATACTTTTTGTATTTTCTTGGTATCAGGAATCACCTCCTAAACGTTGTACGTGTTGTTTTGAAACACCCTGGAGCTCCTTCGTGGCTAAGCGGTTAGCGTACGCGTCTTTGGCGTGGGAGACCCGGGTTCGATTCCCGGCGGGAGCGCATGTGGTTCGGATTCCACGTTAATCAGTAGGTCCACGTCTCATATAGCCTCGCTGCTGAAAGGGACGCTAAACTAAAATCAAATCAAAATCAATTGAAACACCCTGTATATTATCTGCGCTCAAACAAATATTGAGTGCATGTTTTTACTGAATACTGACAATTTTAGGGAAAAAATAACCATAAGTATATTTTATGCCAACCGCTTCTGTATAGGAACAAGACAAGGCGACTGAGTTGTAGAATAACGCAATGCACGGAACTCCCCTGCGGTGTTAGAAACAAAATTAGTGTAGGTTTTCAATCAATACATAATCAAGAACGTACTTCGAAGGATACTTACTCACAGGAATTCAATATTCATGACACAGCAATGAGCAATTACTGCTATTGTTAACATCAACAACAGACAGTCGTGCGACCCATATTTCAGAGGATTTCATCATGAAGTCAATTCAAACAATGGAGAGTGATGATCCACAAAACATTAAGGGATATAATATTGGCATTTGTCAAAGAAAATCAACAACTTTACAAGATTAGTATCATAATTTGAGATTTAATTAATCGACCTTTTGTTTCGTTGGCTCGTCCAATTTTCCTTGTGATCTACCATTTAAAAACGCTCGCCGTACAGGCAAAGTCCCTGGAAGTTTGTTTACAAAAGTAATACTTCTGTCTGATGCATCGGCCCAAATCTATCTTCAACATAGCAAGGGACGGGTAAGACCGTTCCCATATATATTTTAAGCGAAGTTTAAAATATTTATGAAGTTGAAAAACAACAATCCTGTGGAGTATCAGGGGAGCAGAGTTGTCTTCAACATTGGGAGGCGAGAAGATTAGAGGCTTATTCTGGTGGGAAGAGATGGGAATAATAGTATGGTAGATAAATCTGATTTCTGAGGTGAGCCTGTTGTATATTATACAGCAAAGGACATCAATTTGATCTCACTTTCCTTTCGGTGGCTCAGTGGTAGAGCGTTCACCTCTGGTGCTAGGGGTCTCGGGTTCAAACCCTGCTCCCGCCAAGTGAACTTTGTGGTGGACAAACACCGTGTGTGGGGGTTTTCTAGGGGTTCTGCCGATTCCTCCCACTTTCTTCATTCCACCATTTCATTCATTACTCATTATCACCATCTCCTTTAGCCTAACCGGCATAACCGTGGGACGTAAAACTCAAAATTTCATTTCATTTCATTTCACTTTCCTTTGTGGCAGTCAGACACAAACCATCATATTTATTTCCAAAAAACACATTTCAAATCGGATTATTGGGGGGATAGTCCCCCCAGTTCCAAGATTAGGGAACACGTCCCCCTCAACTTCCCGGGATTTGCGCCAGTGGTCTGATGGTTTGCTTTTTGCAATGGAATAGCACTCTCCATTTTACACAAGTTCCAAATAGTATATCCGTTTTGTTTGTTTGTTTCTTGTTTCTTTGTTCCTTCATGATGTCTGTTGCACCTAAAATACAACGAAACACTGATAAATTTTCGTGAGAAAATTCACTACATATTTTCTCTGGGGTTCATACATATTTTTTACAAATAAAAATTCGAATCTCACGAAAATTTTCCAAAGTCATTACTGAAGTAGGTGTGTTGATCAATTGCAATCGTCGCTAGAAGGACCATTATAGACAAATTTTCTCCCTAAATCTAAAAAGTGAATTGAAAAAAGAAGAAAATACACAGCTTCAGAATCGCTATGATATGAAAAGCATGTAAACCTTTTGAACTTCTGCCACGCAACTCTTTTTGAGATATGAGAACAGACCACCAGTCCTGATAGAAACACTACTGTTTCAACTTCATGAAGTGGTTTCATAAACATTAATTCACACTTTTTTGGTAACTATGTAGTAATTTATTTTTGATTAATTATTTTCACCAACTCCAAGCGAGATTGTATGGAATGACTGTCTGAGTTCTACATGCAGATATAGAAGTATAATAAATCTCAGTCTAAGCAGGGTCGTCTCTATCACGTATGTGCAACATGTGCATTTGCTCGGGGAGGCAAGTTTCGAGGGGCAACAGAATCTGCCATAACTATACTATTTAAAATAAATATTTCTTGTTGGAAGTAGACTTCATGACGATGGCAGTTAAATTTACTAAGCCGACCTTCTATTTGAATACTGCATTCATAAATCATATTTAGGTTAGTTTAAGGTAACATGGACACGGTAAAGCAAATGGTCGAACAAATTCCAGCTGAATTGCTTGATTGTTGTCAAATACAAGAACGCAATTGTTGAACAGTAGCGACACCTGTTCCATTTAGTTAGTTATCACAGTTTTGATATGAAAAGTAATCTTGTCTTTGTTACAAACAAATGCCTTATCATTGAAGGTGCAAAGAAGTTCTTTCTTAATTTTTTTTAACAGATGTAGAAGGAAATCAAGAAATAAAGATAAAAGAGCTAGTTGCACTGGAATTGCGAACTGATATATTGAAATTGAAGCTCGATATTAGAATTCTATATAAAGCGTTACCATCTTTCTTTTGCACGTGTACTTGCTTTATCTTTCACTAACAAATTAGATCATTATTTAAAGAAAAAAAACAGACACAACGAGATCGTATTTGTAGTATTTAGGCCTTTCTGAGTGCGAGTGCACTTTCCCTGCCCTTCATTGTTCATGATGAGGTAGCATAATTAAAATCATGGCTTTTAAAATTTGTTTTTTCTGGAGAACTCGGAGGTAAATGATGCCATTGCACGGAGCGGCGAATTGCCACGGCTCTGGGTCTAAGTATGAACGAAAATAATATAACGATCATAATTAGACTCTGTTTATTTATCTCCATGTTTAAGGTAAAGGAAGATGAGAGTCGATAGTTCAGCCCGAATACAAAATGTCACCCAAGGTAGAAATCAAATACGGAGCTTGCATGCGCAATTCTTATTTAGAGTACTAAATAGATTTCTTAAATTTTGGAACTATTCCGATATAAACTTTCTATCTTAAAAATGCATCTCTATTTCTCTCTATAGCTACAGTAAATTGTTGTTCCAAGTGAATGGCTCTCTGTCCTCCGAATTACTGAAAGCTTCCGTAACTTTGCCGGTGGATGACTCTGGTTGTTTTGGAGCGAAAACTGTCAATCTCGAGGGGGAATCCATTACTGTTCATAACTTTAGTAACAGGATGACCCTTTCTCATTCGTCTTGTGAGTGATGGATCACCATCCACAGGGATCCAATATCTCTCTCTAATCCTTTCTATTTGTTCTTAAATCACATGATGCCTCATCGTTTCACATAGTCTTACCTTCTCTCCAGTTTGTGAAATCACAAATTCCAATTAATGGACAGTAAAAGGAAATTATCTTGCTTTATCATGAGCAGTGACGTGTTCAGAATGTTGTTTTGGGAGAGGTAAGCACAACACGTGAAAAGAACTTCTCGCTATCGATACCAACAAATTTTAATGAAGTTCATTTTCCTTCCTTTAATATTTGTATAATGACACTTCCAGGTATGAGGAATGAAAATATTGAGGAAGAGTGGGGAGGGGGAATAAATAACTGCAAAGTAAAATAATACTTAAATTATGAAGAAGGAAATGCGCGGGAGGGAGGTATGAAATTCGGTGGCCGTACATTTTTGAAAAGTATGTAGAATAACCTATCGTTTAAAATTAAATACAGATCCCTCAATAAAGAAAAGAAATGTAAGTCATCTAAAAGAAAAGGCGAAATTTGAATGAAACAATCAAATAATAAAACACTTATGAACAATAGAAGGATATTGATATTATTACACTATATTTTATTAAACAACATACAACATTTTGTTCTTACATAATTTTTCACAATTAATTTAATAATTTTACCTTTTTTTAAAACAGCTCCTTGTGAACAGTATTGTGATTAGGGCCTATATTAAGATACATACTTCTCTAGTTTTGGTGTTACTGACCACGGCTGACTTGAATCACAACTAACAACGGTCGAAAGTATGATAGGAGAAACTAAAGAATGTAACAACTAAGAAAAAGAAACAGAAGAGTAGAATGGACGAAAGAAAGAAGAAAAGAACGCAGTTCTTACATGGAATGAAATTTGACAAATACAGTATTATTTCTGAACAAAGTGCATAAGAAAATGGAAAGTCAGTGAAGTTCTTAGAAATGGTAAGAAGGACTATTATCGTACGCGGAATGCGAAAAATTAACAAATTTATTTCGGGGGAAGGTCTGAGCCCCTGATAGAACCCCAAAAAGCCACTGATCATGACCAATGGGAAAGTAAAAACTTTCTTACCACTAGAATAAGGAGGGATAAAATTCACAAACATCGAATGGGATCCAAGCTATTCTTTCTTGTAAAATTTACGTCACTGAATTTTAACACTTCGCCACATGTGTGGAAAATGTTTTCAAGAATTAAGAAATCAATTTACCAGCAATTTCATGACTGATGAATCCAGTTATAAAGAACTAATTCAATCAATTGCCAGTCTAAAACACAAGGATAAATATTCACAATGTGTAACTTTTACTGAATCATATTTTTTACTTTCAACGCGGTGGCTCAGTGGTAGAGCGTTCACCTCTGAGGTATGGAGTCCTTGGTTCGATCACAGCTCGTGTCAAGTGAACTTTGCGGTGGACAAACACCGTGTGCGTGGGTTTCCTCGGGATTCTAACGTTTCCTCCTTCTTTCTTTATTCCACCATTTCATTCATATCTCATCATTACCGTCTGCTTTAGCCTTGGCGGCATAACCGTGGGACGTAGAACTGAAAGATTTCATTTCATTTTTACTTTCAAGCAATATAATAATGGGAGGGGAAAGTCTGCCGTGTCGTGACAAAACACTGTAACTTTGGCGGAGCAGTTTTGCGAAAAAGAGCCGTAAAGTTTTCATGCGAAAATGTGATCTGTATCGTGTAGAACCAATGTATCTTGACTTTGGAAACACATGGTTACATGTAATGTTACGTAAATGCATGTTGTGTGATTAAATTTGGTGAAAATTGATTGGTTGACCATTATTGCCTAGTTACACTGGTTCTACACGATACAGATCACATTTTCGGATGAAAACTTTACGGCTCTTTTTCGCAAAACTGCTGCGCCAAAGTTACAGCGTTTTGATACGACACGGCAGAAGTGTGGTAAATCGAATTTGAAAGAAATCGAATTTGAGATTTCAACAGGTTTACACATTGCATAATCCTACGCATTTCATTTTGTTTTAATAAGTGACATCTATAAATTGGTCTATGTCTGATCTTTGGACATTTTTTTTTTGTTGTTAAACGTTAATAATATTGCATTATTTATTTATTAGCATCAATTACCCGCTTCGCTGGGTTAAAATAACAAAAAAATAGTAATAATATATTCCGTTACTCACTCACTTTTTACTATTACTAAAGCGCTTTCTGATATCGGTCATTTTCAATCATTTATATATATATATATATATATATATATATATATATATATATATATATATATATATATATATATATATATATATATATATATATATATATATATATCCTCCCTCCCCGAGTTGCGGTGCAAAATTAGGATTTAAACGGGATCGAAAGTATCACTGTTCATCTCAGCGACCCTGAAAACTATGGATTGTACACTAATGTTGGTCAATTTTGATCATTTTTATGTATCTCCCCCTCCCCTCCCCAAGTTACGGGCCTCAATTTGGACGTAAACGGGATCGAAAGTGTCTCACCAACCTCGAAAATTATGGATTCGACACTAATATCGGTCATTATCGATCATGTTTAAGTATCTCTCCTCCTCCCCCGCCCCTAATTGCACCTTTAAAGTGAAATTATGAGAGACTTTACAATCCGTAACCTCATTTATGTTCAAATTTTATTGAGATCGGTTTTGTGGTTCAAGAGTTATTAAATCACAAACAGCCACTTTCATTTTAATATACAGGATGTTTCAAAACAACACCTACAACGTTTGGATGTGATTCCAGACACCAAGATAAGACATAAAGTATAGACCAACCTGGGTGCACAGATGCTTCCTTTCGGAGTTATAGGCTGCCGAAAACATGAGAAATGAAATTTAAAGTTTCATAGCTCCAAAACTATGGGAGCTACCTAATCGAGTCAAGATTCAACTTAGGAACTAATATGTGCGCTGTCCAAACATACATGTTTCAGAATCCTAAGGTACTTACCCAACAATTTTTATGGAGGGAGTTTGGCTACAGGTATTTAGTTTTAAGCACTCACCAATTACCTCTATAAAAATTGTTGCGGAAGTACCTTAGAATTGTGAAACATGGATGTTTGGATAGGGCACATATGGACCTTTAAAGTACAATTCTTCATGTTTCCGGCAGCCTATAACTCCGAAAGGAAGCATTTGTCCACCGAGATTGGTCTATACATTTTGTCTTATCTTATGTCAGGAATCACTTTCCAAGCGTTGTCGGTGTTGTTTTGAAACATCCTGTATACTGATTTTTATATCTCTCCCCCTCCCTCTCCCCCTCCCCTACGTTGTTTCGTCAAAGTGAGATGATAAAAATCATTCCAGGTCCAAAACTCGTTCATGCTCAAAATTTGATTGAAATTGATCGTTTGGTTCAAGTTAGTTAGTTTTATTTATTTTTTTTACATCTCCACTTGCTCCCCACTCCTAAGTTCTACCGTCAAAATGAATAGATAGAAACCATCCCAGGCTTGAACCTCATTCATGTTGAAAATTTGATCCAGATCGATCAGGTGGTTCAAGAGAATAAGAGTCACAAACCTAGTCATTTTTCAATTTTATAATATAGATTTATTGTTTCCAAAATGGCTCCTTTTAACAGTCAGTAACTTTGATATACCGCGCATGCTTCCCCTTCTGAGTAAGTCTACAATTATCTTGTTCATGCTGTAAATAACTACCGCTATCAAGTTAAACAATAGAAGGAAGAGAGTACAAAGCCTACACATAAATTCCTCTTCTATGAAAAGCTTTATCCCACCTTTCATGAAGGACTACTTTTCGTATTGTCTTCTTTCCTACAACTAAATTACAAAAGAACAAAAGATATAAAGTTCCCCCTCTCTTTATTACTAAGAATCACTTTTTTTAACAATAGAATGAGCTTGGAACTAACATTAAAATAAAACTCCAACTCTTCTAAGGAAATGTGCGTTCTTGACTTTGTAGTGCGTAACCTTGCTTCGATTCCCAGTAGAAATACATATTTCAATTAAAAATTTTCTTATATGCCTTATATCTGGAGAACTACATATAGTGTAGCCAAACCCAAACTACCACTTAACTCAGTATGATGTTCCTATTCCGTAGAAAATACGAAAACTCGATTTAGGGGCCGTTCAAAAAATTTTGTGGCCCCTGATTCAAAAATGCATCAAAAGATCCAATAAACGAGGGTTGTGCAGAAAGTAACACGTTTTGAAATTAAAAAAAAAAAAAGTAACAGAATGAACAAACCAAACTGTATTATATACATTTGAAAGGTACGCTCTTAAGCTGTTTCCACATAATCGTCATGCAAATTAAGGCACTTATAATAATACCCTGGCCCAAGTTGTTGAATACCGTCCCTGTTGAAATCTGCCGTCTGCGGTTTCAGCCACAGGCTTACACCGGCATGCAGTTCGGCGTCAGTATCAAAGCGTTGTGTAGCGAGGCATGTCTTCGTCACTGGGAAGATTTGGCCGAATTTTGTCATCGATTTACCTCACCAGTTCATCAGACACAAGGCTAGGCCTACCACTGCGGGCCTCATCGTCAACATTGGAACGGCCATTTTAAAATCAATGCATCATTGCCTTACTTGGCCTTCATTCATTATTCCATGTCCGTACACTTCACACAGTTGGCGATGGATTTCAATTGATTTTTTTTTTTTTTTTTTTTTTGCCAACAGAAACCTAATCACAGAACGCACCTACAAGAGGCGGGATTTTCTATTGCAGCGCACATTGTAGCAAGTCACAGAAAACGTGGTAAGAGCGTCACAGTCCTCATTCTACAACAGTTAAATGCTTACTGAGTGTGGAAACGTGGTGATACCAAGATGGCGACTCAAGTCCCGTGCACTGCCGGGATAGTCCAATAAGTCTGGTAGTTTCTGGACAGTCCTCGTACAAATCCCTATTTGCCCAGTACTCCAAAGTAACTATGAATGTAATACCACCAAGATTCGCAACCTTTTTTTAGTTCAACTTTCCACGATTATGCCCGTTAGGCTAAGGGAGGCGGGTTATTAAAGCAAGCGAATGATAATGGAAGAATTGGTGGAATGAGAATGTGGGAAGAAACTGGAGTACTACTAGAAAGCCAACGGACACAACTTGTCAATTTGGCCGGGGATTGAACCGGGGACCCTATGCACTAGAGGTAACCGATCTACCACTGAGCCACCGTCCCTCCCAACGTCGAGGATTAGCAGCACGTGTAAGAAGTCATATCCTAAATATTTCAATAGCCAAATTACTATTATTATTATTAGTAGTAGTAGTAGTTGTTGTTGTAGTGGTAGTAGTAGTAGTAGTAGTTGTTGTTGTTGTTGTTTGTTGTTGTTGTAATATTAGTAGTAGTAGTAGTAGAACAAGAAGAAGAAGAAGAAATAGTAGTAATAGTTAAGATACCTGCATACTAGTGTTTACATTCACCATTTTGTTCATACTCATCATCACCATTTCATTTACCCTCGGAGCGTAAACAAGGGACATTGAACTACAAAGAATTATATGTTTTCCTTATTAATTTAACGTCGCACAATTATACACTGAAACTAAGGGAAACGTTAATAATAAGAAAATTGGAAATGAAGTTAAATCTTTCAGTTTTACGTCCCAGGATTATGTCGTGCAGGAAACAAGAGACGGTGATGATAAGAAATGAATGAAATAGTGGATTCAAGAAAGTGGCAGGAAACGGGAGAACCCCGAGAAAACCCGTGCACATTGTGTTTGTCCTCCACAAAGTCCACTTAGAGAGAGCTAAGATCGAACCAGGGACCCCACGCACCAAAAGTGAACGCTCTGCCACTGAGCCATCGCGTTAAATAATAAAGTGGATGACAATAGTGGAATGAAGAAAATGGAAAGAGAAGAAAGATTAATAACTAATATCGGCGAAAATAGAATCTAGGAAAACAAATATTAAATTTACCAACGCCAGTAGAGGATAAATGATATTATTTTCTATTACGGGAGCATACTCAAAGTACTTCTGATCTACTGAAGTGAAGACCTCCAACTTCTTGAAAACTACGATTAGGATTTAGATTTCTGGGCTTTCAGCATCTATGGCCACTTTAGCCGGTCATGTATGAGGGACGATGTCACTCGGTGATCACATTATCCGAGGAAAGGGAAGGAAAAAAGGATTGGGGAAGGAACGAAGCGGCCTGGGACCTATATGTTAGGTACTAAACCGGCATTTGCCTGGTGTGAATTAGGAAAACTCACGAAAACTCTCACTCAGGGTGGCTGTCCTAAAATGACTTTTACACCTTCTACTAGTCAACGAACTTAAAAAGATCCTTACTGAATTCTCTCTCTCTCTCTATGTGTGTGTGTGTGTGTGTGTGTTTTGAGAACTTTTTTTTTTCAATTTTGAGTCCTCCATTCAATAAAGCAACAAAAATTATTTGAAAGAAATGATTGAATTTTCCGCATCACTCTTATCGTTCCCGAGATATTGGCCAAAACATCCCGATTTCGGGAGATTTACGGAGCCATGTCTCGAGAACCGTAGACCGTAGGGAGATTAAATTGGTGTTGATAAATACTTAAGAGGATGCTGAATATTTTGGTATCAAGCAGTAACAGGTGGCCACTGGCCAACTGTCCACCGTTCCCCAGATATTGACCAGAAAGTGCGGATTTCTGGAAATTTAATCAGTCATATCTCGGGAACCGTAAGTCATAGAGAAATGATATTTTGCGATTCTTTCAATTTTGAGTCCTTCATTTTGAGCATGTGTCTTCGTGAAATAATATATCGTAGAACATTTTAACAGAAATCAAACAAAACATGTGGAAAAAATTAGTATTCAAGGAAATTATAAATGAATAGCTATATTACAAGAATTGTTTAACGAGTATTACAACAAAATTGGTATAAAGCCTGTAGAAGTTAATAAGAAAAATAAATTCTTTTTAAGTTCTTTGTGGCAATGCCTCTGGAGCATTCTGGACTGGTTTCATTTTGGATGCATTTGATTGAAGATTCCACTTTCAACAGAATATGTGTTACATCAACTACAGTTTACCCTGAAGACATAACTAATCATATAATATATTTGCTCATGGATCAAACAAATTGAGACTCCCGATCGAATTACGAATCACGACAGAACGGAACTCATTCAAATTAACGGAGTTTGGGGAAAAGATGCTATGAAGATTAATAAGTTCATAAGAACCTGTCCCTAAAGAAAGTTTATCTACTATGGAATAATAGCTGAAATGATCGTTTTTCGCACCAAAGATGGCGTGCGTTAATGGAAACTTAACCCACTACCTACCATGACCCACGAGCTACTGGATCCACGACCCACCATGACCCACTGCCCATCGTGACCTACTCTTACCTAGCAAAACTGATCTTCATCAACTCTAATACTCTTCTCTTCACTGACTAAAGTGTTTACACTTGTAAAACAAAACTGAGAAATTATCTCTAATCGGAGTTTGAATTTCTACGGTCAATCGCTCAAGCACCACTCTGTTACAATAACGATGGATTTCACCTTTACGATATAAAATGGTAAAATGTTTGTCATGGGCCATGTAACGATGAATTTCAATTTAATTATCATATATAATTATTTCCTTGTTGAATTACAGATATTTTTCAGTGGAAAATAGGATTGAAATTTGAGTCTCAAATCAAGGTAAATAAGCCAACGTAAACGGAAAAAAGTAAGAAGTTTGACTGTGCCTCGAAAGCCAAGTACTAAGTCCTATTGCTGTTATTACAATTACAAAAATCAATATAAAAAAGTGCCTAAAATTTGTTAGATATACTCATGTCAGGTAAATAAATAGAAACAAATGAAAAAGGAAGAAAAATGGAGGAATTGAAAGTAAATTCACCACCAGTGTTCAGAAGATATTGTCTACAATGCTCTGAACAGAGTGGATCCGTAGATCGTACTGAGTCAGTGGGTCAGAGTAGGTCCTGGTGGATCGGTGGGTAAGAGTAAGTCACGTTATGTTGACCCACTCACAAAAGTCTTGACTCATTTTACTCACGACAGACTAACCCACTTTATTTCTGCACGAGGAGAACGGGTTTACGAAAAGATTTGAACCCCCTCCCCCTCCTTAGGATATACATTTTAATAAAAGTGTACACTCATGTCCAAAATGATTGTCGCATATCTATAACTTTCTTCTTGTAAAAATATAATTTGATAATGATTTTGCAAGGTAGTTTTAATACTGTTACCATGTGTATAATCGGGAAATATATATTTGTGGTAAATTTCATAGGAAAAGAATTATAAATACCAAAAATTAGAATGATTAAAACAAAATATTGCTAAATTGATAAGAAAGTTTTATGTTCGTTTTATTGTTCTTATTTTTTGCTCTTCTGACATGAAATTTGCCATATACATGTCTTTGTCGATTATACACATACTAACATTGTAAAAAATACCGGGCGAATTAGTTATCAAATGATATTCCTACAACAACATATTTATAGACGTGCGACAATAATTTTGGACATGAGTGTAATTATAGAAACCCATAAGATACTCTTTTTTTTTTTTTTTGCATAAATACACTTTATTTCAAAGGGGTAAGTCAATCATAAACAACAGGCAACGTGAGGAAAAATATAGAAATTACCCCTACCCTCTTTAAGACGTGAATTTTGGAAGATGCTGGGTGACATTTTTGTTTATTTGTAATTTGGAGTTTATATACATGGTAATATTTCAAACTTGACGGACTCGTGAATAAACGTGGTATTTTTTTCTCATTAATTCTGAACCTCACCTCTTAGGATACGCCCTTTGATCAAAATTATGATTGCTGCATATTCTAAGTGGCTCAGTGGTAGAGCGTTTACCTCTGGTGCGTCGGGTTCCTGGTTTGATCCACAACCAAGTAAGTTTGTGGTGGACAACACCATGTCCGTGGATTTTGTCTGAGTACTCCTGTTTCCTCCCCCATTCTCATTTCACCACTTCTTCCATCATCATCATCATCATCATCACCCATCTCCCTTAGCCTCACGGGAATAACCGTGGAATACTAAAGTGAAACATTTCAGTTTAAAATAATGATTGAAGCCTAGGTCGAAGTAAGTACTAAGTATGCTTCAAAATTCATTTCAAAGTTTTCAGCCGTCTTCCCGTAATTCGATCAGAAACAGCAGACAACGTTGCTATGAATGCGAAGGAGAAAACAAACCAGTTGAGAATGCTCCGAGAGCCTCATTGCCTGAACGAACTTAAAAAGAATTATTTTTTTTTTCTTATTAACTTCTACAGGCTTTATACCAATTGTTCTCTGTACTTTATTATTATACTCATTAAACAATTCTTGTAATGTATCTTTCCATTTATAATTTCCTTGAGTACTAAATTTTTTCCACATGTTTTGTTTAAAAGTTCTGTTAAAACGTTCTAAGATATGTTGTTTTACGAAGACACATACTCAAAATGGAGGGCTCAGAATTGAAAAATTCGAAAAATATCGTCTCTTTATGACTTACGGTTCCCGAGATATGGGTCCTTAAATCTCCCGAAATCCGCACTTTTTTGGCCAATCTCTCGAGAACGTTAAGAGTGGTGAGAAAAATTCAATCGCTTTCTGAGATAGGTTTTGATGCTCTATCGACTGGAGGGATCAACATTGAAAAATTCCCAAATAACAGACACACACACACACAAACATACACACACACACACACACACACACACACATACACACACATAGGTAGATAGATAAATACATAGTTTAGTAACGAACTTTTTAAGTTCGTTGAAAATGCATCTTTGGAATATCCAAATTGCTGGAACAGGTGTCTGCTTATTGTTAATGAAGAGTTTTATATGACAAAGTTATATCTTCCTAATTTCAAAAATTCATGCACCACTATATGGTTGGCAAAACGTTTTAATCCTCTTTATCTTCCTTAGCAAACGTACTTTTTGAAAAAGATATCCTTTCTTACTCATTGTTCTTGGAACAAAAGAAGTTTTCTGTCCAAAGCTTCCGTTTCTAGATATATTAGTACGACCAGTGAATCACTTTCACCGTTTCATATAATAGTACAGATTGTCATTCAGGAGCAGAATTTTCACAGACCCTTAAATACATGTTTCCTTTAAGAGAATCATTACATTAAGCATTATCAAAATATATTAGTGGGAGATTCAAGATTATAGAAACTGTTCTTCTTTCTCCCCTTTTAGAAGTGGAGATTTCGCAGACGCTGAAATGCATATTCCTTTACTTTTATTTAGGAATTCATTTACAGATTGCACTTTCTCAGAAAAGAATACCGTTATTTTTTTATGAATAGTTTATGCCGCGTTTGATCTCTCTCAATCAAATGAAATGAAATCTTTAAGTTTTACGTCCCACGGTTATGCCGGAGATGCTAAAGGAGATGGTGATGATGAGAAATGAATGAAATGGTAGAATGAATAGTGGGAGGTAACGGAAGAACCCCGAGAAAACCCACGCACACGGTGCTTGTCCACATTAAAGTTTACGTGGTGCGAGCTGGGATCGAATCAATTACCCCATGCACCTGACGTGAACACTACCACTGAGAGACCGCGGCACCTTTGATCTCCCTAATTTCAAGGTTCCTGATATATACAGTATATTCTGGGCAAAACGTTTGAATCCCCTTTACACCTCTTAGGATATGCATTTCCAAAAATACTTCATTAGTTCTTGCTTTCGTGATATTAGTAGTATTCTGTCCAAATTTTACTCTTTACCAATCATTAGAGTTGTGAGCATGAAATATTTCAATTGATAGATTTCGATTTGAAATATTTAAACATGAAAAAATTCAAAATTAACTGACTGAAACCAGTAACAGTAATGCAGAGATTGCTGAAAATAATACTACTGATACGGTCACTGCAAAATTAGGTACATCAGTGGAGCCTCAATCTGTTCCCCATGCAATGAAGTGAAATTCCTCAGGATTAGAAAACCGTTCAGTTGCAGCATCAACTACCAAACCATCTACTGGACCTGAACTGGAGTTGGAAATGTTTCCACCATCTGGCCCACAGAAGCCCAGTCTTCAGAGGCAAGTAACCGTTTGTGGACCAAATGAATGATAGAACTAAGATGTGCTATAAACTACAAATTAGGAAATGTTTCAAAATCAACAACTAAAAATAGGGATAGCCTATAATCCTAATGTCTACAGCGCCAGGCTTCAGAAAACTTTTTTTTAAACAATGAATGATAGTTCCAACGATAATAAAGCAGCTATCCATATTTTTAGTTGCTGATTTTGAAATATTATTAAAGTCTGAAGCATTAGCTAGATAGCTACTTAGGGTGACCACCTCTCTGGGTTTGAACACCTTATCTCCGAGTTTTGGAACCATTTCTCCGGGTTGTACTTGCTTCAGCAAGTTTTATTATTATTATTATTATTATCACATTCATTCATATATTAATGCCGATATATAACTATTAAAAAAATCATTCTGTCACTATTTAATCATTGTGCCTAAAATCCGAATAAAGATAACAGTTAGTGGATAGTAAACTATGTACAGCATGGTGTTTAGTGTATGCACGCATTTAGATTAATTAGAAATTTAAAGCCCGCTACAGGGAGTGGTGCAAAACAAAGTTTTAAAAAAAAACACGTATTAAGGTAAATACAATGGTTATTGTTTTGTACACATATTGTTATAAATATAAAGGTATGAATAGTATATTGATTGTACTTATAGGAAAATTTGTATAAAAGACGATGTCTGGTAAGCAGGCCGGAAGCCAGCCCAAAATTGTAGGGGGGCCCGGATGAAGTTAGTGGGCCCGATCCAACCATATCATAGTTCATGACCATAATATAGTTCATTTGCAATACTACTGTGAAAATTTTAGGGGGGCAGCAAAAATTTAGGGGCCCCCTAGACCCCCCTTGGACACGGGCCTGCTGGTAAGCCATATCCCTTTTATTTTTAATTTTCGGTTGAAATATTTCAACGAAATTTCAGATGAAATATTTCAACGAAATATTTCAATTTTAAAAATCTCATGAAATTATCCATCTCTACCAATCATACTACGACCTGAACCACTTACTCACTCCTTTTTATAGAAGCATTTTTAAAATAAATGATATATGTGTCACCTTCCAAAGATATCATAAATATTTAGTAACTGACATCTAGTTGAGTTGATTTTGAGTTTGGCGTCCTTTTCAGCAGCGAGGTTATATGAGACGGGAGTACTGATTAACGTAGAATTCCAACCACGTGAGCTCCCGCCGGGAATCGAGCCACGAAGGAGCTCTACCTGACACCCAGAATTTGTATTATTTTTTTATTATTTTGTGTGTATAAGGAAAAAGTTTTATGGTTCATATTTGACATTTACACCAAATAATTGATATATCAAAGTGTTCTATTTCCTGTAATCTTTCACGACAATATTTTTTTTTAACGTATGAATTTTCTGAAAGCATTTACATCAATATACGTGCTGCTATCTGTTGTTCCTATGTTCGTTATTTTCCTCTTCATTGTCTACTATACTTTGTTCCTCGTAAAAGTAGGCAAAATTTGTTGTAAACCCGGACATTTTGACAGACGTTAACTTACAATTAGATTGCAACCTATTCCTAAGAAAGTTTCTGTACATTTAGAGGAGAAATCAAACTGTGTACAAGATGGAATGAATCAAAGTTGAGAAATTATAACAATGAAGAAAAATACATATTCCTGAAAAATCTAAATGTGGATATAGAGGAGACTAAATAGTTTACAGATCGTGGATAGCAGAAGAAAGTTTAGAATTAATGAAAAATAAAAGGCAAGATAAGATAAACAGTGAGAAAGAAAATAGAGAAATTACAAAACCAAGTATATTTACTAAACTATGATAAGAAAGAGATTACTATATGCGTATCTTTTTATCCTACTATTACTTAGCATAACTAAGTTTGTCGGAATTATATTTGAATATACATCTCAGTAGTATGAAAAGTCTGGCTCACGATAATGAAGATTGGAAAGATATGTCAAGTCAATCGAAAGATTGCTGACCTCAGAAGAAGAGGATTTACCATGAATACACAAGCCTTATTAATAATAATAATAAACTATAAATTTTTACATTCTCATTTGCATAAACAAGAATTTTAAGAATGATCAAAAAATGCATCAAAAGATAGCGATTTTGGACAAAAATAGTTTTTGGATCAGAGGCCACAAAATTTTTGAACAGTCCCTAAATCGAGTTCTCGTATTTCCTACGGAATAATCACAATATGCTGAGTTAAGTGATACTTTGAGCATGGCTACACTATATGTAGTTCTGCAGATATAATGACTACAAGAAAAGTTTTGACTGAAATATATTGGATCTCGTGATGCAGTTTTGGATCAGGGGCCACTAAATTTTTAACGGTCCCTAAATCGAGCTTTCTTATTTTATTTTATTTTTTACTTCTATTTTTTTAAGGAATAAGCATATCAGACTGAGTTAACTGATAGTTTGGGTTTGACTACACTAAACGTAATTCTAAAGATATAAGGCCTACAAGAAAAATTTTGCCTGGAATATGTTCGATCTTTTGATCCAAAAATGTGTTTAGATATGTATTGTAATCCGCCTATCGACTAATTGACGTTTGATAAAAAGATTGGCCATGGAGCTTATGACGCAAGATGCGCCACTAAAATTTTAAGGGTCGACAGAAAAAAAAATGTTGAAACATTTTAGTTAATTATCAAGAAAAAATGTACAGAAAGTGGATAAGAATAAGTGTAAAAGAGTAATGAAGAGAGGTGGAGGGATATTGAACCTCGAAAGCTAGAAGCAGATATTGCTTTACGGAGGAGAGGGAAACGGGGAAACGGAGAGTATTTAGCAGGAAGCGTCATGGAATGTGGTGGATGGGAACTGCTGTTCATAATAATCGAAGTCTCCATTGTTTTCAGTCACATACGACTGCACAAAGTGAGGCTGGTTGAATTTGATAGAGCATGTGAACATACTATTCGGATAGCTTTAAAATATGTGGAGTCGAAGTGAAGAACATTAAATAGGGCTGCAGTGCATGAAGAAAAGGAATAATGGCGGAAACACATGTTATGTTGACATTAACCTAATGGTTTTACATTTTTCAATCTTTAAATGCATTTTTAGTTTACATTACATACATATTTCTTACAATTAAGAAGCATGTGTACAAACTATCTCTTGGATATCTGAGGAATTTAATACAGCAGAAGTGTATGTAGGTAATAATTTGAGATTTTAATAAATGTTCCACTTTTGGATCAAAAACTCCAATATATTTAAATCAAAAATGTTCTGGAGAACAACATATAGCCAAAACCAAATTATATGCAGCCAAACTCAAACTATCACTTAACTCAGTATAATGTGCTTATTTTGTAGAAAATAGGAAAACTCGATTCAGGGGCGATTCAAAAATTTTGTGGCACTTGATCCAAGATCCAGTATATCTCAATCAAAAAATTTTTTTTACCTCTAATGTCTGGAGAACTACATATAGTGTAGCCAAACTCAAACTATCAGTTAACTCAGTATGATGTGCTTATTCCGTAGGAAATACGAAAACTCAATTTAGGGGCCGTTAAAAAATGTTCTGACCCCTGATCCAAAACTAATTATTAGCCAAGGTCGCAATCTTTTGATGCATTCATTTGGGTCATTCCTAAAATTCTTGTTCACAAATATACCACATTCGCTCGTAAATAGGTCACATCCGGAAATAAGCTGCCCTTTAAAATTAGACGAAAGAAACAAAGACAATACTCGAATATGAGCCAGATCTTTGTGTATGTGATGGTGGTGGGGGTATGTTGTGCATGATTTTTTAAATAATCTCTTCTCAGTGTCATTTTTTAAATTCTCTTTTGAACATTAGCGTGTGTGTTATTGTGTGTTCCTTTCAATACCAATGTAATATTAATTTTTGTTCATTAAAATCGAAGAAAGTGATTTCTCCATAAAGATTTTATATTTGTTTATGAACAAATCAAAATCCATCTATTGATTTTAAAATACAAGTAATTTCAACTAATTAGCTGAAGCTCACAATATGTGAATGTAACGTGGGATATATGGTATGAGAAATAAGCATCATTTTAAGCAGCAGACAATCTGATGATATTTCGTCAAAGGCAATTCTTGTAAGGTTGTTAATTTAAGGTGCACCCGAAACTTTTACAGTTGAATTTTGCATAAAATGTCCGGTATATTTTTGAGCTAATACAGTATATAGTAGACGTCTAAAGACTTTACTTGAACCCATAAATATTGCAGCATTACTCAGCTGTCTAACAATGTCAAGACCATGACTTTAAATATCAATGGGGGGCGCGGTGACTCAGTGGTAGAGCGTTCACCTCCGGTGCTTGCGGTCCCTGCTTCGATCCCAGCTCGCGCCGTGTGGACTTTGTGGTGGACAAACACCGTGCTCGTGGGTTTTCTCGGAGCTCTCTCGTTTCCTCCCACTTTCTTCATTCCACCATTTCACTCATCTCTCATTATCACCGTCTCCTTTAGCCTAAAGGACATAACCGTGGGACGTTAAACTTAAAGACTTTATTTCATTTTAAAATATTCATAGCACCTTAACATGATGAAAACATTACTATACATTACGATACATTACAATAGCAGAAAGGCACAAAGTACCCCACCCTATGGGCAAGTATGGATCAATATCCTGTTTTTGCACATAGAAAATGATTAATACACTATGAAATTTGATGTTTGACTGTTTGTTTAAAACAATTGAATCGTTGAGTTCGAAAACCGGTCATCTCCATCGAAGCTGATTTCAGAACGAAGACAAACATAACTAAATTTGTCAATATGCATCTGACATATACAATTGCTTTCATTTTTGGATCGTAGAAAAATTGCAGTTCTACAGTCCGAAAACGAAAACAGCCCTATATGTCTGATGAATATTGATTAATTTAGTTTTGCTTGTCATTCCTCTAAAATTAGCTTGGATGCAGATGACCGGTTTCCAAACTCAACGATTCAATTAAACATATCTTTCAGTGTGTTTAGATGTATGTGCTTCGTTAAGATGTCCATACAAAGGTTCGAATTTTGTTCAGACATATTCTATTGTTCGGACGAATATAATAGATGCAGAAGGAAAATACTCAAAATATTGCCCCGCTTCCAATATAAATAAAAAAAAAGAGTTTGTTTGTGTGTCTGTGCGGCCTGGGGACCAGACGAGTGGACGGAGGGTTGCCAAATTTTGGTCATAGGTGCCTTAGTTCAGGCCCTAGACCAAGACAAAGCGTTTTTTTTAAAATTCGAACCAGGGGGGGGCGTTTACCGGAACATGTAAAAGTAGTAGAAAATGACCGGCATTCGTGTCCAATTCATACTTTTCGCGGTCGTTGAGGTCAATGATGACACTTCCATTAGCGATGACTTTCAAATCCTGCTCCTTCGTGGCTAAGCGGTTAGCATACGCGCCTTTGGCGTGGGAGACCCGGGTTCGATTCCCAAGCGGGAGCTTATGTGGTTCGGATTCCACGTTAATCAGTAGGTCCACGTATCATATAGCCTCGCTGCTGCAAGGGACGCTAAACTAAAATCAACTCAACTTTCAAATCCAGCTACCATTGTATCCTTGCCGGGGTCACCTGCGGGGAAGGGGGGTACCGAGGCATGTAAAAATAATCCAACATGACCAACATTAGTGTCAAATCCATAGTTTTTGCGTTCACTGAGATCAATGGTGATATCCCCATAGGCGTTGATTTCCGAATACAGCCCCCGTGCGAAGAGTGGGTATTTTCAGCTAGTATTATAATAAAGCAAGACAGGGAGAAGAATTTCTCTTCTGTGTAAACAGAAGGAAAAATTCAATAAATTTGGCTTATTTTCTGCATTTTTCTAAGGAAAAAAATGTATATCAACTTATATTGTGGTTCTATCCACGGTATGTTTGTATTTCGTAGACTCGTAAGCAATGCAAGAATTCTAGAAAGACTGAAGAAATGGAAAAATAAAAATAAAAAGAATAAGTTGTTAAGTTGATCTACTTTGTGATGCAAGGAATTCGAGGACGTGGAAGTCGACGGAATGCACAATGAGTCCTGAGAAGCGGTAGCAGTCAAAAAAGTTAATAATTCCGTGTACTGATCTCACACGAGAATCTTCTTATTGTTAAATAAAGCAAAGGAAGAGACTTCCTGCCACTGCTGCCGACGAAGGTTTATGGTTGACCAAACGGCTTTTACACTGAGAAAAATCCATTATCCTGACAACGGTATATTGTACAAATATACAGAATCTTAATGTTTACTATGAAAATCTGCATGGAACGTCATTACCCATATGCTACATACGTACTGACCATTTACCGAGTAGATGCTATATAATGCCACTGCTGGATGTCTGTTTAACTGTCTTTCGTATATTAGCTTATATACTTATACGTTTGTTACGTACTTCAGCTATATGTTATATACGCCCATCTGTAATGTGAGATCCTGACTCCCTATATATATTTCTTTATTTAATACGGAAAGTACGTATAGATAGAACACTTATACGGAAAGAATTATAAAATATACCTTTTCATTTATATGTTTGCTGCAGGACGTTATAAGAGGTTGTACGTTAAGTCCTAAAACAACAGGGTTTACGCATGTAACCTACGTTTTTGCGAACGCCACATACTTTATTTCAGTATAGGTAGGTAATGGATAGTCAACACGTTGATTTCCACAGCAGTTATTTGTGACGCTCTTACATTATGGGTGTATTGTTAGTTTGCTGCTTGTTCAAGCTTAGCATCTCATTTCAGCACAAAGACTATATGAGGCGTGAACTTAAAGTTTAAGGTAGAATTCGAACCACCGTGATGCGTCCAACGATCTCTCACCGGTAATCGAACCAGAAATCAAGTGCATGAAAGATGTACATGGTACCCACTAGACCAGCGAGGAGGGATTTATGTGTATGTTGTTAACTAACTAGAGAAGAACAGCCTGCTCCGTATCACCCGTCACAAAAATCAACATTTCAATCTACAGAAATCCATAGGAATTTAAATGTACAATCAACCCGGTGACTTGTTCTGACAATGGCTTTGTGGTGGACAAACACCGTGTGCGTGGGTTTTCTCGGGGTTCTCCCATTTCCTTCCACTTTCTTCATTCCACCATTTCATTCATTACTCATCATCACCGTCTTCTTTAGCCTACCCGCCATAATCGTGGGACGTAAAACTCAAAGATTTGATTTCATTTTTTTTCTGACAATGGCATCTTTTTCTTACTTTTCAAGATTGTTTTTATTTGCAACTTTTAAAATCCAATACTGTTAATAGAATTGACTCTGTTGTAAAAAGAATTCTTTATTATAATTCATTACAAAAATACTCAAAGTTCAACTGACAAAAATTTGTCTATCAAATTTAACCTTTTTATACTTTCTATCAAAATATTCTTAAAGAATAGAAATTTTGAAATACATACATACAAGTTACTGTTTCACTATATGATATATAAAACGCAGTATATATACCACATTGACTTGATCCCTAGTCTTCCGTTGCAAGCGCTGCCATCGGCTAAAGGAATTCCACTCGCTTTCTCTCGCTTAGCAACAGCTGAACCCTTATTGGTTCAACGCGTGGGTGTGTGAGGGTGTGAGCTTTAGTTCGCATTTTTGCCACGGCTCAAGACATTTTGGCAGCACAATAGTAAGGTAGATAATGTTTTAATAGTTTATTTCTATAAAAGTAACTTACTTTACCAACAATATTTAGTGAAAACTACGACTTTTGTTTTTATTTTAGTTTATAATTACTTTATTTTGGTGAAATTTTACCGCTGCCACATTATAGGGTCTCTTCCCGTTTGGCCCTTCCCTTTTCGCCTGTTGACCTAACTACCGATTTACGTTATTATTATTTTTATCTCATCTTAGATGTAGAACAAACGTGTACTCCCATTTTGCCTCTTCCCGTCTCGCCAACGCTCAAACGACGAGGGATATTTAGTGTCTGAGGGAATTTTCTTACAGAGATTCATTTCTCAAGGTAAACAACAGTAGCAGCAACTGCCGTCAGTAAAAACAGGTATAATTAGCAGTAATTCTAGTAGTTCTTCTGGAGTTTAGAAAG